>NC_133658.1:376668368-377387142 GCF_037893015.1 Macrotis lagotis
AAAGAAGGAAAGGGCTTGCTAGGCCACACAAAGCCTGCCTAGAGATCAGGAAAACATTATTGCTAATATCAGTCATAAATAGTAAAAGTTAATAGACCCCACTGGTGTGACTAAAAGGCAAAAAGGATATTTACTCCATCTGAATGAGATCACTTTGAGATGGAAGGACCCTTCCTCTCGAGAGTCTTATCTATTCTCAGAATTGTTGAGAACTCCACCCTCAGAGGGAGTTGAAAAGGTACCAGGTATGTGAGTCTAGCAAAGTGGGGTTAAAGAAGTATGGAATTGGGGTGGCTAAGTGGCACAGTGGATAAAGCACTGGCCCTGGAGTCAGGAGTACCTGAGTTCAAATCTGACCTCAGATGCTTAATAATTATCTAGCTATGTGGCCTTGGCAAGCCACTTAACCCCATTTGCCTTGCAAAAGAAAAAAGCAAGCTTTAAAAAAAAAGTATGGAATTGTAGAATCATGAAATGCTAGTTTGGGGGATTACAGATGATGCATAAAACAGTTTAATTTCTAACAAAATAAAGACATGTGGGGACCCCCCCGCCCACCTCAGGCTCCGGTTCTACATTGGGCCCTGCTGTTTCATTCCATTGCTGACTTCAATCTCATGACCATTCTCAGGGTAAAACTGTTTAAATAGAGAATAGATAGATAGACAGAGACTTGCTTCTCTGTAATTATAGAGCTATGCACAACCATCCTCAAACTGCACTAGAGTGTTACTTCCAGTTTCCTCAGGAGGTTCACATGAGATTGAGGTATTTGACTCTGCTCCCACTGAAGAACTTCCCTTTACTTTGAGAAACAGCATGATATAGGAATTAAAGTGCTGACATCAGAAACTGGATTCAGATCCTATTGCTGATACTAGCTACATGGTTATGGACAAGACAGTTTTAATAAGCCTCAGCTTCCTTTGCTGTAAAATGATTATTAGATGAACTCTGTTGTCTTTCCCAATTCTTTATCTACAATGCTGAAGAGGACAGAAGACCTGTGTGCTGGTAGAATAGCTGCACTGAAAGGATTCTGGGTGTAATTTGCTTTTTTTTCTGGTCCTTCATCACTTCCAGAGGGAGTAGGGAGTCAAGCCTAGGCCATCAAGCTCCCAAGGCATGACACTGATCATTAGGACTGAGGTTAGCAGCAGTGTCCTCCTGATAACTTGTCTTCCTTGGGAGAACTTTACCTTCCTTCAATTCAGAGCCCCAACTTTATATCCCATTGATGGGCATCCCTCTATTTCAGCCACTCCTCCCTTTCCCCCGCCTTCCTTCTTCTGTCCCCACATGGAGAGGGAGTGCTATTATTTCCTATTTGGTGAGCGAAAGGGAGGACATATGGCTAATCAGAGAGGAACACGCTCATATAGCTCTCCTTTCTTTACCTGTATTAAACTATTGGCACCCTGACTTTTTGCCCTCTTATCTCTTTACCACTCCCCACCATGGGTCTCTCCCTAATTCTTTCTTTGTTCCTTTCTTTCTCTCTCATAAAGTCCTAACCTTTTAAAGATTAAGGGAATCTTAGAAAGGATCTAGTCCATCCACTGTTTTTGAGAAAACCAAAACTCAAAAGAACTGAAGAAAATGGAAGGCAGACCTCAAGGTCACACAGGTATAATAGAGGCACAATTCAAAGCCAGTCCTGAGACTCCACATTCAGAATCTGTCAGAATCTGTTTTTGATGGAGGCAAGCAATAGGGTTAAGTGACTTGCCCAGAGTCACACACCTAATAAATATCAAGTGTCTGAGGCATGATTTGAATCCAGGTCTTCCTGACTCTAGCACCACTGTTCTATCCACTTTTTCTCTCTTCACAGACAGACATATATAGATACATGTTAGTATGGATTGGCATACCACATGTAGGGGGAGGAGAAAGAGAGAGATGAAAAATTAGTCTGCAAGTAACCAATGAGTGCTTAAGAGAAAGCATATATTTGGACCAGATCTCTTTGGTATAGAACTCCTGGTGCAGAAGCTCCCTCTGCAGTGCAGATCTTAGAAAGTTACCTTAGATGTCAATAGCTTTACAGGGTCACCCAGCCATATTTGTGTGTATCTGTAAGTGTGTGTGTGTGTGTATTTATATACATATATGTATCACACACATCAATCACAATTTAATTTGAATTGGCAGTTTTATATGACACAGAGTATGCTTCTACTCTGTACTCTGCTCTCTCAATTCATTTAAGGTGGCTGGGTCCCACTGTGAATAGCTATTAGGATATTCTGTGGAAGGAATAACGGCAGGTGATAATAGATGAAATGGATGCCACAAATTCTTGTCCATCAATCCTCTTTCATATCATACAAAAGGCATCAGGATGTCATAAAGCCTTCAGATTACAAAAGAAATGCAGTTAATTTCCTTAAAGATTTTGCCTACAAGTCTGTCATCCAGAAAACCATATCAAAGTCCCTGTGAGGATGCCTCATTAGGCAGTCAAATTCATTTGTACTAGAATGGCATCTCATGCATCTTTCAGAGGTTTATGTTCCAAACTGGAGGACTTTATGCACTCCCAATCACCTTCACCCAGTGCCCTGGGACAAGGAGATGCTTCAGTAATGCATTTAATGGACTTAAATGCAGGTAGGGAACAGCTAGGTGCCACAGTGGAGAGAAGGCCAGTTCTAGATTCAAGAAGACCTGAATTCAAATTTGACCTCACATAAATTACTAACTTTGTGACTTATTACAAGTCACTCAGCTCTATTTGCCTCAGTTTCTCATCTGTAAAATGAGCTGGAGAAGGAAATGGCAAACCACTTTAAAAGATCTGCCAAGAAAACCCTAAATGGGAGCACAAAAAGTCAGACTGAAAACATAGACAAAGCAGGGTGTTTTCACCTAGGAAAGAGATTAAGTGGAGTAAGTCAGGCAGTGGTTGAATGTGACCTTTGAGACTGGTCACAGTTTTAATAAGTATTTGAAACCTGAACCTTGGAGTTAGGTCTTGTGGTTGGAGGGCTCGGGTTTCAGTTTTAATTATAAAAACCAAAGATATTCTTCTTTTTTCATTCCATTTCACTAGATTTCATATTCTACAGGAAGAAGGATTCCTGCCTTGGCTTTAGAGATTATTGATATTAGCTGTTTTTGAATTGATATTGGGTGCACCTGAATAAGAAACTTGTTAGTGGACCTTGCAACAAAATGGAAATGGAATATCCAAAGGCAATATTGATAGATATTTTTAAAGGGTTAAAGGAGGGAGAGAAATGGTCAAAAGAGATTGCCCCATCCTCTTATAACCATGGGCTCCATGTAACTCAATTGTGGCATCATGAGATGGGGACCTATTCCAAGATAGTGGGCACCCAAAGATCCTTCAAGCTTTCCTCTGCCTGTTAGTGCCACTCTTAATTAACCATAAAAATGAAAATAAAGGAAGCAGCATGGCATACTGGATAGAGAACCAGGCTGGGATTAAAGAAGATCTGGCTTCAGACCTCTGAAACATGCTGCCTGTATGACCCTAAGCAGATTGTGTTTCTAGGCAATTATCTTTTTAAATTTTTTAAAATCTATTTTGTTTTTACTTTCCTCCCCTGGACCCTCCACTCCTCTCCTTGGAGCCACCACCCAAGAATTAAAAAGAGGGGTAAATGTTCTACAAAACCAACCAAAATATCACTCAAGGCTTGACATTACATTCAGAGTTCCACACCCATAATCCCTTCCTGACATTCTCTAATGACTTTAAATTGCACAGCAATACCAATCTGCATTGGTAAGTGAACTTTCCTTACTATAAATTGCCTATATTGCTGAAGTGATAGAACCTGTCCCCTATCCCCCATCCCCATAAATTATTTTTAAGTTTTCTTACATCGTGTAACTTTCTAAAACTTGGATCAACCATAGGATGTATAATAGCTGAATAAAGGGGAGAATTGGAGAGGAAGATAATGAGAGAAAGACAGACATGATGTATGTGGAGAATGATTTCAAAAAGTTGTCCCTCCTCTTTATTTGGTAGTAGTAAATTTTAATGAGTAGAACACTGCGTCTGCATTTACAATTTGTGACGTTGACCAGGGCCCTTAGAAAACCTGGTATTGAGCAGGTATTACTGCAGGGCTTTTACACGGTCTGGTGAATAGAGTTCCCGTCATCTTTGCCTCACACTCCCTTAAGAGAAGGGTATGAAACTGGCCCACTCTCACTTTGCAAGTGAGCCTGTTTGTAGAAGCTTGAATGCAGGCCCTACAGCTCCCTCCTAGGAACTCCTTGGTGGAAGTTGAGGCAGAAAAGAAATGCAAATCAGAAAAGAGTTCTTCCCAATAGAGAACATTATTCTTTGTTTTGTTTTTTCTTTGGAATTGTAAAATGAAGTTCTCCTGGGGAGCAACATAAACTTCCCCCTCCTTCCATAATTATAGGTGAGGAGAAACCAAAGCCCTTCCCATACAGATTTGGAGCAATGACTTTCTCCTGCCCTGGGGTGTATTTGCAAGGGGGTTGGCATGTGGAACTCTCTCCTGGGTTGCAGGCCTCTGTAGTCTCAGTTCCTCTTTGCTCACTAAACAAATAGCTCTTTTAATGGAAAAACCAGCTGTAGTACATTTGATGACAGTATCACCAGGTAACTTTTGCATATTGTGTTTTCTTCTCCTTTTTTTTACCCTGGGTTCTTAAAAGCAAAAATTTTAAGATGTGTAAAGACCTGAGAGATGGCTGAGAGGACCCCTCCAGAGCAAATGCTGGCCTCAGTCTGCTGGACAACACATTCCTCAGCCTTGTCTCTTCCACGGTCTGCAGATCTTCCCCTACAGGGGTCCTCTGATGCATTGCCCAGCACATTATTCTATAAATCATCATCCTCACATCCACAGAGTCCAATCCCCAAAGACTGAGATGCATTTCTTCCACATCTACATGTTATGATATTTGTTCAACTTAAAAGCCTGACCTCCAGCTGAAAGGATTCCTCCAAATCTGTTTCAATTTCTCCTTTACCTTGATCACATTTGACCTTATATTCATGTCTTCTATTTCCCCTTAGACTGGTAGTTCCTATCATTTTTCACCTTTTTATTCCTAGCCTCTAGCCCAGGACCTTCTTTAATAAATGCCCAGTCATTTTAGTCATTTGCTATTTAGAGTTTTCTTGGCAGAGATATTGGAATGGTTTGCCATTTCCTTCTCCAACTCATTTTACGGATGAGGAAATTGTGGCAAACAGGGTCACACAGCTAGTAAGTGTGAGGTCAGATGTGAACTCAGGAAGATGCATTCTATCCACTGTGCCATCTAGCTGCCCAGTTGTTTAATAATAAGAAATTTTTAAAATGTTTGTTGAATTGACTATAAATCTATTTGAAAATGAGGAAGAATATCGTAAATGAATGTCTTCCTATCTTATTTGGTGGCATCACTGACTTGCGGAATGGTTTACAAACCTTGTTAGATGACTCAACAAATTTATGGTCAACTTGAGACATTGTTATCCGAAATCTGGAAAGTGAATTAGCAAATTACTGCTTTGAGTGTAGTTTAGACTCCGGGATTGCAGGAGGTGGGTGGAAGCAGGATGCTGTTTTCTGGCATAGCGGGATAGGGATCTCCTGCTTGTGTTGATGTTACAAGATGGATTTTGAGGTGCTTTTGTCATTTGCTCTGAGTTACAAAGTATCTACAACCTAATCACTTCATCTTGAAATTTATCTTCTGGCATTCCATCACAGCATTAAAGATTTATAGCTGGAAGGGTCTTCTACATCTTTATCAACAAGCTACTATGTTGAGGACACAAGAAAACAAAGGCACAATTGAAAACATTCCTTGTCCTCAAGGAATGTACATTCTAGCCTTGGGAGACTACATGTACAGATGTTGGCATATACAGGGAATATACAAAATAAATACAAAGGTAATTATGAGGGAGCACACTAGCAGCAGAGAGGATGAAGACAAGCTGCAAAGAGAGTGTGGCTTTAGAGCCAAGCCTTAAAAGAAGATAGGAATTCTGAAAGGTTTTTATTTCACAGAGAACAGTGTCTTTCTAGGAAAGATGAGTTAGCATTGTTCTAATTTTTGCTGTTTGGTCTTATCAGACTCTTCCTGATCCCATTTGGGATTTTCTTGGCAGGGATACTGGAAGTGTTTTGCCTTTTCCTTGTCTAACTCATTTTAGGGTTAAATGTCTGAGGGTTGAATGTCTGAGGCCAGATTTGAACTTAAGTCCTCTTGACTCCAGGGCCAACACTCTATTTACTACTCCACTGAGTTGCCCCAAAAGAAGTTAAGAAGGGGATTTATTCCAGCAATGGAGAGTGGTCATATATAAAGCAAAACGGGAAGCCCCATCCGACTTGACTGCAGTGTGCATGGAGAATGAGCAGAAAGGTTGGAAAGGTAAACTATAACTGGGCACAAAGGGCATAATTTATGGCACCAATAAATTGCTGTTTCATCCTGGCAGAAATAGGGAGCCACTGGAATTCTTTCAAGTAGAGGAGTGACATGATCAGATGTTTTAGGAAAATGTCAGGGAGTTTTAGGAAAGTTTCGGAAACTTTTTAGGAAAATGTCAGGGAATTGTGTGAAGGAGGGAAGAAACTTGAGACACAGAGACCATGACTATTTATAAGGCTATTTACCATGTGAAGTTATGAGAACCTGAACTATAGTGGTGACTGTGTAAGTAGAATGGAGAAGAGGCAAGAAATATTGTAGAAATAGAGACTGGGGCAGCTAGGTAATCTAGTATATAGAGTGCTGGGTCTGGACTCATTTTTTTGAGTTCAAATCTGTCCTCAGGCATTTGCTACCTGTGTAATCTTGGGCAAGTCACTTGACCCTATTTGCCTCAGTTTCCTCATCTGTAAAATGAGCTGGAGAAGGAAATAGCAAATCTCTCCAGTATCTTTGCCAAGAAAACCTCAAATAGGATCACAGAATCGAACATGTCTGAAATGACTAAGCAAAAAAATATCTTTGACAAGATCTGGCAACTGATTGGATATGTGAGATGAGGGAGAATCAAACCTCCAAGGTTGAAAACCTGGACCATCAGCAAGATGGGATGCCCAGCACAGAACTACGACATTTCAGAAGAGTGCTGGGCTTGGAATTGGAACTACTGAGTGCTGTTTTGGACATATTGATCTTCATGTGACTGTAGTTTGAAATGCACATTAGCCAGTTCATGTTGTTAAGCTAGAGCTCTAGAGAGAGACTGGGACTCAAAATAATAGACCTATGAATTGTTAGCATGAAGATGATAATTGAATCCATGTGGGTTGAAAAATTCACCAAAAGAGAACATAGAGAAGGGACAATAGAAAAGGGCCCAGGACAGAGGCTTGAAGCACACACATAGGTAAAGGAAAATCTTGTGGAGACATCATACAAGGAATATAATCAAGCAAAAGCAATGTTTAAAAAATCCAGAGAGGAGAGCATATGGAAGAGGAAAGGGTAGGCATGCACTTAACAACATTGCCCTCCCATTTTTCACATGAAGAAACTGAATTCCAAAAATGTGAGAGGATTTTCCTTGGTGATACAGGTAGTAAGTGGTTGTAATTATTTGAATCTAGATTCTCTGCCTCCAAATCCAGTGTTCTTTCCTCCTTTAGATTATAATCTCTTTGAAAGCAATTTTTTTCCCTTCTATCTTGCAGAGTGCCTTTATATACTGCTATTGTTGTTCAGTTATTTTCAGTTCTCTGTGATTCTGTGGACCAGACTGTCCTTGGAGTTTTCTTGGCAAAGATATGGTCTATTTTGCTACTTCACATTCCAATATATTAAGGCAAACAGATACACAGAATCACAGTTAGTGTCTGAGACTGGATTTGAACTCTGATCTCCCACATTCCAGGCCTAACATTGAACCACCTTCCTTTATATATAGGAGTTTACTATATATGAATGAATTACATTGAAAAGAATTGTCTCCTCCAAAGAAAAGTATATTGCCTTTGGTTCCAAGAGATGAGATCCCTACCACACTTGCTGCCTAATTTACTTTCCTAGCATTCCTCTGATAGTTTGAAAGTTCCCAGATAAATTCTCTCATTTTAGAGATGGGGAAATTGTAGCCCATGGAAGGTGCTATTTATCCATAGATATAAAGTAAGATAATGGCAGAGCTGGGTCCAGTACCCACACTTCTGAAATCTTTCCCATTAGATTACAAGCAAGCTAAGGAGAGTAGAGACACAAGAGGACTCCAGACCCTGTGAGTTCCTGAACTTTGTTCATCTCCTGGACCACTTTCAGATAGCAAAATAAGTTACCATTTCAAGGAAGAATAGCCCTAGTTCTCCTACTCTGGATTTTTCTGACTTAGGCACCTATTTCCTACCCAGAATGATAGAAGTGCCATAGCTTAATCCCCCCCATTCTCCATCATGAAAAGTTCCTTCCAAATTCCCAACTCTGAAGACATTCCTTTTGGGGTGAATTTGGACCATTTTGAAGGAACTTCTAAGCAATTTTAGTAATTGCTATACTCCAACTTGAAAGAACACAGAGAACAATAGAGGTAACGTTCTGGTCAGAGAAAAGTATTTGCCTTCTCACTAAAACACTACAGAAGGTGATAGGATCATATATTTTTGAGATATAAGGAACCTTAATGATCCCCTAATTCAATCCTTTCATTGTAGATAGAGCACCAGGCCTTAAGTCTGAGAGACCTGAGTTCAAATCCTGCCTCAGATATTTACTTAACTGTGTGACTCTGGGAGAGATGCTTAACCTCGTTTTCTTCCCTTTCCTCACCTGTAAAAATAGCACCACTTTTCTGGGTTGTTATAAGGATCAAATGAGTTAATATCTATAAAGCATTTAGCACAGTATACAGCAAATGCCATATAAATGCTTCAGAGAGAATGATTCACCCATTATCACACCTAGTAATGTAATAAATGCTAGTAAGTGGTAGAGCCAGGATTTGAACCCTGTTCCTCTGATTCCAAATCCATCTCTCTTTTTCCACTGAGTCCACTCTAGGTCCTTCTATAGCCATTATTAGGATGCTGTCTTCATAATAGGAAAGGAATCTGTGGTTTAATTGTTGTCAAAGTAAATCTTGAAATGTGGTGGATTACAAGATTCCTCCTAAGTCTAACATTCCATGATTCTATGACTCTTTCCCTACATTCCTGCCCTAGGTCTGATCTTCATTTAAAAAAAAATCTCTATCTTTCCCTCTCTGATTGTTTCCAAATAAAATAATTTTTCTTAGCAACTCATGTAAAATACTATATAGATACTAGTAGATTCTGGCTTCTACCTATGTTGGGAATGTTTAAGGTTGATTATGTTCAACATTGAAGAGGGAGGCAGGGCAGTCTTCTTGACTTGATTTCAGGATGTAAGAGGGGTAGTCAGACTGGGATAGGAACAAGAAGAACCCTAAGAATAAGGACTGAGGGGATTGAGAAACATCAGCTATTCTAGTGCTATGTCCGAGAGAGTTCCCAGAGACAAAGTTCTTTCCAGGGGAGGTGTCTTTAGGTATCAAACAGTATAGGAAAAGAGGGGACAGGAGAGAAATTAAGCTATCTGAGACTGATTTATAATTCTTCAATAGTTTCATCAGGAGATTGCATTTTGCAGGTAATATGCCTGCCTTTGTATGTACCTATTTGTTGAGGAGGGAAAGGAGTGACCATGAGGGAGAGGCAGTCTTGGTTTCATTGTATTTTAAGAAGAAAAGTACAATATTTTAGAGGGGGAAAAATTCCATAAGAGGAACTTTTGTCTTAGGAAATTTTTCCTAAGATGAAAGACTTAGAGCAGGAAAGGAGCTCAGAAGGCATCTAACACAACTTTTTCATTTTATAAATGAGGAAATCAAGGTCCAGAAAGGATAAATGAATTGCCCAGTATGTAAGATTTGAACATTGTCTCCAGAGCCAGTATTCTTTCTTACTGTGCCATGCTGGCTCTCTTGCAAGCATTCTTAAGGAAAATTGGAACATGTATGTGCAATGTAAATGCATGTGGATGCAAACACATAAATATACAAACGTATACACAAAGACATATGTACATCATCTCCATATATATATGTATATATATATGCAGAAGAACATATGTATGCCATGGCTAGTCTTTCCAACTTTATATTTTGGGATTAAAATAGATTTAAAGATAACTTTAGAGCCCTCATTTCAGACTGTTCCCCCCAGCCTCTCCCACAGTGGTAATCACTGATGTTAAATGATCCTTTTCTTTGGAATATCAGCATGAAAAAGTTACTTTGCCAAGAGAGCCTCTGGGAATGCCCAGACCTGGCTTATCAAGGCCAGGAAGGGCAGTGGGGGAAACAGCCAGATTTACAGTGGGAAATGGCAACATCTCCAAGCTCTTTATCATAATGAGGACTTGACACTCAGTCCTTCCTTCAATTCTGCAGGGTGCCGTTGGTAACAGAGAACATTCCGGGGGACATCTCTCAAGACAAATGCTTATTCTGTGGGCACTACAGCATCCTGGGTGGAACTGTTATTTTCCCACTTCTTTCTTGATAAGCTAATAGGTTCATATGATTTAGAGCTGTAAGGAACCTTAGGAATCAAGTCTAACCCCCTTATTTTTCAGATGAGGAAACCGAGACCTAAAAATATTAAATTACTTGCCCAAGTCAAACAGATGATGGGTCATTTGAACCCATCACTTTCTTCAGCCTCTCAATTTAGCTATCTTTCCACTGATGAATCTTAGCTCTGCCTATCGGGAACTGAAAACAAGTCGAACTGAAGGGCTGACTGTTTTTATTCTCTCCAGGTTTTCAAATTACAGCTGCTGGAGAGCCTTGTCAGGGTCCTGTTTCCAATACAGAACACCAGGCTGTCATCAATTCTCTGCTATGTGTGGTGTTGTGTGTGTGTCTGTGTGTATATGTGTGTGTGATTTGGGGAGGGAGGGAGAGAGAGAGGGAGGGAGGGAGGGAAGGAGAGAGAGAGAGAGAGAGAGAGAGAGAGAGAGAGAGAGAGAGAGAGAGAGAGAGAGAGACTCTTTAAATTTTAATTGGTCTGCTGTGAAAGATTTCACTGATTCCAAAACAAAACACTCTTAGTCCCAAACCACAACTTATGTGCAAGTCTGGGAGGCTGGAGAATGGTGAGATGGGAGGGAGAGAGAGGAAGGGAGGGGAGGAGTAGATTCCAAATGGATCTTTTGGGGTTTGTGCTATTAGCCCAAAAACCAAGGTGAAGAAATTGAGTTGGGAGACTGGCAGCAAAATCATCAGGCCAGGAATTTACTCCTCCATACTATGCGTGCTGGCCTGAAAATATGACACCCTCTTTGGACCTCAACTGCCTATTTATAAAATCGATGTGCTAATCCCTTCTACTTGCCTTCCAATAGATCTTGTAGGTAACTAGTTATCTACACGTTGTCCCCCCCCCATTAGAATATAATCTCTTTGAAGGCAGAGATTATTTTTGCCTTTCTTTTTTTTAAATAAAAGAAAGATTTTATTCATTTTGAGTTTTACAATTTTTCCCCTAATCTTGCTTCCCTCCCCAACCCCCACTGAAGGCAGTCTATTAATCTTTATATTTTTCCATCATATACATTGATCTAAGTTAAATGTGATGAGAGAGAAATCATATATATATATATATATATATATATATATATATATACACTTAAGGAAGAAAAATAAAGTATAAGAGATAGCAAAATTGCATAATAAGATAACAGAGTTTTTTTTTAATTAAAGATAAAGTCTTTGGTCTTTGCTCAAACTCCACAATTCTTTCTCTGGATACAGATGATATTCTCCATTGCAGATAACCCAGAATTATGCCTGATTGGCACACTGACAGAATGAGCAAGTCCATTAAGATTGATCATCACCCCCATGGTGCTGTTAGGGTGTATAGTGTTCTTCTGGGTTCTGCTCATCTCGCTCAGCATCAGTTAATGCAAATCTTTCCAGCTTGCCTTTCTTTTTATCCCCCAGTGTTTAGCATTGTGCTGAAACAAAATGAATGCTTAATAAATCTTTATTGACTGAATGAAATATTAATAAATGGAAAGGTGCCTTGGAAGTGAAGATGTTTCTTTGGGATAGGAGGTTGTGATTAAAAATGACGTCTTCAAAGGATGAATAAAATAATTTTAGATATTATAAATGTCAATTAAGAACTGAATGACAGCTCCCACTAGAATATAAAATCCTTGAGGGCAAGGAACATTGCATTTTTTATCTGTGTATCCCTAGGGCCTAAACCATTGTCTGGTCCACAATAGGCCAGATTTAAAAATTGCTCACTGATTGATCTAGACTAACTCTCTCATTTTAAAGATGAGGAACCTGAGGGCCAACAATACTAAGTGGATCACCTATGACCACACGGGTAGTGTTGGAGGTGGATATGAAGGCAGGTCCTCTGATTTGAGAATCAGTGTTTTTTTGACTGTACCACCTGGGCTATCATCCCCTGGGGATTATATCCAAAGGGATCAGTAGAAAAATTTGACACATTGGCCTAATCTGGTGACAATCTTATCCTAGTCATTTTACTAAGGCAAATAATATCCTCCAAATCGGTTGCAAATTGCTTTCTGTCCCAACTTTTATGATATCTCTGGAGTGGAGCATCCGTGAATGGCACAGATGATGTATCCTCTGTGTAGTGTAGCCTCTAGAATTAGCTAACAAGTCAATAAGCATTTATTAAGTGCTTACTATATTTCAAGTACTAGAGTTACCAAAAAAAACAAAATAACCAAACCAAAAAAAAACCACCACCAATAAGAAGCCATGAAGTCAATCAATCATTTATTAAGTGCCTACTATGTTCCACAGATACCAAGTGATGCCATAGAGCACAGTGTGCCAGGCCTGGAGTCAGGAAAACTCATTTTCCTGAGTTCAAATCCAGCCTCTGACACTTACTATGTGACCTTGGATGAGTCATTTAACCCTTTTTGCTTCAGTTTCCTCATCTGAAAATAAGCCAAAGAAGGAAATGGCAAACCATTCCAGTATCTTTGCCAAGAAAACTCTAAATGGCCCACAAAATGTCAAATATGACTGAAATTACTGAACAACAGGATGTGCCAGCCTCTGAGCCAAGCAGTGCCCTTGAAATATAAAGACACAGGGCGGCTAGGTGGTGCAGTGGATAGAGCACTGGCCCTGGAGTCAGGAGTACCTGAGTTCAAATCCACCTCAGACACTTAATAATTACCTAGCTGTGTGGCCTGGGGCAAGCCACTTAACCCCATTGCCTTGCAAAAAAATAAAAAACAAACCTAAAAAAACAAAAAGAAATATAAAGACACAAATGAAGTGATCCTTGCCCTTAAGGACTTAATTTTTTATTGGGGAAAGACAAATATGGGCAAGTTCAGCATTTGCAGAATAAATTCCAAATAAATACAAGTTATTTTAGAGAGGTCAGGTACTAACTGGAAATGAAGCAATAGGAAACATACATCCTGGCAGCCCAGGGATCACCTTTCCAAACATGATTGAAATGGCACTAAATTGACTTGGACTCTACTTTGATCTACTTTTTCTTTCTTTTTAAACCAGGTTTAACTTTTTTCAAATTTTTTATGCATAATTTATTAACCTGTTCATTTTGTACAGTATAATTTCTTTGAGGAAGAACAA
Organism: Macrotis lagotis; assembly: GCF_037893015.1. Taxonomy (NCBI): domain Eukaryota; kingdom Metazoa; phylum Chordata; class Mammalia; order Peramelemorphia; family Peramelidae; genus Macrotis; species Macrotis lagotis. The sequence goes on from NC_133658.1 coordinate 376,681,987, forward strand.
TTTCTTTTAGTTCTCATTGATCCCAACCCCAGTTCAGTGAAAGCTTGATATTTTAGTGTCATCTATCAGGAAGAAAAATAAATGTGACATACTAGAGAAAGAAAAGTCCTTCTTTGAGTCAGTCTTGCAAACCTTTTAATGACGTTACCTTCAGTCATTAACATTCTAAAGACCAGTAGTTTTGACCATGACACCACAGGTGTCTAGATCATAGATCTAGAACTGGATGAGACCTAAGAGGCCATCTGGACTGATCCTCTTATTTACAAATGAGGAAGCTGAAACTCAGAGGTTAAGTAATTTGTCCAGGGTCACAGAGGTAGCTAGTGGCAGGACTGGGATTCGAACTAAGAGTTTTCTGATCACAAATGAAGTGTCCCTTCTGCTGCACCACCACCTTGTCATTGGACTGGGGAAACCTGAAAACAACTATTCCTTCGCTATTAGGCAGGACTGAATTAAAGGAGAGAACTTTTAAAGATTTTTAGAGATCTTTTGGATACCCTCTTCCTCTCCTTTCCTCTTCCCCTCCCCCCCAAGGCTGGTCATGGGACCCAAGCCAAGTATTCATTTAAATAATGGATCAGGAGCATAACCTATACAGGAAAGGAGAAAACAGATAAGAAAAAAATAGCCAATTTGCTAACAGCAGAGGAAAAGGAATAATTCCTGGATTATGCTGATGATTTATCAATGTTTTCCTAACGTGAGAATCAGTTAGCAGGGGCCTGGACTTTTTATGAGTGAGAAACTCTTCCAGACAGCAGGCTCAACAAAAGCACCAATAAAAAGCCTTCTAGCAAGAAGGCTGTGCTCTCTGGAGTCACAGTGTCAGAGGCTGTTTAGCAGTTCTATACTTATCAGCCATAACCCCAACATTAGTTCATTCTTGGAATATGAAGCCTTTTCATATTTACTTTTGTATCTGGCAAGGAGCCTTAAAAGGGGAGGGGGCGGCAAAAAGTCCCCTGATAATGCTGTTCAGCTCTTATATCTTTATAGTTCCTTGGATTGATTTGACAGAGCAATCACAGGGCACAGACCAGACCAAACTATTCTCTCAGCAACAGGCTGGAAAGGCTAGACACAAATGCATCTAGCTCCTTCCTGGCCTGTGCCTCCCACGCCCTACTGCCAGTTTCTGTGGACTGCCTTTATATATTTGTGATCATGCTCTCAGTAGACCTTCCAATGTGATGTGAGGGGTTGGTTTTTCCCATGGCCAGCATTTGGAGAAATAGTATTTGGAGCCCTGGAGAGAACTAGATGAAATGCCTTAGAGATATTTCATTTAGACGGTGATTTAAGGAATCTTGGACCCCGGAGCTGGCTATCTACTTCACTGTGGAATGCTTAGAACTTGCAGATCTGTCCTTGTGCCCCATGGTTGATCAATCTGTTCAATGTTTCTTCCCCTAGAGTGTGAGATCCTGGGGGGATGGACTGTTTCATTTTTTGTTTGTTTGTTGTTGTTTTCTATTCTTTTCCCCTGAATTTAGCATAAGACTTGACATGTATTAAGAGTTCAGTCAGTGCCATTTTTATTCCTGTTTTCATTTATTCATTTATTTGGGTGACTCTTTTCCCTTTTCTGGCCCTCAGTTCCATGTTTGTAAAATATGGCCATTGAACCAGATATTGTTTAAACTCTCTTCCTCCAACCCTACAATCTAGAGCCTGAACAGGGCATAATGATAAGGGTAAATCGCAAAGAAAGAATTAGGCCCTTTAGTCTTCTCAAAGATTTTAGTCTAACTTATTTTAGAGAGGTTATCCACCCTAAGTTGAAAGATACCTTCTCTTTCCCCCCTAGAGTTCAAACATACTGTAAGGGAAGGGGGAGGGGAATCAAAGAAATATGGCCTTCAACATCCTTCATGACTCTTTACCTGGATTACTTTCAAATCCAATAGAATGTCATTCAAGGAAAGGGAACAGATATTTTGCTGTTGTGCCTTTGTAATCCTAATGCCCAGCAAAGTACCATGCACCTGGTAGGTGCTTAATAATTGCATGGCAGAAAATAAAAAACAAACAAACAAAAAAGGGGGCAGCTAGGTGACACTGGCCCTGGAGTCAGGGGAACCTGAATTCAAATCCACCCTCAGATCTATATGATTTTGGGCAAGTCACTTGACCCCCAATCCCCACAAAACCCTTACAACCCCCCAAAACCAAAAAAAAGACAAATAATTCCTTGTTAGATCAGCATACAGCATGTAACTGACCTACCTGACTTTAGTTCCTCCCTAATTCTAAGACTTAATTCTTATAACACTACTTTGATCATCAGTTTTCTGTTCAAGCACTTTCAGTAACTCTCTATTCCTTACCACATTAATTACAAGAATGCCTTGTAGAACTTTCCAAGCACTCCCCCAACTATCTGATTTCATCCCTCCCATTATTTCTCAAACTTGATTCCTTACTCCTTCCAGGACAATTTTGTCACCATCCTCTGAACATACTATGGTTATTCCCACATCTGTACTTTTATTCATGTTGTTTCCCTGCTTCCCTTCCATTAGTCTCTGTCCCTACTCAAAAATCACCCATCCTGGGGCAGCTTGGTGGTGCTATGGATAGAGCACCGGCCCTGGAGTCAGGAGTACTTGAGATCAAATCCAGCCTCAGACGCTTAATAATTCCCTAGCTGTATGGCCTTGGGCAAGCCACTTAACCCCATTGCCTTGCAAAAACAAAAATCACCCATCCTTCCAGGTATATCCTAGGATCCATCTCCTCTATGAAGACTCTGAATCATGCTAATCCTTGCCCAGCCTCTGAATTCCTATTGTACCTAACATTTAATATGTTATTTAGTCCTCAACTTCTGTATAGCTTCACATTCCCTAATAATGTTCTCTGTAGGACTTCTGTCCCTTCAAGTATAGTATAAGCTCTTTTTAGAAAAAGCACCATGTTTTCTATTTCTCAAGGATGTCTCGTAAGACTTAATACTTAGCAGAAACACAATAAGTTCTTGTTGATGACTGAGAACTAATTATCATTAGCCAACCTGAGGGAATTAGAATACATTGGTCATTAGTTGCCACCCTGGTCCTTTGTCATATGCCAACCCAGGGTGAGAAAATATTCATGGTCTGGAATCCAGGACATGCCATTTTGCTTCATTGAAATTATTGGAGAAATGGGATCTGTTTGGATTTAATTGTTGGGGAAGCAGTGAGATAAACTCTTGGGTTTCTCAGATATGAAGCTGTTGGTCTTCAGCCCAGTTTAGGTTATCAAAACCAAAAATTCTTCAGATCGAGTCATTTTTCACAGTTTATGAGGTTTATCTTTGGCCTGTCAAGAGATGTTGACAGAAAAATGAAATCAGTCTGTTTCTAGTCTCTTTCACTTTCTGGTTCCCACTCCCTTGCATTAAGTTGAAATGTTTGATTGTAAACACTTAAAATAGAGTGGAAAATGCACACCCAGACATAAGATACACATGTACTCTATGTGCCTCATGGAGATATTTTAGGTCTCCATTAAAAAAAATTAATGCTACATTTCAACAGAATGAGGGTTCTCTTTTTACACAAAACTAATTTAGACCTTAAATGACACTCTTAATAGGGGTTCTTAATATTGTGTCTTGATCGCTTTTGCCATTCTAGTGAAGCCTAAGGAACCCTTCTCAGAATACTATTTTTTAAATGCCCAAAATAAGTTACAGAGGATTGCAAAAGAAAGCAAATATATTGACATACAGTTATCAAAATATGTTTAAAGTTTACACACCTAGGTTAGAACCTCTATCCTAAAGCCTCTTAACAAGTAGAGTCAATTTAGGGACATCTGACTTTGTTCACATGTAGATTAAGGTAGAAACATGACCCAATGACTTGGATAGGAAGATACTTTTGTGAAAGACAACCCAGAGCCTTCTCTCCCTTGACTCATTTCCCCTAGGGTTGGATATCAGCAGCCCCTCCAGGTATAATAAACTAATCAACAATAATATAGCAAAAGTTAATTCAGATCTCAGCTGATCACTGTGCAGTTCAAACTTTCCTGTGACAAACTGGACAAACAGAAAGGACTAGAGAGAGATTGTCAGAAACCTTCCTCCAAATGTGTTACTTGGCTAATCTAGTTGATTGATTGTGGCAGCACAGAAATGCTTGTTCAAGGGCACAGTCAGGACTGGAGCCTGCAATGATACCTCTCAGCAGATTGATCTTGCCTCCTACAGTCCTGAGAAGATTAAGGCCATCCACCCTGCCCTCTCTCATTTTCCATCCTACACATTTCAAAGCTTCTCTATATCTTTACCCATCCTTCCTCCACTCCCAGAAAAATGAGACTTTCTTCCTTACCAAGATTAACCCTTCCACTTGTGCCCTTGATCCTATCTCCTCTTATTGCCACATCTATTATTTTGCTTCCTCTCCCTCTATTTCATCTTCAATACCTCCTTAAAAACATGCAAAATTCTCTCTTATCCTGAAAATAAACCCCAAATCCACAGGTAAGTAAACAAATAAACAAAATATTGTTCTCTTGAGCCTGTTCATCCTTTCAAAATATCATCCTGTATCTCTCTCTCTCTCTCCCTCCCCTTAAAATCATTTAATTCTCTATGTAATTCCTTACCATATATTCTAATTTCTCTTTCTATCTCTGGTCTCTCTTGTCCAGGAGTTCTTAATTTAGTATTTATGAACTTGTGCTTTAAAGAATATATTTTAATATAATTGGTTTTCTTTGCAATCCTCTGTATTTTATTTTATCCGTTTTTAAAACATTATTCTGAAAAGGGAATACCATAGATATCCCTGAAATATCAAAAGGTTCTATGACAGGACAAAAAAAGATTAAGAATCCTGGTCTAGTTCATCCTTCTCAGGACTGCTAAAATATTCATCCTAATTCACAGATTTGGCCATGTCACTTTATTCAGAAACTTTCACAGACTCCTTAGCTTGGCATTTAAAGTCTTTCACCTGCAAAGTCCAATAGGCTTTTCCAACCTTATTTGACATTACCATCTTTCAATGAATTCTAGATTGCAGTCAAACTAGACTACTTCTAACTATACCTGAACTCGGTATTCCTTCCTCAGTTAACTACACCTGGAATGTACTCTCTTCCAATATTGCCTGATGAAATCTTTCAAGACGCTGTTCAGGTTACTCCTTCACAAATCTTCCATTATTACCCCTTAATTGAAAGCATTCTCAGCCTCCTCAAATTTTTCTGGAATATTTTGTCTAGAAGACTTTGTTGTCCCTAACACACTCTATCCTGCACTAGAATTATTTATATATGTTTCAAAGGATTATAGAATCAGAATCTCAGAACTGGATGAAACCTCAATTGCTAACTATTACAACCTACACCTGAACAATTATCTGCTCCACAATGTATCTAACAAGTAGTCCTTGAAGATTTTTTTGAAGTTTTTTGGAAGATCCTTCCATAAGTAAAGTCAGAAGAACTAGGGGTGGCTAGGTGGCATAATGGATAAAGCACCAGCCCTGGAGTCAGGAGTACCTGGGTTCAAATCTGGTCTCAGACACTTAATAATAACCTAGCTGTGTGGCCTTGGGCAAGCCGCTTAACCCTATTTGCCTTACAAAAAAAAACCTAAAAAAAAAAGTCAGAAGAACTGGCCACTTCCTGAAGGAACCTGCTCCATTTTTTCCTTTTAGGAAAATTTCCTTTACATGAAACCAAAATATGTCTCTCTGCTCTACATATCCATTGCTTCAGGTTCTAATCTCCTACTTGACTGTCTTTTAAATACTTCAGTTTTGCTATCCTACTCTTCCTAAATCCTCTCTTCTCCATTCCACATTGATGAATCCCTCATCAAATGCCTATGTGCTGTGTTCTTGGTGCTCTTCCCAGTTCTGATTCCATTTGCTGGACAAAAAATACAATGGCCAGAATTGAGGAGAGTTCTCTAGATTTGAGTTTTTTTCAAGGCATTGTCCCTTCCCTAGTCTTAAATGTTTTGATATTTTAATATATTAACATTTTCATTCTTCCCTCGTGTTGAGTTAAGTTTACTAAGACCCTCAAATCATTTTCAGACAAATCACTCAGCTTGACCACAGCTCTCCCATCTAGTATTTGGGAAGCTGATTTTGTTTTAGCCTAAGTGTTAATCATTACATTTATTTCTCATAGATTTCATCTTATTAAAATTAAGCCCAGAATCCTAGCTTATCAAAAAAATTTTAGATCAAAGTCCCATTTTTCATCCTTGAATCCCTAGTGCCTAGTTAATAGATGTTTGTTTAATTTATGATTAATACTACTATAGCCTTTTAGGAGGAAGTTGGAGGGGGAGGGACTGTGTAAGATAAAACAATATTTACCACAACCCACAAGTATTCATAGGAATACAAAAGTCTGAGATTGGAAGGGGTCTTCAAGGTCATCTTCTACAATTCCCTCTTTTTTATAGATAAAGAAATTGAGGCCCAAACAGAATAAGTCTTTTGCCTAGGTCACATGATTAGAAATTGTCTTCTGATTAGAAGACCAGCCCACCCTCCACTGAGGAATTCATAGCCTTTCTACTTGTTATTTTCTCATTCTGGATATTTTCTGCCCATGACTTAATTAACTACCTGACTGAGAGAACTGTGCAATTGATAATGTTTGACTTGATGGTCCTGAAAGCTAAGAGCTTTGATTTTGGATTATATCTTTAAGTAGATACTTCACATTCTTATTCCACATTGTTTTGAGGTATCGATTTTTTCCCCTTCCCTTTCCCAACAGAGAAGCACTTTGGTTTTGAAGTTGCTCTATATTGTATTCTTTCTTTTTTTTTTTCTTCGCCTTTATCAGACTCATCCATGGTTTAAGAAAATACAGTGTGTTAGAGACAAAAATCTCCCATTCTGAAAAGACTTGTTAGCTTGCTGTGAAATGGCAGTTTTCTTTTATTGAGCCCTCAGTCTGCTGTTTGCTAGGAGCTAGGGACATTATACAAATTTTGGTAAAAAACAGAAGGACTAGGAAAGCATGTCAGTCTGTATTATCAGCTTAAATGTCCATTAAATTGTATTTAGGGCAAGTTTCTTTTGAAATATTTTTGGGACTTGTTTTTCACAGCTAAAACAATCAAAAGAGGAAAGAGGGCCATTCAAGAGAAGTTTGGAGGCAAATGTAAACTCCAGGCAGACTATTGTCTTCTTTAAATATATATTTTGGAAGAGGTAAGGATTTGTCACCCAAGGTTTAATCCAGAACAAATCTGGAGGACTTTTTCAGGTCTTGCCCTTATTATACATAAGAATAATCACCCTGCCTTTGTGGCCCATGTGCTGCTTTAGCATTTACTTAACAGCTCTCGTCACAAAATAATGAAGAGAAAATAGACATGGAATCCAAGCGTAGGAAGGGTTGTTATTTGGGGGATGGAGACCAGCTGCTCTCTATTTCCACTATGGACAGTACAAAAAGCAGTGGGTTTGCAGTGTAGCAAAAGGGATGTAGGCTAGAGATAAGAAAAGACTCAAAGAAATGGGAAGGGGGGTAAAGGGAAGAGGGAAAAGTTATGTGATCTTTGTCCCAAAGCTCTTTCAAACAGACCAAAATTTCTCTTGCTCAACTCCCAGTCTGCCTAGAGGCAAGAGTGAGAGTTAGAGGCTCTCTGGAGAGCCCTGGAACCCCACCTTGCAAAAACCAGACAATAATCAAGTCAAGCAGCTGGTCACCTGTTCTTCCACACACTCTCAGGTCCTGAACTTGGCCAGACCTGGAGCCAGATACTTCTTCCTTTCTGAAAAAGGATACACTATTTCCTCCCTGACTCAGGTTTGCCTGGAGCAAATAAGCAGTTCTGGGTCCTAGTAGTGAAATTACAGCCCACCACATGGAGCATTAGTTCTGTTTGCTTTGCAGCCCAGTTGAGACCATAAAAGCATTTGGGGCCAGAATGCCTCACCTGTCAGGGAGAATTACTTTCTATTGTCCCTGACTGCCAGTTCCCAGGGTTTGTGATGAATGGCTCCATGCCAAGTCATTAACAAGTCCAGAGTGACCTCCCCCTGTGTTCCAGGGCTCATGGAAAATCATCTTTGCTCCTCAACAGTCACCAGGTAAATAGATGGTATAAGAGCATTTAGATTCACAAATTTAGGAGGCACCTCAAAACTTATCCAGAACCCTCTACAGTACCCCTAACAAATGTTTATCTATTTCAAGATTCATAGGAGCGGCTAGGTGGCACAGTGGATAGAGCACCAACCCTAGGTCAGGAGGACCTGAGTTCAAATCCGAGCTCAGATACTTAATAATTACCTAGCTGTGTGGACTTGGGCAAGAAACTTAACTCCATTGCCTTGAAATAAAAAAAAAACTTAAAAAAAAATCCATAGGGAGGGGAACTCAATCTAAATATCTTATACTTTTTAAAAATTTTATTTATTTAAGGCAGTGGGGTTAAGTGACTTGCCCAAGGTCACACAGCTAGGTAATTAAGTGAAGTGTCTGAGGTCATATTTGAACTCTGGTCCTCCTGACTCCAGGGTCTGTGCTTTATACATTTTTTTTAGGTTTTTTGCAGGGCAAATGGGGTTAAGTGGCTTGCCCAAGGTCACACAGCTAGACAATTATTAAGTATCTGAGGTCGGATTTGAACTCAGGTCCTCCTGACCTAGGGTTGGTGCTCTATCCATTGTGCCACCTAGCCGTCCCTGTGCTCTATACATTTGTACCACCTAGCTGCCCCTTATCTTATGGTTTTGCATACATGTTATTGTTAGGTTTTTTACATTTAATAAATCAGCATTAATAAAGTATTTGTTATGTGTCATTTACTGTGCTAGATGTCGAGCATACAAAGAAGAAAAAAGCAAAGAAACAGTTCCTACCTTCAAGAAGGTTGCATTCTAGCATGTACAGATACAGGGAGTCTTAGTGAACTGCACTAGTACTTTTGGGACATTCTGTATCTGTACATTAGAATATAAGCTTCTTAAGTCTTAACAGCTTAAAATAGGTTGTTGTCCTTTGTTCTTGAAGAGGACCAAAATGATATAACTATGTTAAAGTCAAGGTAGTGTCTCTCACTGATTAGACTGATGAGATTGATTAGACTAATATGATCTCAGAATGCTCTACAACAGAGTTTGGTCACGAATGGCCATGGGGACATATGGGGAGGCTTATCTAAATTTATGCATCTTGCATGTCTTTGAGCTACTTCTGCTTTGCTCATAGAGCACAGCACCTTTTCTGATGGTGGCATACCATGCTGGGCAGTCCCATGCCAGTGACTCCAATGTCATACAATCAATTCCAAAGTTCTTCAGAGAAACATTGAGAGTGTCCTTGTATACCTTTTTCTGACCACCCTATGAGTACTTGCCTTGTGTGCATTCTCCATAAAATAGTCTTTTGGACAAGTGTATATTTGGCAATCGAACAACATGATCAGCACATTAAACTTGTGCTCTCCACAATGTATAAATTGTATCTAAGTATACATATGTAAATACATGGCAGTTTGGGATATAGGTGCTAGCACTTTAGAGGATTGAGAAAGGACCTGTATCGAAGGTGGTTCTTGAACTGAACATTGGATAGGTGGAAGTAGAAGTAAGGGGAGAGAATATTCCAGGCATTGAAGTCATCTTGTGAAAAGAGAGATAGTGTGTGCTGTGAATGAGAAAGGGCAAACAGGCCATTTTGGCTGGCCTAAGCAACAGGCAAAACAATTCTTTTTTTTTTTTTTATAATCTAAGGTCCAAGTATTTATTACGTGTTTTTTTAATTAATTTTTATTTAAGCTATTATTTGAGTTTTACAATTTTCCCCCCAATCTTACTTCCCTCCCCCCACCCCCCCCATGGAAAGCAATCTGTCAGTCTTTACTTTGTAGGCAAAACAATTCTGATCCTTGAAAAATTCCTGAAGATATCTCTCATAGTCCTCCTAATCTCTTCTCAAAGAGAAACAACTCCAATTCAGTGAGATAGAGGGAGTTTCTGTCACCAGCAAAACTTAGTATTTTCAGAGTAGCAACATAAAAGTAGTTGAACAAGTAGTAGAACAATCCCAAAAGATGAAAAACTAGAGGTGGAAAGTTATAGGGAAAGCTCTTAAAAAGTGCCTAAGGAAGGGTGAGGTCCTGGAAAGCAATCACTCTTGACAAATAATTTTTCCTTGGATAGGAAGGCAGTTGATACCTCAGGGAGATTGTTATTGGTTTTGGCTAAAACTAAAAGGAGACCTCTTTTTTTTTCCATCCCTTTCCCTAGCCTCCAACAAGACCTGGAATGAGACCATTTCATGAGGTCCCTAGTGTGAATTAGTAAAGAATATTTCTGGCTTAAACTCTCCCCCCACACTTTTTTTTGGCCTTGACTTGGGCTCTAGGTAAATCACATGCCTCCAGGGAAGAAGCAAAGACAGGTTAGGCGAGTATATGATATCGTGTGCAGACTTAATGTCTACGTACTTGTGGTCTTATTCAAAGGTGCAAATGGCATATAGTTAAGGGGAGATATCTGTACTGTTATCATCAATCTTTAGTAGGCTGCATTTTGTCATTTCATTCTTTTCTCTCTCTCTTTATTTCTCTCACCAGACTATCTATCCCCTTCTTGAGAAACTGACCCAAACTGCCACATGACTTTGCACATGGAGACTTGAGTATTAACATGGATTTATGCCAATGGGCCTGGGTATGGAATCATGGGCCAAGCCAGGAGATCAGGGAAAGCTGTCAACCAAAGCTCTGTTCTTCCAGTTATCTAAAATAGGTATTATCTGAGATGATAGAAAATTGATTCTGCCAATGTGCCTTAATCATAGGAAAGTAAAAAGCAGTGATTTCATGACCCTGTTACTCTTCTCAGTTATCTACCTATGAATTATTCATGAAGAACTTGAAATACTGACTGGTTGCCCATTGTTGGTACTTTTTCCCCACTAGTGAACTCCCAGAACTTTTCCTCCATCACCTCATCATGGAGTAACAAAGGAGTACAAACTATGACTGATATTAGCCAGGACAAACCCTGTTAGAGAAACTCTATTTGGGAAGGGGAAAAATTCTGCAGAAAAAAAAAATCAAAAGCATGTAATTTCATCTGAAAGCAAAGCAGAAATGACTTTTAGATTTACCATAGTTTTAGTATATCTGTGATATTCGTACTTTAGGATCACGGAGTATTGGAGAAGAAGGATGCCTTAGTGTCTGAATACTCCAGCTTCCTCATTTGACATTGAAGGTTGTAAAAGTATAAATGATTTCTCTTCTAATATCTCAGTTTGTGGCACAAGAGGATGAGACTCCAGGTCTCCTTGTCCCTGAACTCCCTACTCCTAGCTCTTGATGTTACTTTCTGACCTCCCCATTCTTGGAATCTCAAGACAGACTTAGTGATCTTGGTTAGTAGAATAATAGCTGAGTGGGGCCAAAGAGGACAGAGCCAAGAGAACTTTTATTTTTTTTTCCAAGAACATGAGAATTCCAAGAGCTTTACCAGTTGAAATGGGTAATGTCTTCCTTCCATTTCTTATATTTCTGTCTACTTCTGAGAGCTATGCTTGCACTGGCCCAGTTTTTTTTTTTTTCATATCAAGTGGTGGTTCTTTCTGTGCTGATATACTGGACATACTCTTATTTCTGGTTTCTACTTCTCAGCTAAAAGAGAGAGCTATTCCTTTTTTAGATAAGGAAAGAAATACTGAAATAAAGAACAGAGGCAAGTATTCAGATGAAAGCCGATGCTCCTAAAAAGAGATTAAAAACCTGCCTTTAAACCAATTGTGAAAGCACTGTGGTCCAACAGATAAGGAGACCTAAGGTTTTAGGTCTGGCTTTGTTGCTAATTTGTTGGGTGACTTCTCTGAACCCCATTTTCCTTAGCTGTAAAATAGGAATGACTTCACTCATTACTCCTGACCACTACTTCCTTTTATATGTTGTCTCTCCCATTAGAATGTAAGCTGCCTGAGAACAGGGACTGTCTTTGATTTTTTTATTTGTTCCTCACAACTTACCACTTTGTTTACACAGCATATGCTCATGACTTAGCATAGAGAATGGTTAATAAAAGCTTCATTCTTTTGATTTGAGGACAAAATAAGATAGAAGCCGTGAAAAGTTATTTGAAAGAAAAAAAGGGATCCTAGTTATTTTTACTCTCCATCTCTTGCCCTGGAATGGCCCTTTTTAGTAAAGGCCTGAGGAGCCCTACAGTGTGGCTGCAGGAGGGAGAGACCACAGATGGTTGAGAAGACACTCCCCGGCCAGCCTGCACCTCTCTGGGGAGCCAGTCATTCCACACTCAGCTGATGTCTCAGGTTTCTTTTGGTCTCTTTGGGGATTCAAAGGGAATGTGTATTTTAGGTTGGAGAAGGAAAATAAATCTCTGATGTCAGACCTGAGGCTTAGATTGAGTGCCTAAGGAATGCCTTCATTTGACTAGGGAAAGAGCAACCCTAATGCTGTGGTTTCTTCAACCCCAAAATGCCACCTACTCAGACAACAAGTCCCCATTCCCTCATGTGTATCCCCTTTAAAGGTTCAATGGTAAAGACCAAAGCTTGTCACCTCAACCCAAGAAAAAGAAATCTTAGAAACCACGGTCATCTCTCTAGCCTGGTTTGGCCTGAAAAGAGTGTGTTTACTATTATAAGTCACGTGTCAAGGCCAAACTGGTACTTCTGGAACAAGGGAGACAGTGTGTCAACCCCCACACTCAGAGACTAACATACTGGTGTTGCCAAGATATTAAGACTGATTTCCCAGTCTGTATTCAGTAACACAAGGTAGCAAGCAGGGAGGGGAGAAGAGGAGAAAGGGAATCACAGTTCGAAAGAATTGTCATTTTCTCATCTAAAGTATCTGTCCAGTGTGATTGTATTTATAGCACAAGACAACAAAAGCCCATTTAAAAATCTGTCTTGGCTGGTTATTGGACAACTCATAGCAAAATCATAAGTCAGTTTGGTCTACACAAGTACCTCTTTCTATTTGAATGGGTCATAGTACCTGAATCTGTCACTGAACTCTTCCTGACTTTTAATAAAGTTGATCTATCTAGGGTATGGAATCGTTATGAATTCAAGGGCTAGAAAAGAGAATGGGAAAAAAACTTTTCCCACTATTAAGTGTATATCAAATGCTGGGATTTGTTATAGCCATCATTTTACGCTCAGACGGTAGCCCTAGCTCCAACTGAAAAAGTGGTAGCTTTGAGTCAACAAGCAAAACCTTACATTTTCAGGAAAATTAGAAAATTTTTCCCTAGGCAGGGCTAACTTATTAGCATACTGAATTGTTATATGAGTCTTTCAGATAGAGATAGATAGGTAGTAGATAGACAGACAGAAAGATAGATGGATAGATGGATGGATAGAAAGAATATTGTGATATATTAACATATTATATGTAAATACACATATACATATATATGTATATATATATGGAGAGAGAGAGAGAGAGAGAGAGAAATTTCTGTTATTTTTCTTTTAAATTAAAAATGAGAGTGCCTAGTAACCTGGATGACTTAGGATTGAAAGGGACATGGGAGAGTTAGCTGTATGGGCCTCTGTGGGGTTAAAGATGGATGAGGAATGGAGAAGCAGCACTTTAAAAAGTAGGACATTGAAGGAAATAGCAGCATGGGCCTCTCAGCTATGCTGTTCTCATTTGTTAGGAGACCAGCAACAGCTCAAAGGGCTGCATTCTCCTCTTAGCACGGCTTCTCTTAAGGCAGAAAATAATTTGCTACCTGTAAAGAGTAAAAACAAGTCCAACACTTATTTCTATCCAGCTATTCCCTAAAATGGGAGGGAATATTTGGGCACTGTTGCTTGCTATTGCCCTCATGTTCCACCTTCTAACAATCCTGTCCTCTTTGTAGTTTGCAACTGAAAAAAATGTTGTGGTTTTCATTTACCTGCTCACTGATACCCTGTGGCACAGCCTAAGCTTACAAAGGAGAGAAGGAGGTGACCACAGGGCTGCCCCTGTGCTTGTCTTCATGCTTCATACATAACCTTTTAGCTCACTTAATCTGAGATAGTTTTATAAAGGTGACACTGACTACCAAGTGTTAAACAGGATAGATAGCCTGTGCCTAAAGATGGTGTTAACAAGAAAATTTTAAGTCCGAATCATAGACCAGAAGAACTGGAAGAGATTTTTATTTCAGTTATTTTTCAGTCCATCCAACACTTCGTGAACCCGTTTGGTATTTTCTTGACAAAGATACTGGAGTGGTTTTTCCATTTCTTTCTCCAGCTCTTTTTACAGATAAAGAAATGAGGCAGACAGGGTTTAAGTGATTTGCCTAGAGTTACAAAGCCAAGAGGGCGCTGAGGCCACATTTAAAAGATGAATCTTGCTGACTGCAGACCCACCTCTCTATCCACTGTACCACCTACAGGCCTCACCTTAGAGATTATCTAGACTAATCTCTCATTTTATAATTAAGACAACAAAGACTCAGATGTTAAGTGCAAGGAAGCTAGACAATGCAATGGGTAGAGAGTCGGACATAGAGTCAGAAAGATGTGAGTTCACATTCAGCTTCAGACATTGGCTATGTGACCTGGGCAAGTCATTGAACAGTTATCTGTCACAGTTTCCTCAACTGTAAAATGGGGGATAATTATAACATTTACTTCTTAGAGTAGTTGTGAGGATCAAATGAAATAAAGCACAGTACTAGCACATATAGTAGGTACTTAGTAAATAATAAATGTTTCCTCTTCCCCTTTTACCCTCTCCCATCTCCATCCTTTCCTTCCACTGCTCTTATGCCATTTCATACCATTATTCCATATGCCTGGTATGCCCTCATTCCCTCTGTTTAACTTATTGAATTCCTACTTAAATTTCTTTTTTTTTTTAGGTTCTTTTTTTTTTTGGTAAGGCAAACAGGGTTAGGTGGCTTGCCTAAGGACACACAGCTAGGTAATTATTAAGTGTCTGAGCCCAGATTTGAACCCAGGTACTCCTGACTCCAGGGCTGGTGCTTTATCCACTATGCCACCTAGCCGCTTCAGATTTTTTTTTAAGGTTTTTTTTGTACCTACTTAAAATGCATACAAAATTTTAAGCCCTTCTAGAATTCTACCTTTTCTCTTAACCTCCTGGTTGTTGAGCCCACCCCATCACATTTTACATGGTTAATGAACATTTTTGCTATTGTAGTTATTCAGTCCATCAACAGCTATTTACAAAATAGCTATTATCTGTCAGACACTTTTCTAGACTCTGGGGAAACAAAGGTAAGAAAGATAAGTGAAATAATCCTTGTTCACAAGGAAGTTCACATTCTGCTGGGTGTGGGGAAAGTTTGCTTATATAAGCATACATAGAATCAATATACATGATAAATGAAAATAAAACTACAGAATAAAGACAAAATATACAGAATGATTACAAAATAAATGGAAGGCAGGTTAGAAATGGAAGGCACAAGCAATTGGTATTGATAAAGATTCCTGAGTGGAAAGTGGTTCTTGAGTTGTATCTTGAAACAAAGATGAACAGGAAATGAATTCCAGGCTTGGTGGAGTGGTTGGTACCAGGCCTGGGTATGAGAGATGACATATCTTGTGTGAGAAACAACAAAAGACCAGTTTGACTGGATCAGGGAGTAGAGGAAAGGAAGTGTTGGATAATGACTAGAGCAGTAGGTGGGGGCCAAGTTGTGAGCAGCTTTAAAAGTTCAGTAGAGGAGTAGGCATTATCCTAGAGGCAATAGGGAGGGAACCCCTCGGCTTTATTTACTAGTGGTTCATAATGGTTACATGGGTTAGTGTCTTGAACCTCTATTTAAGTGAAAGCTTCTCAAAGATTGTGATAGTTTCCGATGTAAATGTTATATCTTCATTGCATTCAGCACAGTGCCTTACATATAATGTGTCAAATAAATGTTTGCTATAGTGTTTTATATTGTATTTCATCTCTCTCTGCATGAATTCTGTACTGTTGCTTGAGGTTTGTCCCCAAGGGTAGCTCACCCACGAATGTATGGTTGATCTTCTTAGGAGAAACCTCAATGAGGTTAATCTTCATCACAGAGATGGATCTCTTGAAAAGTCCTCTCCAGCCTCATCCCTTTAACTCTCACTCTATAGTCATACCACTCAAACTTGGCAGGAGGAGAGTCACATCTGTTTTAAAATTTTGACTCTCACCAAATTTAATAAAGATAATATTTTTAAGGCTGTGAAGTGGTGGTGTGGGAAAAGGTAAGATGACAGGTGAAGAGCCAGATGTGATGATGAAATGGAAATGACAAGGATAGGCAGGAGCTATATTATAAAAACAGATCTAATATAGGATAATGGTTTCCCCTGATCTTTGAAAGTTCAGGCTTCTTTCACATGCCCTCTCCTCAATACCTGGCTTTCTGCTTCCCCTCCAGCACTGCCTAGCAAGCAGAACAGTTTATGGAAACATCACCAGAATGGATTATGACCCCACAAGGCTGTCCATAAGCAGCCTTGGGTGTTCCAAGTCAATGCCTGCAAAGCAAATCATGTCTAGACTCCATTGACCCATCAGCTTCTCACATCATCACAAAAAACTAAGTAGCCTCATAGAAAAAAATGAGGAGTAGAGGGCAGTGTGGATTGTATTAAAGCTTGAGATTCCACTGTCAATAATAAAAATGCCTGGAAACATGTGGGATTAGATTAGTCTAGAATGGACTTGCTCTATTCTCACCATTGTGAAATTATCAAACTATTACTTTTTCTGGACTAATGAATAAAATATTAGGTAAGTATGAAATTATAGAATTTTGAATCAGAATATTTTACTCAAAGATATCTTATACAACTTTCCCCATTCTATTGGCTAGGAAATTGAGGCTCAGGATGTTAAGGTGATTTGTTTGAAGTCATACTGCTAAATGTATAGCCAAGGCACAACTAGACCTGGACCTAGTCTCTACAACCAAAAGACTCCTTACTTTCCTTCCTTCTAGTCTGACTAAATTCATGTATGGATGTGCCAGTGAGGAAACTCCCTTTACTAATGTAGAACTGTACCTACTCAACAACTTACAGTCTTTGAAAATTACTGCATGGAATCACAGAGAGGTTAGGTGACTTGCCCAGAGGTCATACAGCCAGTACATGATGTAGTTAAGACAAGTTCCTCCATACTCTGAGGTTCTTTCTGGCCATCACATAACAAATACGAATGATTATTGGCTGGCGACAACATGATTGACTGGATGATCACCCTGCCTCCTCTACCCTGTTCTCCAAATGTTTTACAAATATTGCTTTGCAAGTAATTTAAAAAAATTTCCCTACTCATCTGAGTATTGTCAATAAACACAAATAGTTTTATGCTGATTCGTGGTTTTAGGACTGGGGCTTTTGTAGTTTACCTGTTGCCTTCTGATTAGATGATGGAAATATTAGCAGAGATTCAAACCTAGATTCTTCTTCATCCTCTGATCAGTCCCTCAGTGTAATCTCACCTTGCTCTTATACCTAACCAAGCCTAGAGGATTAAAGTCAGCAGAGCATAACCCTTCATATTTTATCTTACTGTACCAGACCCCCTTCACTCTGAAAGAAATGTAGGATTCTAATCCACTTATGTGTTCAGGTGGAGAGATTAAATGATTGGAAATCTCAGGTTTTCCCACTCTCAAAGAATGAGTGTACATCAGTGACCCAAACTGAAGTGAGAGCTCATCACCCTCCCAGTCCCAGTGGTACTAGCTCTATAGGATTTGTTTGTAGAACTGTAATCAACTTTCACTTCCTGCCAAGGGCAGTTGATTTTTATTGTTATTGTTAGATATTTCTTACACATATAAATGCACCCTCCTTAATTATGGATGGGCAGTTTTTACAGGAATGGAGACACCCATTCCCACTGCTGGGGGTTGGCTGCCACCTTGTGGTTAGGAGAAGGAATTCCACAGAGCTGAAGTCTCAATCCATGAATGTATTTATTGAGAAAAATGTTGCCTTTGGCTCTGCAGGGGTTACAGAGGCATATACATACATAATACATGCATACATGCATGTATGTATTATACAGGATCCTTGCCTTCAAGTTTTCAGTCTAGTGGAAAAGGTAAGATATTTATTCATATGAAAATCTATCTTGGCGTGGCTAGGCGGTGCAGTGGATAAAGCACAGGCCCTGGAGTCAGGAGTACCTGGGTTCAAATCCAGTCTCAGACACTTAACAATTACCTAGCTGTGAGGCCTTGGGCAAGCCACTTAACCCCATTTGCCTTGCAGAAACCTAAATAAATAAATAAAAAGAAAAGCAAAAAAAAAAAGCTATCTAACAAAAAGAGATGGTAAATGATAAATAGTAATATTTATTATTCACTATGCATAAGGCTAGGCTAGCAGATGTGGTTAAAAGAGGTTTAAAAGGGTTTTTTTAAACGTTAAAAGGTTTTATAAGAAGCCTACAGAGTCTCTGCTATCAAGGTGCTTACAATCTACTGGGAATGAGAGGACCGGACGGGTATATAGGTAGGTCCTATACAAAATAATGTGATTAAGATAGAGCATCATACAAAATGCTGTAGGGAATTCAAGCAATAGAAAACACTCTAAACTAGAAAGATCATGAAAACTTTGACTGGAAGAGGAAACAGCTAAGCTGACTTTTGAATGAAGAGGATTTTAACAAGATCTGGGAAGGAGCGAAGTTGATATGTAGGGGAGAGTTGCCTGAACTTTGCAAGGTGAGGAGAAGGCAGGTTAGTTTTTTTCTTTAGGATTTTTGCAAGGCAAATGGGGTTAAGTGGTTTGCCCAAGGCCATACAGCTAGGTAATTGTTAAGTGTCTGAGGTTAGATTTGAACTCAGGTACTCCTGACTCCAGGGCACCACCTAGCTGCCCCAAGGCAGGTTAAATTTGAGGGACATTTAGTACAGTTAGGTTAAGGCACAGGCTGTATAACCATTGTGAAGTTATCGATCTACTTCTTTATTCCTGAACTGTTGAATATAAGATATTAGGTTAGCACTGAATTATAGAGTTTTTCAGTAGGATGGAATCACAGAGATCATTTTAAACAATTGTCTCCTTTCTAGTGGCAGAATGTATGATAAGAACAATTAGGTGCTGCAATGGACAGAGCACTGGACCTGAAATCAGAAAGACTCCTCTTCTTGAGTTCAAATCTGGCTTCAGATACTTATTAGATGTTTGACCCTGGGCAAGTCACTTAACCCTGTTTGTCTCATTTTCCTTATCTGTAAAATGAGTTGAAGAAGGAAATGGTAAACACTCCTGTTTCTTCCAAGAAAATCCCCAAATGGCTCATGAAGAATGGGATACAACTGGAAAATGATTAAACAATAGCAGCATGTATAAAAGGAAGTAATATAAAATGAGTCTGAAGAGGTAGACTGAATTCATTTTATGGAGGCCTCAGATTCCAAGCCAATGAATTTATATTTTATCTAATAAAAATAGAAAGACATAAGTTTGGATGAGACTGATAGTGAGTGCTATAAGAATTCAGAGTAGAAATTAAAAAGTTCTTCCAATTGTGGTCCAATAAGGCTTCAGCATTGAAGTGGCATATGAGTTAAGCTTTGGAGCATGGGTAGGAATTAGGCAGAAGAGGATTGGAAGACGTTCAAAGTCAGGAGGACATGAGCTAAAATGGCCGAGCATGAAAATGTAAGGTATGTTTAGGAGATGATCAATAAACCAGTTTGACTGAAATAAAGAGGTCATATAGAGGACTCAGGATAATAAATCTAGAAAGAAATATTGGTGTTGGATTGTGGGAATGACAGGCTAAGGAATTTGGTTGAAAATGCCCTCTCCTAGTAGAATTTAAGATGATGGCTCCCTACCAAAAAGGGGACTGATCTGCTAAGGAATGCTATCTAGTGGATTGAACAGAAGTTGATGAAGAGATTTTAGTTGGAAGGAGTTCACTTAAGCCTGTTTTTCTTGTCTATAGGATAAGGATGTTCAAATGAATGATTTTTAGATGTCTTCTAGAGTTCAATCTCATTATTCTATCCATGTTTTGCTACTAAATGATTGTGTTACCTTCAATTAATTTCATTTGCCTCTGATTCCATTTTTTTCATCTCCCATAGAAGGGGAAAATGGTATTTTACTTAATTTAAGATAAAGTAAGAGAGTATGCATGAACAGAAAAACCAGAGACACTGTATAAATGTAAAATATTATTGCTATTTTCTAAACTTTGCCATGACCTGAGTGAGAGATTCCTATTGTATGAGTGTGTAACTTGGTAGAGTGGATATTCTGGCTTCAAGGGCAAAACAACCTGGATTCACATCTCATCTCTAATACATCATACCTGGATGACTTGAGACAAGTCATTTAACTTCTCAAAGCTCTGAGGAATTCCCTAAGACTATAATAATAATAATAATTTAACATTTATATAGTATTTATTATATACCAGGCACTTTATTAAGTGTTTATAAATATTATCTCATTTGAACCTCATAACAATGCTAGGAAGTAGGTAATACAATTGTCTCCATTACGCACATAAAGAAACTGAGGCAAACAGTAACCAACTTTTCCAGGGTCATACAGATATTGCTATTGTTGAGTCACGATTCTCCATGATCCCATTTTGGGGGTTTTCTTGATAAAGATACTGGAGTGATTTGCCATGTCCTGTTTCAGTTCATTTTGCAGATGAGGAAGCAAGGCAGACAGATTAAGTAACTTGCTCAGCATCACTCAAAAAATAAGTGTTTGAGTCCATATTTGAACTCAGGATTTCGTGACTTTAGGCCCATAAGTTGTAGAAATGGTGCAAACCAACATTGATAAAGGTAGTTCCCTCATTCAGAAATTCCCACAATCAGTGAAATTACAAATACAGTTCTATCCCTAAAAATGAAGCTTTTTTCCACTGTAAGTAATATTTTAATGTTTTAAAGGCATTTTCTTCTCCTATCTTTATTTCCTTTCCTAGCTTTTCTTCTGTTGGATCCTGCTGATATCAAAACTTTCTCCATTGTGCTAGAGTTGGAAAAGTAATATGTTATATTGGTTTTACTAATCCTTAGACTCTGGGAGTAAAACTTTAGGATTCCAACTTCAAAGCATTGTCAGCTCATTTGGACCTTCCAGTTAGTAGTTTCCAAAGTACACATGAGAGGACCCACTTCTATCTCCTCTTTGTTCTGCTAGTTAATGATCCCAATGACCTGAGAATTTCCAATGTGCCCTTTATGGCTTCCAGGTGGTATCCTCAATCTCATTCCTGACCCAGTCATACTGGCCATCTGCATCTCCTAGGTGGGGCAAATGTCTCCATTTTTTTAAGTAGCATTAAATTAAGGATCAATTCCATGTGTCACTTTTCTGTATTCTGGGAATGTCTGTTGAGGAGAAAGCAAGGCAACTGATTTATGAAAACTGAAGCTAGTTTGATTTTAAGTGTTATCCTGAAATTTTCTCAGCTGAGGTTATCAAAAAAGAAGAAAAACTCCACTTCAGGACAAAAATAGCAATTTTTTTATGATGGGAGGGGAGGGTAGAAGACAGGATAAAAGAAGCATTTGCATAGTGACAGCATCCCTTTCACTTTATTGATATTTATTTATTTATTTTACATTTTTCGATGAAGAAAAAATCTATTTTTCCGTTCTTCCACCTTCCTTCTCCCACTGGGAAAGAAAAAATCCTTGAACAAATAGTATTTGTCAAGCAAAACAAATTCCCACATTGACCATGTCCAAAAAAAATTATGTCTCATTCTGTGACTTCACCTTTCTGTTAAGTGGCCCTCTGGAATCATGTTTAGTCATTGTGTTGGTTCAAAGTTATGAAGTCTTTCAAAGTTGTAACCTTCATTTGTGTGAGGTGTCCCCAAGTTTACAATATTCAAAGGAATATTTCCTGAGGGGAAATGGTAACAAAGAAGGGATTTACAGGAAATGAGGCAGGTGACAATTTAACTTCTCTTTTTTCAGAAATTGAGATTTTGTGAATAAACAATTCTCTTACTATCACATCTATTCCATGCCCTATCTCACCTGCTTTTTAAATTTCCTAGTGTTTTAATTGTAATTAATACTATTTTCTCTTTAACATAGTGATCATGAAATAATTGTTTTTCTATAGTTCTTAGCATTTGCATGTTATTCTCCATGAGAGAAGGGAGCTATTTTAATTAAACTTGGTGTCTACCTTAATGTCTAGCACAATGCTGTGCATTATATTTATGGTGTAGGCATTTACAAAATATTTGTGAGAAGAAAAGAAGTATAGATGGAAAGAAAGAAGAAAAGGAGGAAAAAAGAAATGAAGAAGGAAGAAAAAGAGACAAAAAATAAGAGTTTAGAAATAGAAAGTTTTGTTATAAGCTTTTAGATTTTATGGTTCACTTGAAGTCAAGGAGGAGTGGAATTTTTGTGTTTTGATGATTTCTCATTGTTGTTTTAAATCTGTGTGCTCTCCTTCCCTCCATTTCTTCAATAATCGGCTTCCTTTCAATATTCTGGCAGCCAGTGATTCTGTCTTTGTGTGGTCCTAAGCCAAGAGCATCATAATCAGATCTTGGTTCCTCTCTGGGAGTAAAATTGTTGCTTCTCTTCTCCCCACATTGTATACCTTAATAGAGTATCCTTGGGAACTGTGAATATCTTTTTAATAAGTAAATAATCTGATTCTTTCATAAAATACAGCCAAATAGATGTATAAAGACATAACTTTGGATTTGAAAACTTTCCAAAGAGAAAAGATTGTTCCTTCAGAGCAAGGGATTCCAACCTTAAGTCAAAAAAACCTCAGTCAGAGAAGCAACTGTTGATCTGTGTGGGGGAAAAAAATGAAAGAAAGAAACTGGAATCAGAAGGAAAAAAAGCCTTTGCTTTAGATAATCTGGTTTTGTTTTTGCTTTTCCTTCCCCTTTTCCTAGGAGGATAAAACTTGTGAGGGGCTTCACAGAGTGAGAAATACTATTTTGATCACATGGGGGGAAAGTTTTTGGGTTGTTTTTTTTTTAGTTTTTGCAAGGCAAATGGGGTTAAGTGGCTTGCCCAAGGCCACACAGCTAGGTAATTATTGTCTGAGACTGGATTTGAACCCAGGTACTCCTGACTCCACGCCGGTGCTTTTTCCACTGCTTCACCTAGTCGCTCTGGGAAAGTGTTTCAATCTGAACTTTGCATTGTAACAGAAAAAAGCAATAGACTAACATTTGGAAGATCTGGTTTTAAATCCTGCTTCAGCTACTGACCAGTTATGTGATCTTGGGCACTATGCTGGGATCAGTGATTAAAATCAAAGCAATTAGGAGTTAGTGATAGGTTCTGGAATTTCATTGGAAGAAGGGACATTCTTTCTGCCAAAAAAGGTCAATATTTTTTCTGCAACTTCTACTTCTAGAGATCATTGTCATCATCATCATCAAAATGTAGTATCAAACATTTATACAATACTTCAAAGGTTTGGAAAGTACTTTACAATTATTATTTTATTTGATCCTCACAACAGTCCTGGGGGATAGGTTCTATTATGACCCCCATTTTACAGGTGAGAAAACTGAGGCATAAAAGGGGGTTATAAAGTTAGTATCTGAATTCAAATTTGAACTCAGTTCTTCCTGTCAAAGTCCAACTTGTCCATTGTACCACCTTGCTGCTTCATTCTACTTAGAGAATTACTTAGTACTAGCAGATTAGAGCACTTTCTTGGGGTCACACAGGTGCTATTTAGTACTGTGAAATTTGAATCCAGGTTTTCTTGGTTCCAAGACTAGTTCTCTATCCATTAAGTAACACTACCTTATTATTGTGATGAAATGGTATATAGTCTATGTGAAGGTGCTTTGTAAGCTGTAAAGTATTACCGAAATTTAATGGCATATCATTAATTTATGAGGGTCATGGAATGCTCACTTATTTACCTTTCTCAGGCTATCCATTCAATAGCCATTTATAAAGCACCTACTATGTGCAGGATCCTCTGATAAGATTTTTTAAAAGCTGATCAAATCATAGTTCTCAGCTCCTGTCAGTCTAACCTGGATCAAAAACAATATATCCCAAAGTTAACTATAGTCAACTCTTGAATGAATGAATGAATGAATATATATATATATATAATATATCATAGAGAACCTATAATATATTTTAAAAAATGAAATTAGCATACAATCCAAAAGACTCAGATAACTCAAGAATTTCAACTTTTTCTTCCATCCCATTTTCCCCACCCTAGAGACTAGTAGAAGAACTGTGTTTGATTTTGAGTTAAATTACCATTATATTAGTAAAACATTGTGCCTCTCTCTTCCATTCCCTAGCTTCGAGCCTATAGACAAGATATTTAAATTGAGGAATTTAAACTTCAGATTCCTTATCTATAAAATGAGGAATTAGGACAGATGAAAGGAAGAGCGTTTCCAGAGCTGATGTTCTTTACCTTGTTGTCTTATTCTCCTGCTAGATTGCCTTTCATGAGGAAAGGAACTGTATCTCTTATGTAAACCTTTGATTTCCCCTGATGCCTTGCCTAGTGTTCTTAAGCATCTGACAGAACAGATGCTTAAGAAATGACATAGTAAATAAGATACAGTCCCTATGTTCAAGGAAGATTTGTGGAATTCCCCCCCCACCCCAGTTGACCTGTGATTTCATTAATACAAGGAGTTCCAGTATTAAAATTCCTTCTACCAATGCAAATAGGTAACTTCTCTGCAATTTATGGCCTTAGAGGCATTTCTGGGGCAACAAAAGACTAAGTGACTTGCCCAGGGTCCATGAGACATTATGAACCCACATCTTCCTGACTCTAAAGCTGGCTACATCAAACTACTTATGGCATGGTTAGCCTCAAAATAATCAGCTTGACTATAAGTGGTTCCACTTTAAACACTATAAATGTATGCTATTATTCATTTGGATCTCTAGGGAACTATGATGGGTGGTCATGTCTTATTTTGCTGAGCTTAAAGCCCCAACAGTCTCTCTGGTTCTGATGAGCTGATCACTTAAGTCTGGTCAACCCTTGAACTTTAGGTTGAATGTAAGTCTCCTTAAACAGAACTTCTGACTTCAGATGATGGGCAGAAGCAACAGGAATAATATGCCTAACATTGATTCAAGTAGTGTATCAGAATACTGTGAAAGCAGATGATTTATCTTGGGAATTCAAGCACAGCATTATTGATCAGAATGGGGAAGAAAATAAGACTTAAGGCTGTTGTAACAGGGAAAGCCCCAGCAAGGTAATGTGTTCAACTTGATGCATTGTAATTAAAGGCAAGGGGCAAGGCATGGATCTGTGCCAGCTTATTAATGCTATACTGTGTTGGGCTCTGCTAGTTCTGCTACTTAAGATTTTGGAGGTGAATGTAGAATATTTATTTACTGAATGCCCACCAGTGTTTAAACACTACTGTGCATGAGGAGGAAGATGTCTTCAAAGCCTCACTGCAAAATTGGAAAACTTACCCCAAACAGCATGCCCCACTTTAAAGAGAAGTTTGCTCCATCCAGACCCTGTATTCTCCCCCTCAACCTACAGTCTCCCCACTTGCAAAGTCTGATAATTTAAACAAATAACTACTTGATAACTACATGTTTCTCAGTATACCCTAATAAACAGATCTGACTTATGGTTTCAATTATAGTTAAATTGATAAATAATATCAATCCCTGCTTATATGAATCAACCAAAAAAAAAAGCTATATATCAAACTAAACCAAGGCAAAAGTCTCGGTGGGATCAAGAGTTTAGAACCAACAGAAATCTGAGGTGTCATCTAACCCAACCTCATCAATTTACAAATGAGGAAGCTCAGAACCCATGGAGATGTAAAGTGATTTTCCCAAAGATTCACAGGTAGTAAATGGCAGAGATGGGATTCAAACTCATGTCCTCTGACTCCAATCCCTGAATATGCCCCATGAAATCATACAATTTTACCCTGGCTATTTCTGTGCTTGCTAGTATCTCCAGGAAGGAGTTGACTCTAGGACTGGGAGGAAGGATTCTGATGATTTGTTCTTCAAACATGAAGGATTCTTGGAGTTTCTATCCTTCACCTTCAGTGCTCTAAGTGTTAAGCCTGTGTGTGGCCATTTTATACTTAATCAGTTCTTGGTGATATTTCCCCACCCATACCTTTCCCACTGTTTTAGAAATGGAGTGTGAGAAATAGGAAGTTTTGAAACACTCCCCCCCACATGTGAGGTAGGTGAAATCACATGTGATTTCCTTAAAGATTACAGAAAAAGGCTGTGAAGTATGGGAGACTTAAATCATTGCAGCTGATCTGCATTCCCCCCTCCCCAATTTGGAAGTATTCATGGTTCTTATGGAATGAGCAAACTCTTCACTCTCTTGAAGCCATTACTCTCAGCCATCACTGAAAAAGTATGCAGGTGTGTTTATGTGTGCATGTGTATACCTGTAAGAAGAGTTTTGATGAGGGTCTAGATTAGACTTGTGGTGACTACATCCTCCTTCGGATTTTTACAGAGTCCATAGAACCTAGAAGAAAGCTACTAACTCATGTTCTTCCGTAGAACTGAGATTTATAGGGATTGTGGAATTTAATTTCATCCTTTTTTCGAGTTTGGATTTGTATCCCAGAAATAAGTGGTTTCTAGGAGGCTGCAGACATATCTATTAGGATACTAGCATCACAAAAATTTTTCTCAGTTCAGAACTCTTTCTTCTCCTAAAGGATAAGATGCTTATGGTGTGAATATATATGTATGGGGGGTGGGATCTGGGGGGGATGCAAATACATTTAGAAAATTAGATATTTTAGTTGGAAAGTACCTTAAAAGTTATTAAGTTCAAATACTTCAATTTGCAGATGAAGCAACTGAGTCCCCGAGAAGTTAAGTGATTCTTCTATGGTCACTGAGGTCCTAAGTGGAGGATCCAGAATTTGACCCAAAGTCTTCTGATTTTAAATTAAGCCAACTCAGTTCTATCAAAGAACATGAGTTAGTAGCATTCTTCTAGGTACTGTGGTTTCTGTAAAATCTATAGGAGTATATTGTCACCACCAAGTCTAATCTAGACCTTCATCCAATACACCGTGCTCTTCCCTGTTTTTGCTTGCATGTTGAATTAAGTGAAATATTTCAGATACCAATATCCCCAGAATTCCTGATTCCTACATGAGAAAGTCTCATCTGAAATGAAGTGGGCATTTAAAAGAGAAAGAGAGATATTACCTACTGGGGTTTTTTTAATCATGTTGATTATAAATAAGAATAATTCATATTCAAAGTACTCTCCTAATAACCCTGGGACATAGTTGGTGTAAGTGTTGTGATTTCCATTTTACTGATGAGAAAGTTGAGGTACTGACAAGTTAATTACTCCATATCAAATAGGCATTATGCTGGAGAGCTATTCCTGATTTCAAGATAAGTACTCTTTTGACTATATCACAGCTGCCTTTTCTTGAAACTTTGAATTTATTGAACCTAAAAATATATATACAGACTATGGAAAAAAATTCAATACCCAAGTCCTAGACAGGCTTTTCTGGTAAAAATCAGTCTCTGTATAGACTGTGTCATTGATAGTTCAACACAATAAGACTAAATAGAATTTTCTTAATAGTAGCAAATTTGAAAAAAATACTTCCTTTATGGCATGTTATCTGTTATCTTCTGACTTTCTCATGTTACATACCAATGAGGTGGTACATAGTGGATAGGGTGCTGGGCCTGGAGTGAGGGAGCCCTGAATTCAAATCTAGCCTCAGACACTTATTGTTTGCCAACAGGCAAGTCAATTAACTTCCAACGGTCTCAGTTTCTTTAACTGTAAAATGAGAATAATAATATCATCTATCTCACAGAATTATGTAGCACAAATGAGATATTTGTAACATAGTGAGTGGAAATGGCATACCAATTTAGTATCTTTGTCAAGAAAACTTCAAGTAGGGTCATGAAGAGTGGGGAAGGGCAGCTAGATGGAACAGTGAACAGAGGACCAGCCCTGGAGTCAGGAGGACCTGAGTTCAAAAAACTGCCTCAGACACTTAATAATTGCCTAGCTGTGTGACCTTGGGCAAGTCACTTAACTCCATTGCCTTGCAAAAAAAAACACACTAAAATTGATTTTTTTTTCCAGTTTTCTCTCTTTCCTCTTTGCTTTACTCATTGTTTGGAAAGTTAATGATATTGTCCTGAATCTAAATATACTTTTTATTCTCTTGCTTTCACTGTGGTATTTGGCTAGCAAAGGCAGCATTCATTCAGAATCAGAGATTTTGAAGGTTGTCCTGGCTTTGAAATCAAACCCATGCATGGAATTCTTTGGTTTGTGGCTTCTTGGGGTTGAGTGGTCTTTGACTGCCTGGACACGTGGAAACAAGGGAGGCCAGTTTCCCCAGGATAAATCCAAATGGAAAATAATCACTTACGATAGGATTGGCACTTATGAGGCTAATGCCAAGATATTTTCCCCTATGTGGTGTCCCCATGCTCCCTGAAATCAGTCCTCGTCTGTCTTGCACACATCCTTGCACACACTTTTTTTTGATGGAGCACATTTCACTTGCAGGTCCTTCACTCTGGTTGCTCTCCCTCTCCATCACATCTGGTGGACCCATGCTCAATAAGAGTGTTAATGGAGCCCAGAGCATCCGTCTGAGGTCGGGCTTCAGACAGAGAAGGGAGAGAATCTTGGTGGAGCCCTTTAAGCAGACAGTTAAAAGATTAGATAGTAAATTTATTTAACAGAGACTAATCTCCCAGGACTGAGCTTCATATCCTGTTTTAGAATAATGTATTTCCTTTTGTGTTCTGGTCTGAATCTGTCATCCTGAGTCTAATAATGAAAGGCAGAGGATTTTTAATCTTTGACCCTCTTCCATATAATCTAATCATGGTGGTTTCTGCTCCTCCTCTCCTTATTTGGAGATGGGCTAGATAGGAGCATAGCTCATTTCTGGGGTGCTTCTGGAGCACTCTACTTTTCCTTAATGGCTACATTGCTGGGTGGGGTCAGAATCCCTGCTTCTTATGTTACGAAAAGGAAAAGAAAAACAAAGGGCAAAGGATGATATGTTTGAATCAGATGAAAGGTGGCGATTAGACTAGAGAATACAATATAGTCTGAGACAGACTAGAAGCAGTTATATTTTGGAACTAAGAAGGTATGGCCCTGTGAGAACAAAATGACTGGGGACAGTCTTTGGGAATGTTAGCATTTGGATTGTTAGGAAAAAGATCTGAGTAATCTCTATACCATCCCCAACCCCCTCTGCCTTGTATATGCTTGGAATTTTATCCAGTTAGAATCCTCTACCTCAGGCATAAGCTGGGAGGTCTTGGGGTACCTTGGTCTTTGGGCTTGGCTTACAGGTGGGGTTCCTGACCCCAGGTGCCTCTGCTTTAATTTGTATGAGTTTCATTGGATGAGTTATCTATTTCTGCTCTCTGTTCTTGGGAGCTGCCTGGACATGAGTGTTGATGTTGAGAAACTTAGGATTGAAGACATTTGGCTGTATTCCAGTAAAAGAAGAGGAAATGGATGGAAGGAAGAAGTATCTTAGCTCCTTCTGGTTTATCCTCCTTTTCTTGGGGCATATTCTAAATTGGAAATGAATAAGGATTGCCCTGCTTCAACCCCAGACACCTCTCTGTCTTTGGTGACTCAGTATCATTTCATTGAAAGCTATCACTCTCCACTCCCAAAATCCATTTCATTTTCTGTGACTTTTCTTCACATTGAGCTCTCACTCCTATTGCTATCTACCATCACTGCAGAATAAGACAAGATTTTGAATATTTCAGGAATTGACATAGTAACTGAGAATGGCCACAACAACCTCCAGTTCTTAGAACGTTCAGATTTGTTAGTAGAATTTAGAGTTTGGCGTCCTGGTAGTTTCATTTGGAACCAATGCAAATGGATTCCAGTTTCCAATTCCCTTCACACCTTCCTGTATTCCTACCAGGCAACTTCCTGATTCCTTTCTCTCAAATTCTCCCCTGTAGATCATTCCCCTTTCAAATCTCCACTCAAGTTCTGACCACTACTCACCTCCCTTTGCCCCTAAAGATTCATAGACAAAAAAAAAAAAAAGAAAAGAAAAGATAATTCACTGTTAAAATAAATAATCCAACTCCTGTCCTGGGGATCAGGGTAATTACCTCCCTGGTGTGTTTCTGTTTCGCCCTTGTGGGAAATGTGGGAAGGGAAAAGAGCCCTTTTAGCCAGAGAACAGCACTTTGTTATTTTGATGCATTGATGGGGAAGGGGTAAGAGACAAAATAATGTTAATAATACATAGCAGTGTAGATAATTCATCACTTAAATCAGTGGGAACTGCAGGTCACTGAACTGGAACTGGTGTTACTGTGATCCAAACACAGAATTAATAATTGAAACTACACTGTATCTGTCTTCCCAGAAATGGGAAGATAGACAGCCCTTGGGATAGATGCGTACAGTGCAAGAGAAACGAGGCGATGGAGATAGACAGATGATTCATTTAATTCCTACAGCTGTCACATACAGTAAATATGAAAATCTGCTTTCTATCTGGAATCAGACTTGTTCAGGAGAGAGGTTAGCTGAATTATATCCTTGGCTGTGTGTTTATTTTTCATTTATTACAGGAATTTCAGATGATTGGTTAGCTCCTAAATGCTGTATTCTCTGAAGCTAGAAAAATTTTCCACATACATTCCATCAGGGACTAGGCACAGGTATGCATAGCAAACCATTTCTAACTCATCGAGCCACTCCATGCCCTAGAAAGTCACCAGGACCATGAAACCAAGATACTATTGTAGAAGACAGTTTCATCCAGTCATTTGTGCTGGGTTGATAAACTTGGGTGTATGTGGAAGAGAGCTTGGTTGGGAGGCTTTCACTGGGCACCATCTAATTGAGCACATGAACAGTATTTAGCCCAGGGGTGGGTTCTAGAAGGAGATTTTGATTGATCTGTGCACCAGGCTTCACATGGGGCCCACCCAGGCAGAATCTGCTTGCCCCTGCCTGTGACATTTCCATGAAATAGGATCTCCTGGCCAGGGGAAGGCATCCACATGTGTACCCCAGGACAAGAGAATAATGGGATGCTTATTACACCCTTCAACATTGGGAAGGCAGAACAAAAACTCCCAAGAGAATCTCCTTTAAAGGGGCAATAGCGAGTCTTTTCCTGATCTAGGAAGCAGCAAATAAGAACACATTATTAGTATATGGGAAGCTGTATTTCTTGAATGCAACACTTCTCTCCATATCAACCACAAAGGACTGTAGGCCATAGAGCCTTTGACAGGAACATCAGGTTTAGATTGGTGGGATTGAATTAGGCTTCAGGTACTGGTGCAAGGAGCAGGCAGGATGACGGTTTTATCTAGTCTATCTTAAGGACCAAGGTGGCAGCATCCTGCTCTGGCACCTTCCATTGAGGACTTTTTGATTTTTTTCCTTCGTGTTTATATTTCACTGGACAAATGCCTTTTATATATCTCCTTCCTTAAAGGGTAATCTCTTGGAGAGTGATTTTCAAGAATTTTAAGTATTATAATGATAAAAACCATAGTCATGGGTTTGATTACTACATAGGCCATGGATTCCCTCTGTTCTGTGACTGTTGCTGAACTAGCAATTATGCAAATAAAACCAATTAAAATTTGGAAAGTTAATGTCCCCCATAAGATCTATATGCATAATAGGAGATCAATAAACATTTTTGAATGAAGATTAAGTGAACCAACTTGTAAGTTATAAAGATGTTTAGGTGAGTGTGAGATAGTGGTTTCCTGTGTCCATCATGGAAATGATAACTAAATGAAGAACTAAAGTACATTCTCTACTGTTGAGTTTGCAACTCTTTATTTGTCCATGTGGAAGAAGAAAGTGTGTTAGTGGATAGGGATACATCACACCAAAAAACCCAAAACAAACAAACAAACAAAAAAAACCCAAAACCAAAACCAACAACCAAACTCACAAAGCTGACTTGTCATTTCCTAGAACAATGGGCATAGAGGTCTAGCCTCTATTTCGGGCATTGGGTTGACTTTCCCAAGAGGTGTTTTCATTGATTGCACTTGGGTCAGTGAGATAAAATCTGGAAGACTTTTTTTTACCCCAGTAATCTCCTTCCTTGGGACTGATCTCCTTTTTTGGGAAGTGAGAACATGATAGGATTTAGCATCACACTTCTCTTATATCTCGTTTAACTCAGTATCATCTATCCCAAACTTTGTTCTTCCAGATGAAAGGTTCTAAACCCTTGCTGTGTCATGGACTCCTTGGACAAACTGGTAAAACCCTCTTGTAATAATGTTTTTAGGCATGTCAAATAAAATGTACAAGACTACAGAAGAAATCAATTAAATTGAGATATAATTATCAGTTTTTAAAGTGAACAAAATTTATGGACTAGGTTAAGAACCCTTATTCAGGAGAGAAGAGAGAATTCTGTCAAGGAAAAATTAAATGAATATTGACTGAAGGGTTATCTCTAATCATGTGTTAATATTGGATTACTTGGAAACTAGAGTTCTCTCCTGATAAGCAGAGGAGAGAAAGTGAGGAATTGGTGTGTACACTACTAACACCTCACATCTGAGCCTCCTAAGATAAAATAACTTAGAACAGGCAGCATAGCAAAAATAGTATCCAGCAGCAAGGTTCAGGTAGGGACAGCTAATATATCTGGCATTTAAAGAGCATTTAAGACTTATGAAGCATTTTATAAACATCTCACTTTTATCCTTATGTCAGCCCTGGGAGTTAGGTAGACAAGTGCTATTCTTATCCCTATTTTACAGTCGAGGAAATTGAGGCAGATAGCAATTAAGTGATTTTTCTCAATATCCTGCAGCTAGTAAGACTGATGGAAGATTCAAACTTCTTTACTGCATGCTTTCTATTGTACCACCTAACTGGAGTTATAATTGCAGGACCTGGATTTAATACCATTCCTGTTCATTCTTACTTATGTGACTTTGGGCAAGACAAAATCCCTTTGGACCCCATTTTCCTCAACTGTAATATGTGAATGAATTAAATGATCTGTAAATTTATTTGCTTGTACTTCCTCATTAAATATTACAAGATTATGAGGAGTATAGCATCACAGGGAATGGAAACCCGATAGAATCCAAGTCCCTTGAGGTCAGATGATTTTTTTTTTTTTGCTCTTTGTATTCCTCCATCTTAGTAAATGTGCATTGATTGAAAATGGCAGAAATTGGTTCCAGCATCCATCTAGATGAAGGGAGACCAGAACTGGCATCCAAAATGCCATGACAGGGAATACTGGTCCATATCTCTGCCTTCAAATAGAACTAAATTCAAATGACAATTAAAGAGTTCCTTAAATGTTTCTTGGAGGTCTGTCTTCTCATACCTGATAATCAGTAAGTCTCTTTATCCTAGTTCTGAGTCAACCTAGGAAAGTCATCCAGAACTAATTTGCCTAAGCCCCAGATGTCCTTTATACTAGAGAATTGTATGAAGTGGACAGTGTCTCGGACAGGACCCTGAACTTCAGGAATCATCCAACATCTCCAACTGTAGCTCATATCTTATAAAGAAAACAGATTCCTTGGAGAAATAAAAATGATGTCTGCCAGGAAAATGACACTTAGAATGGAGAAAGAAAACTGTGTTTGACTTGGGTGTGTGAAGGTAAAGGGAGTGAATTTGATAAAAAAGGAAAAAAACTGGATCTTCAGATGACAGCTTTAAGTGATAGAACTTGTGAGCAAAAGACATCCCAGTCTTGCCTTACATGGCCTTGCCCCTGGATTTTCTTACTTGGCTTCGGTTCAAAGGAATTTGAACAGTTCAAAAAAAAAAAGAAGAATCAGAATATAAAGCAATCATCTAGCACTATCCAAAATATCACTTTCCAAGATTCTTAAGTGAATTGAAAAAAATACACCCCTCCCCTTTTTTTCCTTAGTGCTGGGATGGAAATTCCACCCTCAGCCCCAACACATACATAAGATTATTTTTGAAGTTAATAGAAACTGCACCTGTCACTTAGAAATTCAGAGTGTCTCACTTCTATTTATCAAGCTGTCAGTTCCTAACCTGTCAACAATTCAGGTGGATGTGTTTGGATTGATCAGCTCGACAGAGTGACACAGACCTCCCTCATCTTGGTGCTCTTGGATTGTTGTGGCTGCTTTTTCTGTGGCGGTTGTAATGGTGATGGTTGTTTTTCCCTTTAAGTGATGGTCCATGTTTAGGAGGGAGGTCGGGGTTCTGGCTCTATTGGGCTCAACTACTCTGAGAGAAGAAAGCTTGCATTTGACAAAACATGGAAGCCAAAAGCCAAGCAACTAGGACCAGTGAGCTGCCTAGGCTAGTTTTGTCTGTTTTCATTGAGATAAATGCCTAGCACTCCAGGGTGAACAGTTATAGATGCAACATGTCCACTGAGGAGAAAATTAAAGCCAAAAACCTCTGTATAATTTATTCATCACAGACTCAAATTGACTCACTGCTTGCTCCTATTCAGGTTGGGCTCATTTAACTGCCTCCACTGAGTCTGTTGAAAATGAAAACACAGGAAACGACTCAGGGTGGAGAAAGTCAAAACACAAAGGCCCCAGAAACTTTTCTTTCATTTTCTTCTGCAAATGCCTTTGTTATTCTATTCTGGTTGAGTGGGAAATGAGACTACATTAAAATAAGCAGTATTTCTTACATTTAGTCTGTGGAAAAGCAAGTATTTCATGCTAATATCAGCTCTGTATTCTGAAGTTCCATATTTTTCCTCCAAGAAGCATAGTGGGACTATGGATAGAGTGCTGAACTTGGGAGTTAGGAAGAGCTGAGTTCAAGTCCCACCTTAGACCCATGTAGATATATATGTAACTCTAGATAAGTCATTTCCCTTTTCTGTGCCTCAGTTTCTTCATCTATAAAATGAGGGAGAGAGGACTTAGACTTGATAACCCCTAAGGTCCTATGCAGATTTAGATGTAGCTAATAGACCTCCAATTTTAGGTTTCTATGGTTGGCAGAGATACCTAAGGTCTTCAAGCACACATATCTTACATCCCACAACAGATGAGATCCTTCTGTCCCTTTTTTCCCATGCATGGCAACGAGCAATCTGATATAGGTTGTGCCTGTAGAATTGTGTTTAACATATTTCTAAGTACTAGTCACATTGTGAAAAAAGAATTAGAACAAAGCTGGGGGAAAAAAGCATGATAAAGAAAAAAATCATAAAATTAGTTTTGAAAAGTGAACACAGTATGTTTTGTTCTGCATTCAGACTCCATAGGATTTTCTTTGAATGTAGATGACATTTTCCATAACAGGTCTCCCAGGGCTGTCCTTGTTTACTGAACTGCTAGGAAGAACTGAATTCATCCTAGCTGATCATCTCACAATGTTGCTGTTAGTGTGTACAATGTTCTCCTGGTTCTGCTCACTTCACTCAGCATCAGTTCCTGCAAGTCTTTCCAGGCTTGTCAAAAGTCCAGCTGCTCATGATTTCTTGAAGAACAATAGTCCTCCACAGCATCATATATCATAACTTGTTCAGCCATTCCACAATTGACAGCACCACATCAATTTCCAATTCTTTGCCATTATATAAAGAGCTGCTATGAATGTTTTTGTACACGTGGAAGGCCCTTCTATTCTTTTTTTTTCCAAGACAATGGGGTTAAGTGACTTGCCCAAGGTCACACAGGCAATTATTAGGTGTCTGAGGCCGAATTTGAACTCAGGTATTCCTGACTCCAGGGCCAGTGCTCTATCCATTGCACCATCTAGCTGCCCCCAGACCCTTCTATTCTTAAAGATTTCTTTAGCAGGAGATTGCATAGTCTTACCTTATCATCTGCTGCCATTTTGTCCATAAATTGTATCTCCCCAAATTTTTTCTCTTTAAATGGCCCTGAATCTTTATTTGCCTAATAGAGAGCAAGGATTATTTTTTGAATGAAAGGATTGATAGCCCAATGAATGAAGTTACAATAGTATTATGGCATGCTAGAAAGGAAATCAAATCTGAAATGCTAAACATGGGGTCATTAGACCTAGATTCAAATCCCACCACTACCCCAAAGCCTTCTATGTATGACTTTAGCTGTCATTTACTTCATTTCCTGAACCTCAGTTCCATTGTATGTAAAAATGAAGGGTGTAGAAGAAGATGATCTTTCATCAAGGTTTCCAGCTCAATGTCTATGAGCCGATTTGGATTTACTTGTATATTGTTTTATATATGTATATGTGTATGAGTTGCCTTCCCAATTTCTTAAGAGAAGGAAATTTGTATTTGTGTCTCTGTATATCCAGTACCTAGCCACAATAGGACTACTTTCTACCAGACTTTCCCTCTAACCTTCTTTCTGAGGGCACCTCTGTTCCTTGCCTCCTATGACAGGCTTTAGCTTTCCTTCAAGGAAGACCAAGCTGATCCTAGAAGCCCATTGACCTATTCTTCTTCCCCATATCCCCAAACATTGGAAGTCTACCTCAAGTCTACCTAATTCTCTTACTTGCAAGAGGGATCAGTTTTTCTGAAAGAGACACAAAGTTGTCCCTGAGGTTTCCCAGAAGCATTCCCAGATCCTAGTTACTAAAGGGCAGTCTCAACCATTGGTATCTAGGCCTTTCAGACTTGGTGGGTGCATGAGATCCAATGACTCATATAACCTTGATGAACATAAACATTTTCATAAAAAAGTGAAGGAGGTGGACTGTAGCCTAGTTGCATATCTTTGATGTATTTGGGCAGAGTACACCCCTCTTTGCAAATGCTTCATTTGATTCTAAAATAAAACTTGAACTAAGAGAGTATTGGCTTTAAGCCTATACAATTTCTGGTGTGTAGTATCAAAAGGAAATAGTAGTTTTAGGGATTAATATTTATTAAGAAAACTTTTCTCTTATTTCTCTTTGTTGATAGAAATTAAATGCACATGAGAAAGTAGGAAATTAAAGGCATAGGTAGAAGTAGAATCGGGTCGTTAATTGACCCAGTGGATAGACTGCCAGGCCTGAAGTCAGGAAGAATCATCTTCCTGAGTTCAAATACCTTAGTCATGTGTTAGATGTGTGACCCTGGACAAGCCACTTAACCCAGTGAACCTCAGTTTCCTCATCTGTAAAATGAGCTGGAGAAGGAAATGGCAAACCACTCCAGTATCTTTGCCAAGAAAACCCCAAATGGAGTCATGAAGAGTTGGTCACAACTGAAAATGACTCAACAACAACAAGTAGGATGTGCTAAGAAGTTGCAAAAGAGCTAGGTTATTCAGGGTGTGCTAAAGCTAGCTCCCAACATGATTACTCAGTTTTTTCATGTGAACATTCATACCTTGGAAATCAGCAGAAGCTACAAATCAAAGGTTGTTTTTCCCCCTTGGGTTGACAAGTCTTAACAAAGGGATTAACCTTTTATAAATGGTTAATAATTCACATTGAACTTAAATGTGTATCCTTCATGCATCCTTTTATGGGAGAACCAGTTGTTAGCAGAACACCAGTGACTACACTGTTCCTCTTTACTCTATTATCTTGAGGAGGGTGAGTTTTGTGTTTTATTCTGTTTTTGCCCCACTGTACAATTAAGCCTCTTATCCTATTTTCTCCCAACAAATATATCCAGACACTTTGGTAAATAGGAAAGATGTACTTCTTGTCTTACATTGTCCTGGATATCTTCACTCACCTTTTTCAAGTTTTGATCAGAGTATAACTGGTGAATTGGTATAACTGGTCAATAAATCTTGTCTCTATTGCTATCTATATTTATTATCTTGGACAAATGTCCTCTTTGAGCTTCAGTCTCCCAGTCTCTAAAGTGAAGTTATTGGGTTGAAAGATCACTAAAGTCCCTTATAGCTTTAGAATTCTAGGATTTTATGAATAAAGTCCCAATTCCTTAGAATTACCCTCAAGATTCCCCCCACCATTCCAATGTATTTTTCCAGGCATAATTTCCCATTTTTACTCTATATAAATAGTATCTAGACAAATGGATTTGCTCATGATTCAGTTTTTCAGACACACCTTAAAGCTTACTGATTCTCTGTCTTTGCTCACACCATTACTCCCTTCTCCAGTACCTTCCCTCTTCTTTTTGTCTTCATTAATCCTACAAAAACTTCAATACTTTGTTTAAATTTTTTCTCCCTCAATTTATAAGAAGCTTTCCTTGATCAACCCATATGGTCATAAAATGACAGAATGTTGAGGTTTCAATAGATCACATCTAGTCCTAGATTCTAGGAATTCCTAATCTGAGTTCTCCTGTTCTATAAAACATCCACAAATAGATTTCCAAAGGTCCATAAACTTGCATGGAGAAAAGGGGGTAGCTAGGTTGTACAGTGGATAAAGCACTGGCCTTGGAGTCAGGAGGGTGAGAGTTTGAATCCAACTTTAGATGTTTGACTTTTACTAGTTGCGTCACTTAACCCTTTATTGCCTTGCATCCAGGACCATCTCCAGTCATCCTGATTTGTAGCTGGCATTGGACCCAAATGGCTCTGGAGGAGAAAGTGAAACTGGTGACTTAGCACAGTATCCCCTCACTCAAATCCAATTCACATGCTTTGTTATGGTATCACCTCCCTGGTGTCATGATCTTCTTCAAGAACAAAGGATAATTTTCTCATCATGGAGAGAAAATAATGACATCTTTATTTTCACTTTATTGTTACCTCTAAATGAATGAACCATTTCCTTTGATTATGAATTTCAAGAAAGACATTTTTTCGAGGAGTTCACAGGTTTCACCAGAATTCCAAATGGGGTCCATGGTTTTAAAAAAAAAAGTTCTGCCATCAGAACTAACTTGTTCAACCCATAACTGAAAAATTATTCAACCCTATATCATACCAGCTAAAGTTTATCCAGTCTTTATCTAAACACATCCAAAGAAGATTTTTTAACAATTTTCAACCTGATTGCCCTTATTTTCTTAGTTATCTTTCTATTCATTCTCTAATTATCTTGGAATTCCTCATAGCATATAATGCCTTGCCATTAGGTTAGGGATGGACACTGAACCTATAATTTTATTGATACTGGGAAATCCTTTCAGATAAGGACAGTCCCTCGGCCAATACAGACTGTCAATTTCTCAGTTACCTAAAGTTTTTGCCTAGATCACTGAGAGTTTAAGTGAGTTCTCCAGGGTTACACAGTCAGTAAGTATTAGAGGGTAAGATTGAAACCCTAGTCTTCCTACTTCTAAGGTCAGTTCTCTAGCTACTACTCCACATTGATTCTTGCCTTTTCACATATAGGAAAGTTAACAGATTTGTTGACTGATTGAAATTGAGTCTCATCTCTTTACTTTTCATCACTACCTCACCCTCCATAGCCTGCCATATCCCAGAAGGTCCAGATCAGGGGTTTCATAGATTAGAAAATATCATAAAATACTGTTTTCTTAGAGTATACACTCTTAAAGGGCAGGGATCCGTATCCTTTGCAAAGCATTCAGCAAAGCAGAACATGAAGAAGGTAAGCTCTTAATAAATACCTTCAGATGTTAACAATGATGATGACATTGACAAGTCTGACAATGATGGATGGTGTCTGTCAGAGTGATGATAGGGAGGAAAAATAGGGCTGAAGTTGCTTGTTCTCCATGTACTGAGAGTGGTCCTCCTGTTCCCCAGCCACCAGCAGCTGGATTTCAAAACCGGAGTTAATCCAAATTCCAAGGTAGCAGGGGGAGGAGGTAGAGTTGTAGATCCACATGCCTTGTTTGGGAAGATGAGAAGAGAGGGAGTGAAGGGAGCAGAGTGGAGGGGATGCAAGGAGATTGCAAAAGAAGACAGATAAACTTAGTGATAAGCAACCTCTCCAGCACCGCCGAGCTGGCAAGGCAGAGGAAGAGACAGGCTGTGTGCACAGAGAAGAGTTATTTATTGAGTGGGAAGGTAAATGCCAATCTGGCAAAGGATAAATAATTCTTTATCTGAAGGTTCTGGGAACAGGGTGGTGAGGAATTCTAAAAACCTGCTTTTGGTTCCAAGGAACAGGTGGAAGAGCAGAGAAGGAATGTGAATTCCTGTTAGGGTCGGTGAATAAGATTTTATGAGGATGTTCAGTGCAAACTTAGGATGGTGGTAGTGAGAGGGGGGAGGAAAATAAAGGAAACACATGAAGCCTTTCTCTGAAAAGCACACCCCATCCCTTCTGAGAAAGCTCCCATGGTTGCAAATTGGTGAGAGTAGTCTAAAATCTGGGGGTAACCCTATCCAATAGCCTCAGTTTAGATAATATGTAGAACAGTTTAGAAGAAAGGAAGGAGGGGAAAAGGGGAGGAAAAGATTAAGGGAAAGATTCAGAAAATCTAGATCCAAATCTTGCTACTGTCCCCTTTTTCTAATGATGAGACTCTGGATCTCAGTTTCCTCATCTAAAAATGATGGGGAGTTGGACTAAGGACTTCTAAGAACCCTTTCAGCTATAAATCTAGGATCCTATGATCTAGATACAGGTAGAAAGACCTCAGGAGAGGGGAGTGTACCAGCCCAATGATGGACATGTTTTATGTGTGTTTGAAGAAGGGTCCAGTTTCTAATGACAACCTCCCTTTTCATTCCACATGTAGAAGAATCTCTTGGAAAGACATTTAGAGTTTGGCAGTTTGACTTCATAAAGAAAATCAAGTTGGGGAATGAGGGAATGGGGATTTAGATTGCTAAGTCTAGGAATCTGAGGACCAGCAGATCATCAAAGCAGACCTAGAAGGAAACTTCTAGCTTTCTTACCTCCCTCATTATACAGATGACACAACTGAGACTCAGAGAAGTGACATAAGTTGACAAGGAGCACCCAGTCAGTTCATGTCTGAGGGTGAATGGCAGCCCCTTTCCCAGTGGCTATGATATTGTATCCCTGTCAGGTTTAATAAAAGTAATCAAGAGAGCCAGGTGCTGCCATCAAAACTAACTTATGATGTTCTAAAGAGGAGTTTATGCAAGTACTTGGGAAAGTAATCATTTTATATAATTAATGGGGAGGGAAAATGCCCTCCTGTATCTCTTGCCCCACTCCCACTCCTCAAGCCACCCCTTCCTCCAGTGCTCTCCTCTGTCTAGGAGCACCATCCAAATGTTTGTATTCCTATTGTGAGAATCACTCAGGGATTAAAGCCAGTAGAGTGAACTCCTCAGATTCATCTCAGCACTGGTATGAACTTCATCTGGGCCCCATTTGAGAAGAGCAGGTATATAAAAGTCTGACATAAATGGCAGAGATAAGATCTAGGGCTCACCTGGGGAGACGTACAAGTGTTTCATATTCAAAGCACATGTCTCTAATGCTAATCAGACACCAATAGCATTCAGTTCTTACATCTGGCACAGAATGCTTGCTTTTTTATGTTTCCTTTTTCTCCCCCAGAAGGTAATAAAATTCACAATTGTATCTCATAATCAATATAGCGTATCTTCAGGCACTTCTGCGCATTATGAGCTCCTAAGCTTTAGCCTGCTTCAGATAAGGGGAACAAACATATGCTATTGCTTATTTTTCCTTACTGAGACAATCAGCATTGAGGTTTTGCTATTGGGTGATTTTGAAGACCAACTCCTTTTCTCCAACTAAACCAAATGGAACCTGGTGGAAAAGGATGTTGGGATTCAAATACACAGTTTCAGAAGGTGAAAAGTTGGGAGTAGTGTGCTGAATTTCACTGTGTATTTATATATATATATATCCCTTTACCTAAAAACCGCAACCTCTAATAATTAATAATGATAGCACTTCTTTTAATTTATTTGTTAAACGGTTTAAATTTGCAAAGCATTTATATAATTTATTTCATTTGATCCTCACAACAGCCCTGAAACAGCTATTATTATTATTATCTACATTTTACAGATGAGGAAACTGAGGCAGTGAGCGGTTAAAAGACTTCCATTAACTAATAAGTGCTTTAGGCAGTACTCAAACTTAGGTTTGGACATCTAATATTCTATGGACTGTAGCACCTAGCTATTTCTAATTGTAGATCTGGTTGGAAGGATGGGTGAAGTGTCTTTTCCCATTCTTTCTGGTAAACAATGGAACGAATCCACCTGTAATAGCCTTAGAATTAGTTTTTGGTACTGCTGTTTTCAGAGATGGTGAAAAGTTAGATCTTGGTCCCTACCTACAAAAGCAGCAGTTTGGATAACAAATTATGCCTATAAGGAAACAAAAAAAAAAAACCATTTGTTGTTGTGGTTTATCCTTCCTTCTCAAAAAAAAAAAAAACAAACCCCAATGACAGCAGGAAGTCAAGAAGACTGATGGCCTCCAATCTAGTAAGCTAAGAAAACCTAGCTCTCCTAGGTTAGAGCAACCAAACCCCATTTGGGTTTGCAACAGCTTACAGACTCAGGCTTGTATACATCCAACTCTCTTATCTTCCTACCACTTAACTACTTCTAATTGTAGATCTATTTGATGGAAGGTGTGTTTCTTAGGAGGGATTGGTGAACTTCTAAATTTCTTTTATCATTCTTTCTGTCAAACAATGGAAAGGAATCCACTCTGTATTTAAGTTAGACTTTTTAATCAATTTGTGGTACTATTATTGTCAAACATGGTGGAAAGTCAGATTATGGTCCCTATCTACAGCTGGATACTAACATATATATCCATAGTTGAGTAAATAAACTATGCCTATAAGAAGAAAATCATTTTAAATATTTGTCAAATTGTTATGAAAATCACTACTAGGTATCTTGGGGCAGTATAGGAACAATAAGGCCAAATTAATTTAGAATCTGATGTGACAGTGACTATCAGGACCATTTAATATCTATCCCAATCTCATATTAGGGGAAGAGGAAAGGGAGATTGCTACTCAAATCTGATCACAAATCACCTGCATCTTAAAAATAAAATTTCATTAGCTCATTAAAAATATTAATTAAGGGGTGGTGGAGCCAAGATGGCAGCAGAAGAAGAGCCTTTCCTAGGTGCTCTCTCCAAATTATTTCAAAAATCTTAAAATTATGGCTCTAACTAAATTTTTGAGAGACAGAACCCACAGAAAGATCCAGTGAGGCAATTCTCCAGTCCAAGGTAACCTAGAAAATAGTGGAAAAACTCTGTTCCACAGGGTTAGAGGGGTGGCCCACCAGAGTGAAGAAACTTCAACCTCCCAGAAACAGCCCAAGGGTGACTAGGAGCTGCAGCTCAGGGCAGCAGAAGCAGTTTCCTGACCTGCACTGAGGGGAGCACCGGACACAACTTGGAGGATCAGCAGGGAAACCTCTGCCAGATTGAATGCGAAGCCCAGGCCTTCATGGCGGTTATGGCACTCAGTGTATGGGCTGTAGCAGCCCAGATCCAGGAAAGGGAAGCAGGAACCAGCAAACAGGAACTTCCAGACAACTGTGCCCTGAGTGCTCAGTCCACTGAAGGTAGGGGACTGTAGGGAGACTTCTGAGGTCTGTCCTCTGTCCTTGGAACAGGACTCTGGGGCTCTGACCACATTCAGGTCCTGATTGCAGTCTAGGCTCCACCATAGAACAGGGACCCCCACCAAACCCATGGCAGAGGGGTGTACTTGTGGTCATTCACAGACCAGGAGAGCAGTCAGAGCCTCACACACTGAGGTCATTGTGGGGAGGGGGGGGTGTCCCAATAATACTGAAAAGCTCAGGAAGCACCCCAAGACCAGGCACAGGCTGGGGAAATGAGTAAACAGAGAAAAAAGAGGAATGCCATTGAGAAATACTTTGTCTATGATCCCAAGAAGGATCATAAAGGATCTGAAGATGAGGAAGTACAAGCTTCTGCATCTAAAACCTCCAAGAAAAATGGAAGTTGGGTTCAGGCTATGATAGAGCTCAAAAAAGATTTTGAAAATCAAGTAAGGGAGATAGAAGAAAAATTGCAGAAAGAAATGAGAGAGATGCAGGAAAAACATGAAAAAGAAATCAGCTGCTTAGTTAAGGAGATCCAAAAAAGTGCTGAAGAAAATAACATGTTAAAAACCAGCTTAGGTTATATGGATAAAATAGTTCCAAAAAGTTATTGAGGAGAAGAATACTTTAAAAAGCAGAATTAGCCAGATGGAAAAGGAGATAAGAAAGGTCTCTGAGGAAAACAAATCCTTTGGATGTAGAATGGAACTAAAGGAAGTTGATGACTTTATGAGAAATCAAGACACAGTACTTCAACACCAAAAGAATGAAAAATTAGAAGAAAAGTTGAAACATCTCATTGAAAAAACAACTGATTTGGAAAACAGAGACAAGAAAGATAATTTTAAAATTATTGAGATACCTGAAAGTTGTGATCAGGAAAAGAGCCTTGAATTCATTTTTAAAGAATTCCTACAGGAAAATTGCCCTGATATCCTAGAAGCAGAGGGCAAAATAGAAATTGAGAGAATCCACTGGTCCCCCCCAGAAAGAGATCCAAAAAACACAACCCCCAGGAATATTATAGCCAAGTTCCAGAACTCCCAAGTCAAAGACAAAATCTTACAAGCAGCCAGAAGGACACAATTCAAATATCTTGGAGCTGCAGTCAGGATTACACAGGACTTAGCAGCAACTACATAAAGGGCTCATAGGGCTTGGAATATAATATTCCAGAAGGTAAAAGAACTTGGAATGCAACCAAGAATCAATCACCCAGCAAAACTGAACATCGTCTTCCAGGGGAAATGATGGACTTTCAATGAAACAGGGGGATTTCAAATGTTCCTGTTGAAACAATCAGAGTTGAACAGAAAGTTTGACCTTCAAATACAGGACTCAGGTGGAATATAGAGAGTGGATGAGAAGGGTAAATTATGAGGG
Organism: Macrotis lagotis; assembly: GCF_037893015.1. Lineage (NCBI taxonomy): Eukaryota > Metazoa > Chordata > Mammalia > Peramelemorphia > Peramelidae > Macrotis > Macrotis lagotis. The sequence continues at coordinate 376,726,680 of NC_133658.1, forward strand.
ACTTGATGATGAACTGCATGTATTCCTGCATGGAAAATGATACTGATAATACTCATATGAACCTTCTCATTTAATAGAGAAGGTAGAAGGAAATTTTATAGATGAAGCACAGGAGAGAGGTGAATTTGAAGATATAATATATTGTAAAAATGGAGTCAATGGCTAAAAGGGAAATGTACTGGGAGTAAGAGAAAAGAGAGGGAAGAATAGGCTAAGATAGTTCGTATAAACGCTATATTTTTTTTTTGCAATGAGCTTTTGCAGTGATATGGAAGGGGGAAGGCAAGGGGGAATGAGGAAACCTTCACTCTCATCAGAAATGGCTTAGAGAGGAAAGCATATAAACTCAATAGGGTATAGACATCTAGAGTAAAAAGGAAAGAAGAGGGACAGGGGGAAGGGGGAATGTGGGTAATAGAGGAGAGAGTAGTTCATAGGAGAGAATAGTCAGATATAACACATTATCTTTTTTACTTTTTGCAAGGTGCTGGGATTGAGTAGCCTGTCTGGGACCAAGGGACCAGGTGTTTGTTGTGTCTCTGGGGTGGTATATGGTGCCTCTTGGCCCCGGGGCTGGTGCTCTGTCCACTGTACCATTCAGCTACCCTACAGCACATTTTAGAAGAGGGACAGAGTGAAAAGAGAGAGAGAATATAATATATGGTAGTGGGGAGGAATGAATGGAGGGAATTACAATCAGCAACAGCAATTGTGGAAAAATATGGAAGTAACTTCTGTGATGGACTTATGATAAAGAATGTGATCCACCTGAGACAGAGATGATGGTATCAGAACATAGACTGAAACACATTTTTTTCTCTTTCTTTTACTTTATTTCTCATAAGGTTCTATATTTTTGTGGGGGAAGGGGTATTATGTTCACTCTTAAGCAAGAATATTTTAGTAATGTATAAAGAATTGTGGAGTTTGAACAAAGACCAAAAACTATTACTTTTAATTTAAAAAAAAACAACCAGGGGGCGGCTAGGTGGCATAGTGGATAAAGCACCGGCCCTGGAGTCAGGAGTACCTGGGTTCAAATCCGGTCTCAGACACTTAATAATTATCTAGCCATGTGGCCTTGGGCAAGCCACTTAACCCCATTTGCCTTGCAAAAACCTAAAAAAACAAAAAAAAAAACAACCAAAACCATTATCTTCTTACGTAATTTTGAGATCTCTTATGCTTTATTTTTCTTCCTTAAGGATATGATTTCTCTCTCATCACATTCAACTTAGATCAATGGAAACAATCTAAAGACTAAGACTGTCTTCTGTAGGGGGTTGGGGGAGGGAAGCAAGATTAGGGGGGAAATTGTGACATTCAAAATAAATTTTTAAACAATTAATTAAGCATCTACTCTGTTCAAAGATCTGGGTTAAACAGTATGAGGTGTAGCCCAGCAATAGCAACAGATCCTTCTTTTTAGTAATTATGAAATCCTTTTCTGGTCCTCTGATGATATGATGATCATGAACCCAGACTGTCTGCTTTGGTTCACTGGCCCCTGTCCTGGTTGATTTTATTTCTTCATGTATAATGCAACATGTTTGGCCCAGAAACCTTGAAATTAATAAATATCTCTAGGTGGATGAAAAGGCCTATATTCCTAGAAAGTATTGATGTAGCTTACCTTTGCTCTTCTCAGATAGTGTTTTATTTATAAATGGCAAGTTAACCTGAACCAACTGGCTTCTAACCTTTTGTCCAGCTAAAAAATGAGTGAGTTTGTTTTTGGAACCATATATCTAGTGGGCTCTGTCCCTCCCCCTCAGCTTTCCACCATAAGTCTTGGGTTTGACCAATAATCTGTGTGACTCTTTGCATGGCTTCCTACATGAGCATGTAAATAACAGCTCCTCCTTTATCTCCCACAGCAATAATATATCCAGAAAACTTATTTCCAACAGGCTCGTTAAGTGAAACGTCCCTCACATAAATCCATGCTAGATGCCTCTGATCAAATTATAATTTTCAAAGTATTCCATCATTGAATCCAACTAAATTGTTTCTAATATTTTCCCATGACCAGGCAGCTTCAGAAATCTTGATTGTATTAAAAAAGCGTTTTCCCAAATGCCTTATTAAATTAAGATCTGCACAAGTGCACACCATTTATCACCAAGAGGTCTTTGCCCACTTGAAGAAAAATCAAGTCAATGTGTTTCTTCCCCTGCTTAGTCCCCAACTCCCAACCCCCATGCTTCCATTTGGACCTTTATTCTCAGATGTTCTGCAATTGGGGTTATTTGCTATTGTTACAAGCGACATCTCCCTGTGGCCTCATAAATCAGAGTTGTTGATATTTATTGCCTGGTTGGTGTTTTGGAATTCTAGCCTTTCTTCTTTCCCTTAAAGTTTGCCTTTTTTTAAAGAGCCCTGGAAGAAGAAACCTAGAATAGTGGAAAGAGGACTGAACCAGGAGTCAGAAGACAGAGCTCTAAGGTCAAGTTTAAAGATCCATCAGTAAATGGGCCTGTGACTGTGGGCAAGTGAGGTGGGTCCTCCAGGCTTCAGTTTCTTCATCCACAAAATATGAAAACTGGACCAGATATAAGCTCTGAGATCCCTTCCAGATGAGACATTCTTTCACCACATCTTATAAGAATAAATTGTCTTTTTTTTTTTCATTTAAAACAATTATTTCTTTATGCAAATTAAAATGCCTGGGGTTTAAAGAAAAACCATTTATTGAATATTATTGGAGATAAGGAGTATTTTCAGGGGCTTGACTCTCTTCAATAATATAATTTCCTCATCCAATACATATTCCATTTCAGGTAAATACTGCAATCTTTTTAACATCAGTCCTGCCATCCCCTGGTGACCGAGTTAGTCTAGGGTAGCAATTTTCACAGCACAGTTTGAGGACCCTTATGGGTCCTTAAGACCCTTTCAGAAAGTCTGCAAAGTCAAAAATATTTTTATAATAATATTAAACCAATTAAATTTCTAATACAGTAAATGTCAACAAATTTAATCTTTATTAAAGCTCTTTGGAGGGTCCTCAGTAACTTTTAAGAGTATAAAGGGGTCCTGGGACCAAAAGCTTGAGAACCTCTGGTCTAGGGATTTCTATCGTCTCCTTATGATTTCTTTCCTCTGACCACCCAGAGAATAAGACCAGACTTGATTCTGTAATGGTGGGGGCAGGGAGAGTGATGCACATGTGAGGCAGAAAGTTTGCATAGAAAGTGTTAGGCTAAGCAAAACCACATGCTGCCTTTTGGTCTGGATGTGTTCTTCCAAAATAAAGTAAGAGAAAATGAGAGAACCAAAGCAGCCTATCATAAATCATCATTTGTCCAGGGGAAAGGTCTCTGACTAGGTAATGCTCCCCCACTCCCAACACCCTGTTTCTTAGAAAAGAAATCCATTGACTGAGCATGGCCAGAGAACCCTCTGTTCCTTCTTTCATCATCTGAGAGCTGCCTCTCTCCCACTGGCTGTGGCAGATGAGCACCCACAGCTGGCCAGGGCTAAATGAGCACCACCCTCTAGAGAGAGAGCTGAAGTAGAAACAAATGAAAAATAGCCTCATGTCCTAGCCGGTAGGCTCCTTTCAAAGGATCAGCCACAAGATCATTTGTGGGAGTAATATCAGATCTCTATTTAGGAGAGGGTAGGGAATGTCCAGCCAGGTTGTATAAGGTCCATGAAATCATTTGGTCTGGCATTGCTACAGCCACCTCAGGTGGAACTCAAAAATCAATAAATCAAAACCTCACAAAAAATGATCGTTGAAAACTACCATTGCATGTAATTGGAAAAATAAATAATTTTTTTTTTTACAAAAAAGAAATTCAATAAATCTAAGAACTTATTTAGGTTAAATTAATTAAATGTTTGACTAAATATAGCACGATAATTCTTAAGTTGATAATTTTGTATGGCCCCTTGACAAAAAAAAGGTTCTCCACCCCAGATACTAGATCAGACTAACACCTCTGCAAATCAATCTTGGAGAGTTGTGTTGTCAGACCCAAGTGGAACAGGCCAAAGAGGATCTTTGGGAGCCATGTTATTGACTTAGAAACCCAAATATTAACATTACCTATGTGTTCTATTATATTTTCATTTATGTTGTTAACTATTTCACAATTACACTGTAATATAGTTCAGGCAGCAGTTGGGAGTAGGCTGTTTGAGGCCTCTAGACTAGAGCCCTGAAAGGTTAAGAAATGCCACTTACTTATGTGATGCTAGAGACTGAATTAGAATCCAAGTTTTCCTTCATCTGCTCTCTTTCCACTCCATTGTTTTATTTCTACTAGATAACTTATTTGGGAGCATTCATTAACTTCTCCCAGGCTCAATTCTCATCCATAAAATGAGAATGATGTGCTTACTTAATAGTAATTTTAGAAAAGGAATGAAAAAACGAAATTTGTTAATTTTGTCAGAAATACAAATACAAACCCTCTATCCTCAATGGGGTTTAGATTCTCACTGAAGAGGTAGCTCATAAAAGGGAATGGTGAGTAGAGAAGGATGCTTGGACAAGGAAGTTGTAGTAAGAGGTACCCATAGGGAATCAATTGACATTCCCTTTCCAAAAACAATATTAATTTCAATTTGATTCTTATTTTCAAAGCAAGAAGTGGTAAAGGGAGTATGAAAGACCTTTGGATAGAAGACTGGTGAGAGTTTGAAGTAAATGTTTACCTGTCAAGATAGCATGGGGGGACAGCTCAGTGAGGGATTCAATAAATCAAGCACCAGCTCTGGAGTCAGGAGGGCCTAAGTTCAAGTCCATCCTTAAACACTTGATACTTATTAACCGCCCCACCTTGGGCAAGTTGCTTAACCTCAGAGCCTTGCAAAAAAAATAATAATAATAAGACAGCATGATCCCCAAAGTGGGAATTCCAACAGTAGTGGTGGAAAACTATGATAGGATAATGGTGCATGGTCGAATCGGATGCCAGCTGGCTGTTATGAGGAATAAATAGGAAAGTAAATTTGAAACAATTTTGTAATCTGTAAAATGTTTTAGAGATGATTGGTGGTATCATTATTAATGTTATCAGATACTTTGATCCTCTGGGATTAATACACTGTGAGAGTGTGTGTGTGTGTGTGTGTGTGTGTGTCTTTATCTTTCTTGGAATTTGTGTGTGTGAGTTATGTATGACTGTTGGAGGGTAGCAGTTCCCCAGGCACATTACAGACTTCTATCCTGAATACATAGTACCTCTTTGTCACTGCCAAAGCATTCTCTAGACAAGATCAGCTAGTCATTCAACAAACATTCATTAAGTGCTTTTTGTATCCAGACCCTGTGCTAAGTACTGAGAATACAAATACAAGCAAAAAGAGACAGTTCATGCCCTCAAGGAGCTTACATTCTACTTGGGGAAGACAACATATAAAAGGAAACTGAAAACTGAGTACAGGTGTCTATGAAGGACTATGGAATGATAGAGAACACCTGAAAAGTCAAGAACAAAGCCTGGAGAGAAATGAAGACATGGGTAGATGAGTGCTCTTCCTAAGAGGAGATAGAGAGTCCAATAGAGAGGGCCATGAAGAGTTTCCTGGGGTGTTATTATTCTCAATGCAAGAAGTTGATAGGGAGTACAAAAGACTTGGGTTGAAGTCTGGTCAGAGTCTGGAGTGGATGCTCACCTATGACCAAATCTGGGTCCAGTATTCTTACATTGACCTTTGGGTACCCTGAACTTGGAGTAGATTCTCTACTCAGCCCTGCCCTTTTCAACATTGTTCTATGCCCAGACCTACTCAGATCCAAAGCTCATTTTCTTAAGGCCCTGAACTTCTTATATTGATAAAATACTTTTATTTAAGGGATCATTGAGTGCTTCAGAGTTTGTATGATACCCCTGCTTGATGAACAGATATATTTTTATAGGGACTTCCCAGAGTCTATGCCTTATCTTCAGGGACTTACTAGCTGTGTGATTCTGAGCAAGTCACTTAAATATCCACCTGCCTTGGTTTCCCCACATCACAAAGGTCATAATATCACCTATTTCCAAAGAATTTTGTGAAAATGAAATGAGCATAGGGCCTGGAACACTGTATTTCTTTCTTTTCCTCCAGAGGAATGCTTCTAGCTCAGTACTCCATGGTAGGGTTTTCCTTTAAACTCTCTAATCTCTTCCTGCAAAACACCAAATAATATAAAACCCAGGTACAGGCAAAAAGAGGGGAATTAAAGACAACTATAACTCCAAAAGAGACAGTTAGGTAGTTCAGTGAAGAGAGCCCTGGACCTGGAGCCAGGAAGACCAGAGTTTAAATCTGGTCTCAGATACTTATTAGCTGTGTGACCTTTGGCAAGTTACTTAACCTCTGTTCGTCTTAATTCATTGGAATAAGAAATGACTTTTTGCCAAGAAAACCCCATGGACTGTACTGGGTCAAAAGAGTCAGACATGGACAAACAACAAAATAGCTCCAAAAGGTGGCATAATTTTCCTTTTATTTATTATCTTTATAACTGACCTCTACTCAGAAAGAGAGAGAGAGAGAGAGAGAGAGAGAGAGAGAAGAATCAAAGTAACAGAATCAGAGAGAAAGAGAGAAAACTATGGGGTTGGAAGAGCAAAAGAGGGGTCCTAAGACTATCTGGTCAAGCTTCTTTTGCCATTTTTCCCTCTCTCAAAGTATTTTTTCCTTGTTTTCTTCCAAACCAGACAAATCAGTCAAGATCAACCAATGAATCAATACATATGCAAGACTCTGTGGTAGGCACTGGGGACACAAAAATAAAATGAAATAATCCTTGCCCTGAAGGAAATTACTTTATATAAGGGAAGACAACTTGTACCTCTAATTTTGCCTCAGTTTCCTCATCTGTAAAATGAACTGAAGAAGGAAATGGCAAATTATTCCACTATCTTTGCTAAGAAAACCCCAAATGGGATCACAAAGGACATGGACATGACCGAACAACTAAGGGAAGGGATAAACATAAAAAGAATAAATGCATGAGTACAAAGTAATTTTGAGGATAAGCCACTATTTTAGGAAGGCCTTGTTTTTAGACATGTCAGTTTAGCTGAACTTTGAAAGAAACTGGGTTCTAAGAAGTAGAAGTGAAGAGACTGTATTATAGCATGGGGGGGGCAGCTTTTTCAAAGATATGGAGAGAAGAGACATCATGCTTGAGAAATAGCACTAGCTAGTTGGGCTTTGTCATAGTGTGAGGAGGGTCAGAAAGATAGCCTGAGGCCAGATTGGGAGGGCTTCAGATTCCAAACAAAGGGGTTTGATTCTAGGGATAATGTCACTAAAATTTACTGAGTATGAGAGAGGCATGGTCAGATCTGTGCTTTAGAAAAGTCTCTTTGACAGCTATATGGAACTCAAATTAAAGAACATGGCAACTTCAAGCAAAGAGGTTAAATAGGAGTCTATTGTAATAGTTCAAACCAGAGGTAAGAAGAACCTCAACTAAGGTGAGCCCTAGAGTAGAGAGAAATTTTCAGGTATAAGATATATTGTGAAGGTAGAAACAAGATCTGCTAAGCAACTTGATATATGGAAAGGAAAAACGATGAGTCAAAGATGATGCCAAGGTTAGGAAACTAGTGGAACACTCAACAAAAATGGAACATTTAGAAAAATAGGAGGCAGATAATAAATTCAATGTAATTTGCCTTAGAGCCTGTGATGAAATTATTAGAAGGAAAAAAACTCACCTAAAAATTCATCCAATAGAAAGCAAGCTTTTTGAGAGCAGGGAGTGTTTTATATTTGTCTTTGCATGTACAGTATATATTTCATTCATTTCGCCATATCTGAATTTAAATGACTACATATGAGATTTTCTTGGCAAACATGCTTCAGTAGTTTGACATTTCCTATTCCAGCACATTTTACTCATGAGGAAACTGAGATAAATGGAGATAAATGACTTGCCTAAAGTCAGACAGCTAGTTAGGCTGGATTTGAGTTCAGGTCTTCTTGATTCCAGGTCTAGCCCTCTAACCACTGCACCACTTGGGTGCCTCTAATTACCTGTGTAACTTTGGGCAACCTAATTAATCTTCTTAGGTCTCAGTTTCATATGTGTAAAGAGAGGCTTGGACTCCGTCTCTCCAATCCCTTGAAGCTCCAAAAAGTATGAATTCATCATATCCAGCCTCACTCTACATAAGTCCCCTTTCAGAACCCTGTGGTTAGCCCAAACCTTCTCACCTCTGCTCCTCTCCCAGAGCAGTCTTCATTCCATCCTGCCTTAACCTGTATCTGTCCTGGTCATCCCCTAAGAACTCCCTTCTTCCCTCTATCTCAGAGAAGTCCTCACTTTGTTCAAAGTACACTCAAGTTCACCAGCTTTTCTGATCCTGCCCCAAGTGCTAATGTCTTCTTTTGCTAATTTCTTTGTATTTAATTTCTATATTTTGCTTTTATTATTATAATACAGATGTAGATATTTACACACACACACACACACACACACACACACACACACACACACATTTACATACATATGAATTTGTTTACTGCCCAGCTAGAACACAAAGCTCCCTCAGACAGGATTTTTTTCCCTTCTTTATATTCATATGTCCATCTCCTTGCAAAGCATCTGGTATATATAGGTGATTAATAAATACTTGCTGATTGATTTTAAATGCAGATTGCTTTCTACTCTACCACATTGTGTTCCCAGAGACCCAACCTTCTTCCCCAGACATTGCTTAGGACAGATTCTTGGCCCAGACAGCTGAGTCTTCATTCAATGGAGACCACCAGCATTAGACTGTCAGTTTAAATCCATTGCCAAATTGTCTCTCACAATTTAAACAAATGATATTCTGCCTACAGGCATTATAGTCACCAAGGGTACAGGCTGGGTGGAGTTTGAGAACCTCCTGGGTGGCTTTAATATGCATATGTGTGTTTTCTCATTTGTATATGATTGAATATATTTTGTGATGCACATGAATCCCTTTGTCTGACTAACCTCACCTGACTCTGATTATTCATTAGTCATGAAATTTAGTAGTAGAATTTTTAGAGGTCACCTAGTCCAACCATCTTCTTTCACAAATGAAGAAACTAAGGCCCAGAGGGAGGCAGGTATTTGCCCAAGGTCACACAAGCTAGTTAGTGACAGGACCAGACTAACAGTCAGTCAGTGAGTAAACATTTATTAAGTACCTATGATATGCTCAGACATTGTGCTAAGCTCTGGGATACAAAGAAAGGGGAAAAGCAGTCCCTTTTCTTAAGGAGTTCACAATCAAATAGGGAAACAACATGGAAATCACTATATAAAAGAGATGGATAAATGGATGGATGGATGGATAAATATATATAAATATACACACACACATATTACATGTAGATATATATTGTGTGATAATGAATATTGCAACAATGAGAAGGCACTAGAATATAGGAGAATTAGAAAAGGTTCCTTATAGAAGATGAAATTTTATCTAGAACTTGAAGGAAACCTGGAAAACCAGGAGAGAGCATTATAACCATGGGGGACAGCCACTGAACATGTTAGAAGTCAGGAGATGTAGAGTCTTATAAGAGAGAGAACCAGGATACCAGTGTCACTGGACCTCAGAGAACTCGTGGAAGAGGGGGAAAGCTTGAAGAGATCAGATTTAAAGGATTTTGAATGCCAAAGAGAGGACTTTATGTTTCACTCTGAAAGTGATAGGGAACCTCTGACATTTATTGGATGAAATGGCATGACATCATACCCAGAAGGTCCTCTGATTTTTGTTAGTTTTTCCCCTATGTATAGTACTGATAAGATAATTAGATTGCCCTAAAGCAAAAAGGCAATTAAAATTCTAAGGGGAAATATATTTCCATTTTTCAAAAAAAAAAATGAAGAAAGTTAAAATGAAGAAAAGAAAAAGGTTACTTGTTATAGTGGATAAAGCAAAGGTATTGGAGTCAGAAATATGTGAGTTTGAATCCTGTCTCAGGTGCTTTCTAGCTTAGCCATATGACCATGATCAAAATCAAAGGCCTATAGTTCATGGAAAAATTTTAAATGACTTTTAAAAGGTGATAAGTGAAAATCCAAAAGAGGGGAAAATGATGCCAAAGTCAACCCAACACCATCATGAAGGTATTTTCATGTGGATTGACTTTATTTCATTTTTTGACAGAGTAATGATATTCAGAGAGTACAAGGGTACCATTGATATTGTTTGTGCAGATTTTAGCCAAGTATTTAATAAAGCCTCTTATGATGCCCTCATGAAAAAGATCATGGCCTAGGAAGTAAATTTGATTCACAATGGTAAGAGTTATGTGATATGAGAGCTAACTGGATGTCTAGTACCAAAGAATTTATCATTAACAGTGAAGAAGGATTTTCCTTGTTCCTGTGTCATAATATTTTAACTTCTTGATGTATATAAAGAATAGAAAGCATACTTATTAAATTTGCAACTAGCAAAACAGAAAAGATGGCTAACACTTTGGTACTTTGATTTTGTTTTTGTTTTAGGTTTTTTTGAAAGGCAATGGGGTTAAGTGGCTTGCCCAAGGCCACACAGCTAGGCAATTATTAAGTATCTGAGGTTGAATTTGAACTCAGGTTCTCCTGACTCCAGGGCCAGTTCTCTGTCCACTGTGCCACCTAGCCACCCCTTTAACACTTTAAATAATAGTGTCATGATCTAAAATTCTCTCTATGGACTAAAAAATAGGACCAAATTAATAAACTGAAATTTCATATAATTATAAATTCTTATACTTGACCTCAAAAAATCAGTTTCAGAATTATGGTATTGAGGAGAGGTGACTAAATAGTGGTTCTTCTGGAAAAGAGCCGTGGATTTTAGTTGGAAGAAAGGAAAGAAACAGGCATTTATTAAGTACCAACTATATCTAAGCACTCTATAAATAGTACTTTATTTGATTTTTACAATCCTGAGAAGTAGGTTCATTACTATCTCCCATTTTCCAATTGAAGAAACTGAGACAGATTAGAGTTTAAATGACTTGCCTAGGGTCACTCAGTTATTAAATGTCTGATCTCATTTGAGATCAGATCTTCCTTACTCATGGCCCAGCACTCAATCCAATTAAGTCACTCAGCTATCTAAGATTTCAAGATCTATTTGAGTCAGTAATGTGATTCAGCACCAAAATTAGGGACTACCCTTAGTCAATCCACATCCCCTGGAGGCTATTTGTTATAGTGGATAGAGCAAAGGTATTGGAGTCAGAAATATGTGAGTTTGAATCCTGTCTCAAGTGCTTACTAGCTTAGCCATATGGCCATGATCAATTCATTTGGATCTGTGTCAGTTTTTTTCTACATCCTAATATTATTGAGATAATGTATGTCAAGTACTTTGCAAACTTTAATATACTATATAAGTTTATACCTATTACTACTATCACTACTACCACCATTATCACTATTACCGCTGTCTACTACTATTTGGACTTCTTGGACCCCAAATTTTAGAATATGCATTCTTAAAGTAGAGATCTTCAAGAAAATGATAAGCAAAGTACTATGAAACATTGAGATCATGCCATCTTACCTGGGCAAGAGAAGAGACTTAATGAGGATCTGATTGATGTCTTCAAATATTTTCCACATGGAAGAGAAATAAGACTTGTTCTGTTTGACCCTACAGGGATGAATTAGGAGCAATAGCTGGAACCTACAGAAAGACAGATTTAGGTTTGATGGTCAGCAAAAAGATCTAACCATTACATTATCCAATTGAATTCAAGAGAATTGTTTCTTACTCATGAAAGATCTTCCAGGATAGACTAGAAGACCACTTCAGTCAGTCAACAAGAAAGTATCTGCTATGTTCAAGGCATCATACCAAGTGTTAGGGACACAAAGAAAGGCAAAAAACAAAGGAAATCTAATCGGGAAGAGGAGGGGAAACATTATGCAAATAACTATGAATATACCAAATAAATTGGAGATAATCAACAGAGGGAAGGCATTAGCATTAAGGGGGATCAGAAAAGGCTTCCTGTAGAGGATGGTTAGTAGGACAGGGATTTCAAAGTAGCCAAGAGGTTTGCCTCTTGAGGCAATCATAGGGGAGAGCATCCTAGACATGGAGGAAAGTCAATGACAATGCCCAGTCCATGGAGATGGACTGTCTTATTCAAAGAAGAGCAAAGAGGCCAGAGAGAATTTATTGTGAAGAGTAAGGTTTAAAACAGAGTGGGTAAAAAGGGGAAGCCAGGTTACAAAGAGTTGAAAATCTACTCTCTACCACATCTAATATATTCTCTATTTGCAAACATGTTAGATGTAGTAGAGAATGGTATACATTTCAATAAGTCCCTTTGGACTTCTGTAATTCTGTAATATTTCTGTAACTAATAACATTTCTGGTATCTACTGTAGTAGAGAAGGTGACTCTTTTGGGAATGAGGTAATTTAATGGTAAGATAGAAATGACAATAGGAAGGAACATCAATGAAATATTTTTAAACTATAGAGAAGAAAGCAGAAGAAAATTCTGTAAGGGTCAAGCTGGGCAATTTTATTTTTATCTTGTTAAATTTGTTATGCTTTTATAAATATCACTTAATTTTCTTTTATAATTTAATATTAACATGTCCCTTTCTGTTTATTTTTGAAGTTTGAAGTGGAACTATGCTTTCATTGCTATGATAGGGTCCCAGGTGAGGAAATTCACTCTACCACTGTAGGTATTCACATTCTCAGATTGCAGGACTCTGGTCATTCTTAAACAGATGCTGGAACAGATGTTTATTAGACCATGTTGTTTTTTAAGAGATGAGTAAAAATGAACAAGTCTTTGAAGAGAAAATAAATCTAAATAGAAGAGTAACCAAGCCCATTGTCCTCTACCTTTCATTCAGTTTATTTGCTGGAGATTTATCGTCATTTTTTTAACTTAAGTTTTTGTGTTTTTTCTTTGTTTCTGTGAAAGACTAGATATGATGGCTGAGAGACCCTGTCTCTCTTCTTAACCTTTCCATCTTGCATTTGGTGAAAAGATGTTCAGGAAGATAGGAAGGGTTGAGTGCCTTCTCCTATAGGAATAACATCCAGAATATCTTTGCTGGGCTTTGCTTCCTATTACCAAGACCTTTTTCCTGTCTCCTGTATTCCTGTGAGCATGTGAAGTGATATTGTTCAGAAAACTTGAGAAGTAGATAAATTGCTTGGTGATTTTTTTTCCTCTTTTTAAACTCAAATTGAATTTTGACAGTAACCTGAAAACAAAAAAAAAAAAATGCAGCTGTTTGCATAGAATATAGAATTCCCTTGCCTATACCACATTTGTCAGTTGAATAGATAACTTGAACATGGTAAAAGAAATATCTTCAGGGGAAAACACAGTAATTGAATATTCTAAGATAGTTGCTTTAAAAGAGTCAGAGGGTATAGGTGATAGTTATAATCACAGGTTGTGAAGTCTTAGAAAAAAAGCTAAAATGAGAGGATGATTAGTAGGTCAGAGAGCAAGAAAACCTGACTTTGAATCATGCCTCAATCTCTTAGTTGTGTGACCTTTGGTCAAGTCATTTGACTTCTCTCAGCCTTGGTTTCCTCAACCATACAATATATTAATAGCATTTAAATGATAAGATTGTTGTAAGGTTCAGTTGAGATTATGTATATGAAAAAGGGCTTTCCTCACTTTAAAACACAATTTCAGTTTTTATTGTACAAATTTGTTTTTATTATTAATTTCTTCACCTCAGACAATGATTTGACATAAAAGCTGTAGAGCAGGTGTTCTTTTACATTGATAGAAGGAATCCCCTCATCCAGAGTCCCTTAAATCAATGAAATCACAATCTAATCCAAAAAAAATTATTGTTGTTAATTCACCACCTAGAATTTGCCAAGAAATCTGGAGTCTTAATTGAATTCCACATAAAATGTACTTAAGCCATTAACTATACTACTTTTCTTTTAGGGAAAAATGTTGTTATTGTTTTAGGTATGTCACTGACAACCTTTGTGACTTTGAGGCTCTCATTTAATCTTTCTGTCTGCCAATTTTCACATTTTGAAATGGGTTTAATAATACATTTTATCATAGAGAATAAAATTAGGAGAATGAAATGAAAATAAGCATGAAAGTGCTTTGAAAAATATAAAAGAGCAATGATGGCAAGATGTTTTACCTTCTTGGAGTGGAAGTTTGTTGCAAATATCAGAGCTCAGTTAAAGAAATCTTCCCATTTCCATGTAGCAGTACCTTTCTGGGATTCTCCAATTTAGAGAACCATGGGTAATGATGGTAAAATGGAATGTTAAAAGGTTGAATATGGGGTTTAGTGGATGGAATTCTGGATTTGGAGTCAGGAAGACTCATCTTCCTGAATTCAAATTTGGCCTCAGATATTTATTACCTGTGTGACCTTGGGCAAGTCACCTGATCCTGTTTGCCTCAGTTTCCTCATCTGTAAAATGAACTGGAAAGGGAAATGACAAACCACTCCAATAGCTTTGTCAAGAAAACCCTAAAGAGGGTCACAAAGAGTCAGAAAAGATTAAAATGACTCAACAACAACAGATGCTAGCCATGTGACCACTAGTAAATCACTTAACCTTTCTAAGATTCACTTTTCTTCTTTAGTGGGAATTATAATAACCCAGAATGGTCATGACATTCAGATGAGATCCTGTCTATAAAGCATTGTGTAAACCTAAAAGCACTATTACTATTTTGTAGTTCTTTTTAGGGGTGAGGAAACTGGGGTACAGAGAGGGGAATAGTTTCACCCTGTTCTCCTTTGCATACAGTGCTGCAGACATAGAGACATAGTCCAGTAGACAAAACTAGGAAGCACTAGAACTCAGGTTTCTTGATTCTCAAACCAGTGATGTCTCAAGGCCACTAAAGGTTAATTACAGTGTGAAAACATTTTGAAATAAGCTGGTATTAATGCTAATGTCAGGTTACATCTGTCTCAAGCTAAGCAGATTAAACAACTCCCTGTCCAAATTGAAATTAGTCCTTCTGACTTGGTAGCACAGTTCACAAAGTTTCACAAGCCTGGCTTCTGACCTTTGGCATCTAAAGCTCAGCAACAAATAAGGTAGTTAACAAGGAAAGTGGCTAAAGTAGCAGCAATGGTAAAATGTGAGTGGGGGGAGATTACTTCAGCTCAGAATTCATGTTAGAGAAAAAGAATGTAGACAAGATTTGAGGAGGTAAGATTTGAAAACATTAAGAGAAAGGATAAATTTAAATTGAATTATGAAAATCAAACCAGAAGGGATGAAAAATTCTCAACAATGAAATCGTGAAAACACAAACAGTAACAATTTGTATTGGGAGGAAAACAAAAAAGCTATCAAGAGTCTGATGTAGATACATCAAAACTGGGAACTCTACAAAAGGGATAGCAGAAAATGGAAGCAAAATCAGACAAGAGGATGATGGAAAAGTGGGACATAGTTCTGTAAGGAAAAAGTCATCTATTGAACTTTGTCATTGGCGGGGAATGAAGACCAAAAGAAGGGACTGGATCATTGTTTAGGATGAACTGGACATGATAATGAATTTCAGGGAGAAGGCAGAACCAGTCACCTAATAATAATAAAATACTGCTGTTGTTATTATGTTGTTGTTTTCAGTCATATCTGACTCTTCTGAGCCATTTGGTGTTTTCTTAGCAAAGATACCATTCATTTCCTTCTCTGGCTCATTTTATAAATGAGGAAATTGAAGCAAATGGAGTTGTGACAACTCATAAGTGTCTGAGGCAGGATTTAAACTCGTTTTGCTGTCTCCAGTCATGGTACACATAACTGTCCCAATAATAATAATATTAATAAGTTATAATAGTACTTATGTAGAACTTTGTTTTGCAAAGTACTTTATATGATATCTCATTTGATCTTCACACTAAATCTATACTATGGGTGCTTTTATAATCCCCATTTGACAGAGAAGTGAACTAAGGCAAAGAAATTAAATGACTAGTCTGGGGTCACACAGCTAGTAAGTGTCTGAGGTAGAATTTGAACACAGACCTTCTTGACTCCATGTCTAATACTGTTTTACTTAACTACCTTACTGCTTCACGCTTTGTTTCTTTTTAATTTGTTAAGAATAATTCCTAGAAAAAAAATTAATTAATGGGCAGTTTAAATGCAAGATAAAGAAAGAGATAGTAAGAGCAATATAGATTTTAAAGGGATCTTTATAAGATGAATGAGTAAAAGCTATTCCCCTTGTTGAAATTATTGTAGAAAGCTTTCCTGATTAACTAATATTATTAGTTGTTTATTGATTAACTAATAACAATATTGAAGCCAGACTAAATACTTTCTAAGGTGTCTTCTGAGTCCATGATTTCTTTGTTCCTTTTTACTTGAGTTCCACGAGTGCATGATTACTTTATTCTTCTTTCTCAAATCAGTCAACAAACATTTTTTAAGTATTTGTTTTTACTTCCATTTTCTGTATATGCCTTTTTGATGAGTTTCCTACGCATCTACATCACACTCTTATGATAGCTCTTTCATTTTCCTCCAAGATCAAATTGTTTCTGTTTGTGTGTTCATGAATTCACTCTTAAGAGATTTTTATCCCTTCTGATTTTATTTTCTCAATTCAAATTAAATATATTCTTTGTCCTTATATATTGAAATCTCATCTCTTCATATCTAGTGCATAGAAGAATATGTCCAGTTTCTATTTCCCTTTCAGATTCTATGCTAAGTGCTGGGGATATAAAAAGAAAATCCTTGTCCTCAAGTGCTCAATCTTGCAAGGAGATAATAAACAGGCAAATATGCACAAACTAGTTACATAGCAAATAATTAGGAAATAATTAAAAGAGGAAAGGTGCTAGAATTAAGAGGGGTTGGGCAAGGCTTCCTGTACAAGATGAGATTTTGTTGGAACTTGGAAGGAGCTGGGAAGCCAGCAGAAGGAAATGAAGAGGGAGAGAGCATTCTTCTAGGCAAGAGAGGAAAGCCAGAGAAAATGACCAGAACCTAGAGATGGAGTGTTATTGGTAGAATAGAATAGAAGGAAGTTCAGTGTTATTTGATTGAAGAGTACCCAGGTAGAAGTACAGTGTAAGAAGACTCAAAAGGAAAGAAAGGAAAGTATGTGGTGGCTAGATTATGAAGGATTTTGAACACAAAAACAGAAGATTTTATATTTAATCCAGTAGATGATAAGGACTCATTGGAATTTTTAGAGTAGTGAGATACAGGCAGCAAGGTTCAAGGTGGTCTGACCTGTGTGCTTTAGGAAAGTCACTACATGTCAGAAACTATGCTAGGGGCAAAAGATATAAAGATCAAAAGTAAAAAAAGGAAAGTAAGGAAAAAATTAGATCTTGTATTCAAGGGGCTTACAGTCTATATCTGCAAATGGTCAGATGTTCCAAACCAAATATGAAGAAATATGAAGGGACAGTTAAATGTGAATTTGGAGTTTTCTCTGGTGAGTCTGCCTGATACAAATCTCTCCCCACTCCAATCCATCCTCCATTCAGTCATCAAGGTGATTTTCCTAAAGCACAGATTAGACATGTCACCCTCTGCTCAAGGAGTTCCAGTGGCTCCCAATTGCCATCTACACAGCTTTTGTCCCATAGGTGACATTTTTTTTTAACATTTTCATGCTTTTGATTAGGCTACCACCATATCTGAAATGCATTCTTTTCTCATTACTGAGTCATAAAACCCTCTAGAACACAGAACTAGTTTCCTTCAAGTCTTTGCTCCACATGAAACCTATCCCAATTTCCCTCCCATTCCACTAAATTCCTGTGTTCTCCATGCCCCTTAGAAATTGCTTTATTTTTAATTTGTATGTTTTTATATTAATGTTTCCATATTGTTTCCTCCCAGTAGTATGGGAGTTTCTTGAGGAATGGGGCAGTTTCTTTTTTTGTGTTTTGTTTTCCAGTGCCAAGCGAAACATCTGGCAAACAGGGCAAATGGAGCAGAATCTTATCTCTAACAAGCTAATAAGTATCCCAGATTTTAAAATCAGAAATAACCTGAAAGCTCAGCTTATCAACCCCTTCATTTTATAGATGAGGAAACAGATGTGGTCTTAGTAACAGGAATACTCCTCACTGTGGTACCAATAATAACCAATTTGTACCATCTCATCTTTTGTGCCCTTGTCATGTCTTCCTATAAGTTCTCCCCACTTGGGGGGAATCACCCAACTTGCTAGAGGTCATCTCTATTTCTTGAAATTCTGTGACTATTAATGTAAGGCATGGACTCTTCATCTCTTAGGGTCACTATGTAACCGGGCCATCTGCTTTTCTGGGTCTGCATTTCTTTGAGGAATTAAATTGCTTTTTGTAAAGATATTTATTTCATAATACCATTCTTTTAGTTGTAGAGTTTTTGAAGTTGAAAACTTTTTAATAATTATAAAAGTTCTAAAACTAGACAGGAAGCATTGTATTCATCTTAATGAAACCTTTTGTCTCCAAGGCTTTTCAGGTACTGTCAGTTTTCAGTATTCATATTTCTGGTTTATCATCGATTAGGGCAGCTAGGTGCTGCAGTAGACAGAGCTCTGGCCTTAGAGTCAGGAGAACAGGAGTTCGAATCTAGCCTCAGGCACTTAACACTAACTAGCTGTGTGACCCAGTGAAAATTGCTTAATTCTGATTGCCTCATATTTAGGCCATCTCCAGTTGTCCTGATTTGCATCCTGCCACTGATCCAGATGGCTCTGGAGGAAAAGTGAGGCTGGTGACTTAGCACACTCAAATCCAATTCACATGCACCTCCCTGATATCGTGGTCTTCTTCGAAAATGAAGAACAAATATTATCATCTCTTTAAAGACACCTTAGAGATCACCTAGTCTTTCCAGATGAGGTAAATGAACTCCAGTGAGGTTAAGGGATATGTCCTTAGTAAGTAGGTGACCCAGTAAATGGAGTGTAGATCCTGGAATGAGAAAGACTCATCCTCCTGAATTCAAATCCAGACTCAGGTACTGGGTGACCTCAATCCTGTTTGCCTCAGATATCTGTAAAATGAACTGGGGAAGGAAATGACAAACCACTCCAGTGTCTTTGCCAAGAGAACCTCAAATGGGGTAGTTGCATATAACTGAAAAATAACTGAAAAACTAGAATGAGATTTGAACCTATCAGACCTAGCCTGGAAAAGCTTTGTTTTAGTTAGTATGTTTTAGTTAAAATGGCAGTGTGGCTTAATGGTTAAGGAGCTGCCTCCTGGGGGAAACAAAGCCACTTGGTCTCTGCCATCTAATTATTGACTGAGAAAAGAACAGCTACAGTGAGTTATCCCATGTCTCACAAGCTCTACTTTGTAACCTGTAAAAAATAAAAAGGGGGGAAAAAAAGACTCACACTATTCAGTGATTCACTAATGGGTTCTGGCAGCATTTGTATTACTCTGAAAAAGCATACAGACCACCACTGACAATGTCAAACTCATAAATTGCTCTTGTTAAAACCTGGATGTCAAAATTAAATAGGAAACACCTGGAAAGCTAGGCCCTGCCTGTCCTTGGGAAGACCATGAGTGCCACTAAGTGGTTGGAAGAAGGTTGCTGAAAATAGACTTTCCCATTGCATCCTCGATCCATACCAGACCACTCAACTCTGTGGCTGGTAGCAACTGCCAGGGCTTCCCAAATGGACTGGTGGCCCATTGTGTGGAAATGTGTTCCCATGAAGTCACTGGACTTAAGAGATAATTGAATGCCTTGAAAGTCACTTCTCTTGCAGCCTTAAAAAATCTAGTCTCCTTGTCTTTCCTTTATGGAGATATCCATAATTTTTTGTTGGGTTTTTTTTTGGAGGGGGGGGGTTCAAGGGAATGGGGTTAAGTGACTTGCCCAAGGTCACACAGCTAGGTAATTATTAAATGTCTACAGCCAGATTTGAACTCTGATTCTCCTGATTCCAGAACCAGTGCTCTATCCACTGAGCCACCTAGCTGCCCCAACACCCATAATTCTTTTTTTTTTTAGGTTTTTTGCAAGGCAAATGGGGTTAAGTGGCTTGCCCAAGGCCACACAGCTAGGTAATTATTAAGTGTCTGAGACCAGATTTGAACCCAGGTACTCCTGACTTCAGGGCCGGTGCTTTATCCACTACACCACCTAGCCGCCCCACATCCATAATTCTTAACCACACCTATTGCCAACTAGGTTCAGAAATGAAGAATATTTCTCCTCTGTATACCCTTGAATTTTCAGGAATCAAGAAGTTGGTTTTCTCATTTCCAAAATGGTTCTTTTATCTTGAGAGTATGTAGAATTTGTAGTCCTCAGCTGTGAGTATTATAGAGGAAGATGTGATCCTGATCTCCTGAGTCAGATGTGATTGATGTCAGATATTTATGATAAGAAATGGGTCTTTGGTACCCAATGACATGTCAAACACAAATATTTTTTTACAATAAATGAATTTCTTGGTGGGTAGATTCTTCTATATATAGGCATATCTTGTTTTATTGTGCATTGCTTTACATTGTCCCTTTCACAATGAGACTTCCCCATCACCCCATTTCAATATATTGTTTCCTATGGAAATTTTGTGGAACCCCTGGATGACTTGTAAAGGTCTTAAGATGACACAGAAAAAGTTTAGAAACTCAGAGGTTGTATAAAATATATGTATAGTATTGTATAAACCAGCATATTTTACCCTTTAATAACTTAATAATTCAGACTTCTTTTCTGGAATGAGGACCAAAAGGGAAGGGAGGATCAAAAAAATTTATGCAGATTTTCCAGATGGTGCCACACCCCTATTCCTGTGATGTAGAAAGGATAACTATATTACACTGAACTTTTTTTCTTACAAATTTTGTGGCAAAACTATGTCAAGCAAGTCTTTTGGCACCATTTTCCCTCACAGCATGTGCTCATATTGTGCCTCTGTGTCATATTTTTGCAATTCTCATGGTATTTTAACTTTTCCATTATTATTATATCTGTTAGGTGATCTGTGTTCAGATCTTTTATGTTACTGTTATAATTGTTTTGGGCCCCACAAACTCACATCCATATAAGGCTCTAAACTTAATAAATTGTCTGTTTGTATGTGTGTGTATGTGTGTGTGTGTGTGTGTGTGTTGTGACTGCTTCAATGACTGGCCTTTACTTTCCCTGAGACATGACAATATTGAAGAATATTATGTGAACTTAGTTAATAAAACAGCAACAGTGTTTGGGAGAATTGACTTCAATTTTGAAAGAAGTTCTAGTCTGGGTAAAATACTATCAACCATCAAAAAGAAATCTTTTCTGAAAGGAAGAGTCAATCAATGTGGCCAAACTTCATTACTGTCTTATTTTAAGAAAATACCAAAGCCCACCCCAGTTTTTAGTAACTAATACCTTGATCAGTCAGCATGAAAGCAAGACCCTCTGAAAACAAAAAGATTATGACTCTCTAAAGTCTTAGATGATGTTTTGCATTTTTATCAATAAAGTATTTTTAATTAAGGTGTGCACATTGGGTTTTTTTGACATAATATTATTGCACACTTAATAGGCTGTCATAAAGTATAAACATAACTTTTATGTGCTAGGAAACCCAAATCTTATGATTTGCTTTATTGTAATATTCACTTTATTACAGTGGTCTGGAACCAAATCTACAATATCTCCTATTCTCCTATGTATACCTGTTCTGAAAATGCTAAATTCTTACTTCTTAGAAATAGAAGAAAGTTATGGAGCTCAGAAGAACAATTTGGGTGTGGGTTTTGTTTGTTTGCTTAATAAATAAGTTTAAGGAGAAAAACGTTGGTTTGGGGTAAGAGTTTGTAGAAGGTATTAGTCAGGACTACGATTTTATCTGTGGGAAATTTCTGGGATCAAAATTTCCTTTTAAAATGCAAATCCACAATTCCCCTATAGCTTAAAAAGTCTTAGAGCTAACTAGTGGTTCTGAGAGAATGAATGTGTTGCCCATGCTTACACAGCTTTCATGATAAGACTTGAACTCAGGACTTCCTGACTTCAAGGCTAGTTTGGTATCAGGTAGA
This sequence comes from Macrotis lagotis, assembly GCF_037893015.1. NCBI lineage: Eukaryota > Metazoa > Chordata > Mammalia > Peramelemorphia > Peramelidae > Macrotis > Macrotis lagotis. The sequence goes on from NC_133658.1 coordinate 376,748,613, forward strand.
CCACACCTGTCTCTCTTTTACCTATCAGTAATTTTTAAGCATCAGCTATGTGACAAGTTACAAGTAGAAAAAGAGGCAAAGGAGCTAATCACAAAGTACTTAGTATCTGTACATATACATACATATTTTATATCTATACATTTATTATATCACAAAACAATGAGACCTAGAATGTAGAATTTGCCACATCAACTCCAATCCTGACTAATGAGGTAGGAAACACAGGGGTCTGTATTACAGGGAGGAAAAAATGATCAAACCAGTTTACATGGTTACAAACCATGTTTACAAATGGTTGAATTCATTTTTCTTAATAAATTTTTGAAGCATCTTAATGTTTGCCAAATAACTATTTTTGTCTTCTTTTTCCTTTTATAAAACATTTAAAGTCATCATAAGCCTGAAAATTATTAACTTAAGGTAATAAAAAAAAGTCTTATTTCTGGTGGTAAAACTGCACACTTGACAATTTTTTCTTATTTTGTATTTAAGTTTAAAAATACAAAAATTAACAAAAAGTAAAAAATAAAAGTTTTAAAAAGTGCAGTGCAAAAAATTGAAGATCTGGAATTAGATGACTTGAGTTCAAATCCCATTCTGCCACTTATTACCTGAGTAACTTTTGACAAGTTCCATAACCTTTCTGGAGCTCATTTACTTCATTTGTAAAATGAGGGTATTGGACTGGGTGACCCTGGGGTCTCTTTCAGCTCTAAAATCTATGATTCTGTGATTGAGGAAATAGTACTCTCTTGAGTAAATGGTTGCTACCATCTGTGGCTGATTACCTCTGTTGCTTAGAGCAGGACTGCTGAGGATAAGTCATGAATTCAATCCCCATATGGACCAGTTAGCTTGTCTGTTCCATGGCCAAAGATTGCAGCACTAGCACCAGTCATCTTTCAAATTCATGCTCTTGGAGGGAAGAAAGTGAAGGAATGAAGGGGGAGGGATGATGCAGAGGGTAAGATTCTAGTGAATGTGAATAATGATATCTTCACACACAAAGAACAACAAAGAATAAGGAATCTGATCTGGGGGTTGTTAGGAAGCAGGGAATGCCATATTTTTTGGTTAAGAGAATGCCTCAATGTTTTGAATTCAGAATAATGGTTGAAATATATTATATCTGACAAGCTATGATGACTTGTCCAAAGTAGTCATTAGTTCAGAGCTGGACAACTGGGATGGTGAATGGTCTTAAGTCTAAGATCAGTTGGAGTATTTGGGCATGTTTAGCCTAGAGAAGAGAAGATCCCTAGGGGGACATGTCTGTCTTCAAGTATTTGAAGGGCTGTCATGTGAAAGAGGACTTTGATTCATAAGGGGAAGAAAAGAACAAGGCTGGGATCTACAAAGGGGTCAGCTTTGCTTTGATCTGAAGAAAGCTTTCCTAACAATTAGAGCTCTCCAAAAGTAGAATAAGCTGCCTGCCTCAAGAGGTAGTGGCTCTCCACAGTGGAGGTCTTAAGGTTGAACCTGTACAATAATATGTTACATCATATTGGGAATTCCTTTGTTGGTATGGGATGAACAAGATGACCATTACAATTCCTTTCTAGTCTCAAACTGTATAATTCTGTGATTCTTAACTAAGACTCTGTTTGAGTTGGGTCCATAATGGGAAAAATATTTTCTCCCTAAGACTACTTTTAACTAGAACTTAACATAAATTGACTCTGCATAAGGGGCCTCCTTCTGTTTCTTTTTTTGTGGCCTCCTCTTTCCTCCCTCCACCTTTCATATCTCTCCCTCCTTACCCTTTCCTGCCTCTCATCTCCTCTCCCTTGTGCCCTTTTCTCTCTCCCCTTCCTTCCCCTCCTTCCTCTTCCTTCCTCAGACTTCTCCATCTGATTTTTTCTCCTGCTCTCCCTTTCCTAGACCCTGTTCCTCCTCCTCCTTCTCTCCTCTCCAGAGTGAAGCCTTTGGCTTGAGGTAGATGTGAGGGGAAGTGAAGGAACTTTCCCTGGAGCAACTAACTCAGAAGAGGGGGAAGGGCAAAAATGCATCAACCTGGGAGAAGTGATACCAGATGTGACTTTGGTGCCAACAATCAGCTTGAAATGTAAACGTGCACAATGCTCCAGTAATAAAGCTGTTACAGCTGCAGAGCTCGAGACTGGAAAGAGAAAAGGAGAAACTTGGGGGGGGGGGGGGAGCAGTGAGAGAAAGGGGTTAGAGTATGAGACTTGCTTCCTAACCAAAAGTGGATCAGTATCTGGTCTTTGCATATATTTATGCCTTCAGCATGCTTTTATGTTTTTCAGAAGGTGATCCATCTTCTCCCAAGTTTATTAGAGGTAATTTTCCAACATTGCTATAAAATATTACAGGCGGCCTCTGTGATTCATAGCTTCATTTATAACCTTGGTCCACTTGGGGATTTTTGGAAATATTTCTCATTAAATAAATTTTCCAATCTGCTGGGGTCACTTCCTACCCCCACCTCTCCTCACCCAAATCCACCAATAAAACTGTATATGAACAATGGAAATAATTCCCATTCACCAGCAGGTGAGTTTGGAAAGGATGATAAGAACCAAGAGATATAATGTTGTTGGGGCTGGTGTAATAGTAGTGGTGGAGTTTATTTTTCAGCTACAAGAATACCAAGTTGATTTTTCAAATGACATTTCTCTTAGGTTGGCTTTTTCTGTCCTTCAAATGGACAGAAAACATGGGGTTGAACCTGTTTTCTTTTTCTGTGCCATTCACGTTGCTTTTGATGATGCCTCATTTCATGAACACTTGGGGATGTAGGGGTGCTAAGTAGGGCAAAATTATGATTCTTGCCCCTCAATAAATATCATCTCCCTTAGAAACAGCTAATAACTCATTTTACTTAGAATCTGAGGAGTTTTCATGTAAATTTTTCTTAAATCCCTATCACAGCATACTGTATTAGAAAGAAGACTTGATCTGAAGTCAGAAAACTCTTATCTGTGTGACTTGGGACAAGTCAGTTGGACCTCAGTTCGTTCATCTCTAGAATGAAGAGGTTGGACTGGTTTCCTCTAAAGAAGTGCTTAACCTTGTTTGTGTCATGAATTCCTTTGGCAGTCTGGTGAAGCTTGCAGACCCCTACTCAGAATAATGTTATTAAGAGAAAGAAATACAAAATCAGTTATAGGTTAGTGAAAATAAAGATTAATTTTTCCCATCCAAGTTGATGGACCCCCTGAAATCTTGGATCCCCACCATGTTTCTGGACCCCAAATTAAGAATTCCTGCCATAAGGCCCCTTTCAAACTTAATTGTCTAATCATAATGTTCCCATGGTCATAAAAGCCCAATAGTGGCAGTCAGCAGACACTAGCAGCTGTTAGTAATATGGCAAATAGAAAAGTCATATTAGGAAGAAGCATTTTAGGTGAGTTTCAGGGGAAGCTAGGGATTCTAAGTGGAAAGAGTACGTCTTCCAAGCTGTGCAAATATAAGGAAATGAAGAGAGATGAAATGTCAATTAGGAGAAATAGAAATGAATAATTAATATTATTGCTGTGCCATACTAATATACTTGCAATTAAGAACATTCTAGAGATAATCCTCCAGCTGGGGATCTATATCTAAGTTATTCCAATTTCTTAACAAATTAAAAATAAAAACTCTCGAATTTACAACCCAGGGCCTCCACTGAAAACAGTTTCCTCTTGTTTCACAACCTTTTGACCCAGGTAATATTCTTTCCTGGTTAATTTTTGGTCATCTGCTGCATTTTAAATCCATTTCCCACCTTGATCTGTCTTTGGGAGACATTGGAAACTTCCTTATTGTGTAATCATGAAATCAAATCTATTATTGAATATTTGTATATTCAAGCTAAATACCAGCACCTATGAAGACTGTTGGGTGGCATAGTCAATAAAGTTCTGGCACTGGAGTCAGAAGGACCTAAGTTCAAATCCAGCTTCAGACATTTACTGGCTCTGTGACTCTGGGCAAATTACTTAATCCTGTTTGCCTCAGTTTCCTTATCTGTAAAATAAACTGGAGGAAGAAATAGCAAAACACTCCAGTATCTCTGCCATGAAAACCCCAATAAGAAATGACTGAACAAAAACAAATCTGCACTTAAGGTTTTGCTGATCTGAGGAAATTTGCCACTCAGTTAAGAGAATTTCTAAAGAAAGGAAGCCTTCTCATCCTAGAAGTTCACTATACCCCAGACTTCTCAAACACTAAAAGTACATTCTATCCTTGTGGTCCCTTCCTTTGATTGTCTGACTCCTCCCAGAAACTTTATTTTAAGGCAAAGTAGTGATTCCTTTCCAGGCCCCAATCTTACCTGTCAAAACTTTTTCTTCACTGATTCTATTGCCCACTCACCTTCTCTGCCCCCCTCATCCTTTTTGGTGTTTTCTTCCATTAGAATGTAAGCTCCCAGAAGGCAGGAAATGTCTTTCTTTATGTTTATGTTTGTATTCTCAACATTTAATATGGTATCTAGCTCACATAGTGAGCATTTAATAAATTCTTTTAACATGACTAGAAGGCATAGTAGAGATCTTCTAAACTAACTACCTCATTTTATTTTATTTTGAACATTATTTGATTTTTTCAATTATATGCAAAGATAGTTTTCAGCATTCATCATTTTGTAAGCTTTTGAGTTTCACATTTTTCTAACCTCCTCTCTTCCCTCCTTCCTGCCCATTACAGCAAGTAATCTGATATACAACCTCTTAATTTTAAAGATGAGATGAGTGAGGCCCCAGAATACATTGGACATGGTTCATACTAAAGCTAGCTTTTCATAAAGCGGAGACTTGAACTCAAGTCTTCTAAATTACATTCCCATTCGGTTTTTGTGTTACATATGTAGCTACTTTTATTTAACTTATCTACTCTGCCAAAAAAAATTTGTATTTCTCTTGCCGTGGGAAGGAACAAACACCCTTCAAATTGGCCTTTTATCTTTGACGCTACCTCTGGATGTCCACACAATCCTATCTCCAGATGTGAACAAGGAAGGATTTTGCTACACTGGCCTAGAAAGAGCCAGGTACCTGTTGTTTGAGTTTGATATCACAAAGGATTAATCACTTAGCTTTCTGAGAGAAAACGCAGTTGACCAATAGTCAACAGTCTGAGCAAAAACTCTCTTTGGATTTTCCTCTGTTCCTTAATATGGAGCATTTGAACAACTGGGCAAAGAATGTAACAACCAATTCCCTACCATCTCCTGAACAAGAAGTGAAATACAGACCAAAGAAAAGAAACCCAGACACAGGCATAGAAAACTGCAAGTAGCAGTATCCTACCCAGTTGAACTTCTATAAGAAATTAAAACTCTCACATGGAAGAATATTAGTAACTAAAACTCCTCCATTCTCAGACTCTACCAGACTTTGCCTTGACCTTTTGCAGATGTAAAGGAAGTTCAGAGTCATTAAACTTCTTGTTTAGAAATTGTGGGCAATGAAGCAAGAGTTGACCATCGAAGATTTTCCATATTAGAAAATGACCCTGAACATATTTCACTAGTTAGACCAGTTGGGTCAATTGCTATAGAATTGTATATGTGGAAATGTTATACTTCTGCTTTTTCTAAATAAGGAAGTCTTAACTTTTTTTCATGAAACCCTTTCAACCCTAAAAACCACTTCTTGGAATATTTCTAATTACATAAAATAAAATGCATGGGATTACAAAGGAAACTAGTTATACTTTATATAGTTATCAACCTTTTTTAAGTTCACTGACTCTAAGGTTAGACTTCTGAACTAGAGAGTCTAGACTAGCCTAGAATCATGGACACCTTTGTGTCTTTTGGTGTCCTTTGGTAAAGCCTATGGACTTCTCAGAATAATGTTATCAAATAATTAAAGGAAATGCTAAATTTCAAAAAAATTATGATATTTTTGTCCCATCCAAGTTCATGAATCCTTTGAAATCCCAGGTTAAGAATGCTTTGTGTAGATGCTGAAATACTAGGTGGGGAGGGGGGTATCTTCTGCCTGTGCATCTCTCATTTGGAAATGTTAGAGATCAAACAACAGGAAAGCTCATGTAGAAAGGAGAACAAGCAGTTTCCCGAGCAACTTGATCCTTTTAACTATTTATCTTGAAGAGTCACCCACAAACAGGGGAACCCATCTTATAGGTCAGGAATGGCCTCTTTCTTATTTTACCCAAATCTTGAGATCACAAGGACCAGGAGTAATAGCAGAAAAGACTATATATAATAAGAATGGGACTTTAGTTATCCTGCTTGTTTCATGATTGATTTGCTAGGTCACGATTGTCCTAGTGGAGTCCTTTATCCTTTACCTCCTGAGGAAGAGGTGTATTTGAGCATGGTTAAAATAACTGGAACTTCTAGCAGGATCATACCCCTATATCAGCTGAATAGTCAAGACAGTCATAGCATCTCAGGTGTTTTCACAGGGATAGCCAGAGAGCCCCAAAGTTAATTTGCTGTAAAGCTCTTCAGTGTCCCCTGTTCTGGCATGGCCAGAGAGGCAACCCAGCCACCATGCAAGAAGAAATTCAGAATAGAAAAGCACCTGTGATCACCCAGAATTTCCCCTGGATGTCACTGTTGTACCATATGAACCAACCTGAGGTAGCACTTCTTTGGCTATTAAAAATCCCTCCCCAGAATCTGTCCCATGGGGATGGTGTATCTTGTTTGACTGCTCAGTTGGGGGACATCAGGCTAAATTTCACACAGTCCAACAATGTTGACTTATACTGGGACTTTCAACAACCATGTAACCGAATGATTCAATCCCCAGGGGATCCTTCGATTCTAAGGCTGGGATTGATTCTCCGGCAGAACCAGAATCTCTCTCTCTCTCTCTCTACTTCGCTCTCTCTTCCCTCTCTCCTATGAGGCTATAGGTAACAGGGAAATGTGTCTTGAGGGTGGAGATTGAAGGGCAGTATAGAGGTTTGGGGGAATGCACCTACAAATGCTAGAGAGGATTATAAGATTGACTTTGAAGGGACCTTAGAAATCATCTAGATCAATATTCCTTTTACAATTAAAGAAACTGAGTCTCAGAGAGGGGAATGAAGTTGTCTAAGCCCATAAAATGTATTAAACATCAGATTTGGATGCAATAGAGATTCTAGGAATCCATAGATACACTGGTCTTTCCATCACATCATCCTGCCAGTCTAAAATACCCAAGCTATCAATCATGAAGAAAGATTAATCAGGATAGGAAAATGGCTTTTTTTTCCCTTTGCTTAGACCCTAGACCCTAGAAGAAACCAAAAAGAACCTAAAAAGAAGTCAAGTCAGGTAGCTGGCCTAGGGAAAGAAACAAAACCTCTTTCCATTGAATTCTGGCTATGTCTACACAGAGCTATTATCTCGGATATTTTCTTCACAGAAAAAATAGAGGTGCAGCCTCTAAAACTGGAGACAATTATCATGTCCTTAAAGAGATAGCATCCCTGAAATCCTTTTGAACTTGTTAATGTTAATATTCATCAAATCAGAATGACTGAAAGAAGACATAGATTAAAATGAGAAACAGTGTATCATCAAGAATGGTCTTGGAAGGAAAGGAGATACTTGTGGGTGGGCCAATCCCTAAAGATAGCTTGCTTGACTTGATTCCATATGTAAACATTCATCAGAAAGATTTCTAACCTTTGCTTACATCTTGATTGGACTTTCCTATCAGAAAGAGCTTTCTCACTGTATGGTTTTTTAAGTGCATTTTCTTTTACAAATCCATGTCATCTGAGTGTTGAGTAGGTGGTGCAAGCCCTAATTGATGAATTCCATGATCAGCTCCAGAATGAGGGACTATCAGTGTTCCAGACTTGAAGTCAGGACACCAAATCCAAACAGAGAAAGTGAACAAGGTCTGCCATGGTGCTAAACTCACTTGGAAATCCCAATTTTTCTCTCCACTTACTACCAATAGAGATTTGAGTAAGTTATTTGGAAACAAAATATTCCTAAAACATGGCTATAACTATGCCGTGACCTTGTGCTTCAGTAATTCCCCATTCATTGACCTTCAGATAAAATACAAACTTCTCTCTTTGGCAATTTAAGGCCATTTATGGTCTGACTCTGGCCCCAAATCCAGCCCCAAATCCAGCCTTTCCAGGTTGATTATATATTATTTTCCCTTTACTCCAGTCAAATTGATATTTTGTTGATACCCATATACATCATTCCTTCTCCTGCTTTTATCCCTTTGGCTAGGCTATTCCTTATATCTATTCCCTATATCTCTTACTTCTACCTCTTATAATCCCTGGCTCCTTAAAAAGTTTAGCTCAAACTTTGCATCCTGATCATTATATATTTATTCTCTGCATATGTGTGTATTATGTTTTCTTAAATGAAAAGCTGTTATATCTGTCCAATAAAATAAAAATGCAGTTACTTTCACTATTATATCGAAACTCTAGCACATTATGGGTATTGAGGACATAGTAGGTGCTTTGTATACACTGGAATGTTATATTCTCTATGTTATTACTTTATAGAGTTATAAAACTTTTTTCATTTTAAATATTACCCCAAAAGTAGTTTGTTTTTAAAGTTCCTAAAATGGAACTAGATCTCTAAGGTCCTGTTAAGCTCTAATTGTATGATCCAAAGCAATTTTCCTCATCAGAAATGTTTACCCTTCCCATTCATAATCACCTGTAATTCTAAATTAAAAATTTATATCTGACATCTATCAACAAATAATTTTCCAAAACAAATGAGCACTTTTGTGTAGGGATGTATTGAGTTGTTTTCAGTATTTAATTTACTAAACCCAGACTTTTGGGTTCCAAGAAGTCTGGTTAACTAAGCTATCAGTGACTAAGTCATAAATCTAGCAAAGCCCAGAATTTCTAAGTTAGCAAAAACTGCAGAGATTATCTAGTCCAACCTCCTCCTGAACCAGACTCCCCTCTATGATATCCCTGTCAAGTAGATATCCAACTTCTAGTAATGGGGAACTCACTACCTAACAAAGAAGTCTATTCAATTTTTGTGTGATACTAGCTATTAGGAAGTTTTCCTATACATATATAAATAGTTCTGCCTTCTGGGGACTGAGCAGAACAAGTCTGATCCTCTTACAGATCCCAGTCCTTCAATACTAGAATATAGTCATCATTCAATTCAATAAATAGTTATGAAAATCCTCTGATGTGAAACTGTAGTAGCCACAGTAGATACAGAAACCAAACATTTTAGTAAGCAGATCCAACATAAACCACAATATATGTAATATGAAAGAGAATGTCCCTCCAGCCCCCACTGAAAAAAAAGTTAAGACCAAGAGCTCCAGGAATATTTAAAGAGGGTTTAATCATGATATCAAGAAAGGTTTGATTGAGGAAGAAGTCCATGAGGCGAGTCTTGAAGGAAACTAAAGATAGTGAAAACTAGAGGTGAAGAAGAAATGAATTTCAGGCATGGAATCAGATTGGGTGTAAAGGTAGAAGAACATAAGTCCAAAGAATGGTAAGTAGAATATGGGAGGAACTGTATCATGGAAGGTTAGGCTGGAGTTAGATTTCATGGAACCTTAAATACCAGGATAAGGAATTTGTATATTTAAATGAGTTTTCTTGTATAAAATCATCTCATGTGAGTGTGAGTAGATGGAGTAAAGCAGATTTTGCCGTAGTTTGATCAATTCCTTGTTCAACTCCAGAGAGAGTAACTTATCAATGTTCCAGACTTAAAGTCAAGAGACCAACCTTAATTGAGAAAGCTAATAGCAACGAAGGTCTGCCATGGTGGCAAGGGTACTAGATTTGAAAATAGAGAACTCACTTGGAAATCCCAACTCTTCTCTTTACTACCAATAAAGACTTGGTAGTAGAGGGCCCTAGAAGGTTTTAGCTGGAAAATGACACAAGATCATAGATTTTAGCCTGAGAGTTGGGAGGGATCTTACAGATGAAGAAACTAAAACCAAACAGAGTGAAGGAAGGAAGGAAATAAGCCTTTATGTCTCAGGTACTTGGCTAAATAATTTCTAAATGTTATCTCACTTGATCTTCACAACAAACCCTAGGAGATAAGTGCTATTATTATCTTCATTTTACAGTTAAACTGAGATAGACAGAGGAGGTTAAGTGACTTACCCAAAGTCACATAGCTAGTAAATGTATGTGGCCAAATTTCAATCTAGGTCTTCCTGACCACAGGCGTATTGCTCTATTCACAGCACCATCTATAGCAGTCAAATGATTGTATGAGTCCTCAGGAGCTAAGAAATTAACAGTGAGAGGAAGGGGGTAAGGCTAGATGGATGATGAATATGGTACATAACTTGGAAAGGATCTGGAAGCCCTCAAATCCAAGCCACACCTGATCATCCAGCTTTTGTTCAGAGGCCTCTAGTAAACGTAAAGCCATATCTTCCTGGGCCTGCTATTCTATTCTACATGTTAAGAAGTTTTTCCTTATTCTAAGCCTAATCTGCTCTTCTTATTTCTGCCCTCCAGATACACACACACACACACACACACACACACACACACACACACACAGACACACACAAAAATGAAAATAAAAAAGATTCAAATCCCTCTTCTAAATAAAAGTCCTTCAACTATTTAAAGGAAATTTTCATTTACTTTTTTTATTCTCTAAGAGACAGATGGGTGGTGTAAGAAAAAGGGCCCTCAGGGAAATCTGAATTCAAATGCCACCCCAGATACTTGTTAGCTGGAAGATGCTAGGCAAGTTCACTACTTATCTCAATTTTCTCATCTGTAAAATGGGAATAATAATAGCATACCACCTTTCAGGGTTATTATGAAGATGAAGAGATGTTTGTAAATTGCTTTATAAATCTTAAACACTATATAAATGCTAGCTATCATCATCTTTTTTTCCAAGATAAATATCCTGAGTTCCTTCAGGAAATCATCATATATCATAATCTTGAGATCCATCACTATCTACCATTTTAATTGCCCTCATGGATGTTTCCCAGCTCATCAATATCTTTCCTGAGCCATGGTACCCAGGACTGACAGCAATAAACCAGATATGGTCTGATACTTCCCTAGGCCTGGACACTAGGTCTCTGAATTACATTTGGGATCCCATTTGTCTTTTTGGCTGCCATATCACTCTGTTGACTTACATTAAGCTTTCATTCTAACTTGAACTCCAAAGATCTTTCTTGGATGAGTTGGTGCTAGTTACATCTCTTCCATTTATTTACTTGTGTAGTTAATTTTTAAAAAAACCTAAATATAAAATTCTACATTTATTACTTTCTAATTTTATCTTATTATATGAAAAAAATCAGCACTTTGGCAGCCACTTTCCTAACAAATCAAAATTTCTGGATTCTCTCTTTGTTACCCATTATATTATCTATCCCTCCAAGCTTAGTGTCATTTTTAACTTCTATAAATCTCCCTTTTAAAAAAAAATGCTAAACAAAGCAGGAATAAATTGATATCTCTGATATATTCCACCAGAAATTTTTTTCACTTTGACATTAACCCAATAATTAACCATTGACCACTACTCATTGGGTCCAACCATTGAAACAATTCTGAATTCAACTAACTATACTATTGTCATCTGCTCCCCAAAGTGCCATCTTATCCCCAAGATGAGGATGGGTTTATCAGATAATTTGCTAAAAATATGAGCAAACTGTTTTTATAACATGCCTTTGATCTACCAGTCTAATAATGCTATCAGTAAAGGAAAGGACATTAGTCTGACCTGATCTGTACTTATTGAAACCAGTTGGCTCAATGATCATGACTTCTTTTCTGGCTATTCACTAACCACCCTTTAATAACATTTTCTAGAATGTTGCATAAAATAGAAAGAAGTCGAGAGTTTGCAGCACCTAATTTCATCCTTTTTATAAAAATCAGGACATTTTCCTTTCCCCAGTGTTGATACCTCTCTTATTCTCCATGTTATTTTAAACCTGGAGTCAGGAAAACTTGAGTTCAAAACTTGCCTCAGACACAATCTGTATCACCCTAGGCATGATGATGTTTGTCCTTCATTTCCAAAAAAGACCATAACATCAGGGAGGTGATGTCATGACAAGCACATGAATTGGATGGGGGGGCCGGGGCTGTGCTAAGTCACAGGACTCACTTTCTCCTCCAGAGCCATCTGGGTCCAGTGGCTAGATATGAATCAGGATGGCCGGAGATGGTCCTGAATGTGAAGCATCAGGGTTAAGTGACTTGCCCAAGCTCACACAGTTAAATAAGAGTCAAGTGCCTGAGGCTGCATTTGAATTCACATCCTCCTGACTCCACTCTACCTAGTAGAGTGCCATCTAGTAGCCTGATCCTGAGTGAGTCACTTAAGTGCTGTCAGTATCCTCATCATAAAATGGAGATAGTAGAGGTAGCATCTGTCTTCTAAAGATAGGAGAATAAAATGAAATAATATTTTTAATAGTTTTGTAAATTTTTAAATTGATTATTATCATCATCATCATCATCATTATTATTTTTTACTAGTTCGAAAATACCCTGGAATATAGTTTAACTGAGTTTCATGACTTGAACTCTGTATATTAGAAGGAACTAAGACATGGGCAAAAATAACTTGAATATAATGAAAATGCAGCTAGAAATACTCTGTTAATTCAGAAGAGGGAATAATGATTTCCAGCTGAGTTGGAGAGGGGGAACAGAAGGCTTTATGGCAAAAATATCATTTAAATAAAGCCTGGAAGTTATACTAAACCTGATAACCAGTTCCAATAAATCCAGTAATAAGCATAGGAATCTAAAATCAAAGAGAATGAGAGTTAAGGGAAAAGAGAGGCAAAGTGGGAAAGAGTGCTAAATTTGCAGTTAGAGACACCCACTGAGATAGGTGGACATCTCCAACTTCTGACATTAGGACAATGAGTTTGCTTTTCTGGACCCTTGTCTTCCCATCTATAAAATGACTGGTATGGAGTTGATGTCCAGAGTCACCAGATTCCATGGGGAAAAATGGTTGAAACTGGCTAGTTTCTTTAATTATAAAGGTCCTTTGTTTCCATACCACCTCCATCCCGTTTTTCTCTCTCATAGCTGCCTGTAGACAGAGGCTTTGTGTTTGGGTTAAGGAAAAGAATCTGAATTGTTTGTTTTCTGAATCTATAACAGGAAAAGCTGAAGAGGATGGTGTGAAAATTTTAGGAGGGAGAAGAGGAACTAGAAAATAAGAGGGGAACCAGAACACACTTTGAATGCCAAATTATTGCAGCATAATGACTTTTTAAAACAATTTTCTCAACTGGGTTAATTCTTCTTCCCAGCAGTGTGGACTCCCTTAGAAGTCTGGTTTTCTTTATTCCAAAGAGCAACCCATTGGAAGAGACACATTTCTCACTGGACTGGAGCTGGAGAGAAGCCTGGGATTTGAGGTCCCTTTCACTGACCTCACTCCCTGAAGCTCTTCCTTACCTGCATCTCTTCCCTTGGGTGGTGTCTCCTCCACTTAGGAGTTGTTGTTGGAGAGTGGATGACTCAAAGCAGGACTGTGTTGAATAGCAAAATAATTACAAAATCTCAGGCTGTTATCCAATTACTTTGACATGTGGCCATTCTAGGGAGCTAACTGGATTAAGTTCATTATAAAAAGATTAGTTCTAGGATGGGGACTGTACATAACAAAGTGAGCCTTCAGCGAGAGTGTGTTGGGCCACAGAGGACATTGGGGTAAAACTGTGAGTAAATGGCTTTGTTTATTGAATTACTTACTGAGGAGGGACTCACCAAGGAGTTTAGCTAGAATGGAGTTTATAGCACTAAAGAAATTGTCAGCAGTTTTCTTGTTTGTTGTCTATTTTGAGTACTGCCCTCCAGCACCCATCCTTTGTTCTAGTTGAAATACTAAAGCAAGGTATTTATTTGCAGTGATCAGGATATCTGAAGCAAAGATACTGATTAAAAAGCATCTATAGCCTCACAGGACTCACTGCATCCTATATAAGGAATAGGCAGTGTATGTGCATTGCTATAATACATTGCATTTATATGGTGGTAGCAGAGAGGTCTTGGAGCCAGGAAGACCTACATTCCAGTCTCCCCTTCTGACATCTTACCTATGATCCTTCCTGTACAAGTCACTTAAGCTCTCACTGCTCTAGGCCTTCTCTCAGAGTCTTTGTTGCAGAGAAGACAGAGACTTCCATTGGTGGGAGGATTTTTTTAATATTTGGAATTTCCAGTGAATTCAGTGAAATCACCTGTATGGTCCCTATCCCTTCATATAATGCAAGGCACTTATAATAATTATAATAACATTAGCATTTACTTAAGCACTTTTTAATTTTAATATTTTTTTTCCAATTGCAGGCAAAGATAGTTTTCAGCATTCATCTTCTTGAAGCTTTTGGGTTCCACATCTCCCCTTCCCTCCCTAATCCTCATGGCAGTGAACCAATCTGGTAAAAGTTGTACATATGCAATCATGTTTAACATATTTCAATATTAGTTATGTGAAAGAGGAATTAGAACTAAGGGAGGGGAAATCACAAGAAAGAATCAACATAAAAGAAATTTTTAAAAATGAACATAAAATATTTTGCAAAGCTCTTTTATTTATATTAAAAGTAGAGAAAGTAGGTACTATTATCCTCAATTTGTAGTGAAGAAACTGAGTCAGTGACTTTCCCAGGACCACATAGATATTAAATGTCCAAGCTGAAATTTGAACTTGCGTGTTCTATTCACTGCACCATCTACTTTCTCTTATGATATGCTCCCTCTGTATTATCCCATGGAAGTTTTAGGTATAACAAGTATCACTGAAGTTTTCTTAGGGAAACCCCAAGATTTCTATGCAATGTTCTCCAGAATTTACTTAGTATAAACCCTGGGCTCTATTTTGGTACCTCAGTAACTAAATTTATCTTCTCCCTTAGCTCTCCAGACTCTTCTCTCTCTTTCCCTGGCCTCCCACTTTGATCTTTTAGGTGTCTTCACCACTTATAGAATGTGTCTTTAGGACTTGCTAGCTGTATGAATAATGTGGGTTTTAATGGAAGACCTCAGCATGGGTTAGAATTTAATATAAAATTTAGATGCTCCTATCATAAGTGAGAATGGCAGATCAGAGTTAAACATCAGATTCATCCGCTTAGGAGCCAGCATGGGCCCCCTGAATTGATAACATTCACTCTATACTTCATACAATATTAATTACTGCAGAGTCTGGGCATGCAATGTTGATGAAGGGGCTTCAGTAATTCTCATATCTCTCAAGTGTCCACGTGGGTCTCAAAACCAGAAGGCATCCTCCCCCCACCCAAAACGCACACATAAAAAGTGACCTAGCCCAGTCCCAAATTTAATAGAGGTCACCCTAGAAAAATGAATGACTGAAAAAAAAGAAATGAGGAGTTTTCAAACTTAATAGCATACAGGAAAAGGAGAAGCAAATCAGATTTTAGACAAATCCCTAGAGATTCAGAAAGAATACAAACAGCAATAATGAGAAACAAACAAGCAAAAAAGTCAACTCAACACTAAAATAGCTTTTTATGTATTTCCAGAAATTCAGGTAAACTAATTTTGAATGAGTGCCCATAAGATATAATGAAGAAAATGCTAGATTTTGAGTCAGAGAATCCTAACACTGTCATTGACTATCTGTGTGACCTTGGTCAAATTATTTAACCTCTTTGGAATGTAAGTGTTCTCATCTATAAAATGAGGGAATTGGACTGGATGACCTCTAAACTCCATTCTGACCCTAGTATTCTGGCCCTATAATGCTGTCCCCCTATAATCATCCAATCTCCTGTGGGTTGGTTTACTCTAATATGGGATTATTCTATTTCGCCTGCTCTAAGAATATCCCCATGATTCATGTCCTAAGCAAATCTTCAATTTATTGAACTTATTAACAAATAAAATAAACAGCCTACCTGAAAGGTCAGGATTTGATATCTCATAGATTTATTTGGGAAATGGCTTGATGTGCCCCATCTAGTGTACATTCACATTTACATTTTCAGGATGAAATAGCCATTTTTTCTTTTTTTTGTATTTAGTAATATGTTTGATGGCTGCAAAAAAAGGACAGAGAGTAAAGAAATATGAAGACTTTATTTGATTCCTTTAAAAAAATGATTGGATAAAAATTCTTGATAATCATTTGTACCCAGAAGACTGTAGTTTTCTTTCTTGGCTATCAGTATTGTCACTCTGGTATAAAGAATGCTAAGTATATTCAAAGATATCCCCTTTCTAATTATTGGTTAAGGGCAGCTGGAAATCCCATCAAGCCTTGTCTTTCTGGGAAGTCATCATACTCTTTAAGGGACCATAGCCATTTGTTGTACACGTGTGTATAGATATCATCCAGCAATGTTCCATCATTTAATTTTTCTTACCTATGTGGCATTTAAACTTTTTAAGATGAAGAAAAGTAGAAAAGAGCATAGAAGAGACATTTAATAACATAACTCATTATTATATGCTTCTACCTCTTAATATCTGTGCCATTCATTTGACATTTATTTGTTTTGGAATGGTCTTTCCATTAGTGGGTGTATTTCACCTTCCCCAATAGATTACAAATTCCTATATGAAGAGAAGAAGAGAGGAAAAGATGGACGAGGCTTTTCATGTTGGCCTTCCAGGGTCAAACAAACAGCTAGAAAGAGGAGTTGGAAAGGGGGCCAATTGGAAATAAGGGAAAATATCATAACATCAGAGCTTTCCAAAAGAGGTTTGGGCTAAAGCAAGAGGTGGTAAATTCCTCATTGTTGGAGTTCTTCAAAAGAAGATTTGGGTTTGGTTTGGTTTGTTTTTTGCAGAGGAAATTCTTGTTAGGGTATGAGCTGAATGATGTCTTATAAGGAAACAATACAACTCTTCTTCTTTTAAAAAAAAATATATTGTTTTTTTCATAACTCAGATGTTCTTCTCTAGCCTTTGCAAGAAGTCATATCTTTTTAAGCAAAGAATTTTTTATGATTAAAAATAAAGGGGGGGGGGAAATCAGCAAAATTGATTCCTATACTGATATTATACTGATATATAGTATTCCACATTGGTTCCATCTCTATCTCCTTCCCTAATTACTGGAAAGGAGTGAGGACAGAGGATGTCTTCTCAAGTTTTTATGTGGGGCCAAACTTTTTCTTTATAATTTTAGAACATTCATTTTAATTTTTTTGTGACAGGTATTTTTCCACTTTCATTGTTATAATTATTGTGTGTGTGTATATGTATATCTATGTAGATATATGTTTTCATAGATCTGCTTGCTCCACTTTGCTTCTGTTCATATAGGTCTTTCCACACTTCTCTATAGAGAGAAATTCTTAATTTCTGTGATTCTCTGACTGCTTTGTGCTAGTTTGTCTTCTCTAAGCATCTAGCACAGTTCATTATACACAGTAGGAGTTAAATAAATGTTGATTAATGTGTAATAAACCTTGGATGATTGGGATGAAGGACAATTTGAATCACATTTCAGTAATAGCATCCTTAATTATTGCAATTATTGAAAACTAGGATTTGGAGTCTTAAAAGCAACATCACTGGTTTATTTGAACTGCTATTACTGCTACTTTTATAAGAGTTATCTTTTAATTGACTGCCTTCCCTACATCCTCTTTTATATTTCCACTAGCCTCTTCTCTGCATGCTTTGTCCTCTTTCCTGTGTTGCCTGCTTCTGTATTTTCTAAGCTCTGATCCCCACATGAAGTGGAAAGGAGGTAGCATTTTCCCATTTTTCCTATCTAAGGTGTCTGTAATGGTTATGGATAGATCGACTCTTTCATTCTAGACAAAACCAGTGTTTTAGCTTTTTTTTTGGTTTTTTTTCAACTTCTAGGGTCAGAAAATGAACCAGAGGGCACAGTAACAAAAAAACCAACTCTGCCTTATAAATAGGATGATAATTGGTTCTTGCACTCTTAGAGTAGGCAGTTAAGACAAGAAAGAGAGGCAAAGAGAATGAAATAAATGGAACTGGAAAGAAAAAGGAACTCTCCCAGTGTCTGCTGCTTAGTAGAGATCAGGACCTAGAAAGATCATTATCTACTAATCATCATAATTTGCTATTGTTTTGTAGTCAGATATGCTCTTTACCTCTTTTTTTGTTGTTGTTATGTTTTTGCAAGGCAAATGGCGTTAAGTGGCTTGCCCAAGGCAACACAGCTAGGTAATTATTAAGTGTCTGAGACTGGATTTGAACCCAGGTACTCCTGACTCCAGGGTGGGTGCTTTATCCACTGCGCCACCTAGGCGCCACCTAGCTGCCCCCTCTTTACCTCTTGATATGTAGTTAAAACTCACAGACATACCTGGAATATTGCCCACATTAGTTCATAACAATAGCTTTCACTTAGTGAGTACTTTTTGGTGTCAAACTGTTCCATGTACATTATCTCATTTCCAGGGTTACCATTATTAATGTTCTTATTTCCATTTTTCAGATTACTGAAGCCCAGAGAGGTTGTGACTTTCTAACCATCACATAGCTACTCCGTAACCTAAACTGGAAGCTGAAACCTGATTTCCAGGACAGTGATTCTTGCTCATTTGCAATGTAGATTTGCTGGGAAATTTTGCTAAAAGGATACTTATGATAAGTGTTTATCTGCCTACTTTTTAGCAGGAATGATTTTTCCTTCTTTTCCTCTTACTATAGGTGTTTTCTGCATGGAAATAATGAATCTTTGCCTTTGTAATATACCAGCTGCATGACCTTGGTCAAGTCATTTACTACCTCATTGCCCAGGCAATTCTAAGTTACAGGAGAGTGGCTATTCTATAGTAGAAGAAGAGAATATCAAAGGTCCACATCAAAACTTCCAGATTTGAAATGATTATTAATAACCAATGATTTGGGGAGATCCAGAATTTCCCCTCATTTTGTATTCTTATTTTGAAGCTCAGTCTCTGAAGAACATTGCATCTGCTTTCTCCTCAATCTTGTTCAACCCAACCCAATCATACAAGTTATTTAATATAAGATGGGCTAAATTTATTGTGTTCTACACACAGAGGTATGAGTAGAGATAAATTCTTGATTGGATTGTCCAAAGCTGGGCTATTTAGAACTAAATGACATAATAAAAGTTATATTTTCCCCAGCCCCTCATTTGAATAGGCCTACTTCTGATTCTAATATTCATTTTCTCTCATTACTTGTCAACCAATCAGTTGATTGCCACCCTAAGAAACACTCACTCTTCCAAGGACATTCTGAGCCCACCACCATGAGAGGTCTTTGCTGTTCGAGAGTGTCATTGCCCCTTTTATTAATAAAATTATTAATTATCCAGAATGTATATCTCATGAATCTTTTAAACATCACAGATTGAGTCAGGAATTTTTTCATTTGAAAATGCTTTCTGATATATTATAATAGACCATTATATTTAGTATGCATATAGCTATAGACTAGTATATAATCATATACAGGCAGAGAATAGAACATTTGGCATTGTGCTATTAGAAGGCCACATGGAAAGTCTTACCATTTATTACTTCAACATGCTGTAGTCTTGCTTGATAGTTAATTTTCCCCTTCTGGGGACATTTTCTCTTTCTGAAGGACACAATAGTTTAGAAGATCTTTGCAGTGACCCCATGCTTTCCTTCTCCCTACCTCCTCAAACTTTCCATTTTGTGCTTAGAAGGTGGGTGTGAATCTGGCCAGGCCCCCTTTTGAGTCTTCCCTCCAACATATACAGGGGCTGTTGATTTCCTGTTGACATGTAATGGGATCTGGGCTCCTAATGGGATCATGCTGCTTTTGTTGGAATCATTTTGACCCATTTTACTAACTTAATGTCCATGTGGTACTCTAGATTCAGCATCCTCAATTTCATAGAGGAAAACGATTATAACTACAGGACACTTTAGTGGAGTCGACTGTTTTCATTGTCTGAAATTTGTTTTGAGTTTTTTTTTCCCCTCAGTTGCCAGATAAATATAAACAGATTTGTTCCTCTAATGTTTGCCATCTTAGGAAGAAAATTCTATAAACAAAAATCAGACACAAACACAAAAGATATTTCAAAGACACTCACAGGTCTGGTGAGGCAGCGAGGGGATTAGTCTTCTGTAGCTGTACGCTGGGAGTGGAGAACAGACTGTCTGGTGTGGTAGTGCCCAAGACCTCTTTTCCCTTTGGTCTTTCTCACAAGGATACATTGAAACTCTATACTTCCCTATTTATGAAAACAGCATGAAAGTTAAAAAAAAGACTTTATTATGGCCAGGAGTCATAGGCATATTTGGGCCAGAGAAGCTTTTTTTTATATTTGTTCACATAATTGTAATGTTTCATTGACAGGCACAGTTAGGAAGAAAGGAAGAAGGGCCCCATATTAAACAATCAATATGCATTTGATAAGTGCCTACAACTTGTCAGATAACTGTGCTAGTGATGAGATACAAAGACAAAAATAAAACATTTCTGTCTCTATTTTATAAAATAAAACATTGCTGTCTCTATAAGATACAGATAGAGACTAAACCTATATAATTTCATTCTGAATGGGAATTTCTGAATGAGGACACTTTTTTTTAACAATTACTAAGATTAAGGGAGATATCAATGGTCATAAAGAAAGTATGGGTCAGGGTGACTAGGTTGCACAGTGGATAGAGCACCGGCCCTGGAGTCAGGAGTACCTGAGTTCAAATCCAGCCTCAGACACTTAATAATTACCTAGCTGTGTGGCCTTGGGCAAGCCACTTAACCCCATTGCCTTTAAAAAAAAAAAAGAAAGAAAGATGAGATTTGAACTCAAATCTTCCTGATTCAAGGCCAAAAGATCTATCCACTAACCCCCACACTGTTTCTCATGCAGAAATAAATTTGAGGTAATTTTGATAATGAATATCTACCATATGCTTAGCATTACCTAAGGAGTCATAGAGATAATATAAGAATCAGGAAACAGAATGACCTCAGGGCCAGTCTTATGAAGGTAGAATTACATAACTTTTAGCTACCTTACAGTTCATCTAGGAAGCCCTGAATTTTAAAGATGGAAATATTGAGACCTAAAGGAAATGACTTGCCCAAGGTCAATTCGTAAGCTAGTGCCTATACCAGGATTAGAACCCAGGGTTCCTAACTCCCAGTGTAGTATTGTTCCTTCCCAAAACATTTGAATCTGGAATATGATGTTCAAATACCCAAATTCATTAATGATCTCAGCTATTTGGATGATGCTTCCAATAGCACAAATTGCAAACTATTCATATCACTGATTCTTTGTGACTTTGGTCAATATTTTTCTGGAAGTAAGGCAGCTAGGTAATCTAATAGATAAAGCAGGAATTTATAGTCAGGTAGACTTGAGTTTGATTCCTTCCTCAGATACTTAGGACCTGTTTGACTCTGGACAAGTCTCTATTTCTTTATCTGTTAAAGGAAAATAAAGTTGTTGTTATTATTCAGATTTGTCCAATTTTTTATGACCCCATTTGGGGTTTTCTTGGCAAAAATACTGGAGCGATTTGTCATTTCTTTCTCCAGTTCATTTTGCAGACAAGGAAACTGAGGCAGGATTAAGTTATACAGCTAATAACTGTCTAAAGCTGAATTTGAATGAGTCTTCCTGAGTCCAGTGCTCCATCCATTCTTCTACTTAGCTGCCCCAATAATAGCATCTTCTTACACGTTCATTGTAAGGGTCTATATATACATATTATATATATATATATATATATATATACATTATATACATATACATATGTATACCTTAAAGGGCTTTATAAAAATTATTATTATCATTAAATTTATCAGTTCATCAAGTATAGACCATAGTCCCCCATGCTGAAACCACTCTCCCTTTCTACTGACCAAACATACCAGTGAAGGATTTGGGTAATCTACTTGTCATTCATTCCTCTCTATGTGACCTACCCATCTTTTCTATCATCCATTTTCTGATGACATCTTTTACTTCTATTCTTCAAAGTCTTTTATTTGTTATCGCTTGTGGCCTTCTCACTCCCACAGTGCATCGTTCCTGCCAGTCATTCCCTCTGTGTGCAATCCATTTGTAAATCTTGAGTCCTTGTAGGGTTCTATGCCTGGCAACCATTGAAAAACACTGACAAAATATTGGTGTTAAAAAGATGAATCTTGGTTTCAGCGAGAGACTTGGGTTCAAGAAGGGCAAGATAACAAAAAAAAAAAAAGAATTATGCTATAATGGAATAGGTCACAGGTTCATGGATCATGAGCCCATAGTTTATAGGATCATCAGTTTAGAACTGGATGGGGACCTTCGAGGTCAACTAGACCAAATTCCTCATCTTACAGGTCAGGAACCTAAGGCCCCCAGAGATTAAGTACTTTATCCCAGCTCACACAGGTAACTAGTCATAAAACTGGGATGTGAGCTCAAGCACTCTGAATCCAAATTCAGCTCTCTTTGTTCTGTGCAATGATAGGAGTAAGATCCATAGAAATCCATACCATCAATGAATTCTAGTTTAGAGCAGGAAAAAAGGAATGGTGGAAGCTGTCTAGACTGATTTTCCTCATTTTACAAATGAGAAAAACTGAGACCAGACTAGGCTAGGCTGTGATTTGCCCAAAGTCACATAGGCAGTAAGCATCCAGGCAGAGTATGAATGCAGGTCCTCTGGCTGTTGAGAATAATTAAAATAAGCCTCCATGAAGGATATGGGATTTGAACTCACTCTGTCTTCTAGCCCAGCTTCCTATGAAGTTATCATCTAATGGCAAGTTGAACAATTACCCAGTTTGTTCAGGCAGAATAATAACAACCAGGGAAGGAAAAAAAAAGTAGTCCTGAACAACCTGGGTTAACCATGTACATTGTTCACAATCACCATGTCATCTTTTACACTCTCCAGTTCTTACCCATGCAGACACTGGCTGCATATTAATTACTTCTTGCAGAGTTTCCCCGGTGGGTAATTGGCACAGCTCCCATCCCAGGCACCATCTGCTAAGGGTGCTCCCTGTTTGGGAAAGGGATCTCCTTAGTGGCTGATACATGAATGGCCCTGTGGGAAGCCTGGAAGCGATTAGTCTTAAACACTCCCTCCCTGATGGAGGAGAATCATCTATTTGCTACAGCTCCTGAAACCAGATTGCACATGAACTCATTTTGGCAAAAGGATGTTAGGGATGTTACCTGCCTCCTGGGACAGGAAGGCTATGTATGGCATGAAAGCCCAGCCATGTGAAACAGGGCTCTTTCTGGCACCATTTAGAATCTTATTTTTTAACCATCTCCTCTTCCATCCCCCCCCCCCACACTCATACACAAAAGAGAGATGAAACAGGGAAAGAGTGGGACAAATAGGGAGGGTGAGGGAGCTGAGCAATGCATAGGATAGTTCCAAGTACATAGTAATAGACACTCAACAAATATTTAATGGATAAATAGTGACCTCACCAAATCTAGCCCCATTTGTCTCTGCCATTCTGTCCTGCACATCATCCCAAAATGATTCCTGCTAAGCCACAAATTTCATAATAACATTCCTCTCCTCAAAAATCTTCTGTGGCTCCACGGGGTCTATGAGGTTAAGTTCAAATTCTTTATCCTAGCATTTGAAGCCTTCCATCTGATGCCCAATCTCCTCTTCTAACCTTATCTCCTCTAAATCTTCTAATCCAGGCAAACTAATATCTTCCTTGTCCTCTGAATATACCCTCCATGTTTCCATCACTTTCCTTCTCTGTGCCCATCTTTTTGACTCTTTCAGGGACTAGCTCAAATCTTATCATCTTAATTAAGTTATCTATTAACTCATCTCATAATAACTTCTCTTCTCTTCTCTTCTCTTCTCTTCTCTTCTCTTCTCTTCTCTTCTCTTCTCCTCTCGATGGGGGAAGAGATGGAATTCCATACTACTTACTGTCTGTGTTGGCAATTACTACCTTTTTATTTTCCCAGATAAAAATGACCTTAAAAGCAGGGAGCTCATCTTAAATGTATGGACATAAAATAACAATAACCAATCTTCATTTATACATGATATAATTTCACTAACCTATAAGGTGCATACTGAAAGTATTACTATCCCATTTTGCAGATGAGGAAATTAGGTCTCAAAAGGAGTATGTGACACACCCATGGATACAAAACTAGTGTAAGAGGTGAAACCCTCTTTACTGCAGGATGCCCCTCTTCTCTTCTTTTTCTTCCTCTGTGCCCTTCCCTTCATATGGAACCACATGTCCTCTCTCTCTCTCTCTCTCTCTCTCTCTCTGCCCCACTAGAGAGGGAATGAAATAAGATAAGGAGATGTGCTAGCCTGAACTGGAGAAACTGAACTCATTGAGAGATCTTGCTGAAATGGAGAGGTAATGTTTGCACCCTTCAAACCCAACCCCATCCCCCCCCCAAATCTTAACTTTTCTGTAAAATGACAAGAAACACCAGTCTGATTTCCTTTCATCTCTTTTCAGCTGCTTTTGTCTCAAAAAAAAAAAAACCATGATGTCATCTTGCTGTGTTCTCTTGGCATGCTGTGAATATTTGAAATTGCAAATTGAGAATCTGAACATCAGAAGGGATTCCTTTTTTAAAAAAGGTTACTTAAAGTAATAGAAAGAAACCTGGATTAGAAATGTGGGACCTGAATTCAAATTCCAACTACAATGCTTCTCAGCTATATTTCTTTATGCAAACAGTTTCACCATTCTGAGACTCATTTCTCCTCATCTGTAAAATGGGAATAATAATACATATGTCACATGGATCACAGAGCTGCAAGGATTGCAGACTATAGAAGTGGAAATCATTAAAGTGATTAATAAACTGAAGGTATTCTAGAAATGGGAACTGTTATTGTTTCCAAGGGTCAGACAGAAAAAGAAGGCTAAAGCAGTGTTCTTTGTTCACTTTTCTCACTCCTACATTACCCAAAAGAATGCTTCAGAGCCTATAGAGGGCATGTTGATAGAACCTGTAAGGAGAATGTTTAAAGACCATCTCTGACTTCTTGGCAGGCTGAGTGATTATGTCTGGGAAGCTACTAAAACAGATGTGGCAAAGGAAAACTCCCTAAGTCATTCTAGCCTCTAGTCCACCCCTGCTCTTCCCATAGGATTACATATGATAACCCACTTGCCATAAAGCTGATTGGATGCAAATTGATGTTTTAATTAGCTGGCTTAATGAGACAGTGCCCACTTGGAACATTCTGTGAGACCAGAGTAAAATCTGGTTTCTGTTACCTGCTGTCTGCTCGTATCTATCATGTTACTGTTAAGGACCAGATGATTCAAATCTTCCCAACTTTCAGATTGTTTATTCTAAAAAATGAAATGTCCAATGAGAAGCAATCTAAACCTTCCTCACTTTTAAAAGGGGGGTAGGGGTGGGGAGAAGCTAAGCCTAGCCCTGGTGGACTCTGAGGTACTTCACCATGGGCAATTTTTCTTATCTAACAGCTGTTATTGGCTCTGGAGAGTCTGATCTATGCCTCTGTTCGTTCCCACTGTGTGTTGCCAGTAACAAGGAAGAGATTAAGGTCCCCAGGGGTGTCTCCTGACAGGGACTTTGAGGGCAATTAGACCACTGCTGTTTTCCTGCTGCTCCTGGATGTTGAACCTGGGATTTGGAAGAGGAGGCATGGCTCTGGGAGATCCCACTAGGCTTTGCAAGCTATTTAGCAGACTTGAAGTGTTTATCCCTTGAAATAGGACATGTCATCTTGGAATGGGACTGAAAACCCAGAAGTTATTACCCAGGAGGTCCATCCCTCATGGTACCCAGTACCCTAGAACCAGAGCACAAAAATTCAGCCAGACAGCGTGCTTGATGGATCTTCTCTGTGAAACCTCCTGGCTGGGGAGATTTGAAAATTAAGACTCAGCCACTTTGGAAAGCTAAGCAAGACTGAGACTTAGCGTCTTAGAAACCCCAGTTCCTACAAAGGGTTCACTGCCTGGTTATGAATGGAAATGGGCTAACTGCCCCAGCCATGGCTCAGTAGTCAAATGTATCAGGTATTACCAGTGGTTAGGATTAAGGTAAGAAATATGCCCCAATACACAGACTCTACAGCTAGATCAACCACTTCTCTGACAAATGAGAGTGTGGTTATAGGTGAGCTGAGAAAAGGCCCCTGCTCAGCCATGGAAAAGCTTCACTTTAATCTTCATTGAGGAAGCTAAGGCTCAAGCATGTGGTCAGAGGAGCTGGAAGGGACCCTTAGGGATTATTTAAACCAGAGCTGTCAAACTCTCAGGAAAGACAGCAAAACTCCTGAGTCTGAATCAGATTACAAGTATTTATAAAGTATGATCAAATTCATTAATCCTCACAGTCACCTTGTGAGGTAGAGGCTATTATTATTTATTACCATTTTACAGTTGAGAAAACTGAGGCAGATAGGTTGAGTGACTTGCCCAGGGTCATACTACTAATAGGTGTGTGAGTCCAGATTTGAACTCATAAAGATAAGTCTTCCTGACTCCAGGCCTGGTGCTCCACCCACTGCTGCCATCTTACTTCTCATTTAATTAATTGATAGAAATAGATCTGTGGAGAATACATGGGAAAAGATCTGAATGTGGAAAATATCATTACTTTTTCACAGCCCTCTACCTCATGATACAATCTTGCTTACAAATTATGAATATTTTGTAATCTAGGCTACTTCCTAGATTTTTCCCCAAAGGAAAAAAATAAAACCTTGGTTTGAGTGTCAGAAGTTCTGAGTTCTAGCAAAACATGCTGCCATTGATTAAATTGTGACCTTGAGCAAGGTGATCTATTTCTTTGAGCCTGTTTCTTAATCATTAAAATATTGCCCCATCCCCACCCCCAACAAAATCATGGGGTTATTAGGAAGGTAAAATGAAATAACATATTTGAAAGAGTGCTATTTTAAGTGAAGTATCTGAAATATTAATTAGATTCACTAATGGTTATTTAAATGCAGACTGCCAAAGAAAATTATATACTCTCTCCTGAGAGGTCTTTTAAAATAAGATAGGCATCCATCCTTCTATGATGTTCTAGGCATGCATATAATATCAGATGTTCCTTTAAGGGATATGAGGGAATGGAAAGAATTTGGGATTTGTTGTCAGGGTAACTAAGTTTAAAATCCCCTTCTTTTCCTTATCATCTGGGGTCTTGGATAAATCACTTAATTTCTATCAACTTCAGATTCCTCATCTATAAAGGGAGAACAACTGGACTAGATCAGAGGTTATTTAACCTTGTGTTGTGAACCTCTCTAACAGGCGGTGAAGTCTATTTATATCCCCTCTCAAAATAATCTTTTATGCATAAAATAAAATACATTGGAAACTATATTGACCCACAGTTAACAAATTATTTTTTAAAAACTAAGTTTACTGAACCTAGATTAAGAACTTGAGTGATCTTTAAGGTTCAAACCAATTCTTAGAGTCTTTGTTCAAATTTTCTCTGAGTCTCTGTTAGAAGCTAGTTATATTCAATGACTTATATTCACACATTCTTAGCACATGTTCTTAGAGAGGCCAAGATGCTTTACCCTGGAATTAAAATATTACAATTTTTTTGTATTTTATATTTTTTAAATCACTTCAAATCAGTGAAATTAACCTTTCCCCAGAAGAATAGAACTCGGATAATTGAGGTTTCAAAGGAACAGGTTAAAAATTACAAACTACAGTTGAAATTAAACATGTCTTCTTTAAATCTTATCTTGATTATAGGCCTGTGGAAGAGGTACATGCATCTAATTGTGCAGCTCAGTATTTCTTGGTTTATGACGTCCAAAGGCCTCCCAACTCTAATGTTTTATGATGCTTTACATTCTAATTCCCCTTCTGATTCAGTCATTCTACATTCTCTTTTCCAAAATCTCTTTCAGTTCTGACATTCTTGTTGAATATTTCTCAATCTAATATCCTGTGTTCCCATTTGAGAACTTTCTGGAAGCCATCATCAGGAGATGTTTCCCTGGGGGGTCATGTCCTACTAGTTAGCTAATGGAGCTCTGGACTGGAATGAGAGATCTGAATCCTCTTCTAGTTAATATCTTCAAAGGAAGACAAATACACAGTTTATTATTTTTTGCTTTTTCCTCTGTTAGTCAAACTGACCCTTATAGCAAGTGGGTCACCATACTATACGCTTCAATTTGGAGTAACCTGGAAGTTGTCCTTACCTCTACCATTTTCTCTGTTTTCACCCTGATAACCCACAAGGGTCTAAGTCTCTGTTTGCCTGGACAGAGACTGGTTTTAAAAGAAGTAACACGTGATTTTAAATTCAAACTCAGGGATAAATAAGTGAGAAAATCCTTTCCTGAGAAGAAAGAGATAGGAAGTACTGATCTCAGAAGAGGAGCAAAGGGGTTCACCATCAAGGCAAAAAAAAAAAAAAGGAGGTTTAAGACACCCAACTCAATTCCACAAACAAATATTAAGTTTGGCATGCATTCAGGAAAATTCTTTTCTTTTCTTGGCAGCAAGGGGTAGGAGGCAGAGAGTGTACTCTGGAAATGCAGAGTTTGGAAGATTGGCACTTGTAATGCCAGAAGATAAAATGTGGCTTAACCAGCACAATGTGCTCAGCCCAGAAGCCTTAAAACACAAATTGGTCTGAACCTCTCGGCAAGTTTGGATCAGCTTTAGGAGTACCTCATTGTTTGCTGCATTAGAAACAGCAGGAGAGAAGAGAAAGACCCTGGCACAATGAATTCTTTGTGATTTAGAGTGAGGCTTCATTAGTGAAATTGCCTCCTAATGAATAACTCTACTTTCAGCTTTTCTCCCTCAAATTCATTCATCACACAGATGTCAAATTAATCTAGTAAAACTTTACTAAAATATTACTGCCCTCCTCAAAAACCATCTGTGGCTCCATTTTACCCACAGTAAAAGTCCTTTATACAATTTTCCCCATTATTTCTCTAAACAAATTTTCAAATGAAGTAGTATTGTAGAAAGAGCATTGATTAAGAGTTAAAGTAAATTCTAATCCTCTTTCCACTATATACTATGTTTGTGATATTGGACAAATCACTTAACCTTTCTGGGATTCATTTTCCTCATTTCCAAAAGTGAAGGAATTAAATTGGATGATCTTTAAGTTTCCTTGCAACTCTAAATTTTATAATCCTATAATTACTCAATCTTTCCCAAATCCACCATGAGTACTTCATCCCCCATCTTTACGGCTCAGAGTTCAATTCCCTTATAAATGAGTCAGGTACTGACCTGCCACGCAATGTAATTTAAGAGAGTACAAGCAACGGTGTCCTGGTAAAGGTTTAGCCAGAGCCCTCTGAAAATGCAAAAATACACTTTAAACTTTAATTTGCATTATTAACATTTTTTCTTCATCAGTTTCTTAAGTGTAGACAATACAATAAATCAAGCCTTGATTTGTAGTGTTTGATGATTTCCAAGATTTACCTGCTTATCCTGATAATCTAGCCCATTCCTGTTACCAAGCCAAGTCTCACTGTGTCCCCAAATAATAATCTTACCACCTGTCATTTCACCATTAAAAATTTCATCCTTTTGAATATTAAAAAAAATTAAGACTCATTTTTAAAGAATCAGAGGTGAGTTGAGAGCAAGGTTAGTATACAAAATCAGTGTGGTATTTGGGGCTTGTCTGGGAAAAGGAGGAGCTGAAGAAGGTAGAAAAGACACAATCATCTAAAGATAAGAGGGTATCAAAGACCAAGTTCACCCACTTCACAGTCTTGCTGAAAGCGTGACTTGGTTGTAAGTTGTCATTTCTGAAACAACCCACTTAAGGAGGTGTTAATGCATTTCTTCCTTCCTTCCTTCCTCTTCTCAACATCCATAATAGCCTTCTATAATGGTATATATCACACCTTTATTTTAATTAAGCACATCTCTGACAGAAACTTGTAAAAATGTTACCAAGAGATAGATGTGAATTTAGGGTCATATTGTTCCATATATCTTTACTACATAAAGTCTCTTTCATTTCTTCTAGGGTGCCACTGGGGATAGGACGGTGGAAAGGGTCTGGGATTCCTATATTATGATTCTTGCCTATGATTGTTCCCTCTTAGGGAAAGGATTAAGGATTGTTTTGCAAGGACAGGAAGCATGAGAATCTGTATATTTTCTTTTTAAAGTGTTTCTCCATTTACAAGTAAAGACAATTTTTATTACATTCTGTTGTTTTAAATTTTGTGTTCCAAATTCTACCCCTCCCTTCCTTTCTTACCTCCTCCTTGAGATGGTAAGCAATCTGATATGGGCCATATATAATAATATATATTATATATGCATTCTTATAAAATATTTTATCTTAGTCATTTTATGGAAAAAAACCAAAAAGAGGGAAGAAGACAGAAAGGAAGGTAGGAAGGAAGAAAAGAAGGGGAAAGAAGGAAAGAAGAAAGAAAAATAATATACTTTGATCTGTATTTAGAATCCATTAGTTCTTTCTCTGGAAGCAGGATAGCATTTTTCATCATGAATCCTTTGGAATTGTCTTGGATCATTGAATTTCTATGAAAAGCTAAATTATTCACAGTTGATCATTGGGCAATATTGCTGTTACTGTGTACAGTGTTCTGGTTCTGCTCACTTTACTTTGCATCAGTTCATGGAAGTCTTTTTTCTGAAACCATCCTATTTATCATTTCCTATAGCACAGAAATATTCTAATATAATCATGTACCACGACTTGTTCAGCCATTCCCCAATTAATGGACATCCCCTCAATGTCTAATTTATTTGCTGAGTATGTATATTTTCAAGAATGATGGGAAAAAAAGAATATAAGCTTGTTTATCAGAGATAACCACGGATAACCTCCCAGTCCCAACATTATGCAGATGTAAGTCTTGTGTGTCTGTATTTAAATGTTCTAATATGTTAATTACTGCAGTAGGTTGGGGTGGCAGCCAGTATGAAAAGAGCATATAACTTCAAATAACAGGACTTGAGTTTGAATGTCAGCCCTGCCTCTCCTATATGTGACTTTGAACATATCACTTAACCTACATTGGCCTTGATTTTCTCATATGTCACATAAATGAGTTGGGCTAAATGACTTTTGAGATCTCTGCTAGCAATATATTTATGGTCAATAGGATCAGAAAGAAAGGGGAAATCCAGGGAAACTATCTCCAAAACTGAACTGTTGCATGCATTTGCAGTTAGATCACTTAGATTATTTGAGACACCAATGATTTCATTGAAAAAGCACTCCTAACACGAATATATATCATAACCCATTTACACCTTCTCATCTGTGAATTTCATGTTTTTGTTCTTCCTCTCAAATTCATTTTAATTCAACAATTCTACTTGTGCTAATTTCCCTCAGTGGAGTGTAAGCTTGAGGACAGGAATGATTTAATTTCATTTTTGAATCCTGCAGGATTCAAGTGATGAAGGTCTGAACTGGAAAAAAAGATATATTAGGGAAGAGAGAGAGTTAACGAGCCTTAGCAGTTGACAGGATATGATGGGTGAGAGAAAGGAAAGAGTAAAGAAAGTTTCTGAGGTTGCAAAACTGAGTAGTTGGAAGGGTGACAGCTCTCAAAAGAAATCGAGGGAGGTCAGAGGAGAAAAGATAGCAAGTTTTGTTTAGGTATCTTGAGTTTGAGATACCTTTGGGATATCCAGTATAAGACACTTAATAGACAGTTGACAGTACAAGACTGGAATTCAGGAGAGAGCCAGAGGCTGGATATAAATATCTGAGAGGCATCTGCATCAGGGTAATATTTAATATCTAAGGTAGGAAATAGTTATTGTTAGAACTGTGAACTGAATAACCATTCTGAAAAACAATTTATAAATTATCCTAAAAAAGTGAATTAAATGTCCATAGTCTTTAATCCAAGGATTTTGTTTGTAAGTGTATAGTTCAAGAATGTCAAAGATAAAAAATAAATATCTCATATACAATAAAATATTTAGTTAGCACCTTTTGTAGTATTAGAGGATAAGTGTCAATTGGGAAATGACTAAAGATTTTTGATGCATTTTTATAATGTATTATTGATGGATTTTGAGAAAATATGAAGAATACAGAGGAATGTGGGAAGAAACACATTTTGACAGTTACTAAACTAATAGAAGGGAATATCATAGATATCATTTTCCTAGATTTTATTTTTAAGCTTTTATTTTAATGTAAGCAATTGTTTTCACTCCTTTCCACCTCCCCCCCTGCCCTACCATGGGGGAAAAATACCTTTGAAATAAATATGTAAATCAAGCAAACCAAATTCCTGCATGGACTACATAGAAAAATGTTATGTCTCCTTATGTATCTTGAGGCCATCACCTCTACCTCAGGAAATGGATAGAATGCTTCCCCCTGAGCTAGACCCACAGAAAGATGGGAGAATGAACTCTTTCTTCTTTGCATAGGTGGGACACTGTGGGTACTGAAGACTGCATGTTGGCCTCAGTTGATCTGTTGGCAAATTTTGATGAACTGTTCTTTTCCACGTTCTATTTTTATTCTTTGTTATAAAGGATAGCTCTCTCAGGGGAAAGTGAAAAGGCTATATTAAGAAATTAAGGTGAAGTAAAAACAAAAGAGAGCAATTTTAAAAAAAATTAAGTTGACAATAGAATCTATGGTTATTTTTTTTTTTGGCTTTTGCAAGACAGTGGGGTTAAGTGACTTGCCCAAGGTCATACAGCTAGACAGTTATTAAGTGTCTGAGACCACATTTGAACTCAGGTACTCCTGATTCCAGAGCTGGTGCTCTATCTACTGTGCCACCTAGCCACCCCAGAATCCATGGTTATTAATGATACCACCAAGAAATATATTACAGAAAAAAAGAGAAAATAATTCAGGACAAAGCCCTAGGAATAAGTGTCCGTGTATAAAGTTCAAGAGGATAATGAACTTGGATGGGAAACAAATTTATCTTTATTTCAATCTAATTGTTATAATTCTATGTATTTTATTTCATGAATTTTTAAACATCATTCTGAGGATCCATGACACAAAAAAAGTTTTAAAAACACTAGCTCTAAGTTCTTCCTTCTAAATAATATAGACATATTGCCTTCATTGCCTAATTACCACAATAGTTACCCTTGCACTTGTTTACAGTGAGAATACTCTCTAGTCTTGTGGAGTTGGTGGTAAAGGCAGACAGGAACTGAGCTCCTCATCTAATGCCAAGTTATTTCATTATAGAAGAGGAACATAAAATCATTCTTCTATCTTTTTCCCTCCTAGATACCTGATCTAGGGATTAGAAAAGACTTGAAAGGTTCAGGCTAGGCCCATGCATATCCAGATGTTTAATGGATTTCTGATTTCCCCTAGTGGTGGTACTCCCTTTAAATAGTACCTGAAACAAACCATCCATGCCTTCACATTGTGTATGATCCTTAACTATGCTTTCTCCTAAATCTTCCGCTGGGGGTACACTCACTTGACTGGGACCTTCCCCTAGATTTTTAGTCAATTCCTGAACACCAAAGAAATACTCAGACTGTCTATCATTCTCACTGCATGACTGGCCCTCTTCCTTTTCTAGTCATACATCTTTATAATGGTATCCATTCTGCCATTTCTCCCATGCAGTTCTTCATTGGTGATAACTTACAGCCGACTCTTGCCAACCATGCATTTCTCCATTGTCCTTTGAGTGACCTGCAACTTTAATTTTTTGGAGACTACAGTGTTCCATGACTCAGAGTGATACAGTCTCACCAGAAGAATATTGATGTTATGAAGATTTGACTTTGTTTCAGAGAGAAATGCATGGAAGGTCACTCAAAACACTTTAAACAAAACTTCCCCAAAACAAGCTAGACCTCTCTTCTCTTGTTCATTTACCCAACTCATGATCTATGGACAAAGTCTATCTAAAATATATGGATATGGACATATACTTACATTTATAAACACACACACATACCATTGTTCAACTGATTTAGTCCATGTCCGATTCTTCATGGATTTCCTTGACAGAGATACTGGAGTGGTATGCCATTTCCTTTTCTAAGTTATTTTACAGATGAGGAAACTGTGACAAATAAGATTAAGTGACTTGTCCTGGGTCACACAGCTTGTAAGTGTCTAAGGCTACATTTGAACTCAGATCTTCCTGACCCCAGGCCTAGCACTCTTTCTACTGCATCACCTACCTCTTCTTATTATTACTTTTGTAAACTTAGGCAAATAATTTAGCTTCTCTGAGATTCATATATAAGATTCTCAAGTCTTCATATATAATAGGAAAGGGTTGGACTAGATGGCCGCTAAGGGAACTAAGTTCTAAAACCAGGATTGGTTTTTCCTCTGTGACAAACCCGCCTGGATTCCTTTTTTTTTTTAATAATTATAGATCTCTTTTAGAAGACTGTGTTGTGTTCCAAGGCTTGATATAATGAGCACAGTATCCTCTGCAAACAATTTCTGAAGGATCCCTTCATTTATAGGGATTCTATCTTCCATTTGGACTGTATCCTGAATGTTCTCCAAGGCAGTGGTAAACAACTTTGTTGAGTACAGATTTCACTACCTTAAGCCTCACTTGAAATAAAAAATCAGAGTGGTCATCGGAATTATCCCTGATGACATATATTTCAAGGATTCTTTTATAGTTTTTACATATATTTATGTGTTTTATTTATATAGTTTATGTATTATATATATTTTATACAAACATATATTTATTAGAGACACCTTGTCAGAGATTTTCTTTTAAGTTGGTATTTTTTTCACCAAATCAAATGCATATTTAGCAAACATACTAGTGACAGAAAACCAGGACCACTACCAAAACAGAACCATCAACTTAAACCTCAATGACTGTTTCCTCTAGCCACACCCCATGTAGCCCTTCTTATACTTTGCTTTGCAGTTCTTATATGAATACTGTCAGAAATCCTTCCCAACAGGTCAACCCAAACTCCTGGGCATACATTCTTGAATCAAATGAATGATCTTAACAAAACACATGTTAAAGATGTGTCAGATAGTATAGAGGTGATCGAGGTTTTCTGAAGCCCACAAAGTAGAGACCCCATTTGTGGATGTTCATGTCATACAAACTGATAGAATGCAAGTTGTGCTTATAGCAAATAAAATGCAACTCTGAGGATTTTTGCAAGGCAAATAGGGTTAAGTGGCTTGCCCAAGGCCACACAGCTAGGTAATTATTAAAATGTCCGAGACCAGATTTGAACCCAGGTACTCCTGACTCCAAGGCCATTGCTTTATCCACTATGACACCTAGCTGCCCCTTATAAAGGAGTTTTTTTTTAGGTTTTTGCAAGGCAACTGGGGTTAAGTGGCTTGCCCAAGGCCACACAGCTATGAGCTTTAATAAGTTAAAGCAGTTGGAGCTGATTAACCTGGAAAGGGGGCTGACTCAGTGGTGTGCTAGGAAATGGGCAAACAAATAAGAAAATTAAAAACAATCCCTGCCCTCTTGGAGCTTATGATCTAATGGAGAAAGTGGGGGGAGGAGGCAAAGGGCAATAGTTTTAATCAAAACCAAATAGAGCAGTTGGTGGTAAATGAAGAGATAGATAGGATTTTGAGCCTTCTATAAAAGCAGGTTATGGAAAAAAGGTTTTTGCTCCATATTATAGCCCTCCAATCAGAGAGGCAGAAGCAACTGAGAGTTCTAATGAGGTGTGAATACCAAAGCTGAAGCTGTCTCCATGATAATGAGTTTCCTGGTGATAAGCTCAGAGGTGGGGGGAGGGAAAAGGAAGAGATCTTGATAATGCTAAACCTGAAATCAGAAATGAGCAATAGCTAAAAATCAAGTCTTGATTTTTTGTTTAGTTAGAAAATGTTAATGATGCAAATTAAACGTGTGTGTGTGTGTGTGTGTGTGTGTACATACAAAAAGTAGAGTCTGGTTGTTAAATGTTTACCAACACACCCTTCTTTTGCCCTATTGTCATTGCTTGAGTTTGACAAGAATACAATAGAAGACTCAAAGAAGGAAATCATCACCAAACAGTATGCTAATAATAATAAATAAATAGTTGGCATTTACATAGTGCTTTGAGGGTTGCAAAGTGCTTTACATACATTATTTCATATGAGCCTTATGATATTCCTGGGTTGACATGCTATCAATTAACCATATATAATGGATTTTTATGAGGATGCTAATCAGTTTTCCCTGTTTATAGAAAAATAAGATAAGCTAGGCCTGAATTAAAGCAAGAATAAGATCATATAATTTTAGAACTTGAGAAGCCAATACCTCCCCCCCTCTCAAATATCCATCAGAAACAACTTATCTTAGCAAAACAATGGACCCAGACCACTGTATTTGTAGTCTTCTTTGCTAGAGAAAAGAATCAATAGCCATTTGTCCAAAATTGTTTTAACTGTTCACCTTTTCAAAGGCTAAATTCAATGACTAGTCAAGGTGTATATTGGGAAGAGCCCTGGATTTGTCATCAGAAAATTTAGACTCTATACTTAGCTCCATATTGTCAGTGTGATTTCTCAGATGTATATGCATACATATATTTATATATATATAAATATATGTATGTATGTAGATATAGATATAGATTTTTTTAATCTGTAAAATGAGAGGATCTGCCTTGGTGATCTCTAAGGATCCTTCTGACTCCAAATCCTGTGATTTTATGAACTCAAGGTCACTTTCAACTCAAAAATTCTCTGAAGTACATTCAGAAGATTATGGCCCTGCCCTGTCCACAAAAACTAGAGGAAAGGAATAAGTATTTATTAAGTGTTTACTGAGTGCCAGGAACTATGTTAAGCTCTTTACAAATATTATCACATTTGAACTAGCCAAAAAGGACTTATTTCTTCACCTGAGCACAATTAATTGCAAGCAGATGAAAATCTATGTAAACCTAAATTAACTAGAGCAAAAACTTTCTTGTAAAAAGTCTTCTAAAACTCTTCACCTTCTTGTGGTCTCTGATGACTGAGCCAGAGCCATCAGTGACAAGTGATATACGAACTTCTCTTACCAAAGTATGACTAGCCCGAGGGACCCTTTGAATTTCATTTTTTTTTTACACAAGTCAGTTCATCAGACTCTAATGCATATATATATAAGATGAATGCTGCATATAGTCAAGATTTCTCCTCCTATGAGTCTCTCCACACCTTGAATCTTGGACTCTCAAGCCATTTTTAATGCAATCTCATTTTTCTTTCCTGTCATTACCTGATTTCATCTGAAAATCTCTGCATGTGGTTCTCCTTTCCCTTAATTCATTAGTTTTGGCATTGCTGTTTATTATATCATCCTGACATCTGTCTTATATAGCTGCTCTGAGGCAACTAGGATGTTAAAAAAGGATTTAACTCTTAGAGGCTAATGGAAACTCATATTTATGGAGGTGACTTTGGTCTTAAGTAGATCTTTTTCTAGATAGCAGTATATTTGTAATCAAAATGATAATCCACATTCTGATATTCTTTAGCTCATCTGAAGGGAAAGGAACTTATGGGTGATTGAGCTATTTATATATATATATAATATATTCATATTAAGAGAGAAATTTTTACTAGGAGAAGATTCTGTTAGTTTAATAAAGTTCTCACTTTCAGATTTGAGAGGAAAATGTACAGTCAGTCAACAAGAATTTTTTAAATACTCACCTTTGCTAGATACTGTGTTAAACACAGTACAACTTTTTCTTGGGCTCCTCAAAGCAGATATTAGAAGTCTGGGAACTTCTACAACTATTAGGTTGTGTAGGACTGTTTCTTTAAATAATATCAGAGCAATTCTGAAATTTCAGGTGCGACCAATTAATGCAGAAGGCATTAAGAAAGACTCACTTTTAGAGTAAAGTCTAATAAGAATTCAGTTTTTCAGGGTGTGAACAGATTTAAACTCTATTTCTATAATGAAGGGAAGCATCACAGTGGAGTAGTGGAAAATTCAATTCAATTCAGCCCAGTGAATATTTCTTAAGGGTACTCTATGTCCTAGGTACTTAGGATACAAACACAAACAGAAGTTTGTGTCCTCAAGGAATTTATATTCTGCTGAGGGGCAATGTCATGTATAGAGTTGAGTATGTACACAGCAGAAGCAAAATAAATTTCTTGTGAGAAAAGGAGGACTCTTATGTACTTTGGAGAATAAAAGAATGTGAGAGGTAGCACTTGATTTGAGCCTGAAGACTACTATGCATTGTAAGAGATTAAGATGAGGCGGAAGAGCATTTTGAAAATGGAGCACAGCCAGTACAAAAACATGGCAGCAGGAGATGCAGTGTCATATAAGAGGAGCAATAGATGGACTAGTTTGGACAAAACTTAAGGTGCACAAAGAAGACTCATATTTTTCAATAGAAAAATCAGAGAAGTGCTAGACTAGAAAGAGGTAATTTTGAGTTCTTATCAGGTTCCTAATCTGTATCGGGATGGCCTGTTCCACTTCTGGCATCCTGGGAATCAGTATAGTATAGTGAATAGAGTTCTGTTCTTGGAGTTAGGATGACCAAACTTACTATCTGTATGACTCTTACTATCTGTAGGACCCTTAACTTCTTTCAACCTCCTCACATTCCTATTCTGCACAATAATGAAATTAATAGCTTTCTCCTAGGGGTTTTGTAAGTACCAAATGAATTCATGTATATAAAATGCTTTACAAAACCTAAAGCAGTTTAGAAATAGGGGAAATGATTATAATAGACATGAAATCCTAGCTAAATGACACATTAGGGTTTACACACATTTGCCATATATTTTTATAAATTTTATGCATTTGTATTATTTTCCCTGATAGATTATAAACTTTTTGAGGGGAGGATTGTTTCATTTTTTTCTTTGTATTCTCTATATCTAGTACAATATAGCACATAGTAAATGCTTGTTGATTAACTAATCCATGATCATATTCTGCTATAATTGGAAGGAAAGAAACAAGTATTATTAGGGACCAACAGGCAAGAAAGCCTGTCCAGATCAAAGTTACTAGGAATTCCTACTTCTGAAACAGATTGAAAATGAAA
The DNA here is from genome assembly GCF_037893015.1 of Macrotis lagotis. Lineage (NCBI taxonomy): Eukaryota > Metazoa > Chordata > Mammalia > Peramelemorphia > Peramelidae > Macrotis > Macrotis lagotis. The sequence continues at coordinate 376,787,451 of NC_133658.1, forward strand.
TTTATGGCATGTAACTTTAAAAGAGGGATTCTTCCTTTTTAATGTCATGGATCCCTTTTATTAGCCTAGTAAATCTTCTATCCAGATACCTTCTCAGAATAATGTTTTAAAATAATGGAAAAAGGGTTAAATTTCAGTTGGAAGTTACTGGAAATATATTTGTGTGTGTGTATATATATATATATATATATATATATATATATATATATATACCAAATATTTTATACATCTATATGAGTATGCATTTTATATATATAATATTATAGATAGATAGATATAGATATAGATATATTATATGTGTGTATATTTCCCCTCTGTCTAAATTCATTGTGTTGAATCATTTTAGTTGTGCCCAACTCCTCATGGTTCAATTTGGGGTTTTCTTAGCAAAGATACTGGAGTGGTTTACTTTCCTTGTCTAACTCATTTTAAAAGAGAAAACTAAGGCAAACATGGTTAAATGACTTGCCCAAGATCATATAGCTAAGTAGGTGTCTGAGGCTGGATTTGAAAAATGAAGATGAGTCTTTCTGATTTCAATCTTGGTCTAATTTCACAAACCTGCAAAAATCAATCCAAAACATCCTCTAGGGAAGTTCCTTTTTTAAAAAATTTTTGTTTATTTAAGGCAATGGGGTTAAGTGACTTGCCCAAGGTCACACAAGGCAATTTCTAAGTGTCTGTGGTCACATTTGAACTCAGGTCCTCCTGACTCCAGTGCTGGTGCTCTATCCACTGACCATCCACCTAGCAGCCTCTAGGGCAGTTCTTAACCTAAGGTTTTACTCCATTCTTCCTCAACCCTTCCACAGTAACAGACAAGAATTCAGACTGTTTTGCATTGGAATAGCTAAGACTTAGAGAGAAGTTGAGTCTTATCCAAAGTCATATAGAAAGTTCCTAAGTAGGAAATAGAGGCAGATTCTGAACCCAGGTGCTCTGACTTAGCCATTGCTCTGTCCATTCCACTACTAGTCTTTTTCCTAACTATAACAATAAAATTCTCTGGTCAAACAACTACTTGTAATCTCCAAACTTTGGACATAGAAGTTTTTCCACTATTAGAGCCTTGAAGGGAACTTCCTGTTCAGAAACCAGAGAGAGCAGAAGGAATTCAGGCATGTATGATACAACCAAGATCACACTTAAGAGTTATGTGGGCCAAGAGCATGGCTAGAGAAAAATCCGTGTTATTCCATCCCTGGACAAACTCTAACCTAACCTCCAATAACCCAAAAGGTACAAATTTTGGATTCTTTGAGATTCTAGCTATCAGAACAGAAATAGCACAGCACACACACACACACACACACACACACACACACACACACCCATACCCATATCCATTATTGTTGGTTTCCCTTGGTTCACCAACTACATTTTACCAAGGTCCCTAGAAAACTCCTATTAGACACATTTTTCCATTTGTCTGCTTTGCTTTTGTACTCGTGACACTGAACATTATTATTCATATCTTCTGACAAGGATTGCAGGGGTATTCCCAGGCGTTCTTGAGGACAGGACAGAAAAATGACATGCAAACCAGGCTATCACTAGTCCAAGGCACCAAGGTGTGTGGAGTCTTATGGTGGTGTCAGCATTCCATCCAGAGCCTGGCTGATTTCTTTGTATGAGAATCTCCCTGAGGGAATAGGTGAGGGAAAAGTAAGCTGGTGTAGGGGAAGGGGGAACAGATCCTTACCTCCTAGCATCTGAAAACTAACAGGAAACTGGCAACCCCATCTGATGAGCTAAGTGGAAAGGGGTTAGGTCCTAAATCAGTTGAATTGATAATGTTTTCATTTTTAAAGGTTAACGGCATTTTTGACACTCCCTTGGCTCCCCAACAATGTCTGCTTAAAAAAAAAGCACTGGGCAAGGAGCCTCCTAAGCACTTCATTTAGGACTGACGTTTATGACTGGTCATTGACCTTGAGATTCCATTAGCGCTAATGAAGGACAATGCGGAATGCATCCTGCATAGAGTATGGGAAGTGATGCACTCAGCCCCCGAAGTGGCCCCCACCCCACTAGCTCCTGGCACAGCTGGGGTGCCCCTTAGCCCAGAGCAGCTACTCTAAAGGCGGATGTGACTACACTTGTTAGAATCCCTTGTTTTTTTCAAAGTTCAGCTCAAATACCACCTCCTAAATAAGGCCTTTGTTAGTCCCTCTGGATGCTGGAGCCTCCCCCAAAATCCTTTACACACACACACACACACACACACACACACACAATTACTTTATATTTATTTTTTTCTAATTGGATGTATTCATGTTGTTTTCCCCTCAATAGACTATAAACAACTTGAGGGGAGGGACTGGTTCATATTTCTTTTTCCTTTACATGTCCAGTATCTAACATAATAGATGTTTAATAAATATTTGTTGATGAATTGATCCATGGTCCTGTTCTGCTATCTTGCAGAGGAGATGCCAAACTACATTGGTAACTATCATTTTCTCGTCTTTAAATTCTCTAGACTAGTATAATCACAGATCTAATCTCTATCCCCACTATCTATTTTTATAAAACTGGAAGAAAGAAAACAAGAATTTTAAATATCTATTATGTTGCAGGGACTGTGTAAGTGCCTTACAAATATGATCTCATTTGATCTTCACACCATCTATGCATTAGGTGCTATTATTACCACCCCCATTTTAATAGCTAAGGAAACTGAAGTTTATGAGAGAAGTTAAGTGACTTGCCCAGGATCATATAGCTACTAAGTTTGATTTGAACTCAAGGCTTCCTGACACCAGCCCCAGTCCCTCTATCCACTGCACTACCTAGATGCCTTGACTAGGGAATGGAATGGCAACATCTAAGTGGTATACTTTCCTCTGTACATTTTGCATCTCTATAATAAATATGTAGATGGTACAGTGAATAGAGTGCCAGGTCTGGGGTCAAGAAGACTTATCTTCAAGAGCTCAAATCTGGCCTCGGAAATTTAGACCCTAGACAAGTCACTTCACCTTTTTTACCTAAGTTTCATCATCTGTAAAATAAGTTGGAGAAGGAAATGGCAAAACATTTATGTGCCTTTGTCAAGGAAATTCCAGTTGGAGTCACAAAGAGTGGGACATGAAGAATTGACAAAATAACAATCAAAATTAACTCTCAAACAGTAGAAAATAGTGTTTGCTCATTGTCCTTGGGGATTTCACTTTGTCTCTTTGTTGTCCCAGTGGAATGCAAATGTCAGCATATAATATTCCTGGCAGAGTCAGGAGGTAAAACTCACTCCTTGGTATGGCAGTTTTGCAGAAGAAATTTGGGTCCAAAGGGAAGCAGTTTATGACCAAGGAAGAGATGGAGAACATCATTAAAAACAAATTAGATAATTTTGATTACATTAAATTAAAAAGTTTTTGCACAAATAAAACCACTGTAACCAAGATCAAAAGAAATGTAGTAAATTGGGAAACAATTTTTACAACTAATATTTCTGACAAAGGACTCATTCCTAAAATATATAGAGAACTGAGTCAAATTTATAAGAAAACAAGCCATTCCCCAATTGTCAAATGGTCAAAGGGTATGTGGAGGCAATTTACAGATGAGGAAATCAAAGCAATCAATAGTCATATGAAAACTTGCTCTAAATTACTACTTATTAGAGAAATGTAAATTAAAGCATCTCTGAGGTACCACCCCACACCTCTCAGACTGGCCAATATGACCAGAAGGAACAATGATGGATATTGGAAGGGATGTGGGAAATCTGGGACATTAATACATTGTTGGTGGAGCTGTGAACTCATCCAACCTTTCTGGAGAGCAATTTGGAATTACGCCCAAAGGGCAACAGGAATGTGCATACCCTTTGATCCAGCAATACCACTACTGGTCTATACCTTGATAAGATCATGAAAAGGGTAAAAGCATCACTTGCATAAAAATATTCATAGAAGCTCTGTTTGTGGTGGCAAAGAACTGGAAATTGAGTGAATGTCCATCAATTGGGAAATGGCTGAACAAATGGAACACTATTGTTCTATTAGAAACCAGGAGGGATGGGAATTCAGAGAAGCCTGAAAGGATTTGAATGAACTGATGCTGAGCGAGATGAGCAGAACCAGAAGAACATTGTACACCATAATAGCAACATAGGGTGATCAATCTTAATGGACTTGCTCATTCCATCAGGGCAACTATCAGGCACAATTTTGGGGTATCTGTATCCACAGAAAGAATTGTGGAGTTTGAACAAAGACAATTACTTTTTTTTTCAGTTTTTGCAAGGCAATGGGGTTAAGTGGCTTGCCCAAGGTCACACAGCTAGGTAAGTTATTAAGCATCTGAGGCCAAATTTGAACTCAAGTCCTCCTGACTCCAGGGCTGATGCTGTATCCACTATGCCACCTAGCTACCCCAACAATTACCTTTAATTAAAAAAAAACTTATTTTATTATGTAATTTTGCTATCTCTTATATTTTATTGTTTTTTCCTTAAGGATATGATTTCTCTCTCAACACATTCAACTTAGATCAATGTATAGCATTGAAACAACATAAAGATTAACTGACTGCCTTCTGTGGAGGGGGGGTGGGAGGAGGGAAGTGAGATAAAGGGGGATTGTAAAATTCAAAAATAAATAAATTTTTTTTAAAAAGAAATTTGGGTCCAAAGAGATTAAATTTCTTGACACAGATCATGTAACTTGTTGGTAGCAGAACTAGCACAAGAATCTATGTCAACTGATGTCTCATCATGTTTCATCCATTGTCCTTTTACTCAAAGAATTTCCCCCATAGGTCAAAATAACTGCCTCATGGGACATGGTAAAGTATAAACTTGTATAGGGAAGTAATAGTAACCATTGATTTTGCTTAGTATTGATCCACATCCACATACATACCTTATACTGCTGCTGTTCTATCGGCAAATGAATAAAGATTTGTCCACAACCCAGTGAAGATTCTTATATCTTTCCTATGGACTACCAATAGGACAATAACTCAGTTCTGGGTCCTTCATGTCCTTCCTCTGTGTCTAGCATCCCACAAAGCAAAAGACAGATATTCAACCAAAAAAAATAAGAAATACCCAAACATCACTATCAGAAAAAAAGTATGTGTGTAAGAATTTAGGGAATTATAATTTTTTGTGTATTTTTTGTTATAAGAGGCAATAGAAGGACAGTTAGGTAGTATAGTGAATAGAGCACCAGTCCTGGAGTCAGGAGGACCTAAGTTCAAATTTGGCATTAGACACTTATTATCTGTGTGCTTTAGACAAGTCGCTTAACCCTGATTACCTAAACAAAACAAAAAAGGCAATATATCATAATAAATAGAAAGCCAGTCTCAGACTCAGGAAAGCCTGAGATAGTCCTGTCTCTAATACTGACTCTATGACCCTGGGCAAGTCACTTAGCTCTTTAGTGTTCTAGATGGCTCTCTAAGACTGTTATCCTGCAGAGAAGATGCCAACATGCATTGGTAGCAATCATTTCCTCATCTTTAATTTCTTTAGACCAGTGTGATCACAGATCCAGTCTCTATCCCTGCTATCTATTTTTACAAAACTGGATATATTATTACTAGATTATTTCAAGAGATTATCCATATATTCATTAATAATCATGGGAATTCAAGGAGGAGGGAGATCAGTGAAGCTGGAATAGTTAGGAAAAGTTTTCCAGAAGAGACAGATCTTGAAAAATGTATGGCACTTGTACAAGCAAAAGAGTAAGATGAGAATATTCAATGCAATTTAACAAACATTTATTAAGAAACAGTTTCCTTATGAACTTAGAGACTTTTACAAATAATCAGTCAAAATGGTTATTCAGGAAGCCAGCACTCTTTCTTGTACATATCAAGGCAAAGTTAATTCATTGGTTATCATCTCATCAAAAAGCCTTATTGTGGCATGTTTTGCTCACCCAAGGGAAAGTCGTAGCTTGAGACTCCCAAGATCTGAAATGCAAGATATCAAGGAATGTGGGCAAGAGATGCTACTGGGTTTTATTCACCTAGAGATTTGCCTCATTTATTTCTGTGGGCATTTTGCATCTTAGATAGTAGAAAACATTTGTCAGATTCAGTGCACTTTGTTTATTGGGGATGGAGGAGGGTAAAAGGAGATCTTTGTCACCATAGACAGAATTAAATCTCAGTCACTGTAGGGATCAGTCATCAAAATCTAAAATGTGAGAGTGTTCAGGCTATGGAAGGAATGATTGAATGAATGAATGAATAAAAAATATTTATTATCACTTACTAAACAACATAAGAAATATAAAAGAAGACAGCCCCTGCTTTCAAGGAGCTATCATCCTAATAGGAGACAAAACATTAGGAGATTTCAGTCACAGGTCAAATGGAAAGACCCAGGAGTCCTCAGTTTGTAGCAATGTAGTCACTGATGCATCTGCTTTAGTGTTATTTTTTCACCAACAAAACCATTTTTGTTTTTATTATCAAATCATTTAATAGTGCCAAGGACTTTTTTGGTGAATATTTTTCTCTCTGGGTCTTTAGAAGTTATGGCTAATTCTTAGTGCAGTTATAAGCTTTAATAGTTTAATAAACTCTAATAAGCTTTAATAGATTAAAACTACATCAAGAGTTATAGGATCCCTGGTCTAGGATAGAAAACCAGCCTTAAGTCCTGTCCACTTCCCTCCTTGCTTTAGGCATCAAAAGAAGCAGAGGCACTGACTGGGAACCAATGCGGTGGAAAGGATGCTGGATCTGAAGTCAGATAATATTGGTTCAAATCCTGGCTTGGCCACTTACTGCCTTCATGACCTTGGGCAGTCATTTAACCTCTCTGAATTTGAGTAACCTCTGTAGTCCCTTCCAACTATAAATCCATGATCATCAAGTGTCTGGCCTCCAACTCTGAGGCTGTCAGAAACAGGGAATAGTTTCCAATAAATCAACACAAATAGCTTATAGAGATGTGTGTAGATTTGCAAGACTGTTTGCACAGGGGCACTAAGGTCAAAAAATGTGGGTGAGAGAAAGGGGGAAGTGTATAGAAAGCCACACATTTGGATGAGGTCTGCAACATTCTGTGAGTCTACTGTCTTGCTATGTGAAAAAACAATAGTAAAAGCATTCCAGAAGGGGGGACCTGGAGGCAGGAATGAGTATGGTGTGAGCTCAGGGGACAAAGAGGAGAATAGCCTGTCAAGAAGAAAAGAAGCATGTTAAGAACCTCCCAATTAGAGACAGGCAGGTCATAGAAACCAAACAGCCTCAGATCAATTTAAAGCCACCTAACTCCCTACAATCCAGTTGTTGCTAGCCTCCCCTTTCCAGCAGAAGATTAGCTGCCAGAATTCTTTGTAAAGGTGACTCAATGATGCTTAAATAATAGCCTGCTTTGCTGTCACGATGCACATGCATGTTTTCATTAGTGCTAACAAGTCTCATGTGCAGACTCACTGTTGGAGGAAAAATCCCCAAAGCATCTCTGATAGGCTAAGCCATGTGTTTAATTTCGATTTTGTAAATCCATTGTTAATTTAATAACAGAGAGTTTTTTTTATTAAAAACATACTCAATGGGAGCTAATGATAGGTCATAGAAAATAAGTATGTGACCAATACACAGCTGTTCCAACATGTGCATTTGTGTTCACTGTTGGTGTTGGTGAAGGAAGTAGTAAGCTTTAAAAGGATGGATAGCCATTATAATTCAGAAGTTCTCGTAAAATATGCAAAATGTATGTACTGTGGTCTAATGTACCTATATTTATTACCTAATTATGATTCCCTTACAAACTTTTAAAAATAATCATCCAGAATTTAATTAGCAATGTAATATTTCTCTTGAGGAAGTGGGATGCAGGAAAGAGTGTAACAAAAGGGGAATAGAATCTTGGATCTTACTGGCAGCTGTTTAATTATAAATTTTTCTCTTTACTGCCATAGCCAACCAAGGTACTACCAGTTCATAAGATTCAGAGATGGAAGAGTCCTCAGAAGTTCATCTAGCCCATCATTTTTTTTTATTTTAGAGATGACAAAATGAGGCCCCTAGAAGTAAGATGGGCTTATCTTCTATCCTACAGTTAGTGAGTAGAATTGAGATATGAGCCCATGTTCTCAGACTTCAAATCAAGCACTCTTTCTTGTACATGTCAAGGCAAAGTCAATTCATGGGTGATCATTTCATCAAAAAGTAGGTCTGTTGTGATTTTCTTACCTATTTTTGTAATATTTGGGGGGGGTCACTGAGTCTAATCAATACCTGAGCAAGGATTTCCTCTGCAACATCTCTGAAAAAAATTAGTCACTCACCTTAAAGGATCCCTGCATTAGAAGCAACTTGCTCCATTTGGTGGGCAGTTTCTTCTAACATCTACCCAAAATTTACCTCTCAATAACTTCTACCCTAGTTTTACTCTCTTTGGCCAAATAAAACTTGTATGATCGATCCTCTGCAGACCAATCTTTCTAATGCTCTCAATCCCATCCCCTCCCCTCCCTCAGCTCCCCACCTGAATTTCCGTATTCCAGGCCAGATATCCCCAGAGGAACTTGTAGAGGAGACAAAGGACAAACTATGTTTTCAAAACGATTGGGTGATTTGTCTTTGGCAATGGGCACTGCAATTTGATAGGTACTCAATTATGACAGCTAACTAGTCAAGTGTTGTATACACATTGTAATCTGATGTTTAAGCATAAGGAGAGAGAGAGAGAGAGAGAGAGAGAGAGAGAGAGAGAGAGAGAGAGAGAGAGAGAGAGAGAAACTGTAATATGGGAATGTATTCAGCTCGTTAGGATACTTTAGTTTTGAAATTGATTGTTACTATGACGATGTGAGCAGACTGCATTCAACCTTCTTCTCATTATCACTTAAGTAAACAATCTTCTTCTCAAATGGCTAGATGGAATCAGCCAAACAGCTAAATGGTCTAATATGATCCCCCATCCAGGAAGGTGGACAGATTATTTTAAGGAGCTTGTTTTTAGCCCAGATGATTTGGTTCTGCACTAAATCATTTGATTAAATGTTTCTCTTAGCTTTGAAATCACGTTCCTATTTGTCTGTGTTTAACAAGAGGAAGAACACAGAGCATTTGTAACAAATTAAGCTAATGGGTTCAAAGTAAGTCCTGAAAAAGGAAAGGTGATGCTTCCTTTGAGAGATGGGAAGAGAGGCATGAGCTCTTGAGGCATGAGCTTAGGTACCTGGAATGAAATTGCTCCAAGTTCAAGGATCTGGTTTTGTTGGGAGGGGGGGTGTGTATAGGAATCCCCAAGCGACACAGAAACATTCTGGGACTTAGCAGGTGCAGAGGGAGATCAAGTATCTCCTTTTGTCCTCTTTATCTACTGATGTGACTAAGTAACTCAGAAATATTCTTTATGATTCTGTCCTAAGAGAATAGCCCCCAAAGTGAAACTTAAACATAGAACATCATATCCCAGTATTAGGATACCTCAGGGAGGTTACCTTGCATGTTTATACATATACATGTTGTGTGTACACATTTCTTTATGTCTGAGAAAAGGAAATGGGGACATCACACCTAGCTTGCCACCAATTAGATACCAAATATGGGAGTATTAGACAATGAGTGAGGTAGCTTTTACCACACACTTTATAAAATGTACTCCCTAAGTCACAACCTAATCTGATCGGTACCTTCTCCATATGGATCACCTATATCACTAAATCCATCAGCAAGCATTTTTAAGTGTCTACTATATGCCAGATATGAGATTTTAAATATAAAGAATGGAGCAATTCCTACCCTGAAGATGCTCTAATGATGTAGGTGATATTATATATATATATATATATATATATATATATACGTGTGTATATATATATATATATACGTGTGTGTGTGTATACATATATATATATATATATATATATATATATATATACGAAGTGAAGAGTGAAGAAATGCAAAAAAATCAAATACCAGATAGTTTGGGAGGGCAAGAATGCAGCAGGGAGTGGGGGGAGGGAACCAAGAAAAGCTTCATGTAGAAGTTGGAGTTTGTTCTAAGGGAAGAGGGAGGATCTAAGAGGCAGAATGTGGAACATTCCAGGCATTGGAGATAACTAGTGCAGGAGTGTCCTGTGTGAGGAAGAGAGAGAAACTAGTTCAGTTAGATCTCAAAATTCAGGAGACAACGTGATTCTGTGATTTCTTTAAGATGGAGAATTCCCAATAGAGAAATGATCCAAATGCTATACATTTTAGCATGTCCTTTCTCTAACTACCTTGTATTTATCTTGACTTTATGAAATATATATATACATATATATATATATATATAATTATATAGGTATATTTTGTCTGCTGTACTACAATGTAAGCTCCTCAAGAGGAGGAAATTTTCTTTTTCTTTTTTCCTTCCTTTCTTTCTTCCTTCCTTCATTTTTCTCTTTTTCTTTCTTTCTCTCACTCTTTCTTCCTTCTTTCTCTCACTCTTCTTTCACTCTTTCTTCTTTCTTTCACTCTTCTCTCTCTCTCTCTCTCTCTCTCTCTCTCTCTCTCTCTCTCTCTCTCTTTCTTTTGCTAGCTCTAACTTACTCATAACCATTTTCAATGTGAACTATTTACCTGAAAAGGAGCCCATGCTATAAATTGGAGCCTCATTTAATGTTTGTTGATTGTCTAAACTTAAGAAAATGATGGAGAAAATGTTAATAATATAGATTAAACTTAAAAGTGTGTCATGTGCAAACTTGGGGAAATGGGGCTGGTTGTTAAATATTTAACAGAATATTTTCTAGCACATTCCTGTTTGTATATCTTGTACGTAATATCATGCCTGGCACATAGTATGAAGTTAATAGATGCTTGTTGATCTATTGGTTAATCGATCAGTACTGATCTGTTACCTAGCATATTGAGAGTTGTTTGGGGCTTGAGAGTTTAAGCTATTTTGGCTCATCTGTAATCACATAGTTATATATGTTAGAAGCAAGATTTCATCTGACGTCTTTCTGACTCCTTAGCTGGTTTTCTATTTTGCCTTTCAATTCTTGCACTTAAGTATAAATAGTAAATTTAGGCATAAGGACTGGAGGAATTGGAAGTGCAGAGAGGGATCACTGCATAATCAAAGTGACCTCAGGTTAGGAAGTATGCTCTATATTCAGATTGTTTCTTAAAGTTTCCTGTCCTCCACTACTCATCCTTCTGTGACCTCAATATTCAGCCCCAAGGATTACATCATTGGAAACTGGAAGCGTAAAGAGATTCGTCCTCAGTCACCTTCTGAAACTGACAGGACTTGAGCAGTAAAGGCACTATAGAGAGGAGGGTATCTCTTTGGGGGGATTGTACCTGCTACTTACCCTGTTCCTAATGATGTTATAAACCATGTTAGGCAAACTCCTGTGTGCTAGGGTGAGGAAAAAGTATAATTTAGCAAGCTTTTCAGTGCATTTCTACAGTCATAAAGAAATGAAATGGATAAGAAACAAATAATCAAGGCAATATTAGTAACAATGACGGATGTTTACATAGTAAAAGTTCATTTGTTCCTTTTAGAATCATAGCAGCCCAGTGAAACAAGTGCAGCAAGTGCTTCTTCTCTTGCCCAACCTCATAGATCCAGTCAGTACCAGAGGCAGTTTAAATCAAGGTCTTCCTGTCTCCTGGACCAACATTCTAATCATTACATCAGATTGTCCCTTGTTTTTGAAGTGTGATCCTCTAATGGAAAGAATTTATCCCTGAGTTTTTCCTTTCCAACCAACACTGAATACTAGGTGACAGTCAATCTAATTTATTCTTTAATTTAATTAAGCCTCCTACTTCTAGTAAAAAGTGATTAAGATACCTGTAGTAAAAAAAAAATCTCTATTGATGAACTCTGAGTGTTGATTGAAGCACATTTTTCTCATTTTATTTTTCTTTTTTAAATAACATAGCTAATATAGAAAGATGTTGCATATAACTTCACATATTTTGTTGATAGCATCATATTGCTTCCCTTCTAAATGGGTAGGGGAGGGACTGGAGAGAGGGATAAAATTTCTTTTTAAAAATTGAAGGAAGGAAGGGAGGGAGAGAGGGAGGGAGGGAGGGAGGAAGGAAGGAAGGAAGGAAGGAAGGAAGGAAGGAAGGAAGGAAGGAAGGAAGGAAGGACGGACATCTAAGAAATAGTCCAGTGCATTGGACTATAAAAGTGTTGCAGGGGAAAATGGATGTCAATTTCATTCCCTATACCCAATAAATGGAAGGTGACCACTAAAAACGGGGTGTTCTTCTGGTGTAATCTTTAATTGTTAGAAACTCAGAGTGCTTTTTCCCTATTTTGGGCTTTGAGGCTCAGTTATTCTAAACCCTTATTCAAGGCAATAATCTAGCCTATGTATGAATCATCTAATATGAAATGTGCTCTTCTCAGCAATTGCAATTCATTTGAGAATAACTCCCAATAAATTGCCTGTGATGTTTCTTTATTGCTATAGACAATGGGCAAAGCCAAGGAAATGAAGGGTTGTACCAAACCAGTCATTAGTTTTAATGTGGTCTGGCAGTTTTAATCCTTTTTTTTATTTTTTTAAGTGTAATGGCACAGTGAGTTAAAAAAAAAGAGAGAAATGAAATGCGGCAAAAAAAAAAGGAATTGGATATTTTTCTCAGGAGCGAATCTCCAGTTTTATTGATTTCCATAGACCTTCAATGGAATAAGGTAAATTCATATTATGGGAACTAGTTAGTTATTGCTATACTATCACCTCTAGGCTACTCTCCTAACATACTCCTACTGATGGGTTGGGACCCCATAAGGTGACTGCAACCTCAGGAGTAATCCTTTATGGATTTGTATTCCTTATATCATAGCTCACAATTAATTAACAATTAACCAGTAAACCAAATTCTCTCTTTACAAAAGTATTTATTTTGATGTCCTTATAAAAACAGAAGCTACCATATGTCCCCCCATTAACCTTGGAGTATATTCTCTGAAAAATATTCACAAAAGAGTAGGTTCAAACTTAAAACAACAGTGATCATCAGATACACATGTAAAATATATCTATGGTTAACATAACTAACTTTATCTTCTGGTATTGAAGGGCCTAGAAGTATTTTTCTTCTTTACAAAGACAACTCAACTGATGAACTCTGAGTGTTGATTGAAGTATATTTTTCCTCATTTTCTTTTTCTTTTTTTTACAACTTCCCTAATATGGAAATGTTTTATATGATTTCATATATATTACTGATAGCATCATTTTGCTTGCCTTTTCAATGAATAGAAGAGGGACTAGAGAGAAGAAAATTTCAGAGAGAGAGAGAGAGAGAGAGAGAGAGAGAGAGAGAGAGAGAGAGAGAGAGAGATTTTGCCAAGTCCTCCTTGGGTAGAGTCCTCTTCTGAGAAGATTGCTTGGCTGGGTTCCCACATCTGCTCTTATGTATACCCAGCTCTATTCTTGAATCCCCAGGACTTTCATTCCTCCAACTTGTTTCCTCCCTTGAGGTGACAGTTTAAATGTATCTTCAACATGTTTGTTCCTGCCCCTGAAATTGTGCCTGAAACTCTCTAGAACTAAGTTTTGTGGAATATCACTTGCCTCCATGCTAGATGCTATGGCTGATTCAGGTACAGTGTGGGCATAAAGCATTTCTCAGTCTGAACTCCTAGAAAACTCAACTCTATCCCTGGGGCTTAGCTATTTAGTGTACTGTTTATCCTTTGAGATTGCTGCTCTCTTTAATTTGATCAAAGAAAGGTGTTCACATACCAGAACCACCTCTCACTCCTGAGGGATCAAGACATTAATACTTTAAGTCACTCAATTCCTATTTAATCTCAGTTTTTCATCTGTAAAATAGAAACACATCGGAGAAGGAAATGGCAAACCGCTCCAGTATCTTTGTGAAGAAAACCCCACAGACAAGTCTGTCAGGTCCCAAAGAACCAGATACAACTGAATTATGGTACAATTGTCTTCATACCAGTGATATCAAACTCAAATAGAAAGGAGACCACTAGTACATAGAGATCCCTGTACACTACTTACTTAGAAAACCACATATTAATATTTTCTGTGTTATATTGTAATTTTATTTATTTTATTAAATAGTAGGATGCAGATTTAATTGCAGATTTATTAAGGCCCACGTTCAGGAGTAGTGGGGGCTGCTGACCCATGAGTTTGACCTGTTCTTTCTAGCTTCTAAGCAGGAAAGTTAGTTAAAGATCAACTCCCTACATTAGTGTTCAAGCTGAAATCTTACATCAATTGTATGGACTTACCTTGGCTAAACAAACACAAATTACAGGGACTCATGGGTCTTTGGGGCAATGTGTCTGAAAGGCAGCATGATACAGTGGAAAGAATGCTGAATCTGGAGTCAATAGCACAGGTACCAGATTCAAATAGAAATGTGTCACTGTAGTCCTGAGAGTAATATCATTGGTCTAAAGAGTCCAGTTCAAATCCTAGTGCCTGATTCTTAACAGACACCTAAAAAGTGCTTAATGATTGAGCAACTGATCATATTTCCTTTAAGCTTTCTCTTCCCTAGGCTACCTATTCATAGTTCTTGGGCAGATCATTACAGTTCCCTTTCCCTTAATTCATTAATATTTTTCTTTATCTTTCCTAAAATGTGGTGTTCTGTCTGAACAAAAAATTCCAGAGGTAGATTGACCAGGGAAAAGTCTAAACGGAACTTTCAATTCCAAAAACAAAACCTGTCATATCCTACTGATGAGTTTGGAGGTCACAAGTCCTCTCTCCAAGGTATTTCCACCCAGAATGCCAGAGATGAGAATGACTTGAAGAATGAAGGGGTGTGAGTGGGGGCTGGCCATAGCTCAGTACAATCAAAACTAGCAATCTTTGATAGATCTTACTCCATAGCTTTTTTCCTGCCATCTGTGTGCTTGTTTTGCATTTAAACAATGCCTTACTTTGGGTTGAAGGGTAGGAGCATAAACTAGACTATGGAATTAGTTCTCTCCATCTCTAGAACTGAATGATAGCTTCGAGAAGTCATCCAGCCTAACTCCTGGCTTCACAGTACACTGCATTAAACCCAGGCAAGTTGTATCTCTGATATTTTTTAAGCATGGTATTTTCAGAAAGTCTCCACTATCAGCCTTTCTTCAGCAGCTTTCAGTCAAAATTCAGAGTGTAGTCAAATGTCGGTTGTCCTTGGGAATGGAAGACAGGGTTAATTGAAATACATAGATAATCCTTAGACCTCATTTTTGCAATTCATCTCAGTCTTTTTTGGTAACCAACCTTCTAGGAGAACTGCTGACAAGAAACACAGTGGACCTGTTTGAATTTCTTTTCATAGCTATCCTGAAATCTTAGTATTTTAGAGTTAGAAGGGTTCTTAGCAATTAATTTATTAATCAGTCTAGCTCCTCTTCCCCCTCATTTTATAAATAAAGTGTCCTTGTGATTATCAAAGGGAATGCTTCCCAACCAGATAGGAGGTATGCAATTGTTACAGTGTTAGCAATGTTTGTATATCTGATAATGTTCTTTAAAAACATTTACATTTTATTACATTATTCACGAAGGCATATATTTGAAAAAGTAACATTTTATGGTGAACTATGTGAATTTTCTTTGTTTCTGAAACAAAAGAGTTTTAAGAATATATCTGGTAAACAGTATTTCCTTTGATAACCTGTCTCTTTCCCTTGCCTACAAAGTAAGGGTCAAAAACTGAAGTTTTATCTCCTTTAAGAAAAGTTTAATCTATTGCTTCTTAATATATACAGCAATAGGACAAGATACACCTCCCATTTTTGGAGGGGAAAAAAAGAATGAGTTTTGTAGATGATGCATTGGATTAGGACACTGGACTTGAAGTGAGGAAGAAAATTCAAATCCTACCTCAGTCATTCACCAACTATGGGACACTCCTCTATGCCTCAGTTTCCTCATCAGTATAATGAAATTCTATTTGATGACTGTGATTCAAGTCTTCTGTCTCAAACAACATGGTTGAAGAGAAAGATTATGGGATTTTGAGTCAGTGTCTTGGTTCAGCTGTGTGACCTTGGGTAAGTCAATTAGTATCATGTAGTTTTGATTATCTCTTATGTAAAATGGGAATGGGGGTTGGGGATTGGGTTAAATTTCTTTTTGATGTCTTACAATGCTAAATCTATGTTCCATTGGACTATACCATCATTGTCAAGATAGAGAAAGAGAGGAATTTATGTAAATTTTCTCATCTTTTATGTGTGGTTGTTTCCAGTTGAAAATCATTACTAATCTAAGACAGATGTAGCAGACAGTCAATGATCCCCTCAGAATTATTATTTTCCTGTCTGATACACGGAGAAAAAAATCATCTTCTGGAAAGGATACTATTAATGACTTCAATAAGATGGTATGGTATCATGAAAGAGCTCTAGATTAGCATGTGCTTATCCTAGCATAATAGGATTAGATCTTCAAATGATCTCCAATGTCATCTTGTCCAACCCATCTCATTTTACAATTCAGGAAATTGAGGTCCAAATAGGGCCTCAGTATTGCCTGAGTTACTAAGTGTCATGGGTAGGATTTGAACTAAGGTTCACTGACTCCAAAGTCATCCTCTTTCTACTCCACTAAGATCTAGGTTCTGTCTTTGCTACTAACTGGTCTCTAATATGTAATTGGAGCAAAGCACTAATGCTTTCAGGGCTCTTATTTGCTTATCAAAAAAATGGGAGTGTTAGAGTCCTTGATCTCTGAGATTCCTTCTAGCTCTAGAAGGTCTTAGGGGTTTTTTGTTTTGTGGGTTTGTTTGTTTTTTTTTACTGAAGATGAGGGACAAGAATAATTGAGTTTTTTGTGTGATTTGGTGAGGGAAAGCATAATTAAAGATGCAAGGAGTTAAACACAGGGGGTTTACCATATAGCTTCAATTGAGGAGGATCATCATCATTTCAACTAGTACCATATGACTTTGCATTAGTCTCCCACAAGGTGGCAGAGTGGATAGCGTGCCAAGCCTGGAGTCAGGAAGACTCATTTTCCTGAGTTCAAATCCAGTCTCAGACTCCTACTAGCTGGGTGACCCTGGACAAGTCACTTAACTCATTTACCTCAGTTTCGTCATCTGTAAAAATGAACTGGAGAAAGAAATGGCAAATCACACCAGTATATTTGCCAAGAAAATCCCAGTTGTGAAGAGTTAGACATGACAGAAAAACAACAGAACAACTAAACCTATCTCTCAGTGATGACAGTCCATTCATCAAAAAAAGAACTTAGACTGATTCTTGGTGACTTAGATTAACCCATCCAAGTGTCAACTTTCTAATATGTAACATACCATAATAATGGTAATGAATTCACATTTATATAATACGTTACAGTTAGTAAGATAATGCAAAGAGGAGTTTATATTAGATCCTTGGCAACAGAGTAATATTATAACATAGGGTAACAGGATATATAAAAGGGTAATAGAGACAATAGGGAGTTTTTGTAGGAGGGGAGGGGAGGAGAGGGGAGGAGAGAATATACTTGAGGAAAAAATTTGGTGACTTTTGGAGGGTAGTGTGGAATGGGATCAGACTTAAGAGAAGGAGATGAAATAGGAGGCTACTAAAACAAGCTAGACTATTGCAGTTTGAACTTATATTGCCTTATTTGCTCTTCATAAACATTCTGTAAAGTAGATCATATTTTTTACAGATAAGTAAACTGAGGTGCAGAGAGGTTAAGTCACTATTAAATGTTTAGAACATATGGGAAAGATACAGCTAAACAACTCTATCATTGGATAAATTCAACCATTCTTTAGATTCATTTATACAATTCAAGAACTAGATAAAACTATACTTTTTCTTACAAAAACTAGTTTTTATTTGAATTTCTAAATTGATTTTAAAACAATCACACAAGATTTAAAACAAGGTTCATGATTTTGGAAGCCCCTATAAATATGTAACTTCAATTACTTTATCCCCACCTGATTTCATTTGGCCCCTAAGGACTCACTGTTAAATTTTGTTCTCAACTCTTCACACCCTGAATTGCTAGTCCTAGGGAGTCTCTGCTATTTATATTTTGCAACTCATTTCAACTCCTTCTATAATCCTCAGCTTCCTCATCTGTAAAAAAGGAGAGGCATGGATCAGATGACCTCTAAAATCCTCCCTCCCCTACTCTAAATCTATGCTCCTATACCTTTGGCTGATATCTGACAGCTAATAAGTAGCTGAGGCAGGGTTTGCTTTGTATGAGATAGTTCATCTAAGTTCAGCACTCCACCCAGATCTTGCTGAGATAGGAGACCCCACCCCAGTCACTTTATGGATTGATAATTTTAAAAAGTTTTCAAAGTTCATCAAAAGTAAAAAGCAAGCAAAATAAGCAGAGATGCTGCATCATATACAAGAGAAGTGGATCCATTAATGCGTTCAGCTCTATTCATCAGTGCTCAGGCTCTGGGCAAGGACCAAACACTAATTTTTTCATTGTAGAGAATGAGAACCAGGTAGAGAAAGTCAAGGCCTCTTTATGAACCAGGAGAACTAAGGATGATGAAGATTTTCCTCCTTTTTTTTTTTTTTTTTTTGCTGGGATCATTTCACCTGAGGTCAGCTGCAGGGGATATGGCTATCCTAGGGGAAAGTGCTGGATCCTGGGTAGCATTTCTGTGCTTAGAGTTTGTCTTGCTTGAGGTTATTATGGGAAGATGTGGGACAGGACAGCAGATAGAAGTATTGAGCAATATGGAGTAAGAAACCCTTGGATCCTGATGATACCTTACCTTTCTCAGATTGCCCCCACCAGTTAAGTTTCAAGATTCAAGGGACACACTGCAGTTTGCAGGTGAAGTAGATATTTCAATTTTATC
The DNA here is from genome assembly GCF_037893015.1 of Macrotis lagotis. Lineage (NCBI taxonomy): Eukaryota > Metazoa > Chordata > Mammalia > Peramelemorphia > Peramelidae > Macrotis > Macrotis lagotis. The sequence goes on from NC_133658.1 coordinate 376,806,228, forward strand.
AGGTGAGGAGCAGGGAGCCCAGCTGGTTTTCAAGAAGAAAGACCTAAAGGAGGAGGGAAAGGTTCTTAAGTTCAATGGTGTGAAGCTTAGAGAAGTTGATAAGAAGGATTAGAATTGAAGAATAAAAAGACATTTAAAAAGCAAAGCTATTACAGGGTTCATTACTTTATATATGTTCTCCAAAATCACATGAATGAAAGAGAAAGAAAGGAAGGAAAAAGAACCTGGCTTCAGTTCAGAATGTCAATTATGGGGGGTTTTTAATCCCCTTTTCACAATTTATTTGACATTTTGAATGGTGGCCAAAAAAGCTATTATAACTATAAAACATATTCATTGGTATAAATCTCATTAAGTTGAGCAATTTAATTAAGGTATTGACATGCTTAATTGATACGTGCAAGCAAAGACCATTTTCATAACTCATTTCCATACGCTTTCTGCTTTAAGAGAAGAGGGGAGATGGGGGGACAAATGGGCTCCGTAAAAATGTTATAGATTCAGCTGAGCCCTGTTGTCCCAAGGGATCACTTGCTGCCATTCCCCTTGATTTAGGGCCAGCCCTCCTCTAAGTGGCGTTGCTTTGAGTGGCGCTGATGTATGCCCAACTTGAGCTCACGTCAGCTTCTCTTATGATCAATAGTAGAATATTTATATTAATAAAGCACTAAGTTAATTAAATAAAATGGTCTTCTGGGTAAACTTAAGATATTAGAGGATGGGCAAGGAATCAATATATCCTGCCATTTGAACATTAAGTATGTGCCTTGAAATTTTATGGTGCTTTTAAAAAAGTGTCTCGTAATGTAAAAAGTTTGAGACCCTCAGAAGACTCTTTCTGCCAAATCTTCTCTTTGGCTTCCGGGGCTTAGAAAACCTGGGAAGGAAGCTGCCCTTAGCAATTTAGAAGGAACGACTTTGTTGGCCTTATTTGCTTAACACTCTATTAACTAAGTGGCTTCTCCACTGGAATTATACAGGGCAGTCTTTTCCCCAGATGCTGCCTCTGTCTGAAGTGGGATAAGACCTAGCATGAGTAGGCGGAGGATGGGGAGATGAACCAAAGAATCAAAGAATTTCAATCACTTCATGCAATTGTCTCATGCTATAAAAGAGGAAAGTCTATCCCCAAAAGAGGGAAGTGACTCACCCTAAGTCACATAAGTCATAAATAGCAGGCCCTGGATTTGAACAAAAGACCTCTGACTTGTATCCAAATTCCTTTCCATTTCTTACTTCTCTATTCCAAGAATGAATGTTGCTCAGTTAGGCCACCAAAAAGAATAGCAGCAAATAATAGGATTGGGGAATAGAAGAACCCTAGAAATCACCTATTGCAATCTCTTAATTTTATAGATAAGAAAATTGAGGCCCAGAGAGGAGAAATAATTTGTCCAATATCCTTTTCTGATGAAGTTCTTTTTCTTATGAATCCTTTGAAACCCTGAGTTATAGGATATCTCAGAGACAAATTCTCTCAAAAATAACATATCAATCTAAGAGACCCTATACAGTCTTAATTCAACTAATGCCAGATTAGCCTTATTACCTTTTTTTGACAGGATTATTAAACTAGTAGATCAGGAGAATGCTGCAAATAAAGTCTACAGAGATGTTAACAAAATATTTGATTTTTTAATCATTATTCTTATCTTATGCTATTCTTCTGGTAAAACCAATGTGGTATATGCTTGGATAACAATACTTTGGGATCAATAGATTTAGGACTTATTGAGTGACTGAAACTAATGAGAAGACATTAATAGTTTCATGTCAACTGGGGAAAAAATCTTTAATGTAATACTCAGGGATCGGTGTTTGGTCTTCTGTTGCTTAATATTTTTTATCAATGACTTGGTTAAAGTCTTAGATGCAAACTTACTTAGATTCACAGATGACAGAAAACTACAAGGGGAAAGTTATCACGTTGGATGACAGCACCCCCAAAATAAATAAATAATTGAATCTTAAGGGGCTAGAATGTTTTGCCTAATTGAGTAGGATGAAAATTCCCTTTATAAATAAAAGATAAAGGAAGGCAAGGTAGATTTTACAAAACAGTCTAGGAACTTTAGTGAATTTTAAACTCATTATAAGTCAATAATATAAGATGATGATGCTTGTCCTTCATTATCGTAGAAGACATCAGGAAGGTGATGCCATGACAAGCACATGGATAGGATTTGAGTGAGGAAGTGCTATGCTAAATGTCTGAGATGGGATTTGAACTCTTGTCCTGATTCCAGGGCCAGTGCCTATCCACTGCACCATCTAGTCAAAAGCCAAAAAAAGGAACTCAGTCTTTGATTTCACTGAGAGAACTTACTTTTGAGAAATAAAGTGATTGTTCCTCTGTACTTTGCCCTGGTTATACCACATCTAGAATATTATATTCACATCTTTTTCCACTTATCAAAAAGGAAGAGTGTTAACTAGAGAGCATCTAGAAAATAGTAGGTTGTCAAAGTCCTTGAGGACTGACTGAAAAAAGTGGAAATGCTTTGCCTTGAGAAAGTTTTGGCCAAAGAGTTTGTATTTTATGGTATGTACCAAAGAAAGCCATTCAGTATTCTTGAGCAGGAAAGTACCAAGATTATACCTATGTATTAAGAAATGTATTTTGTCATTTGAGTGGAGAATGGATTAATAGGAGGAAAGAGAAGCGGAAAGGAGACTAGTTAAGAAGATGGCAGTAATGAATGGAGAGTCATGGACAGCTAGAAAGATGTTAGAGATAGAAATGATAGGATCAGAAGACTGACTGAATAGGGGTTGGGGATGGTGTAGGAAAAGAATAGAAAACCCAGGATATTAGATTTGGATGGGACCTTAGAAATCATCTAATTTATGTACACCTCCATTTCAAAGCTATGTACATAGTTTTGTCTAGAGGAAAGAACTATAAATAAGAAGACAGAAAACCTAGGTTCAATCCCAGCTCTGATAGTTTTAACCATGTGATTTTTAAACAAATCATTTATTTTTATTAGCTTTTAGCTTCAGCTTCTTTATTTGTAAAAAAGAAAGGATTTGACTGGTATATGATCATAAAAGTTAATTTCATCTCTAATCCTGTGATCTCTACCTCCTCTCCTTTCATCCCCTTCTCAGCTCCTTGCAATCTGACTTCCAACATTGTCACTCATCTGAAACTGTTCTTTCTAAAGTTACCAATAATCTTGCAATTGCTAAATCGAATATCCTTTCTCAATTCTCATCCTTTTTGAACTCCATTTCCTAAATTTTCTCTTCTCTCTGATTTTTTTGTGACCACTCTCTTTTAGTTTCCTCTTCATCCTATCTCCTAACTGAATCTATTGCCCTCTTTTCTTTTCTTCTCTATTTGTTGTCTGTCTATCTTTGGGTGATCTCATCAATTCCCATGTATTCAATATCATTTCTTTTTCCCCCAGTACAATTAAAAAGATGATTATATATGAAACTACAAATCTCCCATGTACAACTTGCTATTCCATTCAAATATACAATAAAATTATGTAAATTTCTTTTTTTTATCCCTCCCTCACTTTTGAGATGGCTACTATTAGTGTTAATATCATTTCTTCAAAGATGACTCCCAGACCTAGGTTCTCTTCTGAGTCTCAGTCCCAGATTATTAATTGCCAATTGGACAACTTGAACTAAACTTCCTATAGACATCTCAAACTCATTACATCTAAAAGAGATATCATTATCACTTCCCCTGCTATTGTAGGCACCTCCATCCCTCCAGTGACCCATATGTACAACCTTGGAGTAATTCTCTACTTAAGATTCTCATGCGTTCATCATCTCCAAAGATTTACCAAGTTTTATTGATTCTACTTTCACAGTATCCTTTACACCCATCCCTTTCTCTATTGAAATGGACACCTCCCTATTTTAGGTCTTGTCATTCTCTCCAGGACTGTTTCCGTAGCCTTCTAACTGGTCTCCCTACCTAGCCTCTCCTCTCTTCAATACATTCTTCACATAACTGCCCAAAGCACAGGTCTGATCATGTAACTCCCCAGGTCAAAAAGCCCTTGTGGCTCCTCATAGCCTCAAACTTCTCCCCCCGCCCTCACCTTCTAACCTTATCACACTTTATTCCCCATCCTATAGTCTTCAGTTTAGTCAAAAGTGGCCTTACATAACATTCCCTTTCCTGTCTGAGAATCTTTGCAATGGTGCTCATTTCTGAGCTATATCCCCCCCCTTATCTCTTAAAATCTCTTCTTCAAAATTTAGTTCAAGGCTTGAATTATCTTCTATATAAGACATTTCTTGTTTCCACTAGCAGCTAGTGCCCCCCTCAAAGTTACCTTGTAGCATATATTATATTTATATACATACATACATGTGTGCACATGTATACATGAGTATGTTTATATGGGTTTTCTATGTATGTGTATGTCTGCACGTGTGTGTGTGTGTGTAGATGTTTCTCAAGAGAGAATGTGATCTTGAGAGGAGAGATTGTTTCATTTTTAACTTTGTATCCTTAAACATAGTAATTAATAAATATTGTCTGACTCTGTGACATTGAGACATGGGGAGAGCAATGACTTGTTTAGTACTTCCCTGCTTGTAAGGGGTAGAGTTAGTTATAAAACCCAGTCAAATGTTCTTTCCTCTGGGCCTCATTGCTTTTTCACAGTCTCCAAACAATTGAGTGTGTTTCTGTTGTACTAGCAATAATGCTGGGTGAGACCAAGACCACCAAGTATGAACTAACAGACCAGATGGGAGAGTTACTGGGATATGAATGGTGAGGACTCCACTGTCCACTGGGAGACAGGTGGTTCTGTCTGGTCAAGAAAGGCATTTCAGAGTGACTCCTCCTTGTCTTCCAAATCACATGAATTCCAATGTTGGAAGTTCCTTTTTATTTGACTGGAATAATCTAATTAGGGGAACTTGTATTTGACATGAGGATTGCTATAGAGGCTTTACAGTTTTGTTTTATTTTTCCATAAATCATTTTTCTCTTTGCTATTTTCTATTATTAATTCCTATGATCATGCCCCTGTCTGCCACCTCTCAATCTGATTGACCAGAAGTAAGACTTAATGAAATATTCATGTTAACTCCAAAGTTGGTGGAAATTTATCAAGATAGATAATTTTTATATAAAAAACCAATAAAATTATATATATATATATATACATACATATATATTTTCTCTGTTCATCAATAGCTGGGCATTCACAAGTGTAAGTTATTAGCAATAACTATAATTACTTTGAACTGAACAAATAAGTAGATTGAGGGATCATGAGGAGAAATGCCTTTCTTTAAAATTAATGCAGCTTAATGGCTTAAGCACTAATATGCTTCATCTGATGTTGGGCTTTGAGAAGCCAGCCTTGTAACTAAGAATGCTGAGCTCCTGCTGAATAGCTTTACTGCTTGGATGGAAGATAATTTTCAGTCATTCTGAAGCTGCATTGATTTTATCGGCAGAAGGCCCTAGGATAGTGTTTCACCTTCAGCACAGAGTCTTCACTTGTTTAATGGGCTTCTGAAAAGTAACAAGAAGACAGAATGGGGATCACCTCGGACTGTAGCATTGCATCCAAATTTACAAACACTAACAGCTGTAATAAGGAATGCAGAAAAGCTTCATTATTTCAGGCAAAGTTTTGTTAGGGCCATTTTCTCATTGGGTCAAATATCTTTACCCAATTATCAAATAGTCTAAAGGTCGAGTTCATGTGGCTTGAATTATCTGGATCATGTTGTGAATATGGGTCGTCATGACCATAAATAGATAATAATAGATAACCCCAAATGTTTCTTGGTAACTCTGCATTGTCCAGAGATTGAGAGGAACTTTGAATGCCGCCCCCCCCCGCCCCCCCCCCCCCCCCCCCGCCAAGATATAAATTTACTGGAGGACATGGTCACGAAATTCACAGGGCATGCAAGCTTGGATGGGTGACATATATATATTTTGATGACATAAAAAGTCTTTGAAGAATTTAAGATTGTACATGTTTCATATTTCCCAGATGCTTATTTTATTCATTATTTCACTTTAACTACATAAATTTGTTTTGGTTAAAGGTTTAATTGGGTACTCTTCAGAAACAAAATATTTTTAGTCATGTGGATAGGAATAGGGACTGGACCTGTGATTTCATTGATTTTGGAAACTTCTAGATGATGACAAAACTCTCCTCCCAATGGTGATTCACTTATTCTCTGATGCTTAGATCATTATAGGATTACTTAGAACAGAGACAGTCAGTGGCTTGTCTGGACTCACACAACCAGCATGTGTCAGAGTACACAGTAATAGTGTTCTAAAAATATTTAATCAAGGAAAAATAGATGGATCAGAGAAGGAAGAAGGAAGGAATGGGACATTTGTAACCCATCTAGACTAGCTATTCCTTTAAGGAGCAAGCTTGGAAATAGGCTCATTCTTTGTCATCTAGGAGCTAGACACTAGCAAAAAGATATGGCAGTGTGACTGCAATAATGCAACATTCAGCTAGCATGCAGGTTAACAAGGATAAACTTCTCTGCACCGTACCCTCCCATTTTACCATGTCCATGGGACCAAGTTACCTTTAAGGTTGTCTCTGAAGTCAAATTCACCAGCATCCTGGTTCGGTTATTGAATCAAGGGGAGCAGTTTCTTGTATGTTCTGTCACTGGAGCTTCTTGGTAAAGCTTCTCTGGGGAACAAGCAATAATGCAGGTGCAGGAAAAAGGCAAACCATTCACAGAATTCCTCCTGATTCCCCTACATATGCCAAAATGAAACAAATTCAGAGCATATGCTTGAATTCTGGTACCAACCTCCCCCCCCAAAAAAAAGTCAGAGGTTGAGAGGAGGGGCATGAAAGGAGATGGTGTCTCAGAACATTTGATAATCACAAAATAAATAGATGTCTCTTAGAGAGGTATTGGTGTGAAAAGCTTTTTTCATGGCCAACTTCCCACCCCTGGATGCAAAAGTAAATTATCCAGAATTTATGCCGGTGTGTTATCAACTCACATAACCTCCATCGACCTGTCTACTTATTGACAGTAAAGAGAAAGACAAGCCCAGGTTAGTTATCAGTGATGGAACTAACCGTAGACACATACTGAATTGTGGGTTGGTTAGGTGGAACTATGCTCTTCAACACAATGTCTTTTCCCTTCCTGATTTATACCTTCCTCCTTCTCCTTTTACCCAGGATGGAAAAGATTCCATTTCCTAATTGCAGAGATGTTTGGCATGGGGATGAGTTTATGGAAAGAGAGAAACTCAGTTTGGACCATTTCTCTAGAGAATTTAAGGGAACAAGGACTTTCTTTCAATTAATCAGCAAATGCCTGGCTTCGGGGTCTCAGCAAAAGGATTGATTTACATAAAGCCACTTCTAAAGATGAATTTGACTCCCCCCTTACTCTTCCCCTGCCCACCCACCATAAGGCATGTTAGTGGATTTCAGATTGACAGTGTCAGCCTCCACAATCAAATTAGGGATGAAAGCATCTGATGTCAGCCTGGACAAGGGGAAAGAAGAATGGGGGTGGGGGGGAGCGTATTGTGTGTAAGACACAAAGGAGAATACATCAGGAAGCAAAGTACTTCTTTCATGAATCCTATAGTACTAATAGGCATTATCCATCCTTGGGGAAAAGAAGACACCTAGATTCACTTCTCCAAAACACTGTGGCTGTACATTGCTGGTTTGTTGGCACAGTCCTTTGGGCCAGAAGATGAACAAAGATCAAATCAGGTGTCTGGTTTCACCCAGTCTCTTACCATTAGATTTTCCTATTTGGCAATTGTTCCAGGTCACAAAGATCATGACCAGAACAAAGGCTCCCAAGCACGCTCAGTAGATGAGTCGACTGATTAACAAACATTTTGTTTCCTGCCTACTATATGTCAAGCTAGGCTAGTCTCTAGCTGAAAGATAGACAAATCAGAGCAGACATAGGTTAGTCTCAAAAGATCTTGCCTTACTTGGGCATATAGTCAGCTAGAGCAAAGCTAGAGCAATAAGGCAAAGCCCCTCTAATATAACTGTCCTGGTGCTAAACTGTATTAATCCTAGGGATTAGTGAACAGACTGAAAAAAAATCTGTACCGGTACCATTTGTCTGAGATGATCAGTCAATTATAATGCTATTTCATGAACACAAAGAGCTGTTAGTTTGAATTGCATATGATAATTAAATGAATGGGGGTAGTATTTGCAATAGCATCCTTGATTAACCCTGCCAGCCCCAGTTTGGTGGCTGTTTTGGAAAAGCTGATTCTATGATTGGAGAAAAAGAATTTGATCTTCACTGTTGGGAGAGATGGTTAAATTATTGGAATTACTTGAGTTCTGCCTTTCCTGCCTCCTGTGTTAACTTTATATTTCTTTTTCCTTTTGCCAAAACCCCTCAACAAATTCCATATTTAGAATTCATTAGATCATCTAGTACAGCAAAAATTATTTCTCTTGACTGGGGATGAAGAATCATGTAGGGTACTTCTGTGGGGCATCTAGAATGTAGTTATTCATAATACCCATTCTCCCAGACCTCAGGCTGAGATTTGGAATCAGAATCTGGGTCTAAATGCAGATCTATGTGACCTTAAGCAAGATACTTTCTCTCCCTGGGACACAGTTAGCTCATCTGTAAAAACAAGAGAATAAGACTAGACTCCTTCTAAATCTAATAAATCTGGGCTCATGGGATACAAAGCCAGAGTCTAGGGCTCCTAATGTCAGCTGTTCCACTTGATGTGATAAGTGACCCTAGCAAACTCACCTTCCCTGAGCTCTTTTTCTTTATCAAATGGAAGAAGATACCCACCCAGATCTGTGATTCCCCAACTCATCCACCCAGTAAAACTGTGAGCAAATGCTTCAGTATATCCTACCCCTCTTCTTCTCTCTGGGGTTTTTTCCTCCCCTTCCATAAATTTTGAGAAAGGCATAATATCTCATGCCTTTTTGGAGGGGACAGTTCCCAGAAGTCCTTATCAGTTTCATTATTCCTGTACATCTTTTAAGAGAGGCATCTTTATCTACTTCCCACCCTAGCTCCCAGGATGTAAATACTTTCACAAAGTGTTCAGCCCAGTTCATTCCTGCCTTTTGTCCTAGAGCAGGGATTCCAGAACAGTCCTTTATTTGCTGACTTTGTCTTAGCCTGTTTTTCCTCTCCCCAAGTTTTAGAGAGGAATTAGGACTGTACATATCCAACTTTGCCAACTGCATTTGTTTTATGTGTTTCACATCTAGCCTCCAAGGATTTGAACTTCTATGGTATAAAAGCAGCATTCGTTCTACTTGTGTACATGTTGTCTACCTTCTTGAGTGTCAAGTATTCCCAACCAACTGATAGATAATGGATAAAAGGAAAAGGAAAATAATACCTAACCCTAGCCTAGACTTGATATTGAAATTCAGGTGACCCTTGCTTATCAGGTACAAATTTTTGCCACAAAGTCAGACTAGCCACCTTAAGAATTTTTAAAAATTAATTTCATATTTCTGTTAAGCTATCTGACTATGTTCAGGGAGAGAGAAAGTACCTTTGGCAATAACCATGGCCCTCAGAGGATGTAGGTCAGTTTTTGTACTTTTTCTATTTTTTTTACATTTGTTTATTTTATTTTAAATTTACGGAATAAAACAAGTTTTTCATAGCATAATGTAGTTAAAATATGATTGCACATGAAACTGCAAATCAATTATGTACAACTTGCTAATACTTTTAAATATATGATTAATTTATAATGTAATTTTTTCCTCCCCCATGTCTACTTATGTGTATGTGTGTATATACACACACAGATATATGATTATTCTATATAAATTTTTTATCAGTTTTTTTCTCTGTAATAATAAAAATGGAGAAGGAAGGAAGGATGGACTGTACAAAAGTCAAAGTTGTCACTAGTCTCTAATGACAGCCTGTACATCTTTTAAGAGAGGCATAATTGCTAATCAGGCCCTGCATACAGGATGGAATAATGGTTTCTGGTTATTGAATGAGAAATTATAATAACTAGAGATAAAAGTTGACCATAGAGTCTATATGTCCCTCACATATACAAATGGTGTGACCCTTGGCAAGTCACTTCCCTCAGGCAACTCCAAATTAGAGAAGAGGAACAGAGTTACACCTGTGGAGGAAGATCCCACATCAACAACATTTATACTGCTAAGATCACAGTTCTGGACCCAAATAAAACAAAACACCATACTACAGGTTTGGGGAATATAAATATGGATACTATGTGACTGTGTATGAATTATTATATGGTTAAACTGGTCATATAGGTATATTTTAATTAGTTATATAAGTCTGACATTTAATGCTAAGAACTCTGCTCAGCAGCTCATTAAACACCTAGATGGGGTGACTTAGACATTTTTTGGCCAAGGCAATGGGTTAAGTGACTTGCCCAAGGTCACTCAGCTAGTTAATTATTAAGTGTCTGAGGCTGGATTGGAACTTAGGTCCTCCTGACTCCAGGACCAGTACTCTATTCATTGCACCACCTAGCTGCCCTGGCTTGGACCTTTTTAAAGAGTTTGTCTAAGGAGGCAAAACTGGGGGGTGGGGTGGGGGAGAGATAAAGAGAAAGTATTACTTTTGTTGACATGGTTCTTTCATTTAATAACTTTTTAATAACATGGAAGCATCTAGAGTTGCAAACTCCTGCTGTTCTTTCAGCAAAAGAATATTCAGAGAATAAGCTTTGATGCATTGGGAAATGATTGTTTCTTGCTTCCTGGTCAATACTTTGATTCTCTAGCTCCCAGAGATTTGTAGGCTTCTTTGGGATTCATTTTGGGAGCTCTGCTGTATTCTACCTTGGACAAAAGACACTCCATAATAGAAATGCAGCAGCAGAAATGGGGGCTTTGTCACAGAAACATGTGCTCTGGCCTCATTCAGCTTTGACAGTGACCCAATGGCAAAGATGTGATCTTGCTTATTAAGATAAATTGCCAGCAGAAGAGATTTACTTATTAGGATAAATTCTCAGTGAAGTTCACGTTGTAAACCTCCCGAGGAGCCATTTCTCTCCTGGAAGTCCCTCATGCTGTTTAAGACAAAGGTGAGCAGTGCAATCTTTTATTTTCTTCTTGGAACACATAGTGATATGCAGCCGATGTACTACTTTGGCGGGGGGGGGGGGGGGGGGGGAATGGATTTTTGAAATCTTCACTTAGCTATCTACCTTTGGAAGAATAGACCAAGTATTACCCTTCCTCCCTTCTTTCTTCTCTTCCTCTCTCTGTTTCTCCTTTCCTTCTATCCTTTCTCCCTCCTTTCTCTTTCTGTCCTTCCTTTTCTTCCTTCCTTCTTCTTTCTTTCTTTTTCCCTTTCTTTATTCCTTCCTCTCTTCTTCTTCTCTTCTTTCCTTCCTTCCTCCCTCTCTCTTCCTTTCCTTCTTCCTTTTCTCCAAGTCTAAATCTTGTAAATTCAAGATCATGGGATTCAAAGCCAAAGAATGTAGGGCTCCTGCTTCCATTGTCAGCTCAGCTACCAATTAAATAAGTGACCCCAGGAAACTGACATTCCTTTAGAGTGGTCACCCATTCCAATCTCTAATGACTTAAATAAAGCCAAAAGATCAGTGAAATCAAATGCTTGAACATTGTCATCTCCCACCTGTATTCTCTGGTTTATTCTGTTCTTCAATAAATTTTGAAAAGGCCTATTATCACATGCATTTTTGAACAGGACAGTTCCTAGAAGCCTTCATGAATTGCTTGATTCCTATGTATGTTTTAAGAATGGCATCTCTAGGGGCAGCTAGGTGGCACAGTGGATAGAGTACTGGCCCTGGAGTCAGGAGTACCTGAGTTCAAATCCGGCCTCAGACACATTATTAATTACCTAGCTGTGTGGCCTTGGGCAAGCCACTTAACCCCATTTGCCTTGCCAAAAAAAAAAAAAACCAAAAACCTTAAATAAAAGAATGACATCTCTGCCTGCTTCCCAACTCAGCTTTTAGGATGTAAATATTTTAAGGAAGTGCAGCTATATCTAATTCAGTCCCCCGTTGTCAAGCAGAGGATGGAGTGTGACCATCTGTCTGTCCTCCAATTGATTGATTTGGGAGTCAGTCTGAAGCATTTTTTTTAAAGCTGTGGGGGTTAAGTGACTGGTCTAGCGTCACAAGGCTAGCTTGAACATTCTAGTTCCTAGGGTGGCTAGATGGCAGAGTGGGTAGAATATCGGTCCTGAAGTCAGGAAAACCTGAAGTCAAATCTGGCCTTAGACACTTACCAGCTGTGTGATCTTGGTCAAGTCACTTAACCCTGATTGCCTGGCATTTAGGACTATCTCTAATCATTCTGATTCATATCTGGTCACTGGACCCAGATGGCTCTGGAGGAGAAAGTGAGGAAGGTGACCACATAGCACCTCCTCCCTCAAATCCAATTCACATGCATGTCATGGCATCACCTCCCTAAAGTTATTGTCTTCTTCAAGAAAAAAGGTCAAAAAAATGATCATTTTCATCAACACTGAAAAAGTATTTCCTCAGCCCAGGCCATAATTGCCTTTTGTCCTAGATCAGGGATTTGAGAACAGTCCTCTTTATTTTTCTGAAAAGGGGGTGACCTGCTTCTCCTCACTTCAAGTCTTCCTCTTTTTTTTATTTTCCTCTTTTTTTTAAAGTTTTTGCAAGGCAAATGGAGTTAAGTGGCTTGCCCAAGGCCACACAGCCAGGTAATTATTAAGTGTCTGAGACCGGATTTGAACATAGGTACTCCTGACTCCAGGGCCAGTGCTTTATCCACTGCGCCACCTAGCTACCCCTCCCTCACCTCAAGTCTTAAAGAAGTTTTATACCTAAGGTGATACATGGTCTATAAATACTCAATTCTGCCAAGTCTGACTTGAAGTTAAGAAGAACTGAGTTCAGATCTAGTCTCAGATTGCACTTTCAAATTGTGTGATCCTAGGGAAGTCATTTACTCTTTTTCAGTTTCAGTTTTTCCTGTCTATAAAATGGGAATCAAATAGCAATTGTGTAGTACTTTACAAGGTGGTTTTATGAACCCAGCTGTAAAACACTTTGCAAATCTTAAAGCATTATATACATTCTATAGGCAGCTAGGTGGCGCAGTGGATAGAGAGCACTGTCCCTGGAGTCAGGGGTACTTGAGTTCAAATTTGACCTTAGACACAATAATTGTTTAGCTGTGTGACCTTGGAGAAATCACTTAACCCCATTGCTCTAAATAAAAATAATAATAATAATATATATATATATATTCTAGCTATTAGTATTATAATCAGAAATTTCAAGTCTCCAAATCACTTGCTCTGATGCCTACCACACAAGTTAACTGATCTCACTGTTAGTTGGAGCACATATTTTTAGTAACATAGATTAATTTTAGACCAAGTCAAAAGAAATTTGGAAGATAAATAAATCTACTGTTGCTACCCCAAATTGTAGAAGTCATTCCATATAAAAAAGTTTATTACTTTTAAATTATAATATCCTTTTGGATAATGATGAACTGAATTTACTCCTCTCAAGTTTTCCATTATCTCTATTATGTTGCATTCACAGAAGACAATATACATATATATATATGTATATATATATATAGGGGGTGGGGATGGTTATGAGAGTGCAATAGAGGCAGAAGAGAATGGAGCAATCCTTCCTTTTACTCCATATTCAATTCCTCTTGTTTACTCAGATCATCAAGTCTTCTTTACAATCACTAATGCCTATATCCTGACTGGTATAGATCTCAGAATTATTCTGCTCAGTCTACAGATTCTTACCAAGCCATAGCTGTTGTCCCCAAAGTTCTCCTGTCTGTATATCCATTTAGTCCAATTTTCTATCAGATTCTCTTAGTTGATGGCTCATCCATTTCCCCAAGGAAAAGAGAAGCAAAAAATAAATGTCATCTCTAAGGTTCTTCAAACAATAGCATCCTGTAGCTGTGTGGTTCTATACAGACAATAAACAAAAAGGAATTTTTTCCTTTTTGCCCCCCAAGATCTCTTCCCTTCAGACTTAATGGAAAACATTAGCAGCATATATGTGTTTTGTTCACGACAGGTAATGTAACATCTAAATCTCTCTCCCCTTTTCCTTTCTCCTTCCAGAAAATACAGGCATAGACACACACACACACACACACACACACACACACACATACATACCCCTAATAATCATAACCATGAAAATCAATGGGATGAACTGGAGAAGGGTGGTAGAAGGAATTGGAAAAACAGAATCAAACAATATGTTTGGAAATGTAAAAATTCACCCAAAGTTAAAATGAATGACTAGAATATATTCTATTATGATTTAGGATAAGTTAAAAAACATGATTTCAGACAAGATAAAAATAACAATAGATATGACTAGAAAGATGAACATCTTTCCCCTTCCCCAAAATTACTTGTGGGTATCACTGTTAGCCAACATTTATTAGGCAACTACTTTTAGGACACCATGCTAGACCCTTGGAATATAGACACAAAGAATGAAGAAATCGCTATTTTCAATATAATATAAGCTTGCATTCCAAGTATTAAAGGAACTTTTGAAAGTGAACCTTGCTAGCTAAAAGAAAATCTCCAGAACAAATGTAGTACCCTCTTTTTTCTTCCCTTCCCTTCCCCTTCTAGAAATGAATCTATTCCCCTATTCCCCCCAGCCTTCAGGGACTTGAATAATTTTTATTTATTATATGTTCACTCCCATCTGTACTCTACATATCAAAAACGGGAGAGTTCAAAGTTTCTTCCTGTCTATAGAGATCCTATCGCTTTGATGTGATTGTGAGAATTGTCTTTGGAAGTAGTAGAACTACCAACTTAGCCCCAAATTTTAGAGTACTTGATAAAACAAAACAAAATCCAGCATTCTTTTTCTTGAATAGGAGATGTAAGCACCAGAGAGGCCTCAGATTCAGGCTATATTGTATAATGCTACCCCTAGAGTAAAGGAAGACAATCTATGTATTAGCAGCTCAACAAGGAGGCAAGTTCTACAATAGAAATAATGCTGAAACTAGAGTCATGAAACCTGGCTTCAAATACTGATTTTGTTTCTTACTACCTGTGGGAATTTGGATAAATTAATGCCTTTGGACCTGTAAATTGAAAGTTTTGAATTCAATGATTTCCACAGTTCTTCTAACTCCAGAACTTTATCTGTTCAGCCTCCTACACAAGTTCTCATTTTACTCAGATAAGATTTCTGGGCACTATGAATATGACCTGAGCAAGTATGACAGCATAGTAATAAAGAGCACTGGATTTAAAGCCCTTTAATTTATTGGGACCTCAGTTTCCCCATCTATAAAATGAAGTCATTGGGGCATATACTCCTTATAGTTCTGCCAGTTTTCGATCCTATGATTCTGAAAGTGTCCTCTTCCTGGACAAAGAGAACAAAAATATTCAGATTTTTGTATGGACTTACAAAGGGGAGAGGGAATGAGGGGAAAGGGAATAGAGATGGTACAGGGAAAGAGATGGGAGACATGCAGGCAGTAGGGGGTGGAAAATGTCTTTTACTGATGTACTGAGGACAATTGAGGACTGATATTATGGGGAGGGCTGCGGGAAGCACTTTACAGCAGCTACACTGAAACTAGACAACCTTTCAATCCATTTATCAAAGTGTCTACAGTTCCCGTTTCAAGGCAGATGAAGCAATAATAAATTTGTGAAGAAAGTTAATCTGTGTCCAAAGCATTTTAGTAAATTAAAAAGGGGGGGGGGCAGACGGGGGATATATTGGTTCTTGCCAACTCCGATTTGACTTACTGTCTCCTTAATAAGTTCTCCCTGGTCTTGTATTTTTGGATAGAATAATCAGTCGGTTAATCATTTTCCGGAAGCTAAAGAATGCTCTCTAGCTAATGTAGTTCTCGATTCTTCCAAGACTTTAATCATTTTTAAAATGTACTGAATCCTTTTCCCTTCTTTCCATTGCAGCAAGCCCATTTCCTAAGCCTCTCCTTTTTAGTCACCTGCAAAGACATTGCCCCTTGTCCATGATTCATTTAGAAAGACTACTTAGGCTCATAGAATCATATATTGGGAATTGAAATGAACCTTGGAGGTCATCTGGTTCAACCACTTCCCTTTTACATGTAAGGAAATTGAGACCCAGAGAGGTTAAGTGCCTCTGTATGCCTAGGGTCATGCAGGTAGTGAGTTCACATATTTCTTCTTTTAGGGGGGAAAAATCCTATTTCTGGGGCACTCCCAGAGTTTTTCTGCTCCTCTCTCTATGAAACACCCTTAGCATAAAGGGTGAGCCACTAAAAACTTAGCAGGCAATTGTCCAGAAATAGTCTCCTGGGTGAAATGGACAGAATTTGTTATTTTTATTTAAGCATCAGTTAAAAGTAGTAACTGTGGTCTTTTTCAAGGCTAGTGCTCCTCAATGGCTCGATGTTTTGGAATCAAGCTGAGATAAACATGCTATTAGTGGCCCTCACAAAGGCCCTGCTATAATTATGAAAGGACATTTACAGAAAATGGAGCCTGTAGCCCTGAACTTTCGTCCCTACTGCATCAGTAACCCGTTACAGCTGTCAGTTTGTCAGACCAGTAGAGGTATTTATGAAATCAATAGACTATCCTGCAGATTGATGGCAGTGGTATTGTTATCCAGAGAAGAATAGCTCAATGAAAAATAAAATTAATAAAATTTACAAGCAGATTGTCATAGGGAACAGATGAATTTCTTACAATTTCCTGTTTGGCTGGACTTCGGGAAAATGATGCTGGGCTGAGGTAGTGTAAATTAGGCTTATTAACTATGAATAAGGCTAAGCATCTTACTCAGCTGGGGGGATTTGATCCCAGAGGTGATCTTCCACAAGATTTAGCAAAAACCCAGCATGTATTTTGTTAGCTGTTGACTTTTTTAGTGAAGCTCAGAATTCTATTTGGTTATTTTATTTTATTTTTTCCAATTCCATGTAAAGATAGTTTTCAACATTCATTTCCTGTAAAATTTTTGAGTTCTACATTTTTCTGCCTCCCTTGATTTTCTCACTTCTCCCCATGAAAACGAGTAATTTGATATAGGTTAAACATGTATAATTGTGTTTAACATATTTTCATATTAGTAGAATTACAACAAAGGGAGAGAATCAGGAGAAAAAATATAAAACCAATCTTAAAAAAGGTGAAAATAGTATGCTTTGGTCTGCATTCAAATTCCATAGTTTTTTCTTTGAATGTGGATAGCATTTTGCATCTCAGTAATTTTAGAATTGTCTTTGTTCACTGTATTCCGGATAAGGGCTAAGTCTATCATAGTTGATCATTGTACAATATTATTGTTAATGTGTACAATGTTCTTCTGGTTCTGCTCACTTCACTCAGCATTAGTTCATGTAAGTCTTTTCAGGTTTTTCTGAAATCCACCTGCTCATGATTTCTTACAAAACATTAGTATACCATCACATTCATATACTACAATTTCTTTAACTATTCCCAATTGATAGGCATCTCTTCAGTTTCCAATTCTTTACCACAAAAAAAAAGAGATGCTATAAATATTTTTTCTACATGTGGGTCTTTTTCCCTTTTTATAATCTCTCTGGGATACAAACCTAGCAATAGTATTGCTGGATCAAAGGGTATGTGCAGTTTTATAGCCCTTTGGGCATAGTTCAGAATTCTATTTGTATCAGCATCATGAATTCAGTCTTTGTATATGGTTACTTTCCTTTTCCCAAGCAAGGCCACCCCCCAACTCTCCCCCATTTGTATAGCTTAACTCCTCTTCCAGAGCTACTTAGCCCAAATGATATCTGCACCATGATGTTCTTTGCCCCACCATGGCAGATCACAGCTGTTCTTTCATTGCCTGCCCCAGATTGAGGGGGCAACTATTTATTTAGAAGTATCCCCCATAACTTGTCCTTCATATTTCCTGTACTCTCTCACCAATCTGATGATCTACTTTTAGCCAGTTGGGTGCCTCAAGTTCTTTTTTCATAGTGGAAGAGACAGCAAGAACAAATATAGGAGGGTGCTGTGGGGAATCTTGTTTATCGGTTTGGCTGGGGAGGTCAGCCTCTATTTGACTGGGGCTGAAAAGAGGTTTGTCTCCCAACAGTTCAGTCCCGTCTGTGAGTGTCTGAACAAAAACAATTGTGGCTGCTAGGAGCTTTGGGTATAGACTGGATGACTGGGAGAAATTGAATTAGTTTAATGACAAGAATTCAGTCCCCCCCCACCCTTTCTCCCTCAGCCTGATGGAAAACAGTGGAGTGCCCTCAGTGACACTTTCTGACCCCTGGTGTCATCATGGGTTTTTGTTCAGGGGCCAACTCCAGGCTGGAGCCCTACTCATTGAATCAAGCTGGCCTGGGGGAGGCTGAGTGGAACTCATTGTAAGTCCAATTTGACTTAAACAGATACAGAAAAAAAGGAAAACACATTTAAGATTGTGAGTTCCCTATCATTGCACCCCAGAAGTCACAATGACCTATGACTATCACCCAAAAAATAAAACTGAATCTCCAATATAAGCATTGCCAGGGTACAGTAAACATATCTGAAAGTGATTCCAGTGAGCATCACAGAGAATGATTTCAACATCTGAAGCATCTCAGCACCTCACTAGCTATGGGAGAAAGAAGGTCATTTGTTGTTGTTTTTTCTCACTTCCACTTTCCTCTTTTTATCCCATGACCTTTTTTGGTTACTACTGTTATTTAAAAGAATAAAAATACGTTTTCAGGGAAGGTTGACCATTGTCATTTGAGTGACAGGACCTTCTAGGCATAGTTGGATAGAGTTTAACTTTTTTTTTTATAGATGTCTTTCAAAAATCAGTGAATTTTAATTGGGAGTTCAGAGTTGACTATGTTAACACCTTCCCATCACGGATTAGATTTTCACCCAGATGCTTCAGTTACCTGTATTTATTGAAGAATATATCATGGTTAGGACACAGCACAGAAAGAGGCATGAGAGGCAGTGTTGCATTGTGGCTAAATGATTTTTTCAGTATCAGGAAGACCTGGGTTTAAGCCCC
The DNA here is from genome assembly GCF_037893015.1 of Macrotis lagotis. NCBI lineage: Eukaryota > Metazoa > Chordata > Mammalia > Peramelemorphia > Peramelidae > Macrotis > Macrotis lagotis. The sequence continues at coordinate 376,825,222 of NC_133658.1, forward strand.
CCTGCCTCTGGTTATGTGACCATGGGTAAGTCACTTAAAGTCTCAGAGCCTTTTCCAACTCTTTGAAACTATGAGTTTGAGTCATAATACCCATTTGCATTAGCAGAAAGATTTTCCATACCAAGCATTCACCATACAAAAATCCTCAAGAGGTCACAGGTCCACACTTCCGCTTAAAATCTAGAAAAACAAATTAACTGACATAATAACATCTATCCTGTGCAAGAATCAAAAAGAGGTAACAGAGAAGTACTTTAGAAAATGTAAAGCATTATTCAAGTCTAAGATGTTACTATGATTATTGAAGTTTTTTTTTTAACTCTGTTGAAATCTAAAGCAGGTGTAGCATGGTATAGTGGATTAGAGCCAGGAGACCTGGATTGCTATTTCAGATACTAATTAACTGTGTGATTTTAGACTCAGATCTCTCAGCCTTGGTTTCTTCTTTTCTAAAATGAAAAGGCTGGACCAGATGATTTTTTGTTTTAGGTTTTTTCAAGGCAAATGGGGTTAAAGTGGCTTGCCCAAGGCCACACAGCTATGTAATTATTAAGTGTCTGAGACCGTATTTGAACCCAGGTATTCCTGACTCCAGGGCCAGTGCTTTATCCACCGCACCACCTAGCCACCCCTGGTCCAGATGATTTCTAAGGACTTCTCCAGCTCCAAATTTGATTACATATACAACAGTGTCATTGACTAAAAAATGTTTCTTTATTTATATTCAGTTCCTACCAATAACCCCAATAACCCCAATTACCACGTTTAAAATATATTTTATATTTACTCAACTCTATACATGTTGTATCTTCCCACTTGCCTGGCCCAGGAGAATGTAAGTTCCTTGAGGGCAGTGAATAATTTCACATTTATCGTTGTATTCTCTGAGCCTAACATAGTAAGCATTTTCTAAATTGAATCAAACTTAATTGAAATAATTCCACAGTTTGGGTTTTTTGGTGTATTATTCTTAGAAAAGGCAACCAAGACCTCATGGTATGCTCATAAATAGGGGGTAATAGTCCTAGGGATCTCTGCACTTGGTGGGAGTCAAGCTGCTAGAGACTAGCCATCCGTTATTGCCCTGAACAGGAATATTGTTAGCCAGAGCCATGCTTTGCATCAGTCCAGCTGCCAATGCAATCTCTACTTGGGGTAGGTTTGCTGAAATGCTATTTGAATTCATCATTCAAAGTCAATGAGAAATACAGGAGTGGGGGATGGAAAGGGGGAAGAGGGAATGTGACTAGAAGATGCATCTTGATATTTTTTAGCAATTTTGCTGTGTTAGTTGACAATTCCCCACTGGAATGTGTCTGCCCCACACCCCCCCCCTCCACCTTGGCTGCATGGTGACTGTCATGGGGCTGCCTGTATCGCGGTGGTCCTTCACCAGCAGCCACCAGAGACTAAGAATACCCAGCAGGTCGATTGTCTTTGGCAGCTGCTGTGTTCTAGTTCCAAGTGACAAAGGAAAAGTAGTGAGATTAGTAAAAGACATGGGAGGCGGGGATGAGAAGTGCGAAAGGCTGTCAGGGCGGCAGGGGGCCCACACTGGGAGGCCCAAACATGGAACTGGGTGCTCGGTATAACAAATAGTTCAGCAGCTCGTGGCCTGGAGGTGGGGGACCACCCACACTGTGCGACCAGGGAAGGCAAAGCTATGCTCTCTGCCTGGTAACCATTTCAACAAATGCTGTAACTTCCAGAACAATGTGGATGTTGGGTCATGGAGCCAGAGACTAAACAATCTGGAAAACACTTTTGACTGTGCCTAAAGAAGCTATGGGTTTTGTTATCTTAATGTGATGCAGATAAAGCTGAGGCCTTGGTGTTTCACCGGTTGCTTTTCTTCTCTTGTTTTAGAGATCTGAGTGAGAACCAGATTCAGGGAATCCCAAGGAAGGCTTTCCGAGGCATCACTGATGTGAAGAACCTGTAAGTGATATTCAAATTATTTGTTCTCCTGACATATGTCCTTTTTTTGGTGTGGGTGTGTGGAGGTTATTGATAACTCAGGATCCTGAGATTGGAAGAGGGGGGAGAGCTTTTTCTTGTATCTATCATCTGCATTTGTTCGACATTTATTAAGGACTTGCTGAACAAGATGCTGGGAATACAAAGGTGGAAAAATAACACAGTCCTTCCTTTCAGTGACCTTCTAATGAGGGAAGATAGCATGTGTATATGTGTATCAGGAGTACTGTACACTCAAAGTCCCATGAAAATAGATTCAGGACTTTTGACTGTTTTCTTCTAAGGCTATCCTTCAATTTCTATAGCAGGTGTACCAGATCAATTATTTTATTTCTTTTTTTTTTCGGTTTTATTTGGGGGAAGTCATTATTCACCTCTTCTCTCATCACCCGGGGGACGTGTCCCAAGACCAGGAAAGTACAACTTGCCCTTCTACAGGAGGGGAGGTAATCATCTTGACCTGATCATCTGACCACCTTTGTAAAGGGAGCATCCTCCAATCTAAATCCTTATCAGCACCCTTCAACCATTCCTTTCATGATTCTCAGGGTGATTTTACAAGTGTCTCAACTTGTCGAGTTGACTGCAGACACCTTCTGAGTTCTTCTGCGCTGTCTGTCCAAGCAACTGTTTTCCATATGTGGAGAATACATATGTCAGGTTTGCAGATGAACACTGAGAGATGGTCTGGTTTCCATATACAAACATCTCTGCCAGTTGGCATCCCCACGATTCAGGGGCAGAACACTCTACTTCCAGGAATGAGTTTTTTATGACTCCCAACTGTCACTTTCCCTATAATTAATGTAGAGATTTTCAGTGTACAGAGATCCACTAGGGAAGTAAGTGATGACTTCCAGATTCATGTTATCAGACTCTAGGTTGCTGAGAAAGATATTAGTAAAGGTTTAGAGCAAAGTTGGTATTTTACATACAGAATAAGTTGAAGAAATGAGAGCAGGAGATGAATCAAGGGGGAAAGTAGAGTTGTTTGTAGGTTCTTGAAAACAGTACGCCCATATGAACTTTTGAGACAGATAGTAACTATGTAATCCTAAGCAAGGTACATACTGCAGTCTGACTCATAAATGGGGAAAATAACATTACTTTTTCCTAGAGTTGTTGTGAGGATCAAATGAAATAATTGTAAAACATTGTAAGTTCTAGATAAATGTTATTTATCATTATCATTATCATTATTATTACTATTATTTGTATAGAACCAAGATTAGACTGCAGAAGTTCTAAAAGAAAACTTTACAGACAGATATAGGTCAGACACAAGAAAAAACTGCTTTGTTCTTTCAGTTTCCTTTTTTTTTTTAAAGAAACCCTGGCATAGGAAAATGTCAACTTGTAAGCCAGATAAATTTATAACAATAGCTGGCATCTAAATAGTGCTTTAAGATTAAAAAACAGTTTACAAGTCATTTTATATTTCTTTACACTTACGTTTCTTACAGCTCTATAGTGGAGGTGCAATTATTATCCTCATTTACAAACTGAGATATAGAGAAGTCAGTGACTTGCCCAGAGTCACTCAGCTAGGGAGTTTAGATCTCAGGCAGGATCTAAATTCAGGGCTTTTTGATTCTTAAGTCTTGTGCTTAATATACGGTGCCACCTAACTTCTAATAATCCCCTATTGTTGTATGTAGCACTTTTAACGTTTTGAGGTTTTATATCATTTTGTACTTCAGGGTTTCCAGGAACTTATAAATGTTCACAGCAACAAAATAAGTACATAAGCTAAACTGCTAAAGTATTTATCTGAAAGGCATAGACTTAATCTTACAAAGTTTCTCAAAGATCATTTAGTCCAATTTCTCATATAATAGGTGAATAAAATACAACCCCAAAAGGGGACATTATTCCCCTAAGATCTAAGATCTACTTAAAGTTAGACTTAATTAATATTATTTAATTTTACTTAAATCAACAAACAAAAATTGTGTACTGCAATCTTTTCTAAGCAATGTCCTAGAACTAATCATTTTAGTTTAAGTACTTAGCAAACTGATGACAATCTATTACTGCCTCTTGGTCTTGCTAAGCCTATGAAACACCACTAGTATCTCAGCAGCCATTCCAAGGTGGCAGGAGCAAAAGGGTCAAAGACCTAGCACATCCAAGTACAAAGTTTGCTGCTAGAACTAACCCTATATCTATCCCACTCTGTCATCCTAGATTTCCCCCCTCTTTTTCAGAGAAAAGGACCAAAAAACATCTTCTCACTTGGTTACATTTGGTGGATGGAGAGAAAATCCATTACTAACTAACTAATCAAATTAAAAGAGGGCTACACTTTTGATCAATTTGTCAATAAAAACGTATTGAATGGCACATAGTACATGCTGAAGCAATCTGCTGACTCCTTTGGGAGTGAGATAATATGCAACCTCTGCCCAAAAAGGACTGACCATCTATACATATAAAAAGATAGGTAATAGTATAAGGCAGTATATGAGGTATCATTGTTGAGGTGTTACTTAGTAATAAAGTAATTTCAATAAGAAAAACATTAGTTTGGGTTGAGGCAGTCAGAAGATGTTTCAAGAAGGTAGGACTTACATACCACGCCCTTTTAAAAAGTGGAAATGATTGAGAGATAGATAGATAAATGAATGGATAGAAAGAGATAGATATATACATACACATATACATACACAGACATATATGTACATATATGCATAGACATATACACACATGTAGTGGAAATATGTAAGAAGTTTTGGGGAAAGTAAGCAAACCAATTTGACTGCATATGGAATTCATGTTGCAAATAAAGTTGCAAAAGTACTTTAGAGTTAGATTGTGATAAGTTTCAATGTTAAGCTAAAGTGTTTTTATTTTATATTATTGACACTGGGGAGCTATTGCAGGATTCTGAGCAGTAGGATATGACATCATGAAATAGGATTTGAGAAGATTAATCTGTCCAAATCATGTAGGATGGATTTGAAGGTAAAGAAAAGAAACAGTGAGACTGAATTGAAGATGATTACAACAGTGCAGGCAGTGATAAAGATCAGTCCTAGGACAGTGGAAACAAGGATAGAAAGGATGGAATGGATATTAGAGATATTTAAAAAGAAAGAATAGTAAGACTTACTGATTTGCTGAATATGTGAACCAGGAAGAGGGAGGGAATCAAAAGATAAATCTAAGGTTCTTAGCCTGAATAACAAGAATGATAGTACTCACTATTATGAAAAAATCAGAAATCAGTCTAGGGGAAGATACAGATTTGATTTTAAATAAAGTGAATTTGAGGTGACAGTAGGACCTAAAGTTAATAAATTATGATGAAAAGAAAAGGCAAATCCAGATGATATCAACAAATAACTAGGGTCACATAGAAGGGGCACCAAAGGCAGTGGATTTAGCTTTAGATGACCTGACTCTGCCGCTAACAACCTAGAAGACATTAAACAAATCATTTCTGCTCTCTGTGCCTCAGTTATCAAATCTGCAAAATGAAGAGTTTAGATAGATGACCTCTGAAATCCCCCCTCCCCCACTCTCAATCTATGATCCTATGATCTTGAAAAGACACTTAGCTAAGAAGAAAGAGATATGTGTCCTAGTGCTGTCTCTGACACTTTACATTTATAATTTTTTCATCTGCTAAACAAAAAACCAGATACAACATCCTAACCCCACACACAAACAAAACTATTTCTTTATAATTGTGAGTGGAAATCGCCAGTAGGCAATTGAGATGCTGAACTGGAGCTTAGCAGAGATGTCAGAGCTGAAGATGAAAGCTACGGGAGTCATCTGCACAAAGATCAACATTGAATCTTTGGGAACAGATAAGATCTTTGAGGAAAAACTATATAAAGAATGTCCTTCACAGAACATTGAAACTGGTAGGGACATGAGACATCCTCCACTTTGAAACTCTCATTATATAGTTAGCTAAGCAAAACAAAATCTGGAAGGTAAAATTCCAAATTCTTATATATATATATATATATATATATATATATATATATATATATATATAGTTTATGAATTATCCTGTACTAAAGATTATTCATTTTACTTCATCCTTCAGCTCTGTAGTTAATTAAGAGCTATCTGCATTTACTACATTTTTTAAAGTGGGAAGGTCCTGTTGCAAATACTTATATCCATGTTTTTCCCCAAGAAGGAGAAAGGTGCAGTGGGAGAAAGGTATGGTGGTCCCCATTTCTCCTATGAGAAAATCAAGTCCCAATCTGATTTAACAAACTATCCAAACTTTAACAACAAAGAAAAGCCTAGAATTTTCAGCCCAAACTTTCCTCTTTAAACTCCAGTCTGCTGGGAGATTTAGGATTATCATTGACATCTTCCATTGACCATTTCTATGAACCCAAGTTGGCAAATAGATTAACTGGTGGCACAGTGCAAAGACCACTCAGTTCAGAGTCAGAAAGACCTGAGTTCAACACTCAGATACTTCCTAGCTGTGTGGCCACACAGAAGTCATTTAATTTTTGTTTGCCTCAATTTCCTTAACTGTAAAATGGAGTTAATAATAGCTCCTATTTCACAGTGTTGTTGTGAAGTTCAACTAAGATAATATTTATAAAAGCATTTAGAACAGTGACTAGCAAATAGAAGGAAATATATAAATTCTTATTCCCTTTCTTTTCCCCTTAAGGAAGCAAATGATATAGGAAGAGAGAAAGCATACTGAATTAGTATAAATTAGTGTAGGTACGAAATATCATTGGAAATCCCTCTACTTTTCCCAAGGCTAAAGAAAGGCTAAAAGAAAGTATGTAAGAGATATTTGTATGCAGTGGGAGCACAATTACTCATATATCAGAGTAGGCCATGAAACTTTTGAGTGTTGCCTCCCAGACACAGGAAGGAAGCCCTTAATTGCTTCCTGCTTCAAAAGAGAAGGGAGAGAAAGTGATTAAAACAGAATGCCACTCAGCAATTACTAAAGGACAGAGAGCTGTTTGGTGGACAGCACTATCCTTTTCGCTGCCATGTTAGAGAAAGGAGATGTGGTCAATTTAAATGGAAACAGATATGTACAAACAGAGAGAGAGAGAGAGAGAGAGAGAGAGAGAGAGAGAGAGAGAGAGAGAGAGAGAGATGTACTGTACATACTGGTGAAATAGCCAGTTCCCATTGGTTCTACCCCGATGCATACTACTCCTTAAAGTCAATTCATAGAATCCTTTGTGATACCTCCTTATTTAGAAAGACCATTCTAATCCTCCTTAGTTGTTGTGCCCTCCTTTCAGAAATTCTTTTGCATATACTTTATCCTTTTTTTTAATTTGAGATCTTTATTTTGTAACCATACATCTTCAAAATTCAACAAAGGTCAATTAAGATAGTCCACTAATCTACATGTAATAACATTTTACTTGTTAAATTAAGGAGGAGGAAAATAATCATTAGAGACAGTTTGGAATGGAGATAAAGGGTCATATATTATGTATTTTAATATTGAAGCACATGATGCCCTCTCCCCTAAAATGTAATAGCAAGGTCAGGAATTATTTGGTTTTTGTCTTGGTATCCCCAGTGGACTAGCACAATACCTGTAGCACCTAGCTAGAGAAAACTTCCCAAGAAGGAAGAGAAAGATGAATTGTCTCTCTCATTTAGTAAGCATATAATAAGCACCTCCTATATTCCAGACAGTGAATACAAAGGAGATATACAGAAAAGGAAAACTGAGTAAGAAAGATGGCTAGCTACAATCTGGCCAAAGACTAATAAGAAAAATATAAAAACTGACAAAGAAAATTTTAAAAAGCAAAACAAAACTGTCCATCTAGCCCTGCTCTCCCAGCAGTCTTGTTTTCCTCTGTTTTTCAGTTTCCATTTACTCAGAGTGTGCAGGACAAGCATTCCAGAAGGGAAAATCAATAACTCCTGTCTTTGCCAGCTAGTAGAATTTGGAATTGACTGTTTGAAAACAAAGCTGGTCAGGCCGCCTTTGTGTTCTCTAGTTAGTCTGTGTTGCCTTGCTGCCCGTGCCGGCCCCTGCGCTTCCTGAGATTAATGGGAGCTGTCTCTGCCCCACTGAGCATGATGTAATCTGTGTGTGTGTGTGTGTGTGTGTGTGTGTGTGTGTGTGTGTGTGCATGTGCAGAGATGTGTGTGGAGATAAACCTGGACAAGCACCCTGTTACAGCTCCACTCACCTTTAGCATTCTCTCCTTAGTATATCTCTGCAGTGATCCTAGTGGATTTAATTCTTGTTGCCAAGCCTTAGCAAGGGTCTGGGATGGAGCAAAGGAGGAAATTTTATTGAGAGATGTACAACCATTCTATCTCAAGAATGGTACCGTGGCTTGTGAGACTGCCAGCCCTGAGGAAGTTGAATAAGACTGTAGAGAATAGGGGAATACTGTTTATATGAATAACGTCAGATTAATGTAATATTTCTCAAAGAATCTCAAGTCTAGACAACCATCTTCCCACTGCATATAATAGAAGATGTAATGATCAGAAGAAAATGCTTAAGGATTAGTCTGAACCTCGGTCTAATAAGGAGCAACATGGAAATACAAGGTTGACAGGATACTTCACCAAGAGATCCCTGAAATTTTAGAAATCGAGTCCCAGGGAGGCTAGGTGACACAGTGGATAGAGCACTGGCTCTGGAGTCAGGAGTACCTGAGCTCAAATCCGGCCTCAGACATTTAATAATTACCTAGCTGTGTGGCCTTGAACAAGCCACTTAACCCCATTTGCCTTGCAAAAACCTAAAAAATAAAAATCCAGTCCCTCTGAACTAAAGGAACCTCCTGGGTTATCTAAGCAAATCATTCCAATCCTCCACTCAAAGCAAAACTCTCAAAGATCTCTGATGAAGGGAGAATTTATGACCTCCTGAGACAGCCTATTAGACACTGGGGTAGCTCAAATTGTTCTTCCTTACACTCACAGAATCATGGACTACTTAATCTAGAAGGGACCTTAGAGCCAAAATGTGCTTCCCTATAATTTCCAGTTATTGGTCCTAGCTCTCCCATTTCAAGTCATGCAGGATAAATATAATCCCTTTTTTAATAGAACAACCCTGCAAATATTTGGAAACAGTGATCATGTTCCCCCAAATTTTCTCTTCTTGAAGTTAAAATATCCCCCAACCAATATTCCATTTTTGCAGTACTTCTAAGGTCATAGAGTGCTTTTTATAAAGCTTAGATACGAATTCTTTTGCCTGAGGTGGAAAGAAGGGGGATTCATTTCAAGTGGTAGCATAGAGGATCAAGGAGATGGGTGAAGTGTCAGCAAAGAGGAGAATCCCACATTGGGGTGGGAAGGGTCACTAAGGACCAGAAGAGATGATGCTGAATAAACAGATGACAGTCCAGTCATCCCGTGCATTCATACCGTAAGACTTTTCCTTGTCTTCCCAGATGTTAGTGCTTCTCCTTTAAATTATCACTGTTTTATATATTCTTATGTGTGTCTTTGTTGCCTTCCCTGATCATATACCCCTTAAGAGCAGGGACTATTTCATTTTGTTGAGGTTAAGAACCTAGCATAAAGTCTACCATGTAGTAGTCACTTATTTACTAAATATCTAATGTAATACCTAATTTAATTAACTGTCTGATTAAAGAGAGACAACCAGACACTACACCAGCCCATCTTGCCTCCACAGGGATTGCACAGGTAGAGGAAAGCCCCCATGAAAGGGATGCCGTAGCACTAAAAAGGATGAGACTGAACAATAGAGCACCATCACTCTGTGTAGCAGAAGAAACCTGAAAGGGAGAGGATAGAGTTATTCTGTCCTGGGGAGGTCCATGAAAAGTGGTGATATCAGTTTCTGGACTGCCACTGGGGAAGAACAATGTCCCTTACATGCTGATAACCCAAAGTAAAACCTCATTGCTAATTATGTCATCCTAGTTATGACCTTGGACTTTAGATAGATTAAATAAAGGATATCCCAAAAGTCTTAGTGCAGCTTAGATATCATCTGGTTTATCCCCATAACAATTCTGTGAGATAGTAAATAATATTATGACTTTTTCACAGTGGGGGAATTAAGGCAGGGAGAGGTAAGTGATTTGTCCAAGATCACATAGCTACTGAGTGTCAGAAGGACTGCTCACCTCTGATTCCAAGGCTAGCATTCTTTCTACCATTCCAAACTGCATGACAAGTAGTGTCTTATACTTATTCTGTACAGTGCAATATTATGTACATAGGAAGTACTCAAAAAATACTGGTTAAATTACTCAATTCAGATTAATGAATTAAGAACTAAAATACATAGGATTATAAAGGAAATTGATTATATTGAAGTATATAGCTATCTATATAGAGATGTCAATATGTGCATGAGTTTACATATAAATATACATACATGTATAGTCACATAGGCAAGTACATACATACATAAACATGTTAAGAGTCCTAAACAAGATTAAAAGCAGGTTAAGAGTCCTAAACAAGATTAAGAGCAGGTTAAGAAGTTAAAAATTCTGATCTAAATATAGGGATCCAACCAAAACTATATTGCAAATCTAAAATGAAATCTCTTTGAAAGTTTTAAAAGAGATCGCAAAATAACACCAATGTTAGACTACATTTAGTTACTCTAAAAACTATTTTGGGGGATTGGGACAGGACAATACAGCACATATTCAAATTATTGTACTAGTTAAACCAGAGATGTCAAACAGCTGACCACACGTGAGCTATAAAACTCCTGTGTGGCCCAGATCAGATCAAATAGTAATTGGAAAATATTTAGCAAAATAAATAAAACCACAATAAAATATAGAGAATATTACATTTAAAATTTAGTTATATGTGACCCACCAGGATCCTTATATATGATTGGTGACCCTCCATTTCTACCTGTTTGACATTACTGTCTTAAACCCTATCTTTGAGAGTAGACTGTCCAGTCTAAGGGCCAGGGGAGACTGATTATAGTGCTATTCCTAAAGATTTTTCAGACCAGGGATACTGTGGCTCCATGAGAATATCACTAAAGTTGGGAGCTGATAGCACAAGATGCTATCTTGGCAGGAAATAAGAAAACCAAGGCAATGATATGCAGCTCAGGAAAGCCATGCTGTTTTGGGGAATCATAGTATTTAGTTTTCTTAGAAGAATTATTGTACAGATCATTTTTATTTGTGAAACAAAAATGTTTAAATCCGTCCAAGGAATTTAGTTGTGCTGAGCACTAAATCCATTTAGTTAAAAAGTTTTAGAACAAATACCCTAGAAAATATCTTATCCACCCTTCAATTCCCAAAGAAATAGTCAGGGTCTTCCCCTGCTGCATGATTTAAAGCAGGGGTGAGAATCTTTTGGATATTAATAACATCATTCACAGGGCATACAAAATTATCAACTTAAATTTTAGCCTACCATATTTGGTCAAACATTTAATTAATTCACCCTTAAAATGTTACCAAATTTATTGAATTTTGAATCCTGCCTGCAATTGCTGTAGCAGTACCAAATCAAATGATGGACATACCCAGTCCCTGATATAAAGAGTACTAATAGATCCTCTTCTGAGACTTTGGGATTAGTTTCTTCCTGGGAAATTTTAACCCCCAAAAAACAGCTAATGGGAGGAGGAGGAACAGAGAAGCAGGTATTAGCCTTGAAATAGCCTTTCGAATACTACTAACAGTGACCTCAGGACTTATATCTCCCTGCCAAAGCTATTCCTGGACTCTGCTTGGTATTATATTATGTCACTGCAGAAGGTTCACTCCTGGGGGCTGCTGAACCCCTCTTTATGTCTGGAGAATTGTTATTAATGACAGAGAGAAACTCTGCCACCTTCTTTTTGTGACTCTGTCATCTCAGGGGAGTAACTAGAAAGATTCCTGTCTCTTAAAGTCATTAAACTGTTCTGTGCCACAGTTTCCTCATCTGTAAAATGGGGATAATAATACCACCTCCCTCACAGAGTTGCTGTGACAAATGAGATAATATTTGTAAAAGCACTTTATAAAACTTAAATGCCTTATAAGTAGTGTTATTAGAATCATCATTATTAGTAAGTCAATAAACATATGTTTTGAGATTTTATTATCTCTTCTAAATCCTCCCCTGTTCATGCCCCATGCTAGATATTATTGGGTTACAAGATGCATTCCTATTTTTATTTAATATTTTTCCCAATTACATGTAAAAACAACTTTTACCATTTGTATTTAGATTTTTCTCTTCCTCCCTATACATTCCTATTTTCAAACCTTTACAATGTAGTTGAGATGATACACATACCCATGAAAAGAAAGCAGACAATCTAAAGAGTAGAGCAGTAGACACAAAATGAGGGGCTAAGGACAGTAAGGGCTGTATGTGTTCAGAGGATGACCAGATCAGTTCAAAGCAAAGGACCTAGAAGTCATGCCAAGGAAAGATCAAATAAAGTAACTGGAGATTTTTTTGTCTGAAAAGAAAAAATGTAGGGGGTTATGATAACAGTGAATTTCAGAATCACAGAATTTGTGAGCTGGAAGGGACCCCAGAGTTTAGTCCAACCTGTTCAAGAAAGGGATATCCAGCAGGTGCCTGTCAATCTCTTCATGGAGATGTCCAAGGATGAGAATTCTCCTCCTGCCTTTCAAGACAGCCCATTTCACTTTTAGACTTTGGCTCTAATTGTTAGGGAATTTTGCTTTTATTTTCTGGTGCCAAGCCCAGACATCTTTGCAGTTTTTCCCCATTGCTCCTGATACTTTCATCTAGGGCCAAATAGAATAAATCCATTCTTCTTACAAATGATAGGTCTTCATATGTACTTAAAGTCAGCTATCTTGTCCTCTCTGAGTCTTCTATTCTCTAGGCTAAATGTCTTGGTGTCTTCAGCTGATATTTCATGAACTGTCATGAAGAATATTAATTAGAATGTGTTATGTGTGTCTGCAAAGGCTGCGTGAAGAATTGTGAATAGAAGCTTTAGAGAGACAGAAGTAGACAAGAGCTAAGAAAAAACTTATAAGGTTTAGAACTATCCAAAAATGGAGTGTAATGGATGCATTGGGAGGTGATTACCTCCTCCTCATTAGATATCTGTAAATGAAGGCTGAATGATCACATTGGCAAGAATGTTTTAGATGTGATCCTCATTTAGGAATGCTTTGGACTAGATGGCCTTTGCATTCACTTACGATTGCCTTTCTCTTTGCAACTATACCTTTGACCAGACTGTTCTCTGTGCCAAATGATTTTTAAAAATGCCTATTTCAAATTTACCTAAACTACCTGTTATTGTAGGTGCCAAGAACCAATACAGTCCACTAGAGATGTTCTAGTGATCTCAATATTTTTTGGATCCACCCCTTTCTCTCTAGTCACACCAAAGCCATTCTCAGAGAAATTCTTATCATCTTTCTCTCCCCTTAACTATTGCAATACTCCTAATTGATTTCACTGCCTCAAGACTCTCCCCCTCAATGAGAACACTCTGTGAAAAACCTGGGGAAAGTTGGCTAGGCTTAGATTGCGAAGGGCTTGAAATGCCAGATAGAGAAGTCTGCATTTTATTTTGGAGACAAGAGGGAGTCTTTAAACTTCTTGAACATAGAAGTGGGCAGGAGTCAGAACTGTACTTCAGAAATACTCATTTGACAATATTATGAAGGATAAATTGGAAAAGGGAAGGACTGGAAATAAAAACAATTAGGAAGCTATCACAATAATCCAAAGTAGAAGTTATGAGGGCATGAACTAGAGTGTTTATTATATAAATGGTGAGAATGGTAAGAACACAAGAGAATCTTGCAGAAGAATGAATCAGAAATATTTTGCAATTGATTTGATATGAGAGGAAGTGGGATACTCAGGTAGCACAATAGATAGAATGCTGAACCTAGAGTCAGAAAGGCCTGAGTTCAACTCCTTCCTCAGATTCTTACTAGCTGTATGATCCTAGGCAAGTTACTAATCCCTTGTGTGCCTGAGTTTCATCAGCTGTAAAATGGGAATGATAATAACTCCCAAAGTTGTTGTGAAGATCAAATGAGATATTTAGTACACACAGTAAACTGTAAGTAAATGCTATTACTATTATTAATAGAAGTACTGAAGTGGGACTTAGATGACCTGGCACCAGGTTTCAACTTTGCCACTAACTCTCTTGGGTGTCAAATGACTCCAATCTCTCAGTACCTCAGTTTGTTTGGGGTTTTTTTAATCTCTAAGATTTAGAAGATGGGCTAGTTGATATTTGGAGTCTCTTTTAGCCAAATATTTGGAGTCTTTAAAAGCAAATAATTTAACAGGAAGGTTTTAAAATGAAAACTTATTACTAGTAATTCAGATTCATATGTCTTCAACTTTTAAGGGTTTACAAAGCATTTTTTTTAAATATTTGCAAGACAATGGTGTTAAGTGGCTTGCCCAAGGCCACACAGCTAGGTAATTATTAAGTGTCCCAGGTCAGATTTGAACTCAGGTACTCCTGACTCCAGGGCTGGTGCTCCATCCACTGTGCCACCTAGCCACCCCCAACAAAGCATTTTCTAACAAAGAACCTTAAGAGGAAAGCAATGAAATTACAGGATGTCCCAAAAAGTCTTATGGCAGTTTTTAAACTAATAATTTTTAAAATTATGCTAAAGTCTTTTCGAGATACCTTAACCTCACGTTACAGATTATCTCAGAGAGGCTTAGCAAAATGAGGAAGAATATTCAATATGAGACCAGGGATGGCTAGAGATGTGCTACAGCAGCTACATTGATCTATCAAACTAGAAGACTGTATTGAATAGAACACTTTTTTTGGTGGTGGAAGGTGAATCAGGGTTAAATGACTTGCCCAGGGTCACACAGCTAGCATCAAGTGTATAGGGTCAAGTTTGAACTCAAGAATTCCTAACTCCAAGACTGATACTCTATCCACTATGATCCAGGGATGCTCCAGGGAATAGCTTATTGAATGAGTAGAGGGGAAAATGGGATTTTTCTCAAGCTCTGGGTTTCTTTTTTTTTCTTTTGCTAGTCATTGGGGTTAAGTGACTTGCCCAAGGTAACACAGCTAGGTAGTTATTAAGTGTCTGAGGTCAGATTTGAACTCAGGTTCAAACTCAGGTTTCTCCTGATTCCAGATTGGTGTTCTATCCAGTGTGCACCTAGATTCCCCTCTAGGTTTCTTTTGAGGGGAACAGGTAGATCTTCCTAAAACTGAGCTTTTTTTTCAGTTATAGTCAGGTTCTTCTTTTTCCCTAATCTTACCTCATTCAGCCATAGAAATGACTAGTGGGGAAAGAGCATTTCTTACCTCTCTAATAGAAAAAACAGGATACTAATGATTTTGCTACAATAAATGGTTTGGAAAAAGGAGAGTAGAAAAGATTGGCAGAGGGTCATAAGCAGCCACTCTGTTGGTGTTGGGATGCTTTGTATGGGATGCTGCTACACTTTATCTTTGAGGGTGGTGTTAAACTTCAGAGTTGTAACAGAGTTAACAAATCCCTATGTGTCTCTCCTGTGGTGTCAGCACTGAGCACTCCATCTCTGCCAGAAACATTCAGCTTTTTTTAAATAGATGTATTAGAATGTGTCCATTTAAACCGAAGACTATTATTTGCTATTGTTAACATTTTTCTTTAAAGCTCTGCCTATTACTACTCGAGGCACAAGTGCATGAACTCAAACTGCATCTAAATGCCGATTATCACTTCTCAGGGACTGAATGTGCTGAGCACCCTACCTACCCAAGCAAATAAATACACAGTGTAAAAGGTTAAGTTTACATGATACTCTGAAAGCCAGCTCTTTAAACTAGTTTCCAGCCCAGTACTGATGCTCTTACTCCATTATTCTGGAGCTTTAAGCAGAAGTAGCTTCCTCTCTTGAGCTTGTGGTTGCCAGATTTTTTTCCAGAGCTCTTACTATATGTTTGGGGCCCAGAAAATACTTCAGTGCTTTTTTTTCATTATTTAATTCATGAATGCATCCTAGTAGCAGCACCCATCATTTTCTTTTGGACCTAAAATAACTATAGTATCTTAGAATGTCAGAGCTGGAAAGAACTGGAAGAAAGATCCTCAGAGAAGCCAAAGCTCAGAGAGAATGCCATATGCCCTGACTCTGATTCCAGTACCCTTTCCATTATGCCAGGGATGGGGAAACCTCTGGCCTGCAGGCCTCATTGGTGTGATGTTGTCAAAGCAACCACAGGTGGGACTTGAGATTCAACAAATCTAGCAGCTTTTTAGGGGTGAATTAATTAAACGTTTGATTAAATATAGCCTGTGAATGATGATATAAATATCCAAATGGTACTTGTGGGACAAAAGGTTCCCTACCTCTGCATTATGTCCTATGGTCTCCATTTTCTAATATGTATGCATATACTCCCACACACGTACATGATCATACTTACATTCGGACAGTGCTCTCATAGCACTTTATGGTCCTCTACTGTGTCTGTCATAGTGTCATCTGTATTATGTTTATCTGTGAACATATCTTGCCATCCCAACTGGACTATAAGTTGTTGGTTCAGGAACTGAGAATTATTTGTCTTTTTTTCTCTTCCCCAGAATCTTTGTATGTAATGGGATATTTATAATGAATAATTAGTGCATATAATTCTGCCAAAGAAGAATAATAGAATTTTAGAGATGGAAAGGACCTCAGACATCTAATTAGAGCAATCCCCTCATTTTCTAGAAGAGAGAGCTGAGATCCTAAGAGGAAAAATGATTTGCTAAAGTATACATGAGTAGCAAATAACAGAACTGTGACTAAAACTTGGGTTTGCCCTAAGTTGTTTTATAATACTTTAATGAATTTATTATGATATATTGCATATAAGTAAGCATAGAAGACATAGTTGTTTTGTGTGAAGTTTCAGTTTGTCAGATTCTTCATGACCCTATTTGAGGTTTTCTTGGCAAAGATACTAAAGTGATTTGCCATTGCCTTCTCCAGCTCATTTTATAGATGAGGAAACTGAGGCAAACAGTATTAAGTGACTTGCCTATAGTCACACATCTAGTAATTGTCTGAACTTAGATTTGAACTCAGTAAATCTTCCTGACTTCAAACTTGATACTCTATCTATTGTACATACCTCTCAACTTCCCCACCAACTACAAAATTAGAAAGACCTAAGTCAAAGTGTCTTATACATACTGGCTATATGACTATGGACAAATCAACTCACTAAGACTAAAGGTTGTAGAACAAGTAAGAATCTGAACAATCTAAGGAGTTTCTTCTCTAAGAGTTTCCTATTATCAATGAAATCAAGGTCTGATTGTTCTCCATATCCTCTACCTCTATTTCTCAATCTGTGTGTGTATATACATGCACACACATATATATGCTCTCTCCTTTGCTTCTCCCTCTTTCTCTCTCCATGTATACATATATATATATATATGTATACACACACACACACACACACACACACACACATATATATATATATATATATATATACAAAAGCAAATGTGAAACTATCCCCACCTCCAAAAACATACACTCTCTCAAACCCTGTTAATAGATTTTTCAAGTAGCATACTGTCATCAGTAACATGATGTCTTTTCCTAGGCAATATAATGTTTCCAGAAGCTCTCTGTAAAATAATTCTAGGGAGAAGATTTTTAGAGCTCATTTTCTTTCCTCATCATTGAATCCTATTGCTTGGGGACCACCAAACTGACTATATCACTAGATGCTTTTTCTTCTCCAAGGTCTTTTCTCTGTTCTTTTCTAAAGTCTTATATATAGAGAAAGGTACAGAAATTCTTATTCTCGTCATGCCCCAGTCAAACAAGATCCAAATACAGAGTTAAATTCTCTAAATTCTCTAGATAGAATTAAATTATATATTCATATAGATTATTTAATTTATATGCTTACACCTCAGCATTTCAAGCTAGTATGGCCACTACTTCTACCAGGATAAATCATAATCAAAACCCATCTTCTCATCTACTAGGATTCTTGTTTTTGTCTTTAAATATCATTTGCCAGAGTATCTACCCAAGATGCTCGAGGTAGATTGTGTGGCTATACCAGTATAATATTCTATATGTATAAGAGGGTAACTAGGTGGCACAGTGAATAGAGCACCAGCCTTGGAATCAGTAAGACCTGAATTCAAATCCTATCTCAGATACTTAACAGCTGTGTGATCTTAAGCAAGTCATTTTTACCATTTTTGCTTCAGTTTCCTCTTCTGTAAAATGAGATAGAGAAGAAATGACAGGACATTCTAGTTATCATTGCCAAGGAAACCTCAAATTGGATCATGAAGTCAGGCATGAGTGAAAGCAACTTAACAGCATATACACATACATAGACTTAAATCTATATGAGGAGAGGCAAAGTAAAATAATGGATTTAGAATCAGAGGACCACAGTTTGATTCCTAGCTCTATCCATTTATTATTTGTATGATTCTGGACCAATCACTTCACTACTGTGATCATCAGTCTTTTCATTGTTATAATGAAGAAATTTAACTAAGTGAACTAGATGGTCCCTTTTCATGCTTAATGAGGGATGATTCTGTGCTCTTAAAAGAACTGTATGTAATAACAACCTTCCTCTACTAGACTGTCCCTTGCATATCAGGAGCAGTTAAGGATATACTTACTATTTATTCATAGATCTACTTACCCCCGAAACACCCTGGAAAGTTTTCCTCCCTCTTTATTTCTAAGTTTCTTCATTTCACCAAATGAGAGAAATAAGCCAAAAACTAGCTAAGGATAATCACTTAATTGGTCTGAGTAGGTTTCCTCTTCTTGAAAGTGGGGGTAATACCCCTGCATCATATTGTAAAGTTATTAGGAATGTGCTTTGCAAACTTTAAAGAAGTTATAGAAATATGAGATAATGATTTTATTTCTATTATTATGTTATTAAGAGGCCAGAACCAAAGAAACACTATATAATATAAATACCAGACAGGAAACTCACCTGTTGACAGTTCAGGGGAGTAGGAATGTGTCATACACAGAAGGGCAACTCCCCACTCAGCAAACTTAACTTGCTTTCAAAGAATTTTTCCTTTTAGTTGTATTTAATTTGTCAGACCCACAATTTACTGTCAGCTTAGGATACCAAGCTTAGTGACTTAGCTGGAAGTAAATGGAATGTGGGGGGGACTCTGTTGGGAATTCTCTGAGCAAAGCAAAAATAGCAAAGTATCTCTTCTACTTCCTTAGAGAAGGTTGTGAATGATACCCAACTGAGAATGGGGTGGGGCTCCAGTTCCTTTAGAATTTCTTTTGGTCTCCTTTGGTCTTTTCATGTTAGGGACCATGTTTGGGTATAGTTTCAGTTGATTCATTTTGTACAGTAACCACCTGACTCCAGCCAACTGATCCATTGTCATTTGGCTGTGGCCAATTTCATTCATATGCCATGTGAAAGAGATAGAAATGTAGGAAAACTAATGCTGACCATTCAGATTTTTCAAGCCTGTTTCAACTGTCATGGTTTTGTATATAGTGAGATCAATGCAAGTAGGAGGGGAATGCAAGTGTGTAGTCAGAGGCTATTGCAAAAGTAGCATGAATTTTGAATTTTTTAAAAATCAAATCACTGAACTACCTATTCTCATCCTTTTATCCATGTATGATTCTCATTACTTTGTTGGTAACAAAGGAAGAAGAACTCTTTAACTATATGTAGCATACCTTTCTGTCTGTCTTTACAAAAGAAAAATAGAGAGAGATAGGAGATAGGAGGCTTCTTCTTGGAGTCTTCAAGCATAGCATTTGTAGTGTATGTGGGGATTTCTTTTGTATATTAATTGGACTAGATAGTTTATGAAGTCCCTTCTAATTCTGTTTCTGTGATTCTGTTTTGGACCTGGGACTGGATGATCTAATGTTCCCCAAAGACCCAAGTATAATGGAACTTTCTTGATTGTCTCTATAACTTACAACTTGTCTTGCTGAGAATCTAGCTGGTCCCAGCTTCATTAGAGAAAAATCTCCTCTCCCACTTCTTCATTAGATTAATGATCTACTGCCAGTATATACAATACAGGACAAGAATTCCACAGGCATCCAAGTCACCCATCCCCATTCTGACCTTTGTTGATGTTGATCCTTTGTCATCTATTATCATTACTATTTGCATAAGTCTAACCACATAGAACCAAGTTGCTGTTTCCATTTGCATGAAAGAAAATATTTGCATTTCAAACATATCTCTTGATGTGGTCTTGATCAGACATGAGATGTTTTTCAACAAGGAATCACTGCCCACCAACCTTCTGACCTCTGGAAAATGAATTTCATCACAGTCATGCTGGCACCAGTTCCCCTTGCCCAAGTTAAATGTCAATTAGATCACTGCCTGAATATCTTTTTTGTCTACTTGTGCATAGTAAGTATATAAATGTGTTTTTGTTTTCTTTTTTGTGTTTTAATCAAGGATTCTGGACAGATGTTCTGAGTGTCTCCCTAGCTTGCCTCTAGTCATTTTTGAAGCAAATGCTTTTAAGTAATTGCATTTGTCACAAAATCAAATACTATCTTATCATGAATAGCTTTTTTTTTAGGTTTTTGCAAGGAATGGGGTTAAGTGGCTTGCCCAAGGCCACACAGCTAGGTAATTATTAAGTGTCTGAGACCAGATTTGAACCCAGGTACTCCTGACTCCAGGGCCAGTGCTCTATCTGCTTAGCCATCTCTATGAATAGTTATTTTCATAAAGCATAGGATCTGTGTTCTACTTCTTTCTGATATTAAGGGTATATGCTTTCCATGTGGTAAATAAAAACTGTGCTGCATTCAGAGTCTAAAGACTTGACTTCAAATCCTGCCTCTTCCACTTATTGCCTGTGTGACTCTAGTTAAGCCATAGACCCTCTGTAGGCTTCAGTTTCCTCATCTGTAAAATAAACCAGCCTCTGAGATCACTTCTGGCTCTAAATCACTGTTCCTGTATGGCCACATTCTTCATTGCCCTTTTGAAAATCAAGAATCTTTTCTTAGGTTCAGTAATAAGATAACTTTAAAAAAAAAATCACCATTCCCCTGAGTGATATTTAACACTAAAAGAAAGCCTAGATATTAGATGTAAGGGGAGAAGAAACCCTAGATAATCTATGCCAGAGCAATACAATAAAGTACATTTCTAATATACAGTAAAATCTTGATGGTTTAAAATTCAGGTATTTGAATTTTCCCCAATATACATGACTTTCAGAAGACAGAAGCAAATCGTAAGTTGCTATTGAGAAATTAAGAAAACAAAAAGGTATTCTTGGGTCAGTACCCCAAGCACTTAGTCATCCTAACAAAAAAATTTGTCTTGGTCATTCTATATACCATCTCAATTGCCAATTAACACAGGGAAAGTTACAAATGCATTTTTGGAGTGATTTGCACTAGCAGGCAATTCTTATCTGGATCCCAGTCTCAGCTTTTTCCCAAATTGTGTAAACTTGGAAAAAAAAAACTTTACCTTTGTGGATCTCAGTTTCCTGATTTATAAAATGAAAGACAGAACAATACAGTACTTGGAAAGATGACCTCCACTCTAAAACCTAGAAAAATCTGAGTTCAAATTGTAATGTATACTGGATGGTATTCCTCTGAGAGGTTTTTTAGCTTCCCAGTGCTCTAGGACAACTCTTTAAGACTAAATAATACAGTGTTAAGTGTATCACTTAGTCTGTTTGCCTCAATTTCCTAAGCTGTAAAATAGGAATGATAATATCTCCCTCTCAGGATGGTTGTTATGGGTGTGGGGTAAGATAATATTTATAAAGCACTTTGCAAACCTTAAAACTCTTTGTGAATAAATAAAGTAATGGTGGATAACTTTTTAAAGTTACAGAGCGTAGGTGCAATTTATCCCTGTTAAAGTAAATCTCTCAGTGGGAACTCCTTGTATACATTAATAAAATAACAAATCTAAGTTTCAAAAAAAATAAGATTAGTCTAGAGGATCTCTAAGGTCTCTCCACATCCCTTATTTCCCTTGAAATGTTAACAATAAGGTAACAATACAACAGGAAGTTAGTTGTAGCACAAAGCAAAATTTCCCTCTGAGCCTAAAACATGAATAGATAGAAAATAAGAGATCTGCATACTTATGAGCATCCTTCTTAGATTGCTACCCCTCTTACTTCCATAGTTCCATGATTTCATGAGTATGGATACTTTCTTTACCACCAGTAAGTCTTGTCCATATATTCCAGTATATCCACCATAAAAGATAGTAAGTTCATACTCTATTAAATGATATCTCCTGTATATGTCATTTTTAATTGGCACATGTGACTTCATGGGTGTGTGAGGAGCTTCCATTCAGAAGACCCCTCTACCATTGCAGATCTGCAACTATTCTGCAACTGACAGTTTCACAGAATTATTTAATTGAGAGACCGAGGAAGAGCAGAAACCCTCTCTCTCTCTCTCTCTCTTTCTCTCTGTCTGTCTTCTACTTTACATTCCATCTCATTATCATTAACCATTTACTAATATTGGAGTAAGTCAATCATCTCTTCTTTTTAAAAACACCCAAAGTCCCAAATTTAGGCTAGTGTGCTTGCTCCATATGTTGAGATAGGCCCCCATGGCCTTAATTTGGGTTTATTCTGAAGTCACCCTACTTCTTCTAAATCTTCCCAATAAGCAATATATTCTGTCTGTAATTCCCTACAGCAAATTTTTGAAATCTGCTGTTGGGAATTATAATTGAGCCGAAAAAGTGCTAATGTTCTATGCTAATGTTTGAATCTTCTACTCTGTGAAGATATTACATCTAATAGAGACCAAGTCTGTGGTCCATCAGGGCCCAATGCCAAGTTCCATTGCTATAATCAGATGGCTGACTCAATTGAATTAACTAAAATGTATAGCTTTTCTTGTCTATGCATCCAAAGACACAATATTGGATATGCTTTCAGAATAAATAATCTGTCTGGCAAGCAGTGTCTCTAAATCAAAGTACTGCCTTCAATATCTAATGGAATTAGAAAACTTAGAAGATTTGGGGTCTTCTTGTCTGGTCCTTGAGTTCCAAAGTTGAATTAGTAGTAAACAAGCATTTGGCATTTATACTACCCTGTTTACCACATGTAAACAGATTTTTGAGCCTATTTGCATTGGCATGATTTTATATAAAATTCCTAGTATTTTAAGAAGGAGCAGAGGGAGGAAGATTCTATGACTCTATATACCCTCAAGAGTTGGTGGGTTTCTCCTCTTTGGAATCTTCAAGCATACTAGACAACCAGTTGATGGACATGTTCTAAAATGAAATATCTGTGTCCACGTAGTCACAGAAAGTTTTTTAAAACATATTTCCATATTAGTCACATTGTGAAAGAGGAACTAGAACTAAGGGGAAAACTCATGAGAAAGAAAGAAAAAAAATAAAGAAATTTAAAAAAATAAACGTAGTATGCTTTGTTCTGCATTCAGACTGTAGTTTTTTCTCTAGATATGAACAGCATTTTCCAAAACTGGTCTCTCAGGAATATCCTTGATCACTGAACTGCTGAGAGTTCCATCAAAGTCGATCCTTTCACAATGTTAATTTATATAATTTTCTCCTGGTTCTTCATATATAGTTTTACACTGATTCACATCTCTCAGAACTAGAAGGGACCTCCAGAGTCATTTAGTCCATCTGAATAGGAGAACCCCTCAATGTAATGTTTCCAATGAGTGATCATCCAGCTTTCAGTTAAAAACCTCCAGTGATAAGGGATTTATAGCCCATTCCACTTTGCTAATCATTAGCAAGTTCTTTTCTTACATGAGCCTGAAATCAGCCTCTCTTCATCTCCAGCCATTGCTCCTAATTCTGCTCTCTGAGCCAAGTAGAACTCTTGATTCTGATTCTTCTCTTCCATCTGACAGTCCTTCAAATCCTTCAAGGCTGCTGGCTTGACCCTTCCCCACTCAGTCTTCTCTTCTCCAGACTAAACAAATCTACTTCTTTCAACCTGCCCTCATATAATATGGTCTTCAGTTCCCTCATCCTCTTGGTAGTTTTCCTTTGGATGTATTCCAGTTTGTCAATGTTTTACATAATGCAGTGCCCCCCACTGAACACAACATATTTGTTCCATGGTTTTTACTTTAACAAAGCACTTTAGGTACATTATCAAATCCAGCCCCCAAAATAATCCTATAAGGAAAATAGCATAGGAGTTGCTATCCTTAAATTACAGCTGTGAGACAGAGCCTGGTATGGTTAGTGGAACAGTATTAGAGACAGAAAGACTTGAGTTCAAATTCTGCCTTGGTCACATACTTGATTTGTTGGGGCATACTTGAATGAGCAAGGATCCTTTCAGTGCATCAGATTCTTCTACAAGACTGTTAAGTTTCAGGCTAGTTGCCAAACTGTATCAATGAGAGATGCAATTTCTACAGTGATGAAATCATAAGGTGTGAACCGATTATTCCCACACACACACACAAATAGCCAATATTTAGAAGGGGTAAATGATTTGCCCTAGGACGGAGCTTAGCCCAGTGCTGATATACAGTATATATTGACTACCTTACTGACACACAGGTTGTAAGAGGCCAAATCATCACTCAAACCCAGTTCTTTTGACTCTGACGTTCAATGTTTTTTCTACTATATCACTTATAGTCAATTCATTAGCTGTTGCTTCTTGTGCTTTATTTTCTTCTCCCCAGTTAGACTGTAAACTCAATGATATTAGGGATCATATCTTATACTCCTGTATTCCCTGCCCTTTAACCCTACACACACACACAGACTCCTCATGACATCATAGGAGCTGAATAAAAACATTTGCTTTGAAATTATTGAATCTGAACCAAGGTCCCATATGTAAAGCCTAGTCAGTTCCAAAAAATCCTCAGGATTATGCATTACTCTTCTTTCTGGTCATGGTGAGGTGTGTAAAGGAAACAGGGGGATGATGTTTCCCACAGAGTCCTCTTGTACTGTAGAATCTGGGATTGTTAGAAAATTAACTGAAGAAAGTTATCTCCTTAGATCTGAGAAACCTTTAACCATTCCCCTTATTCTGAAACACAAGCAGGCACTTTTTGCCTCTTATAGTCCTTCATGATGTGATGCATGAAACAGCAAGTGTAAGTTAGATCCCGAGTTGGATAAATACAGAGACAGCATTTGAGTCACATTGAGAAGCAGTTGTCAGAAATGTGCCATTCATTCAGAGACTCTAAATGCTCTGTCAGACTTTAACTTGATTAAAATTGAAAACCGCATCACTGGAAAACCAAACGTGAAATCGAAATCTCTTTACTGGGTGCTTTTACATCCTGAAGCCTGAGCTTATAGATTATCCTCAGCTAATTTATGCCATCCTTGTGCCATACATTAATTTTGAATATATTTGTTGAAAATTTCCTGTAGCTTGCATTTGTGGTTGTCAAAGGGGCTTTTATCCCCAAAAAAATGGTGCTGGTTTTAATTACAATTCTAAATAGCTTCATAACCATCGTGAACTCTGGATTTACATCATTTTATGACAGCCACACGGTTCCTGCTTTATTGATTTTGTCATCTGCTTCATTACAGTTAATGCAAACCTTTTGTACAGAGATTATTCTGTGCTGAGCTCTTCTGGGAGGGGTTAGTATGACCCAGACTATCCAAAAGAGGCCACACTGTTCCATTTGCAGTGCTGATCCTAGGGAAACTAGGATGAGAAGCATGACCAATGGGGCCATTTGCTTTGGCCAGAGGAAATTTTACTAAGATGGCCAATCCTTCCTCTCATCTGATGGCTCAGCGATCTTCTGTTCCACAGTCCCTCAGCATAGTTGATTTTGAATGGGAAGCCATGTTTCTTCTACCTTCTGAGCATTCCTTTAAGATTGCCCCACCCAGGTTTCCCAATTCATCCTTTAGACTAGTGAAGAAATTCTGTGGTAAAATCCATCTCCCTGTAAACCAGTAAGAATTAAGAGCCTCCAGTCTATCAGGGAAGAGAAATACCTTTTTACTGACTCTCCCTCAAGTTCTTCCTAACCAAATCCATCCTCCACAAAAGCCACCAAAGTACAGGATTAGCTATGTCATTCATTTTCTCAATAAATAACAATTGTTCCCTGTTACTCAAGGATCATCTATAAACTTTTCTGCTTGACTAGTTGACCAGTTTGACTAGACTTTAAGGAGTGTGAAGAAGAGTGATGTTTAATGAGAATGGAAAGATAGGCCAAGCTGTAAAGGACTTCAAATGCCAAAATGACCTTCTTTACTGTTCCTTGGACACTTCATTTCCCATCTTCAAACTTTATACCAACTGTTCCTTTTACTTAGAATACGATTCCTCCTAAACAGCTTTTAGAATTGCTAGTCTCCTTCACAATTTAGCTTACTTTTTCCATGAGACCTCTTCTGATTCTCCCCTCCCTCAGCTACTAATGTCCTTTCCACCAAAATTGCCTTTTTATATATATAACCATAAATGTACATTAGATTTCTCTCATTAGAATGTAAGTTTTTTGAGGACAGGGACTATTTTACTTCTGTTTTTGTGTTCGTATTTCCTAGCACAGGGTGTGGTGCAAAAAATAAAGGTTTGCTGGTTCTAAGTTTTTTGATGGTTCGTGCTGATGTTGTTCAGCAAGACACAGTAACCAAAAAATGAGTTGCCTAGAGAATTTGCTTTAGTTTTCAAAGATCTTAGACCTTATCTAGACCTTTCCTCTGAAAGATGAGATTACTGAGCCAAAAATAAGATAAATGATTTACCTAGGATTACAAAGGTACTATGTACCAGAAATGAGATTTGAACCCAGGTTTTATGACTCCAAAATCCTGTGATCTTTCCATTGGCCTTTTTTTCATTGAAATGAGGTGCTAGGGATCAAGATGGATGAGAGTTGACTTCCTAGATGGAAGAGTTGGGAAGAAACTGATATTTTAATAGATACTGAAAATTCTGTAGGTGATATAGGTTGATTGATTCAGGTCATCAGATTGCATTAGCCACTTGTTGAGAAAAGGATGATGGAAATCTGGGGGAGCAAAATTTTCCTCGATATATTGATCTGTTTTCTGTATACCCATAAAGTATATTGATCAATTTGTGGACTTGCAGAGGTTCTGCCTAATGAGCCCATAGAATGGGTTTGAGAAGTTTTGACCAAAAATCAGGGGGTGGACAAAAAAATTCAGATGGAAGACAATATTGTTTCTCTAATCATTAAGGAAAGTAAAGAAAAAGGCCTTAAGTGAATTGTCATTTTCAGCAAAGACAGAATAACAGAAGGCATAACAAGAGGAGGAAGAGCCCAGAAATGTCTAGTTCCTTTTATTGGAAGATCCCAAGGAAGCAATGCTGGATGGAATATTGCCTGCCCTTATACTTCTTTACTGAAACATAGCAACCCTGGACACCTCCTCTTCTCGTACCTCTTAGACTGAGTTTTTTCCTTTTGTGTCTAAGAAAAAACTTTCTATTTTCTAGCATCTTGTTGTGAAAAAATCGTTTCCCATTCAGATATATTATAACTACTCAATAATATTGTTACTTTTTTAATTTTATTTTTTCAATTAACTAAAAAAATTTATTTTCCCCCCATCCATCCCCATTGAAAAAGAAAGAAAAATTTAAACCTAATAACAAATATGCACAGCCAAGCAAAACAAATTGGCCTTGTCCAAAAAATATATGTCTCAGACTGCCCTCAGTCCATCACCTCTCTATCTGGATGTGGGTAGCATGTTTATCAGGAATCCTCTGGATCATGGTTGGTTACTGTGTTGGTGAGGGATCTTAAATTTTCTCAAAGTTGATTGTTTTTACAATACTGTCGTTAATTGCTTAAGTTGATTTTCTATTTCTGTTTAATTTACTCTGCATCATTTCTTAGAAATCTTACCATGTTTCTTCTTATCCGTAGTAAGTTTTACAAAGTAAGATCAAAGTGTCAAAAGGCATTTTCAGCAACAACTCCATGACCTTTTAGCATTGTTTCTAGGACCAGACTTTTTCAGATGGCAAGTGAGAGTGTGTCTCAGGAATATGGAGAGAGACGGAATTTTACACATCAAACTGCAGCATCCTAATTCCTTTGATGCTACAAATCTAGTATTCATACTTCAGCCTTCTTGGGATGTGCCTCTGTCAACTTTAGGGAGAGTTTCTTAGACTGATTGTTTCCCTGCAAAACTTTAGTGGGAAAAGTTAGTACATCTTTCTCACTTTTCCTTCAGAAAGTTTGGTATTTCACTTATTGATAATGGAGAGACAGAATATAGAAGAAGCATTACCATATTTACCTAGTGGTGATTTAATAAGGTACAATTTTTAAGTGAATCTCATATTTCAGAAAACCACTTGTAATAAAATCAGAAAAACCTCTGTGAAGGTTTTTCTGTGTGAGCATTCAGAGATCCCGTCTCCTGAAATGAAAACTTAAACTCAGTTTTTTCCAAATGAGATAAAATGTTCTAAAATCTCTGAACCACAGCTCTGTTTATGAGAAATGTCCTTAATTCTTTTCCTGGAATTTTTAAAGGAGTTGGAAATAATATCTTCATGTTTTTACCTAAGTACCCACTCTTGAAGAGAAGCAGGCACGTTTTAAGCTGGAAATGATTATTTGAATGGGCCATCATTTCTCTATTCTAAAATTGTTGTTTGCTCTGTGACATTGTTTCAGAGCACTGATTTTTTAGTCCCTTTCTTCTTTTTTGATAGACAGCCCTTGTGTTTCACTGGATCATTGATTTAGTTCCTGAAGGAAACTTGAAGGCCATCTAGTTCAACTCTGTCATTTTACCTGTGAGGAAATTGGGAAGTTAAATGTGATTCAATGAGGAAAGCACTAGGTTTAGGGTCAAAAGACCTGTTTCAAATCCAAGTATACCTCTTGCTAACTCTCTGCTTTTGAGAAAATCAATTATCCCCTCTGGGACTCAGTTTCCTCCTTTGTTAAAGAAGACCATTGGGCTAAATCATCTCCAAGGTCTCTTTTAGTTCTAAATCTTATTTTCTCATGACTTTTCCAAGTTCATGCAAAGTTCTATTACTGCATATTTGTTTCACAGAGAAGTTTGGCCACAGAAAAAGTACTATGAAATTTTCCTCCCACAATTTGCTCTCTTCTTCCTATTAAATTCTGGGCCAATGCATTGTTCATTCTCAGAGTCCATCAAAGATTTATGTATTGAAGGAAATATTCTCTTGCTCCTAAAAAGTGACCTGAATAGTCCTATTTTTCCACCAAAGCTATGGTGGCATGGACCAGTTTAAGAACCACATTGATCTGAGAGAAAATAGCTTTCCCTTCCAAGTTGGACATTTCCATTTCCCACATTCCCTGACCTGGTCTATCTACCATCATTACATAGTATAGTGAAAATAATGTTAAACTTTGAGTCAGGAGATCCAGGTTCCATTCATGACTCTAATTCTTTTTAAGTTTGTGACCCTGGACATCTGATTCCTTATTTGCAAAATGGATCATTAATACACCATTTGCTTTGTAAGATAATTGTGATAAAATACTTTGAAACCCTAATTTTCAATATGAACATGAGAGTTTTTCTTTTCTTGGTCTATACCTGTGATTTTGTTGTATGAAGAATCCAGGTTGAGGAAACTCATCTATCAATGCAGATTCTGTAACTAACATAGCTTTAGAAAGTGACCTGGAGCTGCTGAGAGGTTAATGGACTTGCTGAAGCTCACATAATCAGTCTATATCAGAATCCAGATTTGAAATCATGCCTTTAGGATGCCAGCTCTCTACCTACTGCATCATGGAGATTATATGGCAGCAATCAATCAATCAAAGAATATTTATCATGCATCTATTTTGTGCCAGATTCTGTGCTAGGGTTACAAATTTAAAGAAAGAAATAATCTCTATCCCAAAAATGTCTCCATTCTAATGAGGGAGACAGTAAACACATAAAAATACAAATATATGCAAAGTAGTTTAAAACGAGGTGGTTTGGGAGGAAAGACATCAACAGTTAGGAGACCTGGAAAGACTTCATGTGGAAAGTGTTACTTGAGCTGCATATTAAAGCAGGGGAGGGAGTCTATGAAGCAGAGGCAAGGAGAGAGGGAGTGCATTCCAGACATGAGTGCCAGCTATAATAAAAGCATCAAGATAGGAAATGGGAGTCTTTTGGGTGAGGAACAAAGCCAGATGAGATGAATCTCAAATTATGTGAGGGAGACTGACATCCAGTGACACCAGAAAGATAGGTGGGGACTGGGTTGTGAAGAGCTTTCAAAACCAAACAGAGTTTACATTTTATCCTAAATGCAAGAAGAAACTATGGGAGTTCATATCATCATCATCATCATCATCATCATCATCATCATCATCATTATAGCAGCAGTGACAATGGCAGCATCTGCTCCCCCACCACCACCACCACCATCTTTCCAGGACTCTTTCATCTTACACCCCTCGTGCCCCCATGTACATTGAGATCTAATCACACTAACCTCTACACTATTCCTTAAACATAATATTTCATCTCTTTACTTTGGGCACTTCCCTTGACTGTCCCCATGCCTAGAATGTTTTCCCTCTTCATCTCTGCCTTCTGGCTTCCCAACCTCTCTTAATTCTAGTGCCTTCATTCTGATGAAAATCTTTAATTTAGCTTATATATAATTTATTTATCATATTTGTTTTCATTGAGTCTCCTCCCACTAGAATTGACTCCAGGAGAACAATGATTGTCTTTTGCTTTTCTTTGCATCTTCATTGCATTGATATAATGCATATCTATCATAAGGGGCATAACAAGAGTTTATTGACTGACTACCCAAATGGCTTCTTTCTGCTCAAATAATCTATGCAAGACCCTCATAAGAAGTCCTCATGCTCGATGACTACTTCTTATAGAGGGAATTTTTGGTCAGGTACAGGTTTTACCAGATGGTTTCTACAGTCCTTTGCAGCAGACTGGGTAATGAGCAAAAAGGCAATCTGAAGAAGACACTTTTTACTGGAGCAGCTCTGCTTCATTTCCCCCTAAAGGATGGAGAGGAACTCTACTGTTTATGGTGGAAAGTGTGCCAAAGGACATATATTTGTAGGTGGTGCAGTGGATAGAGCTCTGGCCCTGGAGTCAGGAGGACCTGAGTTCAAGTCCGGCATCAGACACTTAATAATTACCTAGCTGTGTGACCTTGGGCAGGTCACTTGACCCCACTGCCTTGCAAAGACCTAAAAAAAAAAAAAGAAAGAAAGAAAAAAGAAAATGAAGGGCCAGAATACTGAACCTCCTCCCCTCTCTCTTTTCTAAGGAAGAGATAAAAACTTCACATAAGTCAAAGGAAATAATCTGAATGGGACTGTGGTATTTAGTCTTTGAAATACAAATATTAGTCAACTCTCCATTCTCTATGTTTTCTGTCAATGCTTTAGAAAGTCCAAAACAGTTAATGATCCAAAAGTATTGTATAATTGGCTTTAGTATACATTGTATAATTTTTCCCCCTTAGCAGTTTTGCCTTCTCATTTCTGTTAGGATTAGATTGATATTAATTTGCAGTCCCTAAATATATACTGACGATGGCCCTAGTGCATGCTAGGAGGAAGAAATTAATCTGAGATAAAGGGGGAAGTGGTGTAGATGATTCACAAAGTGGACAGAGCAAAAAATACCTTTATCCTCATTTCTCATCATGTGTCCAATTATTTCTTTTCACATCTGAATATGTCTACTATCTCTTATTACCTACCCAGGAGTTTAGGGCCTTTCTGTCCTCTCTTCCTCAGTTAACTTTTTATGAGTTTATACAACTTCAAAAAATGTATTGAAGACTCTATAAAGTCTTTCAGTGTCCCCAGAAATGTGGCTATGTAATTGGGTAAGAGGTTAAGTATGCATGTGTGTTGAAATAGTGATAATCATATTTTGCTGTTGTCAATTATTCATTGTACTGCAAAGTTAAAATAGAAATTTTGGACTTTTCCTAAGAACTTTCAGCCGCCAGTAAGTCAGTAAAACCTTTTCTTTGGATTACTTTTTTTTCTTAACAGTTAACTATAGGCTCCTTGATGCCCCAATAACATGAAGTTAATAAGATTTTTTTAAAATGACTTATTCTGGGGTGGCTAGGTGGTGTAGTGGATAAAGCACCGGCCTTGGAGTCAGGAGTACCTGAGTTCAAATCCAGTCTCAGACACTTAATAATTACCTAGCTGTGTGGCTTTGGGCAAGCTACTTAACCCCATTTGCCTTGCAAAAGCCTAACATAAATAAATAAATAAATTGACTTATTCTGAGTGATACTAAACTAAAAACCAACAAACATTAAAAATGTGCACATGTGTTTCTTATGATACTCCTGTGCCCACACAGTTTTTTCAGTAAAGGTAAAATACACATTGTGAGGCTAGTAATTGGTCAAGTCAGGTTCTCCCATCTAGTATTTTCAAAAGGCAGTCTAGAATTACATTCTATATGAACTGTGGAGTTTAGAACTTTATGCAGACCAGGAGAGAGAGAGAGAGAGAGAGAGAGAGAGAGAGAGAGAGAGAGAGAGATTCATCTGCACCACCATGAGAATGATTTTGTCTAGCCAGGGAATACCAACAAGGACTCATTAAGTGCCCCTGAACCATGATATTTTTTCTGTTTAAAGTGGTGGAAAATGTCAATTTTCCTTCATGAACAGAATAAAATTTGGTTTGCTTTCAAAATGCCTATCAAGTCAAATAGTTTTGTATCCAGAGTTTTATCTAGTTCTAACCCAATTTTTTGGCAACTGAAAAATTCATCCTTGGACTTACCTATTGCCTACTGGAGCCAATGTTTTTGCAAGAGGGTAACTTCATGTACCTTATCTGTCTCAATGTCACAGAGGTTCCAGGTAATGATGTTGGGGCAAGAGAAACATATATTTCCCAGCAGCCTTTTGCCCCAACCTATAGTTAGATT
This sequence comes from Macrotis lagotis, assembly GCF_037893015.1. Lineage (NCBI taxonomy): Eukaryota > Metazoa > Chordata > Mammalia > Peramelemorphia > Peramelidae > Macrotis > Macrotis lagotis. The sequence continues at coordinate 376,858,022 of NC_133658.1, forward strand.
TAATCCTGCCAAGCAAAATAGGCATATCTTAGAATTTTTGTATTTTAACAAATCATACTCAAAACCTTAGGGACAACTAGGTGACTCAGTAGAGAAGAACACTGGACCTGAAATCAGGAAGCTTCATTTTCCCAAGTTCAAATCTGACTTCAGACACTTACTAGCTGTGTGATTTAACCCTGTTTGCAGCAGTTCTTCATCTGTATAAAGAAAAGGAAATGGTAAATCACTCTAGTATTATTGCCATGAAAACCACACTTGGGATCACAAAGAATTAGATATGACTACTCTATCCCAATCCCTCCCCCACCTGCACCCCTGCCAACAATACATTTCAAACTCATTCACACCTGCCCATTTTTTGTGACTCTTGCCCATGTCCTGCTATAAATCCACTCAGGGGATCTAGCCAACCCATTAGATGCCTTTCTTTATTTCTGCTCTGATCCCAAGGTTACCTGGGAGTCAAGCAGGCTAGTCACCCCTGCTCTCTCCAAATGACTAGTTCATCTTTTCTATTTGTACATTTTCATGAGACTATCGTCTAGAACTTTTCAAAGTACTTTTTCTTTGAACATCCTTGGCATTATATGTTGCAGTCTGCTTGCACCTGCCAGGCCTTCTCCATTGTCCTCCATATGTTACAGTTTTGAGTTTTTTAGAGGCTATCATGTTCCTAGCATCTCAAACAACAGAACTAGTGAATGTTCATATTTTAAAAAAACAGGCTCTTATTTCTGAGAGAAATTTGAGATCCTTAAAGGAGCTTTGCAGTTTTCAAAAGCAGTTCAGCCTTGAAAAGACAATAGGAAAAAAAATTATTTTCTCCCTATTCTCACTGCCTCATCACTTTAGGTAAGTGTAATGACATAGTAGTCTGTGTCTTAAGATTTCTTTGCTTCAGTCTATCCTATACACTTAATACCTGACTTCCTTATTCACTAATTTTGCCAATCTGTCCCCTGCTTAAAAACACCTGTGGCTTCTTTTGGCTGTGATATCAAAACTCAAATCTTTTGACTGACTTTCATCCTTGGCTTCATTTTATCTATCCCATATCATTTCCCTTTACTCTCTATATATTACCTCTGTTCTAGCTATGTCCCCAGCATGCTATATTCTCATTCCCCACCTCTAAACCTTTGATTGTGCTAATAATCTACAGAGAAAATGAACTCTTCTCAATGGAATTCTATATCTCCTTTAGGGTGTGGTTTAAAACCCATATCTTCTATGAACAGAGAGCATTCTGGGCAGAGGAAACAGCATGAACAAAGACAAGAGTGCATAGGGCGTATACAGTGTATGCAAATTTATGTAGAAAAAGTAGTCTAAATAATTCCTGGAAGGTAGGGTTTTTTGTTTTGTTTTCCAAATAATTTTATCATTTTTTCTAATTCAGTAAAAAAAATTTTTGATTATTTATATTGAATACATAAATTAGTTTGGATAAAATTATAATTTTTATTATTTTGACTCAGCATATACTCTTGAATGATTAATATTTCTCCATTTATTTAAATCTGATTTTATTTGAATAAAAGTTTTTTAAATTTTCTTTATAAAGTTCCTGGGCTATTTTGACAGGTGTATTCCCAGGTAGTTTTACTGCCTAGAGTTAATTTAAATGGAGTATATTTTTTACTATCTTTTCTTCTGGAGTTTGTTTGTGACATATAGGAATGCTAATGATTTATGTATATTTAATTTATATCCTGCTACTTTGCTAAAGTTATTAATTGGTTCAATTAAAATTTTAGTTGAGTCTTTGAGAAAGATAAAGAGTAGGAACAAGTTGTAGTTATACTTAAATGCCAGGTAAAGGAGTTTGAATTTTATTTATTAGGAAATAAAGAACCATTTGAGGTTTTGAGCCAAAGAACGGCATGACCCAATCTTTGTATGAGGAAAAGAAGTATGGTCAGGGTGTGAAGTATGATATAGGATGAGGGGAAGGGTGCAGGGAATAGAGAGAGGAGGTAGCAGGACTATAGTCACAGAAAGGTCTATTAGATCTGTATACTACACTAATCTAGGCAAGTGAGAATGGGGGCTTGAACTAGGGCAATGGCTTATTACTCAGGAAAGAACAAGTACAAGAAGATGATATGAGGTGGATCACAACTACTCCACATCTTGTGATGAGATCTGATAGCTGACTGGATATGTGAGATTTGAGAGAAGGTCATTCTTTATTAAACATGGCATCATTTAAAACATGTTATATACTATGATGAAAATTATAGGTAAAATGTTTTACTTGACTTCTTGGGGAAATTTGACCTTCATCTGTGGCAGGAATACGAGACTGATCTATAAATTGTTAGACCACTAAGAACAGATTACAAATAATAGACTTTTCATTATGAGAAGATGTCTATTTTTAGGTGGAGCTCTGATATTGAAATTCTGCATTGATAAAGATAATCATGATAACTATAGCATTTACATGGTGTTTTAAGGTTTACAAAGCACTTCAAATGTCATTTAATCCTCATTATTCTGAAATAGGTGCTATCATACCTACATTGCATATGTGGAAACTGAGGCAGTCAGAGGTTAAATGTCTTGCCTGTGGTCAGTCTGTAAACATCTGAGGCAAGATCTGAACTCACATCTTACTGACTAAAAATCTAGATCTCTTTTCTCCTCTGACACCTTTTCTAATGTACTAATGAATGTACTTCCTTTTCTTAGACAGGTCACAACTACTCCACATCTTATCATTCATGAATTTCTGCAACAAAATCTTCATAGAATACCAATTCAGTTTATTGAGTACCCTGGGTGGCTCAGTGTTCTAGTGGTGTGTCATTTAATATAGAAAAAACACATATATTTTGAGCATCTAGTATGTGTTATGCTGAGTCCTGGGAAATAAGGTCCAAAATAATAGTAAACCCTGCCCTGGAAGAGGCTCATATTCTATTGTCAACAGAACACAGCATGTACAAAATAAGAAAATCCTAAATACACAGAAAGAATTTGTGGTGGTAGGGGATGTGGGATGAGGGGGGGGAATAGTGAAGTAGTGCTACTTGGGGAAATCAAAAAAAGGAATCCTTTAGGAAGTTGTTGAGCATTGTAGAGAGTTAGAGATTCTAAGAGGTGGAAGTGAAAACAAGAAGCTTTATGCATTTTGGAGATACAGGCTATGCAAAGATATAAAGAAGGGAATGTCTCTTACAGGGAAAAGCCAGTGAGTTTAGCTAGAATGGAGAGTACACAAATAGAAGTCATTTAAAATTGGTGTTTCAGGACAAATAAAAAATTATTACTTTACTCATATCAAAAATGAACACCATAAAGTACCCAATCTGTGTCAGATATAGTGTTAAGTGAAATAAAATATTATCTCATTTAATCTTCACTACAACACTGGGAGGTAGACACTATAATCATCCCCATTTTATTATTGAGGATGCTGAGTCAGAGAGAGATCAAGTGACTTGCATAGGATCACAGAGCTAAAAAGTGAGGCTGGATTTGAATTCAGAGCTTCCTGTCTTCAAGCCCTGTCTCTTGTGCCACCCAGCTTCCTCTAGCAGGTGATTAGATTAGATTAGATTAGATTAGATTAGATTAGATTAGATTAGATTAGACCAAACATTTATGAGGTATATAATCATGCCAGGCACTGCACTTGTTTATCTTAATATTTCCTACACTCAGTATATGACCATTATCTCTCCTAACTTTGAGTATCTTTGATGATATTATTTTAAATACCAAATCATCTTTGGTAATGTGTTGCTCCTTATTTATTTCTTGAATATATCTTTTAATTTCCCTTTGGGTCATGAGCAATTTTGATTCTTCTGAGATTTCTAAGGTCTTTTACAGCTTTAGCATTCTGTGATTCTCTAAAAGGGTAGAACCCATTAAACTCCTCTTTGTAATTGGCCTTTCTCTACCTACTTTGCAGAGACTGAGTTTTGTAGCAAGGCATTTTTTTTCTTATTGTCATTGTCCTTCAGTTAAACTTCTTTAAGAAAAAAATGTTCATCAGATTTCAGAGCTTTACTTTGAATTCTGCTTTTTCAAAAATCAGCAGTTGGTGAAACTGTTGGTTAGGGTTGAAGCCATTGTCATTGTATAAAGTCATTTCATCTTCGTTCTTTCTTCTAATTTGGTGTTAACTCTTTACCTTTGTTCCAACTTATTGATGATCTGACTATATATATGCACCTGATTCTGAAATGACTTCCACAGTTCTAACCATCAGTTGATACATTTTCCTATCAGTTGATACAATTTCATCATGTGTGTTTGATTTTGTGATTTTTCTTAGATGTCCACCATAGCATGGACAAAATATTAATGATCATGATCTATAATAGTGAAACTTTTGAGTAATCTTTGAAACTTTGATCGCTTTCATTTATCTCCAAGAATATTTTCCAACATTTCTCATAATAACTATCCATAATACTTCTTTTAATTGACATTATTGAGTAGCCAAAGTTTATGTTCACTTTTAGAGATATTGTGATCCAGGACAAAAACTATTGAATTCAAAGTCACAAAATCTGAGTTTGAATTCTGATCGACCATGTGATATTGAATACTTCATTTAACTTCCATGGGTCTCAGTATCTCATCCATAAAAACGAGTGGTTTAGAATAGATAATCTCTATGTTACCTTCTAGCTCTAGCTTAATGAATCTATAGTTTGAAAGATCATGTCAAGGTTTTTTTTTTATCATGTCAAGTTTTTAATTAAATTTCTCTTCTTTATTCTCAGAGGATTTCATGGGCTAAAAAAAAATGAGATAATTTAAAGCAATATTTTGGTTCAGTGGAAAGATCACTGGGTTGTAAGTAAAGAGATTCATTTTCTACTTCCAGTTCTTTCACTGATTCACTGAATGATCCCTGGACTCTGCTTGCCTCCTCCATAAAAAATGAGAAGATTGAACTACTTGTTTTCAGAATTCCTTCAAGTTCTAATATTCTCTAATTCTGCAATTTCTAAGGAAAGAGAAGGGCAGCTAGGTGGCTCAGTGGATAGAACATCGGCCCTGGAGTCACAAGTACCTGAGTTCAAATCCGACCTCAGACACTTAATAATTACCTAGCTGTGTGGCCTTGGGCAAGCCATTTAACCTCACTGCCTTGCAAAAGAAAAAAAAATCTTAGGAAAGAGATCCATATGTGGTCTTAAGGGAATGGCATCTTGGAGTCATAGTGGATAGGAGTATTGGACATGTAGTTGGAAAACGAGTTTAAATATTGCTTCATATCAACTATGTCACCCTAGGAAAGACATTCAATCTTTGTTAACTTCAGTTTCCTCATTATATGATGGAGATAATGATATTATTTATTTCACGATGTTATTGTGAGGATCAAATGAGATAATATATAAGATATTTTGTAAATCTTAAAATGCTAAATAAATTTTAATTATAATACTAATTATAATTGCCATCAGCATCATTATTATTTTATTCTCCAAGTTCTCCTTAAGGTCTGAATCCTTTGATTTGAGATCTCTGACCTTTTCCAGTTGAAGTTCTACTCCTGGTTTGCTATATAAACTTGACCAAGTATGAAGCAATAAGAATTTTATTCCCTACCTCACAGGCTTCATAGGATCATTTACTTAGATGATTTAGGTTATCAAGGGATCTTAGAGACATCCTTCTTTTTTAGATGAGAACCTGAAGAACAGAGAAATAAAGGGGCTCATCTAAGGTCATATAACTTAATAAGTAGCAAAGCCAATATTGGAACTCAGGGTTTTTTACTCCAATTTAGTAGTAGAAGTGGTAGTGACATTTTTTAAAAAATCATTAACCTTCTACAATAGATATACTAGTGCCACTTGTCGGAAAGAGAACACAAGACTAGAGGTACTTAGGATGACAATTCTTATATAACTCACAAATTGGTACTCACAGTTGTTTCTGCCTTGCCTTGCTAAGAGGAAATGTCTCTGTTGTACTAGATTATAATTGTCAAGCTCATTAACACAGACTGAGCTGGTTATCTTTATAAAACCTAAAGAAGAAAAGGAAATTCCAAAGACCCTGTAAAAAATGAAAGATGCTGTTGTTAAAAAAAATATATTCTGTGTTAAAAAAAGTGATGCAAAAGATAACTTTTCATACTCACTAACAAAAGCACATTTCATCTTCCCGGTTTTTTACTCCCTCTCCCCTTATGTGACGATGTCATTGAGGAACAACCGATGGTTATCACTCAAGAGTGTAACTAGGGAAACCACAAAACCTGCCCCAATTGCTATGGAGACAGTCATTTATTTGTTCGGTCTGTGACTATTCATTACATCAGCAAAGCAGGAGACTCAAATACAGATAATCCCCCCCCCAAAAAAAAGAAATTTTTTAATCCCCCAAAAATAAGAAGAATAAAAACACACACAGGAACATTCCATGTTTCCTTCAGATTTGCGTTGGCCTGCCTTGACATGTTACAAAATATATCTGTATAGAGAGATTCACCTCTATCTTTAAAAAAAAAAAAAAGATGCTAAAGAAGGTTTTCAAAAGCTACCTAGTTTTAGCGCCTGGAATCCTGGTTCATCAATAAGCAGTTTTGCCGGGATGCACTATGGTGGGAGAAACTGACTAAAAAGGGGTCCATTATCAACTTGTACAATTCTACCTTGATTTTTTTCAGTTTTCTCCCTAACATCAAATCCCTAAGAGCTAGGTCACCACAAGAAATCTGAAAATATCCTCTAGAATGTCAAAGGTAAACTCTCCAAACACTGAGTCAGACCCTTATTTCCATTGTTCAGTATAGGACTTGTCAAGGTACAAAATTTTCTTCAGAAATATCCAATAGATGGGGACGTCTCTTTTGATCTTAGCATGGTTAAGATTTGTTTTTTTGTTTTCATTTGCAAAGATGTATCTCAAGTTAGGCTCAGTCTTATGTATCTACCTGAAATCATATTGTTTTATTTTATTTTTTTCTTTTAAGATCTTGGGTGGTAATTCTATTCCACTGGTTTGCCATTTCTTCTTTTTTTCTTGTTACAAAATTCATTTGCAAAACTCCTAACAGAGTAAACATGCAAGTGGAGTTATTGATATTTCCCACTGATGTGTAAAATGCTCTTTTATTCTCTGAATCCTCGTGCCCTTCTTGTTATTAATCTATCATCTCTGTTTGTATTATAGTAGCGCTTTCCTGCCTGAGTATTTATTAGAGGAAATGTAGCTATTCTCCTGCTGAGAAGTTGCATATGTTGAACAGCAATATGAAATATATTAAATAAAAGGTATTAAACCCGTCTAATGGCAAAGCATGCATAATGATACTTGTTAAATAGATTCATGTTTAAATTTTTAACGAGGCTCCAGGCGGGGCATACAGATCATAGACCTTAATTAACCTAGGACTTTCTTCTTTGTAATGTTGATTCAATTGGTTGAATTCTACAAAATTCTAATAAAACACAATTATTCGAGTATCTCTGTACATATATGTGTATAATAAATGCCAGAGATCTGTAAAAATGAATCACCACCCTAATTTTTGAAGATTTGCATTAATACAGGGATTAAAAAAATATAAAATATTTCTATTTCATTAAAATATAAACATATGAAGTTATTGGATATATGTAGACATGGGTCTTAGCTAAAGATACCCATTTTATGTATCTATAAATACACAATATTTGAAGTTTTGAAGATACATTTGCTTTATCTTTTGGTATTAATTTGTTCTTTTAATATACAATTATGGTAGCCACTTAAAGATGTAAAATTTCTTCACAGCTTTTAGGAAGGGTTTTTGCATACTAATTCTAATTAGTCCTCAGCTTTGTATAAGCTATGTACATTTTATTTGAACATTTATATTGTCTCATTTTGTTAGTTAAAGAATTTTATGTTCTGGGTTTTGGAATTTTTTTTTTACCCAATTGAAGACTTTGACCTTAACTAGATGATATTTTTTTGTAATTTCATTCCTTCCCTTAGTAGAAAAATAGTCTTAGATCATCACAAGAAGCAACATTCAAAAAATGTACCCAGCTTCCTCACATTCTAAAAGACAGATAACAAAACAAAACCAAATAAGGTGATATACTCTTGTGTTTCTGTTGCTTTATAAAATTTTACTTACCAGTCTTGTTTTGGGAATATAAAGTCTCCTCCACCTTTTTGGAATCATAATGCTATAATACTGTTTTTGTGGTTTGAGGCATAGTAATATTTAAAATTTTTTATCATGCCCCTTCACACATAACCCAGAAAATAAGAGCTTTATGTGATATGATAAATGAATTTATTGGTGCATAATACTAATCAAAGCAAATTAAAATATCTTTTTTAATTTTTTGATTGATTTCAGCTGTTCTCCCCTGGATCTTAAACAATCCCAATTTGAGACCTGATTTAAAATTATTGATTCCTTAAAGGCAAAGACTTTGTCTTCATCAATGTATATATGTCTAACACAGTGGTGGGGTTCAAAAGAGTATCGAAGCAAATATTTTTGATTTTACTTCTTTGCCTTATTTATTCAAAGACATCTTTTGACTTAAGAATTAATTTCCTTCACACTTTCATAGAAAAACACTTCTGTCAAATTTCTAAGCACAGTCTTAGAGAAACTGGTGGTCCACCCCAAAGAATTTGGGAAATAATCCATTTGGTAATTTAGAAACACTACAGTAATGTTGACTATCTTAGCCGCCCGCTGTCTTAGAGCAGACAGTGCCTGCTAATTTGGTCCAAAGCACTCTAATAATACAAAAAGAGGACAGCTCTTAAGGAGGGAATGTATCCTAAAAACAACAGCGATATATAAGCTCTTATTTTGAACAGTGACCAATTTACTCATTTATTTCAGATAGCAAACAGACTCAGTTTTCCACTTTTCATTCAGATTTGGTAGTCTTTGGATGTTTCATTTTCAGAAATAAATTCTCAATGCCCTAGTGAAGAAAGGAAGAAGAAAGGGACAGAATATTATATTTCTTATAATGAAGAGAAGAGAAATAAAAATACATTTTCCTTTAGGCTAAATCTATCATTCCCTTGAACACTACATCTTTCTAGTTAGTTTGTGCTGAGTTGCTGGATTTTTTGTTTTTGACTCAAAGTTCAAAACATGTACCCAAACTTTAAACCATTAAGAAATTTTATGATCCATTTTTTTAGCATGAAATGGAAATTTAGATCAAATGTCTAAAGTAGTAATAGGGTGGCATATTGTGCCTACAAATGAGAGTTTTTGCAAAAATTCCATCTCTTGTTCTGAGAGAGTAATTTTACATTCTTACATCAGCTTTCGGACATTTGCCCGATGGACTTTGGTGCTTTCCCAGAGCATCATAGCAGCCAGAAAGCCATACTTGTCTTGAGGTTCACCTGCTACCTTTTTTACTTCTTAATAGTGATTTGCAGCTGCAGAAATCTGTGATCCCAGGAGCTCCCAAGGAAATCAAAGCAGGTAATTTAATCAGACAAATTTCAGGATTGTCCCACTCACCTTGGCAGAAGAGTTCTAAGCAAACCGGCGAAGTTAAAATCCAGTTCTCTTTAACATGCCGGAAGAAAGCATGGCAGTATTATTATTGCTTCAACTAAGGATGCTTCATATTTAACCTCCAGCATTCCTCTTCCTTAGACTATAAAGTCAGATTTTCCCTTCCAAACTTCCCAAAGCCCATAGGGCTTTCTCTCCAGGGCTAAAGGAGATATGCTTTGAATCTGTCCCTCCACAAGTTATTAAATTGTCAGACTGAGCTTTGATACTTCCAAAGGTCTTTATTTAATACAGGTATTTCAACGAATATTTCATTAGCACTGGAAAATTGACTTCTTGTGGCCCAAGGGAAAGTAGAAACAAACAATAGCTTTTAAGCATCCCAAGAATGGGACCCTCTCTGGGCTGCAGTCTCTGGAATGAAATCTGTGTTTAACTGAGAGGTGTGGGGTTTTTTTGTTTGCTTTAAGATTGCCTTAGAACAATTTTTTCAAAGGCCTGAACTGGCCCTTTGACAATGGGAACTTATACCATCTATCAGCAAACTGAAGTTAAATCATCCTACGGAAGAAGATTTCCAAGTTAGATTCCGTTGTCGTACTGGTCCCCAAGTTTCATGTGTTTGTGTATCATAATGACAAGATGATAATAGTTTATTTCTAGGTATCCTGCTCCATCACAGTCAGAGAAGTGTCAATTTTGCATTTATTTTCCTGCCCATTTCCCAGGATAATGTGAATCATTTTTATGCCTCTAATTTCAGTCAATTTAAAAGGTTATTCTGGTAACATTTTTAAACCAAATATTTATTTACTTTGTTTTTACTGTTGAGACCATCTCATCTATTAAACTAATTATTGGAAATGTTCTTTAACTCCAAAATATTGTGGAAAATGTAAACATCTGGCTTTATGTTTGGTACTTTGTAGATAAATTGGTCTCATTGATTGGCTGAAAATTTCCGTTTTCATTTGGATTTGTGGCTTCTCAATGATCTAACTAGAAATCAGCATATGTGACTTGAGTATAACTTTTTGTCTAGCACATTTACTAGTCTCTGTAAACTCTGCTACCCGGGCTTAGCATACTGGGTATTGTTATAGTGAACAGATGACCATGCCGGTTAAAATAAACAGGACTACACCCTCACGAGTGAAGAATGAAAATGAAATGCATTTAGAAATCCATATTTCAAATGCTGATAGTTTTTATATATGTTTTTAAACAGTGACTACTTAAAGCAGACCTAGACAATTATATTTATATGTCAAACCTAGTTCCCTTTGCTCATGGTTAAACAACTACCTGTCAACTGGGACTGTCAAGTGAAATTTTTAAAACACCACATAATTGACATTCTATATTAGACATTCCTATTTGCCTTAAGGTGGCCAGACTCTATTTCTAATAAATTCTATTTCTAGGATGCATTCTACTCTATAAGGATGTCAAATACTATGGGAGGTTGAATGTCAGAGTATATATAGCAGGATCTGGGTAGACTGGCATTGTCTTTTCTTTCCTCTAACAAATTTTTTCTCCTTTCACCCCACTTCTCTATTGCCTATTTTCTTTTGTTCCATTTCTCTCTTTGAATTCTGGCTTCATAATATTAAATATCTTCCATTAAAAGTTTGCTGCTTTTTTACCTGACATTCTTGGAAAGCCAACTAAAATACTCTGAAAATATGGCCAATCAATAATAATACACAACCAACACAAACCCATTTGATCTTTCTGCAGAAACTGAGGACCAAGAGCTTGCTGATATCTGGCTACTGTCCTAGAATCCAATCTGATTACTTAAATTTCATGCTACTTAAGTAGCTTGGGATTTTGCCTAATTTAGCAGGTTTCACAAATATTTTCTTGGTGCTGTAAGTCATTACATTTTATTTCTTCTTGATAAGGTTTGGTGGTCTTCTCTCAGGCTTGAGGATAGGGTTGTTGGGGAGTAAGTAGATCGGATGAACCCCTGAGTTGTCAATAAATCTGTAAGAACAGAGATCACACCAAGTTGCTTATATGGGACATCAGAGGGGAATGGCGACTCTAGTATCAACTAGAGCTGATACACAAACCTTTGAAATGTCAATAAATCTGGAAGATCATCCTAAATTACTTATATGGTACATAAGAGGGAATTGAGGAACCCCAGTACCTGCAGAATAGCCATAGAATGGATTGTGCTAGTACGAAAAAACCATTTCAAGGAAGGTCAGACAGGCATGGCTCAGAGAATGAGTCCTATAGGGACAAAATCCCAGAAACAGTTTGAAATCTTCACTATACATTGAGTTCACAAACTTAAATGAGTACTTTACCTATTAAGATGCTAACTTCTCATTTTGTTTTTTAAAAAATGATTGTCTAAATCTTTTTTAAGAGTTTTTATTAAAATGAGGAAATTTTCACTACACCATGGAAGAATCTTTTCAAATCCTATCTCAATTGAGTGTATTTTATACATGTGCATAGATAAACACATCAACACTACTCTAATATATTGTCTAACAATATTTTCACTGTGACAATAATCAGTCTAAGAAATTTGGGCAGATTTCATGAAGATCACATAATAATTCCTCAATCTTTTCTTTAAGGAAGAAGATTATCTCTGTAAAGTATAATACACCATATAAATTATAATTCATGTGATAGAGATTCCCCGGGTGGAGAACCATTTTTTGTTTTTTTTTTTTTAAAGGCTTATCTTTAAGTTTTCTGACATTGTTGTACTTCTTATAGTCAGGTTCTGGGAAGGTTGTTATAGGAATCTCCAGTCTAAAAGTTAAAGAGAAAAATCACTCAATTGTGAATTTAACATCTTTTTTTTTTTTGGTCTATGACCAAAGCAGTATATATGTGTGTCTGTATGTCTATATACAAAAACATATACACATTAGGAAAACTCTACATACATTTTGTTTCTAAATTTTATTTGCCAAAAGATTCCCAAAATATGATTCCAACTAAAATTCTAGAGTCTTCAACTCACACTGTAAATGTGAAACTAATGAAAACATCTTTTCCTAGGACATAAGTAAAACACTCACTGAATAGCAGAGATGGAGGGTGGAAGGGGAAGAAAGGAGATACCAAATAGGTGCATTTAATTCTTCCCAATTTAAAATGAAGTGGTCCATCTTTCTTTAAGGCAGTAACTATAAATGTTTCCTTCCCCCCCACACACACACACTCCCCAGCGCTTCTATCAATGGATTTCTTTAATGCTGATGATGGTTGGTGCAGTTTGTGGGAATCTGTATTTAGTCAGAAATGTTTCAATAGAATGACCTACCAGATGGGACCAGTAACAATGCAGAGAGGCATCGAACCACCACAGACATTTGGTGCTTAGAATAATAAAAAGACTATAAAATTAGATTAGTTGAGTCTAATTTGGAATTGGTATATTCCCCATGCACCCTTGCAGCTCTTGGGCAGATAAAGCCCTGAGATTTAGCACTGTGTCAGGACAGAGGACTGCAACTTCCAGTAAAAGGGAAAAGAGAGAGAGGGAGACAGCGAGAGAAAAGAGGCATTCTGGGAGGTCGCAGAGGGCAGAGCAGTGACCTCCAATGATTTACAGGCCTTTAGCTTAATGAAATTGTTTCAGTGACATGACAGTAAGAGCTCGTAATGGATTGGATGCCCTAATGTAATGAAATTACTCCCTTCTGCCTTAAAAAAAAATGCGCAATTAATATTTACTGAGACCTGACAGCCTTTGGTGCTCGTCTGTGCAGTTCTTTCAGACAGTCAGTGTGGAGAGACAGAGCAGCGTGGCAGGCAGTGAGCAAGCCTCCTCTCTGGTGCCGAGCACAGACTGCAAAGGGGTAGAGGGACCCACCAGTGGCCAGGGGACGCCCGGCCCCCAGGGCTTCAAGATAGTCCCCAGTTCTTCCCCACTCAGCCTTCATGCTCTCCCCTTCATTTTCTGCAGGCAACTGGACAACAACCAGATCAGCTGCATCGAAGATGGAGCCTTCAGAGCCCTGCGTGATTTGGAGATCCTGTGAGTTGATTTTGTGATTTGTTTTTCCTATGTGTGTGTGTGTATGAGAGAGAGAGAGAGAGAGAGAGAGAGAGAGAGAGAGAGAGAGAGAGAGAGTATATGTGTGTCTGTGTGTGTGTGTGTGTGTGAGAGAACGTGTTTGTGTGTGTGAACGTCTCTGTGTCCCTTGCTGCAATGCTTTTAAAATTGGAAAGGGGTAGAGCCCTCTGGTTGCCTTGGTCAAAGAGTTGCGGACAGCAAAGTGTGATTTCTCACCTCCCACAAACTGGGGTTCCTCCTAATTAAGTCACAATAGAGCTGCTGCTCCCAGGGAGCTCCGAAAATGCCATATTTGTTGCTGGGTGAAACAGATGGACCGTGGCTGGGCAAGAACCTTACACAGTGTACAAGGAGAGCCTTTTCGAGTATATGTGAACAGAAAGGATGGGTAACAGGTTTGGTGAGGGGAAGGTTGCAAAGAAGGGTCAGTGAGAATTACCCCAGATCTGAAAGAGATCTCTGGGCATAGGGCAGGTGCTAATCTCCAAAGAGATCTTGTTGCAAAGCATGGAGACAAAAATTTAAAAAAAACTAAACTAAATCACAACAAAAGTCCAGTTCTTGTTGCTAAGATCTCTCATTTAAATGCTAACTTTCTACATAGACCCTAAAGAACCATGGAAAACAAAGACTATAGGAGGTCCCCATTGGGATCAACACCCACAATCTCCACCCAACCTTTCTGGAGGGGAGGAGGGGGGTAGAGGAAAAAACATTGATAATCAAAGTGCTCTAGAGCTAGTCACATAAAGTTTCCAACTGGCATGCAAAAGACAGTGGGGAAAGTCCTCTGTGCCCCACAGCCTGGCAGCCCTCTCTACTAACTAGTATCATTAGGTGAATATAAGATTTTGATGGTAGCCACAGAAAGCTATTCCTCTCATGATTTGGAAATACAGAAAAGGGTTCTGCATGTTTTTGTTTTTAGCCATCTATGTGACCTTGGGCAAGACACTTCATCTCAGTCTCAATTTCCCTATGTTACTAAACTTCATTTTCCCCATCTATTAAATGAGGAGATTGGGATAGAAGGTCCTTAAGTTCCTTTTTACTTTCAGTATCCTGTTATTCTAAATTATTCTGATGGTATCATTTCACCCAGGAGAGAGGAGTATATTAGAGATTTGTTTTATCCTTTCCTTAAAATGAATGATTCAGAAACTGAAGAATATATATCTCTGACTCTCAGATGAAGGAATGAATGAATGCATGAAGAAGTCACCTTTGTACTTGAGGGAAGAAAGAGAAAGGAAAAAATCCCCACTCTATTCACACACCCAATCTGAACCCTGCCCTGCAGACAGAGATGAGTTGAAAAAGGCCTAGCCACATTATTAGAGAAGGAGATGATTCAGGGAAGGATCATGGGAAATAAAAGGGAGATACGGATGCTGTGAGACTTTTGAAATTTGATGTGAGAGGCAAAGTAGCAGAATGTAAAGATCACTGGATTCAGTGGTAGATGATCCAATTTTGTGTCCAAGTTCAAATTCTTTCTAGTTATATGACTATGGACAGGTCACAACCTCTGTAAGCCTCAGTTTCCTTATCTGTGAAGTGGGAATAATAATAATAATAATAATTTTGCTATCCATCTCAAAGGGCTGGTATGTTGAAGTGTCCTGCAAAACTTAAAATTGCTGTAGTAATGAATGAAGCAATGGTGTGATACCTCACATCCCAAGGTACTCCCATCCAGCACTAAGAAAAGCAAGAAATCCCCTCTTCTTAACCAAATTCAACTGCCAGGATGGGAGGTATATTAGAGCCCTAGGACTGGTAACCTTTACATTTCAAAACTCAGCTTCCCTAGTGAATAGCATTTGGGGGAAGAGTAAGGATGATTCTAACTTCTCGCTGATCATTAAAGAGAGAAAATAAAACACATCAACAATCCTTGTAAGGGAATCTTAAAACAAGCTAAAAAAAAAAAAAAAGGAAAAAAGTGACTAGCTGCCATAAAGCAAATGTGATTTTTTTCACCCAGCATATTGGTTATCTTTCATAATTAGATATAGGAAAAGTTGTCTTTAGTCAAATTTGGTGCTTGTAACCTCTTGGGTAACATTGGACAATCCTCCTCTTTCTAAGTGTATAGGGATGAAGGAACAATATGGTGTTGGTTCTCAAATACATCAAATGTTTCTCCTAAGTTAAAGCCTAAAGATTGTTGATGGTAACAACGTGGCTACCAGAAGCCAATGGGATTTGATTTTATCTTCTCAATTCCAAACTAACTCAGATGGTAAGCATTGTTTTAGATTTGCTCTTCTGGCCCTGCATAGTTAAGTAGTTAAAAGTAATCATAATCAGTGATTCCATAGATATTAAATGCCTATCATAGGTATATAGATATGAAATAATCTATCTTAGCTCTGAGAGATTCTGAAATTGGTTAATGCTAACTATTTCATGAATCTTCTACTGTTGAAGAATTCCCCTTCACTCTCCCACCTAAACAGTCCTTCCCTCAAACCTCAGAACCTCTGTAATTTTCATTTCCACATCAAAATCTAATTGATAATAACAAAAGTCAGCATTTAGCTAGTGCTTTTGAATTAACAAAGCACTTTACATACATTATTTTATTTGTTAAACACCATCTCTGATATTAAATTGGACACTGGAAAATGTTGGAAATTCACTTATGAGTGGACTTTAAGAACACTTGGTAGGGAATTCCAAAACTATCCCCATGCCCACAAAAGATATGTCAGTGCACATCATGAAGAAACCAAAGCCTGTGACTTTAGTAAGGTAACCCGACTAGTTACTTCATATGAAAAGAGACTCTGCTTGACCCCAGAGAGCAGAACTAGGTCCCACGAGACACAGATTTTCATTCAATAATAAGGGAGATCTTAAAAAATTAGAGCTGTCCAAAAACAGAATAGATAGATGGGTAGGAGTGAGTTTCCTGTCATAGGTGATCTTCAAAGCAGAAGCTGGTGTGGTGGTATGCATAGGATGAATGCTTTGGGTGGGAATTAACCTCTCTTAACCTCTGCAGCCCCTCACCACTCTATAATTCTGTGAGTCTGTACTTTGCCTGTACGTTTGAAAGCTGTCAGCATGAAGCAAAAAGTAACAGAGACCTGTGGTAATCCCAGGGAATACTCTCTTCTATCTAACTTGGGTGGGAGGAAGGAATTGTAGATTGTAAGCAACTGTGGAAATAGAGCAAGTGGAATAACCTGGTGATCCCATTTACCTTGGAAATAGAAGAGCTATATTCATCTTCCATGGAAACAATCATTTAAGCCTCCTCTTTCAGATTTTGCCACCATGGTGGGGTTGATGTGACCAATTGCATTGTCTTAGGCAAGGCATAAGTGCTAAATGAAAGACAGCTTTTAGAGCCAGTTTGTAGGACTGGATGGCAATTGTCAGAGATTGATGCCATTTTAAAAGCTGTATGAATATCACCTGCTTGACACCAGTGCATTATCTAGTGCTACTTTTATTAATCATCATAGCTTATATTTCTATAGTACTTAAAGTTTATAGACTGCAACTCTGTCCACTGGTGAAAGTATTGCTATCCCCACTTTACAGATGAAGAAACTGAGGATCAGAATGGTCAAGTAATTTCCCCAGGATTACACAGCTAGTATTAAAGCTAGAACTTTGACCAAGGTCTTTTTTACTCCCTAGTCCATTGTCCTTTTCCCTATCACACATCAGCTCTCTAATCACCATAGGTTGTCCCCTGGGTCAGCAAAGGCAATGGAATCATAAAATTTGGAAGTTGAAAAGGCCTCATCATCTATTTGCACTACACTATACCTGAAAAAAAAAGCCTTAGGCCACATAGTAGTGAACAAGTAGTCATTCTGCCTAAAGAGAGACTGAGTATAGGAGTGTTTTCCCTGGAGGACCTTCCTGTATCTGCATCAGATGATTGCCAATGAAATCAGATTACCAAGAGATTCCCTCCCTCAGTTTCTTTTTTAACAGAACTAGTATTTATCTTGGGATCATGTACCTACCCCTCAGTGAATTGCAATGAATAAGATTCTTTCAGTCACATCCCATTCTGTCATAGTTGTATAGAGTCATTCTATCTGATGTCTAAATTATTTACATTATTACACTTCACTCAGAAGATATGTACAAGCAAAATTGAATATAAATCAGAGTGTTTTCTCTTTGTTTGTTTTGTATATTGAATCCTGTTTTCTTACTCACACCTGTAATTCTGATAGAGCCTCAATTTATGGTAGAATCTAACAGTTTAGAATTAACTTTTTCTGCTTTTTCTAGATATACCATCAAGTACTTAATAGTCAGTAAATAAGCATGAAAATACACTGAATGATTCTGTAAAGAGATCATGAAACAGGTGATGCCTTTCTAAAACAAATCATATCCCTTAAGCCAGCTGGTCTATTTATTACAAGGGACTTGAATGTTTTGAGGTTTTGTTTTGTTCCCTTAAGATGGGCATTCCTGTAATTAGTCTAGGAAATCCAAGTAGGTGTGTCCCTTTGCACATAGTTAATCATTAATCAATGGTTTGTGGGTTTACTTGGTTTTTTTTGGTCATTCATTCATTCATTCATACATTCCCTCCTTCTGTTCACTGTTATACATGAGGTCATTTGTCAACTTCTTAGGTAGTGTATTTCCATTGGTTCTCTACCTTCTCTGCCAGACAGGGCAAGAGAACTTTAGAACACCTAAGCAGAAATAAGAGATTCAGATAGCTTGCCCATGTGTCTTCATAACTTAGCAGGGTTATATGGGTATGATGCAGCATTATACAGGGTATTGGACATGGAATCAGGAAGATTTGCATTTTAATCCCACTTTAGATGCTTAACCTGTAAATCACCTTAATCTGTCTGGTCTTTTTTCTCACAAGTAGAAGAGAGAACTAGATTTGATGGCCTATAACCAGTGGTGGGATTTGTCCAGTTCACACTGGTTCAATAGAACTATACCTAATTTTATGTTGAATTTGGTGAACCAGTTGTTAATTTATTTGAATTCCACCACTGCCTATAGAGTACCTCCCAATTCTAAATCTATAATCCTTACCAAAAATTTAGAAAACAAAATATTGCAGGATTGGGGTGGGGGAAAGAGGAAGGGAGAAAAAAATTCATGCTATTCACCTGGGAGTTACTGCCTAGTAACATGAAAACAGGTTGTCAAAGACATTAGGATAAAATGTAGAAAATTTTAAAAAATATTTCTTGTCTCCCTCTGGTTGGTCAGACCTTGGACAATCACTACTCTCAACTAAATCAAAGTTAAAACAAGTATATATATTTCTTTTTTTTAGGGTTGTTTTTTTTTGCAAGGCAATGGGGTTAAGTGGCTTGCCCAAGGCCACACAGCTAGGTAATTATTTAGTGTCTGACACTGGATTTGAACTCAGGTACTCCTGACTCCAGGGCCATAACTCTAGCCACTCTAGCCACCCCTATATATTTCTCATATGCACCCACTTAAGCATACTTTTCTTCTCAGTCTGTTGTTAATATTGTAAATATTTGTAAATATTCTTGTTACTTTCTCAAACACTGGTTTGCTGGGGAAGAGGGGGACACTTAATGAAAATGGGTGGAAGGGTGGGGCAAAAGGGGTAAAACTGAAGTCTCAATCCTTTGTAAATTTTTTCAGAGAAAAATTTACACTATATTTAAACTTTAGAGGAAGGTAAGGGAAATAATCAAATGTTTATGATCAAGAAAGATTTTGTTTTTGTTTTCAATACTGTTTCATCTTGAAATACTTTAAGGTTTTTTATCACCAGGCTCCTTAGAAAAAGAAATTTCTATGAGCTACATTCTTCTTGGAGTTCCTGAGGGCATATGAAGAGCTGGGGTGGTGGTATGAAGGCTGTGACTCCCCCAGGTAGCTGGAACTAGGGATGGGCAAGGTAGGCAACTGCCCAAAGCACAATATAACTGTAATACAGTAAGAAATACTTTTAATATGACTTTTCTGGAAGTATGAATATTTTTAATGCCAGTAAATCCTGGTCTCCACAACACCTGGGTATCACTTATTTTATTTTTTTGTTTGCTCACGAATTTTTGTCAGAAGTCATTATGGGGGCAGCTAGGTGGCGTAGTGGATAAAGCACTGGCCCTGGAGTCAGGAGCACCTGGGTTCAAATCTGACCCCAGACACTTAATAATTATCTAGGTGTGTAGCCTTGGGCTAGCCACTTAACTCCGTTTGCCTTGCAAAAACCTAAAAAAAAAAAACCCAGAAGTCATTATATATGTAAAGAATGTGAGTTTTCCTATTCAGGAGAACATACCGCAAAGCCATGCCCAGGGTACAGAGAAACACCTTATCCTGGCTCTGACTCTGGATTTTAAACTGTGTTGGATCACTTACCTATGAACCCAGGTTTTTACTTCCCCTTATGGGTCACTCTTCTCAAGAAATTAACCTTTTAGTGAATCCCCTTTGATTCTGGAGGCAATTTCACCTTTGGTTTAACCTAGGGAGTTAAAAAGTAAGGCATGAATTAGACTCACAATTGATTTTTTTTTAAATCACAGTGGATTCACTTCAGTGGTCTCTCTTCTCCTATTGTCATCTCTTTCATATCATCCTCCTTTAGATTATTATCAAAATTATTTATTTTTTATACCCAAGTTTGTGGCTTTATCAATTTGTGGAGCAACTCCTCTAATTGATACAATCTACATTTTCAGAAGCATTGCCATAGCTCTTAGTCTTAGAAAGCTTTCAAAGGCAAAAAGAGCTGAAGATGATGTTCTCATTGTTAATGTGTGTCTGATCTGAACCCAGATCTCCTTAATTCCATGGCTGATCCTCCATTCTGCCATACTGCCTCTCAGAAATAATAAGGAGATTGAGATTGGAGTAAGCTTCAGATTTAAAAAAGCTAACACTGGTCAAAGAACTTGGCTTCAGGGACCTGAGATTTTCATCTAAAATTGTTCATTGAGCAGGAGCTGACTGCATTGGTAGAATGAGTTTCTTCATTTGGAGGTTCCCTATATAAATGAAATCACAGTTCTAGTCTAAGAAGAATTAATAATATTTAACATTTATAAAAAAGAGATTTTTAAGGATTCCGAAGTTAGTGACATATTATATGGTTGAATTATCACAAAGATTGTGAGGTAAGTGCTCCTGATAGTATTCTCCCCATTTTAGCAAAGGAGGAAATGAAGACAAAAAGCAGTCAAGTGACTTGCCAGGGGTCACATAACTATTAAGTGTTGGAAGCCAGAATGGAAATGATATTTTTCTGATTCCAGCCCTATGACTTCAACCACTGTCCTTTGACGCCTCAATCTACACATACTCCATAAGTGGTCTCTGGTAATACAAGTAGCACAGAGTTACCAGTTACACTAGAAAAGGTTCCACATTGAGAAGATAAACCTTCAAGTGTTTACTGAATTGCTAGAAATGATCCAAAATTTCATAGTCATTCTTACCCAACAAGATCAAATAGGAGGGTTAAGTAGATAAGAAATACCATACAAAACAGCCTATCAGCCAAGAAAGCCAACACAATCTTAGGCTGCATTGATAGGCAGAGCATCTAGGACCACGGAAATGATGGTCTCACCACCCTCTGCCTAATCAGATCATACCCAGAGTATTAAGAGCTAGCTAACATTTAAAGAGTGCTTTAAGGTTTGCAAAACATTTCACAAATATTATCTCATTTGATCCTCACAACAACTATGGTGGGTAGGTAATATTATTAACTCCATATTACAGAGAGGAAACTGAGTCAGATAGGGTTGTTAAGTAGCTTGCCTATGAAATGTGATTTGAACATGAGCCTTCCTGACTCTAGGCCTAACATTCTCTCCCTTATGTCACTTGCCTCAAGATTTAGAGAGAGTACAGGATAATTATTATCAAGTATTTGAAGGGCTATCACATACACTTGTTTTGCTTGACTCTTCAGGGAAGAACTAGGAATAGTACAAGTAGGTAAATTTAGTCTGAGTAAAGAATTACTTCCTAGCACTTAGACCTATTCAAAAAGTGGGATGGGCTGTCTCATGAATTTATTGGAAATTTTCCAAACAAAGGGTGAATGACTACCTGGTGTGGGATGAGTAAGATAAAATGAAAGGAAGAAAACAAACATTTATGTTTTAAGCACTCTACAAATATCTTATTGTATCCTCACAACAATTTGGGGAGTGGGTATCATAATAATCAACCTCATTTTAATTTGAGAAAACTGAGATAGACAGAAGCTAAATGATTTGCCCAAGATCACACAGCAAGGAAGTGTCCAAAGCTGACTTTGAACTCATGTGTTTCTGGCCCTATTCCAACATTCTACCCACTGTAGTACTTTGTTGCCTCTCATATAGCCTCTGATCTTCTGATTCTGGTATAGGAATTTCTTAGAAATGCTCTCCCACAGAAACTACTTTGACACCAAAAAGTATATAGAAAAGGAAATCATAAAAATTTCTAATAAGCCACAAGGTGGCTAAGTTGGTAACAATGTTCTGGCCATAGGAAGATAAAGGTTAATTTCATTCCATCGTTCTCTTGAGGTTGGACCAAAACCCTGCTAATATAGCCTTTTCTGTTGTGCATAGGGAGTTAAATAATAGAAGCATCAAACTTAAAACTAAGACTTTGATGGCTGTTAAAAAGTCAGTATTTGAAGCCAGATATGTATGGAAATAAATACTGGTTGAATAGAATTGAGATTTGAATTGAATTGAATCCATGAAAAAGGTAGAATTTTGAAGTAGGGATATGATTTGGCGGAAAAGAATATTTTTATATTTACATCGTATCTTTGGTCTTGACTTAGTTAAGGCTTCTGTACATTTGAGAAGGAAAGTTTATCCAGAAAGAATTCTAGAACTCTATATTGAAAATAGTAATAATAGTGAGAATAACGCTTTCAGTCATTTTGTAGAAGATGAACTTGTATCTCAGTTACAAAAGTCAATTTTTTTTTATCTACCTGAATAGTACTTTACTAAACATTTAACTATGAAATACAAAGTTGAGAGTTTATTATAGGACAACTTCTCTCTGGACTCCATTGAAAATGAAAAGAATGGAATAATAACAATAATTGACTTTTATGTTCTGAGTATGGTTTACAAAGTATCTTGTCTTATTTGAACCCTTCAAGGTAAGTGTTTTATTGTTCCATTTTACAAATGGGAGAGGAAAAACTGATCCAGATTAATTGGTATGCTCAAAGTCATACTGGTAATAAGTGCTGACATAAGATTCTGAACTCAGGACATTTATGACTCTAACTACTCAGCCTTACAACATAGTTTTCCTGTTCCCCACTAAGCCCCCACAGGAATTGAGAATGTAGTTGTCCCCTAATTATTTTTAAATATTTTACCAGGTTTTTTATTGAAACTAAGTCATTTTTCCTGGGTTACCTCCTTTGTGAGCTCTTCATGATTTACATTTTTCTATCTATGTGGTGGTCTTCTTAAAATGAACGAAACTGGGAATGCTGTGAATCACGGTTTTCTATCTGAAAGGGAACAACCCCATTTCTTCCTATTTGCAGAGTATCTGGGTAGAGTATCTCTATTAAATAGAAACATTCTATTTACTTCAACTGTTTTTGGAGGCAGATTGTTAGTCATGACATAACTTTGAATATACAGGCTGTCATTGCTTAATGAAAGCCTAAAACTGCCATGGGAACGTGATTTCTTTCTCTATTTCGCTGAAAATTGTGATCAGTTCAGGCAATCAGGATTAAATTTGCAGGGCACGAGATACATTCTTAACTTTTATCCTGCTGCTAGAATACTGGAACACAAATGAATTTTTCTCATATATATATTTTTTCTCCATGTTGCATGAACCTTTTGTTTCAGTTCATCCAGATTTCTTCTCTTAGGAACTTGAAATAAAAGGCTTAAAAACAGACTCAGAAGCTATCTTTTACTACAGAAAGAAAGTAAAAAGAGCTTCAGAACCCAAATCATTTCCACTAATTTTTAAAGAATAGCTGCTCAATTAAAAAAAAAATCTCGTCTAATCAGAATGCTAGAAGAACTCATTTTTTCTGGTTAACTGAGGGTGAAGTAAAATTTCTGTTTTCTTTGTTGTTAAAATTAGAACATATACTTTCCTCAAAGTGTAGAGTTATAGGGTACATATGTAACTAAATCTTTCTGTGGTGACTAAAAACCTTGTTCAGGGTTATCATTCACTTTCAGTTCTCAATTTTCATTGCACTGGACTACAGCTACAAACAGATGACAAAGCTGTGAACTAAAGATTCTATGCTAGAGCTAAGACTTTATTTGTACATTTTTTTAAACAATATTCCCTAATTTCCTAAAATTGGCCTTTTTCCTGAGTATTCCCAAAATATTCCAGTTAATTAAAGATTTTGTTTAATTGGTTTCCTTATACTCAAAGATATTGACCATATGATTTTCTTGACCAAAGTTCTGGCTTGACATATTTTGACAGCAAGTTTGTGCTATTTACTAAAAGATAGGAACCCAGGCTTGTGGTTTCACTGTTATGTGGAATTTCAAAAATTCAAGTCAGAACCTTTTCTACAACTTAAAGACTTTAAAATTTTAACATTTTATTTATTTAAGGCAATGGGTTTAAGTGACTTGCTCAAGGTGACATAGCCAGGTAATTAAGTATCTGAGGTCACATTTGAACTCAGGTCCTCCTGATTCCAGAGCCTCTATTTACTGTGCCATCTAGCTGCCCTAACTTAAAGACTTTAAAGAATTGTCTGAAGCTTTTAAAAGTTAAGCCATTTGTTCAGAGACACAAAGCCAGTATGTTAGAAGTGGGACTGGAACCCAGGTCTTCCTAGTTTCCTAACACATGCTCGCTCTCTCTCTCTCTCTCTCTCTCTCTCTCTCTCTCTCACATTTCACTGAATCCCTTTATGCCCTAAAACAAAATTCTTAACATATTTTTGTCCCGGACCCCGTTTGATGAAATCTAAGGATTTCTCAGTTTAAAAAAAATTGTTTTTCAGTGCATAAAATAAAATATACAAATCACAAAGGAATCAATTTTATTGAAAGAGAGTTATCATTTTTTTAGAAGCTTATAGATCCTAGACAAAAAATTCCCTTCACTAAAACAACCAGAAAAAAACCAACCTACATCCCGGAAGAGATTCTAATGCTTTTCCACAAAGTATGAAGGCAGGAGTCAAAGCAGGGAATTTGGGTTTGGGGAATAGCCCTGTGACAGCCTAACTGATAGAGAGATAAAATCATTCCAGAAACCAAGTTTCCATCAAGTAGATGAGTTACAGTTGGATACTTCTTACCATACACGTAGTAATTTCACTGGACAGATGGTTCCATTTTCTGCATTCTCCTATTCCTCAGTTGTCCAGAAAAGCTTTGATGAACACTGTTATGATCTTGTCTTATGATTATTTTTCCCTTTCATTAGTGCCCATCTCATTTTTATGTCCCTCTACCCAAGAGAGCAATGTGTACATCAAACTAGAATCACAGAGAACAGCATGCTGTTGCCCCATTTTCACTTTAAGAGCTCCAGATTAGTTACTGTAGTAGTCAGGAAATCCTCTTGTTTGGGGAAGCCAATAGTGAGAGGCTCCTGTGCCTAGAATAAACCACCTCTGCTTTAGACAGACCTTCATCCTACTTGGTACCCCTACCCTTTTCTGGAACCTTCCAAATCTGAGATTTTCTGTGATGTGATCTTTTGTGCTGGAAACTTCTGTGTCAGGAGCTATCTAACCCGTAAGAGGTGCCAAACTGATGACCCTGAGAAAGAGTCTATCCTGACCCTATTAAAAAAATTCTCTAGCCCTGGGCATTGTTCACTTTGCTGAGAAATTTCTATGTGTGCCACATGAAAGGTGAGGTAGAAGAAGTAACTAGACTGGGGCTATGCCTAAAGTAGTCCAGAGGACAGTCTTTCATAGTATTTTCAACCCCTTTCTTCCTCTGCTATAACACAAAGATCACTTATTACATTAGAGACCCAGTGATTTCCCTCTTGGAGGGTCAGACACCCAAGTTGTA
Organism: Macrotis lagotis; assembly: GCF_037893015.1. Lineage (NCBI taxonomy): Eukaryota > Metazoa > Chordata > Mammalia > Peramelemorphia > Peramelidae > Macrotis > Macrotis lagotis. The sequence goes on from NC_133658.1 coordinate 376,883,547, forward strand.
TCCTTTTCTCTCAAGTGACTGAAATTCAGATACATCATTTACTTTGTATCCTTTCTGCTATTCTGCCCCACTCCTACTCCTTGTCCCAAGTTGGGTCTTCTACCTTGCCTTATTGTGAGTTGAAAGGTGCCCCTTATTAAAGGGCTTCACTTTTAGCATCAAGGACTGATCTGACTATCTGAAAAATCTCACCCATTTCTGAAATTATAGAAATAGATGGACATCTGTTTTTTTGAAAATTCCTGGTATTCAGAGTACATTTAGGAGAAAAGCTATGATGCTTTTCAATTGCATTTAGCTTCATCAGAATGTTATAGAATGGACAGGAAAGTTGACAACTTGGTAGATAGTAGGCACTATGTAAATGTCATCATTATCATCATCATCATCATCATTATTAATAAAGAATAGGCTTCAGTTTCCTAAGCTATGAGAATTCTTTACTTTTTTCTGAGCCTTAGTTTTCCTTGTTAGAAGGAAGTAAAAGTAGATGGTCTCTTCTAAGAACCCTCCAACATAAAAATAATCTTTGATTCTGCATTATTCCATTTTGTTCCTCGTCTGTGAAAGGAATAGTTTGCTGGGGGTTTTTTTAAATCTCTTCCTCAAATGATTAATTTAGAAACCACAGGATAAATATCCTTATCTCCCAGATGAATGAAGGAATGAAACGAGTCATAGTTGCACTTAAAAGAAGAAAGAAGAAACAGTTTGGAGATATGGATAGGCAGAGAAGGAAGAGAGAGAGAGAGACAGTGAGACAGAGAAAGAGGGACAGAGACAGAGACACAGAAAGAAAGAGATACAGAGACAGAGAGAGAGAGAGAGTTATGATTAAAAGCAATATAAATCTCTGTGCTAGGCACTAGGAGAGATTAAATAAGCCAAGGTTCCCTGCCCTTAAAGAGCCTACAGTTTAACAAAAGAGATTCTCTCTGTTTCTCCAAGGTAAAGTTAATACTAATTAGAAATTTTGAGAAGTCATTATGATATTCTGATTTATGAAGCCATAGCCGAGACCTATAATAATGTTGTTGCCTGAGGCAAATACCATGAGAGGTCCCCCTCAAATCAGATTTTAAAAACAAATAGAGAGGGTGAGACCTTATAACAATTTTTCCACCCTCAGTAAACAAGCGCTGATGGGGGTAGGAAAGATAAGGTTGATGCCCAGGACAGCATGATGGCCAGGAACAACCTTGCTGCCTAAAGAAGGAATATTATTATCTGATAGCTCCTTATTTTAATTAAATATTCTTGCTAACTAGGTATTAAATTCAGTTGTTTCTTCTGGCTGAAGGAATAGGAGTGCTATCATTGCTCTCTGACTTTTAGAGCAAAGTCTGGTCATCTTGTTCTATCCATAGCCCTGAGCCATGGGCATAGATACAGATTTAAACTATTTAGTGTTTGAGACATAAATTCAACCTTGAGTAAATAGTTTCTGACTCCATATGAAATCCATTAAAACAAAAGAAACTACTAAGAGCATTTTTTTCAAGAAACAACCACCTGATTGGATGATTTTTTCTTTTTTTTTAATCTACCCGTGCTTCTTCTCCTCTCTTAATTTAAAAATGTAGTTGGCACCATATAGGAGAACAGCAAATAGATATTACTACTATAAAAACCACCTTACAAAATAAATCAAGTCCAAACTTCTTTGGACTGTCAATCAACTAAAGAAACAAGGAGAAATTCTACTTTTCAAGAGGCTTTGTTGTTAAATTGTTTCAAGTAATGTCCAAATCTTCAAGACCCTATTTGGGGTTTTCTTGGCAAAGATACTGGAGTGATTTACCATTTCCTTCTCCAGCTCATTTTACAGATGAGGTGACTGAGGGAAATAGAATTAAGTGACTTGCTCAGGGTCACATAGTAAGTATATGAGGCCAAATTTGAACTTAAGAAAATGAGTCTTCCTAACCCCAGGCATGGTATTTGATCTTCTTTGTCACCTAGCTACCCGTTTAAAAGAGTTCACATTCAAGATTTGGCTTAGGTCAGAGAAGTAAATGTTGATTCTTTATTTCATTACAGTATTACAAGATTTTCCAAAAACAAAGCAACCAGCAAAATTTCTACCAGTGTCTTGAGCCCATTTCTCATGCTACAAACCAGGGGGAACATCTTATGCCTTTAATGGATAGATCAACAGAAAGGCCAACATTTGGCTGAAGAATTAAAGTCCACCAGTCACTTGAATGCTTCCAAATGCTGCATTCTTTGGACTGACTTTCTTCCATATTTGCCAGATGCCTTGTTATTGTTCAAATGCAGGTACCAGTTAACTGTTCCATTGCAGTATGGTAAAATGAATAATTTATAGTCATTTCTCATGCCCTTAGGATACTGTGGTGGGGAGATTTCATTTCACACCATTGTTACCAACCTCCTGACTAGCCACCAGTGGCCAAAATCATCATACCCAAAAGTCCCTACCTATTTAGAAATCTGTATAATAAAGATGTATTTAAATACTGTCAAGTCAATTCATGTATTGCTAAAGAACAAGATTAAGGGAGTCTCTTTTAACCTTTTTGATAATACAGAGTAAATGGTTAAGTGGAAAGAGTTCTAGATTTAATCAGAAGATTTGGGTTTGAAGCCCAAGCTTTGTTACTACCTGTGAAAGAAAGAAATATTTACCTCTTTGAGTCTCAGTTTTCTCATATGTAAAATAACTTCCCTTCCAACACTAATCCTGTGATGGTATGATGACTTTTTTTTATTTCTTAGATTGAAGGGCAAAATAGCTTACAGTTCACAAAACTGTATAGTAAGAAACAAGCTTTTGAGATCATCCTGTCCATGTCCTACATTTTACAGATGAGGAAACTGATTCAATGCTATGTAGATAAATGGTCCTTTTGCTAAAGAATTTGAACTACTTCCTTTTGATCTAGTGATTATTCAAATAGATCATAAATAATGGTTTGAACTAGCATAGTTTAAATAAGTGACAATCTATTTAAATTATGTATCTATGAGTTCAACCACCAAAATGATGAGTAACAAATGGAGCCCTAACCACGTTAAAAAAAAAAAAAGACTGTCTAGGGATCCTAGGATTCAGAACTGGAAAATATCTTAAATCATGTAATCTAGGGTTCTTAACCTGGGGTTCATAAACTTGGTTTCATAAACATTTTGATAGCCATATTTCAATATTATTTCCTTGCTTTATAATTTTGTGTATGATTTTTATTTTGAAAAGGGCTCTATAGATTTTACCATACTGTTAAAGCATTCCATGACACTCAATAAAAGGATCAGAACTCCCCAAGTTCTGATAGGGCAACTGAGGTCCCAAAGGTCTTCTCTCTATTGACTGAATTGAGGGGAGACAGCACACTTCAGTGGAAAGATTTAGAGATAGAGGGATTAAGTTCAAATCCTACTTCTGATATTACCTTGGTGGAATAGCAATCATTTAAACTTCTCTGTGGTTCTGTTTCCCCTTCTATTTGAAAGGACAGACAGACAGTCACTGAGATAAGTCTAGTCTCATACTAGCAGAATCAGGTCTTAACCATATAATAATGAAGAAAGCACTGATAACAATAACAATAATAATAACTGATATTAATGTAATAGCTAGCATTGATATAGTATTTTAGGATATGCAAAGCACTTTACACTTTATGATCTCACTTTGTTTCACAACGGTTGTGGGAGGTAGATGCTATTTTTACCCCCTATTCTACAGTTGAGTAAACTGAGATATGGGCTAAATGACTTGACTAGGATCACATAGCTATTTAGGTATCTATGCTAGTTTTGAAACTCAGGTCCTCCTAACTCTTAGTCTAATACTTTATTTGCTGCACCACCTAATCAGAGTTATCTTTATTGAAATGAAAGCTTTTCTTCCCTGAGATTAAACAGAAATAGAATAGGATTTAGAACCAGAAGGGACTTCAGAGCCTAAGCCCCATCATTTTACAGTTGAGGAATGGCTCACCTAGGGTCACACAAGTTGTGCTAGAGATGTAGACCTCATCTATGATCTTTTGACTACAAATAGAGTAATTTTATCTCAATGTCAAATAGGTCTTTGATCCCTGGCATCCCCTCCCTCACAATGATGAACAAGGATGTATTTTTAATAGCCCTTAAGGCTTGAGATAGTATAGCATGGTTAGCCATCTCACCTCAGTAACAGGAAGAACCTGGGTTCAAACCCTATCTCTGAACATAGACTGTAAGACCTTCGGTAAGTCATTTAACTTCTCAGCACCTCCAGACAACTTGGTAAATTTCTGAAGTAATGATGTGCAGAACTGGCACTTCCTCAATGGGAGCGCCTTTCATTGATGAAATCACAGATGTCATCCAAAAACAAAATTCCCCTAACCCAAAGTGGTGGGTTAGTTTAGTGTATTCATGTAAATTTTTAAAAGCATCTTTTTTCATAAGGGAAAAACAAATATCAAGCTTATTAAGTTAAAAAGAGTATCACTTTTGCTCTGCAAAGTAGTTGAGCTCTCATTTTTTTAAACTACAAAATCAATTCTATTCATGTAGATGACATGAATTCCAAAGACATTTGTACTGTAATAGGGTTGGTATGGATTACCATATAAATATTATGTTTCATTTAAACTGGATACCAAGAAAAAAACAAATTAAAAAGATAAATAAAAATATTGTCACCTCAATTAAAATATGGAAAATATGACAAAGACAAGGATATAAAATAGAATGTGATGACACCACAGAATGGAGTTCAAGGAAAATTCTATGAGAGATCTATTATGTGAAGCAAGTTATTTGAAACTTATTAGAAGCAAGTTAGTTAATCTTCCATGGTATCCCTTCCCTTTTTATAAAATGTGTGTGGTAGAATTGGAAGAAGGAGACCTTATCTGTTTTATCTAACTCAAGTTATTGTAAAAGTGAAATGAAAGATACCTTGGCATATTTAATAGAAAGCCAGCATTGGAGTTTTGTTTATAAAGCTTAATAGATATATAACTGCAGGCAAGTTACTTAATGTTTCAGAATAGGTGTGTGTAGAGTGTGGGTAGGATGGGTCACCACATCCAGTTCATGTTTTATGAATGCCTATATTCTCAGTGTCATAAACAACTCCCTGAGAACAAAAATTAAAGATGGATTGCTAGTCTACAGATGAAATCACAGGACTAGACAAAAAAGAAAAATATTAATAAAGAACATTGATTTCGTTTGGCAAACACAAATTAAGCAACTGTTAGGTGTCCAGGATTGTAGAGATTTTTTAAAAGAATTTTACAATTTAAGTGCTATGTTTTTAAATGGCTTTTAATGTATGTGTGACTAAGTGGAAGATGGCACTTTTACTGTTGTTTAATAATAATTAAAATACTAGCTAATATTTCATAATATCCATGATTTCATCAGCATAAGGATTCACTCTACAGAGAGGCAAGTCACAGCCCTCTGCATTTTAAGGGCTGGTCTTTGTGAGTTGCTGAATCCAAAATAATATATCATCCAGTGGTTAGTTTTCTAACAATGTACCTACAAATGTAGCTGAGCTGGTCTTCTGATAAGACATCCATCTAGTCTATCACTGGGCTCATACTTGAAGCCTTTCCAGCTTGGCCAAGGACCAGCATAGCCTTTAAAAACCTAGTGTCAGTTCATTCCACAGTGAGGTACCAAAGAAAAACTCTTATTATTATGCAAAGTAAGAATACCAAAGTACATGGAGATTACTTTGCTTTGGAGAGTGTTATTTATATGCCTCTCTCTTAAGTACTCCTTATCCCTTAATAAGGACTATTGAAAGTGTCATTAAGAATAATCCTTTAAAAAATAATCCGTCTGAATAGAAGGTATCTGAGATGAGATTTAATTTGTCTAGGTGATAGGAAGAGGAAACTAAGGCATTTAACTACATTTCATTATATACAAACTCTTAAAAAGAACCTTGAAAAATCCTGTCTTTCAGAGAGATATATTCCTACAGAGATCTATCTGCTGTATTATACCTGGAAAGTTTTCCTTGTGGATTTTTAAATTTAGCTTTTAAAACATCCATTTGATGAACTTCTTAAATTGCCCAATCATTTAGAGAGTGCAACAGTTTTAAAGGGCGCAATCTGAAATAAAACCATGGAATCTCAGATGAGAAAGGGACCTTGCTGAGCCCCTTACTTTATGGATGAGAAAAATTAAGTGCAGAGAGGTCACTTGCCCAGATAGCTCTGTCAGCAGAGCCTGCTGGGCAGTCACTCTGTGTCCTCCAGTACTTGGGATATGCTTAGAATCTATCTCGATTCAGTTTCCATTCCTCTTTCAGTCTATTCAACTGTCCAGGTTGTCCAATGAAGTTATTCTTTCATGTGAAACATTTCATATATGTCTCCTCTGCTCTTTGTAGTGCATTACCTGTGATATAGTATAGGAAGAAATCTGCCACTCACTTCCTCTGTAACTTCAGGAAAGATAACCAACCTCTCAGTGCTTCAGTTCTCTCATTTGTAAAATACAGTTGGATCACCCATAAAGTTTCTTGCAGTTCTAAGTCCCATAGAATTTTAGACTAGAGGAAAACTTGGAAACCACCTGAAATGTAAATCTCCTTCCTTTACTCCTTTGGCCCTGGGGAACTCACTGTCACATGAGGCTTTTTTATTCAATATTTAAACAGCTCTTCATCATTGGAAACTTTTTTTCTTGTATGAATATTGACACTTTCCATTTATTGATGCTGGTTTTTCTTTTGGAGTCAAGTAAAATAAACATAATCTCTCTCATATATGTAGTATTCCCCTACCTAAATTGATTCTTCTCCAGGGTAAACATCCCCATCCTTATATGGGTAATTTAGATTCATTTGCCATCCTAGATACCCTTCTTTCTATGTACTCCAATTTATCACAGTGCTTACAATTTGGTTGTAATAACTTCAGTAGTCCCTATTGATGCTCAGACTTCTTTTTATAAGTGATGGAATAGAATGGGGAAAACTGGCTTTTCATTGATCTCCTAACTTAAAGCATATTCAGCAAATCAACTCATTGATTCAAGGCAATCATACCATTCAAATTTTCCATTGACTTCTAACTCCTATGAGGACAAATGAGAGTATAGAATCATAAACTTGGAGCTAGAAGGGACCTAGGAAGCCATTCTAGTCCGGCTCACTACCCATGTTACAGATAATGAAGAAACTGAGACTTGGAGAGGTTAAGTAGTTCGTTCAAAGTTAGAAAGCAAGGAAGTGTCCAAGGCAGAATTTGAACCTGGGTCTTCTTTATTCCAAATCCAGTATTCTGTCCATTAAACCATTAGTGATCCCTGAAAATGAGTTTGGCCCTTTGGAAACAATAGAATTCATGAATAATGATAGTGTTGAAAACGAAGAAGGCAAAAGATGGAGAGATCCAAAATTTGGGGTTTTTTTCTATTTTTCATTTTTTATATTTGAAAATTTCTTTAAAAGCATCTTTTTAAAAAAAACAAAAAATACTTGATTGAATAGAAGCAGTTTTTCACTCATCACAATCTAGTTTCAAAATTTACAATGAATCACAGATAAGCCTCCTATTAAGAAGTCATTCTCATTAAAAAAAAAAGGGGGGGGGCCCTAAATTGGCAATTGATTGTTTTTATTTATTTCTGTAGGTTTTACATGACACCTGGAGAACATTTAAAATGTTACTTGGCGGTGAGAGCTCTGTGTTTAAAAATAACGCTCACCCAGTGCCAAATCACTTTCCAGTTGGGTACAAATATTGAGACAAAAACCCCAGCTGTTATTGCTTTGGCTGCTAATTTGAGGTGTCAAATTCGAGCCCGACTGCTATACGTCAGTGAATAAGGCCCCTTGTGAGATCATTATGTTTTCTAACAGTTGAGAGTAATGGATTAATCAGTGCAGCATCAGTTGCTTTCATTATATGCCCACACAGTGGTTATGAGCTTTAATTTAAATGGTCCTTAGAGAGATCAAAGAATTTAGTAAACTGCAGCACCCAGAATATAGGCTAAAAAGGCTGAGTGAGAGGCATCTCTGCGCTCCTCATCTCAGTCCCATCAACTGCTTTTGACCACCCAGAGCATAGGCAGAACCTGGTAATCCCAGGTGAGAGAGTGTATTTCCACTATCCCATGGTTGAAATGATTCCCATCTATATGTAGTATAAGCAGAAAGGAAGGGAGTTATGGTGTGGATGTCTTTGGTTGAGCCTCAGCATTTGGCTTTATAGCCCTTGCCCATGGGAATAGATAGTACATAACGATACAACAAAGGTTTATTAAGCACCTACTGTGGGGAGAGCAGAGCAGACAGTTCACATAAGAACTCTGTGATCTACCCCCTGCCTGCTGAAAAACAGAAGAGAGTTCACGCAAGAACAGTGTCCATGCCAATTAGGTTTTCTTAAAAGATATATTCTTCCCCTTCCTCTTTTTAGACTATGCAAGGGCCTCAGCTTAGGGAGGAAATAAATAATAATAATGCTATTTATATAGGATTTTATAGCTGATAAGATGCTTTCCAAAAAGATTGGGTGTGATATAGGATGATGGATTGACTTTGCAGAGAGTGATGCAAGGAAAAAATAAAATAATTTTACTAGGAATCAAATCTTCTATCTAGTTCTAGTTCTATCCAGCTCAGGACCTAGATACCAAAATAAAATGAAAACCTGTTCCTCCCCTCAAGAAGCTTATATTCTGCTGGGGGTGGGGTGGATAATATCATACATAAATGAATGCATACATATATTTGTAGTATTTTTGTTTAATCTTTTTTTTTTCAGGCATGTCCAACTCTTTTTGGCCCCCTTTGGGATTTTCTTGGCAGAGATACTGATGTAGTTTGCCATTTCCTTCTCTAGCACATTTTATAGATGAGGAAAGTAAGGCAAACAGAGTAAAATAACTTAGCCAGGATTATATGGCTAATAAGTGCCTGAGACTGGATTCACACTTAGGAAGAAGAGTCTTCTTGACTTGCTGGCTAGCACTCTATACACTGCACCACATACATATATAACATGCATGCATATCTGCATACATACTTCAAAGAAGGAAAGAGCTTATCAACTAAACTCTACTCCTTATTGACTACATGAGATTGAACTCGTCCCCAAGCTTCAGAGAGGGCAGATAGGTGGCACAGTGAATAAAGTATCAAACTTCAAGTCGGAAAAACTCATCTTTCCTGAGTTAAAATTTGATCTCAGATACTTACAAGCTGTGTGACCTTGGGCACAAATAACACCTACTCTGCATTCCTCAGTGGATTATTGAAAGGAACCAAAGAAATGGTAATGGTTATAATGTTTTATAAATGAACAAGTCTTATTACCTATCAACCAATCAAGCATTTATTAAACATCAACTCTGCTTAGACAAAAAGCAAAGACAAAAATGACATCTCCTTGCCCAGGAGGAAGTTACTACAATCCATGAAGGAACACAAAATGTGCACATCACTACATAGAAAACAAATACAAGTCTATTATTTTTGGTGGTACAGGATACTATTATCAGTACGGGGTATTTTTGAATTATCATTATTATTTAGAAGTAGACAAATTGCCGGCAGTAAGGAGAAAGGAAATGATAATTAGGCTAGTGTGCCAGGCTTAGAGGAAGAATAGCAGTACTCTTTCCTCTACTCAAACTGTTTCCTCTTGCATGTAATCAATAGTGCAGTCTCAGCAAAGAATATACATTCTCTATGCGTTCTAATGGAGCTGATTCAGCACAGTAGCATGAAGACAATTTCAAGGCAGGGAGAATGGTAGTGCTGGGACTAATGGTCCACAATCAGAAGCCACAGAACTTGTTTCATCACACTTCTGGCAATCAGTTGCCTCTTTTGTGATCTTTGCTGATCATAACTCACAGGAGAGGACTGGGAAAAGTCTTCACAAGCATTTACTATGCCCTTTTTTATGTAGGAAGCATGGTGTTAAGAATACAAAGAAAGGTCAAAGTAGCCCCTGCCCTCAAGAAGCACACTTTTTAATGGAGAAAGCAACATGGTACAGGGTTAGAGTGCTAAACCTAGACTCAAGAAGACAAGAGTTCAGATTCAACCTGAGACATTTACTAGATTGTGACCCTGGACAAGTCACTTAATTTCTGTCTACCTTGGTTTTCCTCATCTATAAAATGTGAATAATGGTAATAGGTTTGTTGTAAAGATCAAATGAAATAATGTGAAATGTTTGTAAAACTGTTAGGAAAGTACCTGCTGAGCATAAAAAAATGATATGTGTCCATATAAATATACACATACATGTGCAAATTTGTATATATTTACATCTTACATGTATGATGTGTATTCATAATGCACATATACATACTCAATGAAACTTATCAACATCACATCATCCTTCCTCTGCCTGTATTTTACATAGACAGAACAGCTAAACAGTGGGAGAATAGGAACACTCAAAATCTATATTTATCTCTACCTAATATTTGAATATTTAGCATATTTGTATATATGTGGCTATATTTAAACATATCCATGTATGTATGTGTGTGTGTGGCAATCTCAGAGAGGGCAGCTAGGTGGCACAGTGGATAGAGTACCAGACCTCAAGTCAGGAAGACTCATCTTCCTGAGTTCAAATCTGGCCTCAGACATTTGCTAGTTGTATGAGCCTGGGTAAATCATTGTTTGCCTCAGTTTCCTCATCTGCAAAATGAACTGGAAAAGAAAATGGGAAACCATTCCAGTATCTTGCCAAGAAAACCCCACAAGGGGCCATGAAGACTCAGTCAGGACTGAAAGACTGAACAACAACAAAATCTCAGACAGAAAACTGAAGGAGGAGGAACAGAAACCAGGAAGAATAGGTTTTTTTGCAGAAGATGGGTCTGCATTTATTAAGTGTCTACTATTTGTCAGATACTGGGTGAGGTGCTGGAAATACAAAGAAAGACTGTGTTCTCAAAAGGCATAGGGAAGTTGAACAATATGTGTGCAGCTAAATTGGAAATAATATTTGGAAAATATTGATATGATATGAGCTGAATCTTGAAGGACGCCAGGAAAATTAGTAAGTGGAAATGATGAAGGAAGGCATTCCAAAGATAGACAGTAGCCATTGAAAAAACATGGAATCTCCAGATAGAGTGTTGTGTACAAGAAATAGCAGGGATAGGGTCACAGGATCCTAGTGTTGGAGAAGAATAAATATAAAAACCAGTTAAGAAGAGGTCAGTTACGAAGGATGTTAAAAGACCAGAGGGTTTGATCATGACGATTATAGTTTATTGTAGATTATTTGATTATTAGAGATTATATTATCTTAGGTAGTATGTGATATATTAAAGATTATTATTTTATTTTATTGTGTTAGGGAGAGTGTGGCATAGATAAGAATTATGAGAAAAATCACATTGGCACTAAGAAGATGAATTAGAGTTGCAAGATTATGGGTTGTAAGGGTACTACCTATGAGATAAGGGAAACAAGATATAAAAAAGCTACCTCTGCCCACAAATGGGAGTCTACAGAGGTCACCTGTCTCCTATGATGAGGAATAGCAGGTATCTATAAAACCTATTCTTCCATGACCATTTTCCAAACAAGAAATCTTTGTATCCTTAGAAGCCAGGAAAACCTTCCCAATTCTAGGGCAAGAAGTGTGATTCAATTTTGGCAACAGCTATCTTTGGGATTTTGTATCCTGGTGTTTCAATGGATCTCAGTATGCAAAGAATTTTAGATTTAGAGCTGGAAGAGACCTTTGAGGTCAAGTTTGATTCTCTCATCTTAGAAACTGAAATTCAGAGAGGTCAGGACTTAGCAATGTTCAAACAGTTAATAAGTGTCTTAGGTAGCCTTTCTAATTCCAAACTCAGTGTGCTATTACACAACTTCTAATTGAAATCTTGTTTTGCCCTCTCCTATCTTTTTTAAACTTTTTTCCCCTAGATTTTTAGGCGATGATGGTAATTGTTGTTATTTAAACTTGGAAGTTAAATGGCTAACCATCCTCCTGTATTTCAGACATTAAACTGCCCTGACTTCATTACTTTAGTTTAGGGATGAGCCAACCAACCTGGAGAGGAAGAAAAGGATCCAGCTAATCTTCCTCCCTCCTTCTCTCCTTTCCCTCCACCTCCACCACACTGTTGTAGGCTCCTTCTGAATTTCTACTATCCTACTTCATAAACTAAAAACAAGACAAAAACAAAAACAAAAAACTCCTGAAGTCCCCCTAACATAACACCTTGCATATAGTAGGTATCCAGCAAATAAATTATTTTGATGTTGATTTAGCCTCACTTATTTCAAGCATGTACATTCCTGAAAATTGAAATTGGACTTGTTTAAAGTCTGTTGCCTTTAACATACTTAGAGGAAAAGCCACTGATGAACAGAACATACTAATTTTTTTCCACTAATACATGGAATAGTCTATCTCCAGGCTATGTATGGGCAGAGGAGAGACTGTGGCTGCCTTGGGTCCTGAGAACTGCATACAAGGAGGTTTGTGGAGTGTAGAAGAAACCTTAATTGTTTGATCTTAGGCAGAAGTCTTCTTCCCTCAACACAGAGAAACCTATAGGACAATCTACAAGAGGATCTACAATAAGGAGTTTGTGAAAGGCTCTTGATTCCCTCTGAACTAGGGAGCAGCCCAGAAGAATGGCAGACAGGCTGGAGTGGCATCAGCTACAGATGCCCAGTTTTGCAATTATCCGTTGCATGCACATAGATAATATTGTTGCATTAGAGCCAATTACATGGTGTTATGGACACACAACACACAGATTATACCCAGAGCCGGGAAAGCACACAATGATAAAGCGGTGGCCTAATCAGAGGAGACAGAGGGAAATGTCAGCCTTGTTATGGCTGCCAGCGCCCAGGCTGCTCCAACCAGGCCCAGATCTTCTGAATCAAGGATGTCTATCCTGAGCAAGATTAGGGAGCAGTTACAGAATGAGGCAGATGAGCTCCTGGCATTCAGAAAGAGAGATCCAAAACTGAGATGGGGAAAGAAAGTAAAGTTAGGACTCTTGAAGTGTGATTACCATTCACATCCTGAAAGAGCCAAAGACTTGTTATTTGCAGGGTCCAAATCTCACCCTCAAAGCTTCTACCAGTAGCCAAAAACTCCAAGTGTTCCATATGATATATATTCAGCTCAATCAGTTTCTAGGAAGGGGAGAATAGGCAGAGACAGAGATGAAGACTATTTTGATCACAGCCTTTTCCTCAGCTTGCTCCCCTCCCAACCCCACTACCTACATCCTGATTCTGTGCTGTTTCTGATGGTCTTAGCCTCCTCCTAATCCAGGCTCTGACAGTGGGCCTCTGCACTTACTTCACCTGGAAAGTGAAGGCATCTCTGAGAGTCTTGTAACTAGTCCATGGTCAAGTCTCCACTAATAGCAAGCCAGAATAGGCAGATTTCTTTTTTTTCTGTTTCCATTTCAGATAGAAAAGTTGTTGAATAACTGCAGCAGAGGGAGGTAGGGACAAGCAGAGAACAAAAGAGGAAAGGGAAAGAGCGAAGGGAGAGGAGCAAGAAGAAAAAGAATGGAGGGGAGGGGCAAAAAAGAGACAGGAGTGAGAGGTAGAAGATGAAAACAGGGAGAAGGACAGGGAGGATGAGAAAATCAATTTTAAATCACAATCAAGGTTTCCTTAGTCTATGACAGTAGGTTTGACCTATATGTCCTTTCCTGTTGTGAATCATGGCTTTTATGCAGGCTTGCAAAGTAGTGCTCTAGAGATGGGCTTTAAACTAGTAAATCTTGCATCTTGTACCTGTTACTATAATTGTTTTGTTCTATATCCTTGTTAAAGTCACTTAATCTCTCTGGGCCTCTGTGGCTCTCTCCATAAAGTGGGGACAATCATTCTGCTCCTTTCATTCTGAGCTGATATTTTTTGCTAAGATTTTCTAAGGAAGAAGGGAGCTTCCTACATATATACATTCATATATATATATACATATATACATATATATGTATATATATGTATACATACACACATATTTACAAATATATATTGGGCAACTAGGTGGCATAGTAGATAAAGTATTGAACCTGTAGTCAGGAAATATCTTCTTGAGTTCAACTTTAATATGAGACAGTAGCTGTGTGATCTTGGGCAAGTCACTGAGTTGCCCCAATTTCCTCAACTGTAAGATTAACTGGAGAAGGAAATGACAAACTACTCATTTTTTTGCCAAGAAAACCCCAAATGGGATCATGAAGAGTTGGATAAGACTGAAACAACTATCAATAAGTATATACATTTTTACATGCACACACACACACAGACATATATATTAAGAAGATACCACAGAATTAGAATTTTAAAGCTAGAGACAAAATCTATTCAATCCTTCCTTGTCTTATAGCTAGGCAATAAGAAAATCAACTGCCTCCTCACTGATTAGTGTAGTCTTCTGTTCACAGTAGGTATCTAATGCTTGTTTAATTAAATTGATGAATTGAAGTGACCTGACCCAAATCACAATATTAATTAGTGGCAAAACTGAAACTATAGCCAGTGACTCTTGATTCCCAGGCCAATAATTTTTCCTCTATGTTGTAGCATCTTTGATTGTCCTCAATTATTGTTAATGAGTCAAGTATTTTCTAGAGGGCCCAAGTCACTCCATTACTATATAAACTGCAAGGGAAAAGTGTTAACTCTTTCACAGATTTAGGATAACATTTAGAACAGTGGAACAAAAAATGGAAACATTATGACCAATTGGGGAGAAGGGTTGAGAAAAGGCATATTCCATTCTTCCATTTAAGAGGTGGTGGGCTGTTGGTGTGGGGCAGTACACATGTAATATCCATAAGTTTCTGAAGTGGTCCAGTGAGGAACTGGAATTGGAATCAGGAAAATACAAGTTCAAATCTTTCCTCAGATACTTAAAAGCTATGTCACCCTACTTCTGTTAATCTCATTTTTCTCAACTATTCAATGGGAATTATAATTGTATCTACCTCATAAGACTATTCTGAATGTCAAAGGGAAAAAATTTTATGTAAACCACTTTGAAAACCTTAAAGCACTATAAAAATGTCAGATATTATCATCATTATCAATTATTGTTATTTTTAATCTCTTTTCTTTAGTTTCTGTCGCATGAAAAGGCTTTCTTGGTAAAGGAAGGACATATTCGGAGATAGATGTGATAACAAAAACAAGGGATACCAATTCAAATAATATAATTGTACAAAACAATAAATACTCTAACCAGAATATCAATAAACCTTTTTAATAAGTCACAATTAATAATAATGACAGTTATGATTCCACAATACTTGAAGTTTTACAAAGTCTTCTTCAAAATAGTCCTGTGAAGTATGTCATCAAAATATTATCTCCATGTTACAGGTGAGGAAATTGAGATTCCGAGATTACAATATAACCACATAGGCATTACCAGTGTTAATAACTGCTGCTAAAATAATCTTTAAAAACAAGTCTAACCACATCATTCCCCTGCTCAAATTCTTCAGTAGTTTACCATTCCCTCCAGGAAGAAATTTAAATTTAATAAGCCCTTCATACATGTCTCTGACCTTCCTTTCCAGGAGAACTAATTGTTAAATTTTCAGTGTATTTGCACCTCAGAAATTAACAAGTCCTACAAATCAGACAGAGCTTAATTTATTGTTATGTTGATTATCTAAATTTAAGAATTAATGGGGAAAATGTAACACTGCAGCTTATACTTTAAAATATATCATGGGTATCCCCCTTGCCCCCCCAAAAAAGTTGTTAAACCTTTACCAGCACATTACTGAGTAGACTCTAATAGCAGACATGCCGATACACTGCACACTAATCTCTCCAACTCTGAACAGTAAGCAGTGTTATCCATCTGGACCAGTGAGAGAGAGTAATAGGATGCGTGATAGATATGTCCCCTCTTTATCCATAAAATCAAAACTGCTAAGACTTGGAAGGGATTTCAGAATTCTCTGCACTAGCTTTTAACAGACCTAAACACAACATATTGAAACAATATTCCTTTCCACAATATCAGTGGGGGGAGCTCTCTCCCTCCCAAGGTGTCCTCTTTTTATTGTTCAGTTGTTTCAGTCAAGTCCATATCTCTATGATCCTATTTGGGTTTCTGAGGGTGGTTTTGTGGTTAAGATACTGGGGTAGTTTGCCATTTCTTTCTCCAGTTCATTTTACAGCTGAGGAAATTGAGGCAAACAGGGTTTAGTGACTTGCCAGAGTCACAGTTTACTAAGTTGCTCGAGGCCAGATTTGATCTTAGGAAGATGAGTCTTCCTGACTCCAGGCCTAGTGTCCTGGGCACTGGGACCCTTACTTAGCTGCCCCAGTTCACTTTCATGTCATTCTCATTGTAAAGAAGCTTTTGCTGAACAGTTAACTGGCAGCTACTATAGATTCAGGGGAAGCCTTGGTATGGTGTAGTATGGTGAATTCATAAGTTCTTACCTTTTGACAACTCTTTGACCAAGGACAAATCACTTAATTTCTCAGTTTCTCAGACTATATATACCTTATTAGTAAAAGGAATTTCTATATGGGAGTTCCTCCCCCTCACCCCCATAGCAGTAAAATTCTAGATCTAGACAAAACTGGAGTACCCTCCATTCATTGCTACTTCCCTGTTAGGAACCAGGCAGAACTAGCCAAATCCTTCTTCTCTATGATAGCCATTCAAGTAAATGAAGATAGCCATCATGCACATTCAGCCCCTTGCCCCCAGTATTTTTCTCCTCCCCCACTAAATATCCCCAGTTCCTTCAGCCACTCTCTATTTGGTATAATCCCTAAGACATGTGGGGATTCCAAATAGAGGTGTTTTATGGTGCCATGATGAATAAGAAGAAAACGTGGGCTTCTTCTGTAGCCAAAAGCTGCTAAAGGAATCAGCACTTGAGAGGTTAACTTTGGCCCCACCACAAAATGTTGCTAGTTCTGAGTTGAGCAGGTTCAGGTGCCAAATCATCAAACTCTGAATACAGTGTTTAGCCATTTTGGTTCTGGAATAATTGCTATTATCGTAAATGCTTTATAGCTCTCATTATAGCTCACATTTAAATATCAGTATAATAATACATTAATAAGTCATCTGTGTAGTGTTGCTGTCTGCTGTAGTTACAGTTGAAGCCTGGTGCTTAATTGTACCATACTTACAGCCAAATTAGGACTTGGCCGTTTGCTGTAGCTCTCCTGTATTTTTTTGGTAAATGCTATCACTCCAAGTGAAAGGAAGGAAGGCCAGAGGTTGGGGGGGTGGGGTGAAAGAGAGGGATATGTATCTTTTTAAAGGGTCTGTAAGTCTTTGCTATTCTAGTAAGCATCTGGCAGTCAGACACTTTGGCTCAGCATATCAAAGGTTTGTTAGGCAAGGCTCTGTATGTGACACCATCAATGTCACTAATTGTTGGTGTACTTTGGTACTGGGGTCAAAAGAAGAAAATAAAAAAGATGGTCATATGTTTTGGGGGAGTTGCCAAACTGATTGGGAAGGTAATAACATTTAGAGCTGAAAAGGACATTAGAAGTCTAGTTCTTGGGGCAGCTAGGTGGTGCAGTGGATAGAGCACCGGCCATGGAGTCAGGAGTACCTGAGTTCAAATCCGGCCTCAAACACTTAATTACCTAGCTGTGTGGCCTTGGGCAAGCCACTTAACCCCATTTGCCTTGCAAAAAACTAAAAAAAAAAAAGAGTCTAGTTCAGTTTCTTCATTTTACAGAAAAAGAAACTGAGGCCCAGAGAAATTAAGGATTATGTTTACGCTTTAGGCAAGTACCAAGTGGCAAAATTAGGATTCACATCAGTTGGTCAATAAAGAAGAATGCATTCTGTCTGCCTTGTACTATGTACTACTGTATTAGACAATGGAGATAAAAGTACAGAAAATAAGATATCATTACAGTATAATGGGAAAAACAAATACATACATTCATGTAGATATACACACATTATAAATGTGAAATGAATAAATACAAATATATACAGGGGATTCCATAAATCTTAGTTCTGTTGGAAACTTTAGTAACTTTAAAAAATATAAGTATCATATATACATATACATATAAACTTATAATAAATTGCTTACCATTTTAGAAAGAGGAAGGTTGGGAGGAAAAAAATTGGAACTCAAAATCTTTTAAAAATGAATACCAAAAATCAACTTTACACATAATTGGGGGGATTATTTAAAAAGTTGAAAAAAGAAATATAAATGTTATAAAAGTTTAATTATGACCCCCTCCTTTTTTTTTTGCAAGGCAATGGGGTTAAGTGACTGGCCCAAGATCACACAACTAGGTAATTATTAAGTGTCTGAGACCAAAATTGAACTCAGGTCCTCCTGATTCCAGGGCTGGTGCTCTATCCACTATGTCACCTAGCTGCCCTCCCCTCCTTTTTTAATTTTTTTTTTAACAAAAAAATAATTGTCAATTGCAATGGAACTCTTTTTGTAAAAAATAAATACAGACATACAAATCAACATGCTGACCAAGACTAAAAAGGTATGCCTCATTCCATATCTAATATCTCCCTCCTCTTTATCAAAAGGTACCATCTTGATGTTTTCAAAGGGGATCCTGAAAGGAGTCCCCCCAAAATGACATTAATACTCAGCAGTGAAGGTTCTTGCTAAAGAACTGGAGTGGTAGGCAGGGTTAATTTCTTCTTCTATGAACTTTATCTGTCCGGGCTAATAGGGGAGTCTGACCTGACTCTTTAAACACTTTAAAAGTTAGTTATTTAAAAATTTTAAGATGAGATTTAGTTGATTTTCAAACTTTGCAAAACCTTTCCTCAACCATTGCTTAGTGATTGTAAGGATTACATTTTTTTATCCTGGGCTTCAGAACAAGGTTTTGATACACAGATGACTGTTTTGACATGACCCCACAAGAAAAAGTCTAATGGAGATAGATCAGGTGACTGAGGTGGCCCAGGCAGACAACCTCCTTTACGAATCCACTGGTTTGAGAAAGTGTCATCTAGAAACAGTAACACACACACACACACACACACAGTGCACACAATGCAGGGTAGACCATCTTATTAAAATTTAAATTCAAAATTTATTATTCAAAACTACATGTAAGGGAAATTGAAATAATTATGCTTTCAAGTGATTTATAAGTTTATAGCATTTATACTTCTGAAGTTATTACAACTTAAACAGCACTAAGACTTTTGGGACACTCAGCTAAGTCCTTAAACACCAGATAGTTTGGGAGTAAGGGGCCAAGGATTTGATGGGGTTGGAGACACGGATTCAGGAAAGGCTTACGGTAAAAGGTCATGCTGGACTGCATCTTAAAGGAAGAGAAGGACTCTGAAACCAAGATAGAGAAGGCGTACATTCAGCCATGAAGGATGGAAGGTTTTACCTGAAAAGCTGCCATAGAGCCAAAGCATAAAAGTGGGACTGGGATGAGGGGCAATCAGAGAATTTCTTTAATTAACTCCCTACCCAAACATCCTACATGAAGACTGACCTCTGGGTTAATTCATTAAATTGATTGGGGAACTCACAATCATTGAATTATGGGACTTCCCTGAAATTAGGGAACTTCTTTGATCAGTCCCTCTATACTGAGATTACAAAATTAGACTCATTATTTATAAACCACAAGTTTAAAAGGCTTGAGAAGTGGCAGGAATGAGTAAGGTAAGGGAGGTGTGTGAACCAAATGAAGAACTAGAAAAGATAAGTTAGGACTTCTCCAGAGATCTTTAGGGTGACTCTTTAATCTTGTTCTTTTGAATATTCAGGTTATATATATATATATATATATATATATATATATATATATATATATATATACATATATATACATATATGTGTATATACATATACATGCAGAGAGAGAGAGAGAGAGAGAGAGAGAGAGAGAAAGAGAAAGAAGACCCACCTTTTTTCTCCAACCCAGCCCACTGGTGACTGGGTAAATGTGAAAATGAAGCTGCCACTTCTCTTTCCTTATAGCCAACCAGATTCCTGTCCGAGGATGGCCCAAGTGGTTGGGATCCAGCAATAACAAAGTATCTTATTTGTAACCCTGCTTTGGTGTGGGCATGGGAGGGGAATGTATGGTTAGTTGCAGAAATGCCTCTGGTTATATTTCAATATGGTGGGGAAAAAAAACAGTCTGATAGGGATAGATTCCTTCCATTTGAAGAATAGCAGGTCATTTGCTAGTCTCTTCATAACAAGCTATTTCCCTCCCAGAACCTAAAAAGAGGGGCTTTTCCCTGTCCCTATAGCCTTTGAGCAAAACTATCCCTAGATCTTAAGATTCAGGAAGAAGGATATCCCAAGCATTCTGCTTCCCCCAAGCTCAGCTAGTGCCACTAGCAAACTCAAGCCAGGAGTTGTAGGTAGCCCTGGCAATAGAGTCATGAATGATAGGCTTTGTTATGTGGTCATCTGATGTCTCAGAAAGTGAGTTCTCTGAAGGAAAAAGGCTGAAGCAAGGGAAACTTCCAGGGAAAGGACCTTTCCCTACTACTGGAAAAAAGCAGGAAGAGGAGGAGGCAAGAAAGGAGGATGCAGAGAGGTGCCAGTGTGGGGGGGGCAGGGTAAAAAGGAATAATGGAGTCCCTAGTAAACTGTGGACAAACTAAAATGTCAGGTACCTTACAAATCTTCCAGTTCAACTCCTCACCCCACCCCCACCCCCTACATACACTGCTTTTAATATATATATTATACATATATATGTATATAATTTAGAAAACTGAAATTCAAAGTTGTTACTTGCCTCAAGATCACAAGGTAAATAGCACTGGTGAGAGAAAACAAAGATGAAATTCTTCCAAAAATACAAGTTTTTTGAAATTCCTTTGCATTTTGTGGCTTAAAAAAAAAAACATGGATCTGAAGGGTGGGAGTGGTTCATTATTCATCTAAGAGCTATCATCTCCATGGATAAGTTTGGCAGAAATGGATGCCTCATTCCCATATCTAAACAACCCATTTCTCCCTCATTTGACCCTGCCTCTCAGAGAGGTTTTGCTTTTGTCTCTTTTATTAATTTCCATTTCCCATGGAATCTTTGATGAACTTTACAGCTTCTAATCTGCCAAGGAGGCATCGATGTAATTAGAAACAATACAAATGAAGGCAGCTTGCCCTAGACAACTCACAGTTTGTTTATAAAAGAAAATATTAATCAGCGTCCTTGACTCAGAGCAAACTGACTGGGTTCTCCCCCTTTTTAGGGAGTGGGAGAGGAGATTATAGTTCACCACTGGAAATTGAGAGTTTTTCCTAAGAGATCCATCCATGTAGGCCAGGGATTAATGAAGATGAATACTTCTCTACTGAACTAAGACCTGAGTTAAAATTCTGCCTTAGACACCTGTTCCCCCTTGTGACTCTGGACAAGTTACCTAATTTCTCTCAATCTCAGTTCCTTAATCTATAAAATGAAGAAATTGAACTCAATGATCTCTAAGGTCCCTTCCAGCTCTAAATGTAAAATCCTATAATCTCTCTAGTATATCATCCTTTAAAGTAATATATTTTAGATATCTATACTCATAACTTAACCTCTCCTGCTTCCATGGTGGCTGCAAACTCATATTAAAAAGTATTATAGATTATTTTGATACTTTCAAAGGGGATCCCTCAAAGGGAATCCCCCAAAGGGCCCCTCCCAAAAATGACATTAAGAATCAGCAGTGAAGGTTCTGGCTAAAGAAATGGGGTAGTGGGTGGTAGTCATTTCTTCTATGAACTTTACCTATCAGAGCTAATAAGGGAGTCTGACCTGATTCTTTTTTTTTTTTTGGCAAGGCAATGGGGATAAGTGACTTGTCCAAGTTCACACAGCTTGATAATTAAGTGTCTGAGATGGGATTTGAACTCAGGGCCTCCTGACTCCAGGACCTGTGTTCTATTCCCTGGACCACTTAGCTGCCTCCTGACCTGATTCTTTAAACACTTTAAAAGTTAGTTATGGGGCAGCTAGGTACTACAGTGGATAGAGCACTGGTCCTGGAGTCAGGTGGACTGAGTTCAAATCAAAACTCAGACACTTAATAATTACTTAGATATGTGGGCAAGTCACTTGACCCCATTGTCTCACAAAAATTAAAAAAAAGTTAGTTAGTTAAAAATTTTAACATAGTTGATGTTTAGTTGATTTTTAAACTTTGCAAAACCTGTACTTGTGATCACTGCTACTGAGGAGGTTGAAGCAGAGCCCAGCCTAGAGCAGGGAGTCACTGGGCCACCTAAGAAAGATGAAATCAGCCCAGCCCAGAAATACAGAGCAGGTCAAAGCTTCTGTGAAAATCAACAGTGGGGTGAGGCCTGTAAGTGGATATGGTATTTCCAGCCTATGCAAATAGGAAGATCCAGACTTAAATTAATTAATTTTTTAAAAGTTTGCTATTGTTCTATAATTACTGTGTTATCTAGGAGTCCTAGAGGTCCAAGGAGAAAGTTGTTAATGACCAGGGGAGGCTACACGGAAGAAGTGGCATTTGAGTTAAATTAGAGAGAAAGAGGTCAAACATGTACTGTAGTATTCTTATGGAATCCAAAAGTGCTGTGAGGAAAGCAGGGTTTGTCCAAGAGAAAAAGAGAAATGCTTCGATGTGTAATCCTCTGCATTTTGGGTTGTGGAGGGGCAACTGCTATTGGATAGACCAAGTTAAAGCCAGTCTTGCTATTCCTAGTTTTGCCATCACCAATAGGGGCTGTTTGACTTTCTCCAGTGAGTGCGGCTCCCCATCCCCCTCTTTCTAATCACAGGCTGCTGATTTATGGTGCTTTTGTCATCCTCCCCTGTCCGGACCTTGTAAACAGCCCTCTGCCCACCAACACAGATCCACTGATCACATACTGATTTTTTTTTCCTCTTCTATCTCCACAGTACCCTCAACAACAACAACATCAGCCGCATCCCGGTTACCAGCTTCAACCATATGCCAAAGATTCGTACCCTGTGAGTAAATACCTCTTGTTTATTCTCCTTCTCTGCTTAGCACCCCCACTTCAGACCCATTGCATGCCTCCCCCTCCTGTACCTCCAGAAACTCTGATGGTACCACTTGGCAACTTCTGTTGTCATTGTTCCTCTAAATGCTTTGAGTAGTCCCAGGCTTTGTCCTCAGCCTAAATCTCTGTACCAAAAATGGGAGCAATGAATCCCTCAATAAAACAGGAAATTTCCCCAAAACATTTAGCTTTAGAGACCCTTTTAGAAGATTCATCATACTGGTTTCCAGAAATGGAACTTCTCTTGGGTAGTAGATAGATTTGAGCTTATGTGACAACAAGGTTTAACCAAATTAAAGTACAGTAGAATATTGAACCTTTTACCCAGAAATCTGAGCAAAAGTATGAAGCAGCCAGACTTTGTTTCAAGAAGAATGCGAGCCCCTTGAAAACCCAGATGCTTCATTTCTTTGTATCTTTAGCACCTTGCACCCAGTAGGCATTCAATAATTGCTTGGTAAATTAGTCTGAACTAAACTGAATAAGGTCCCACGGAGCTTTGAGAATTCCAGACGACCTCAATAAAGCCATGTCATCCATTCCCCTGTCTCCTCAGAAGAGCAGCAAAGTCAGTTGAGATTCCATCTGTAAGTCAATGATTTTAAAGATTGGCCCAATTCCCAGATTAGCTTCCCAAACTCTTCCCCCAGCCACTCATGTAACAATGTAATTGGCAAAATAAAACATAAATTTCTGCATGTATATTCTTTTCCGTCCTCCTTTAAATATGTGGAGGATGCAAGAGATGAAGGTTTAAAGAGAAACTCATTGGGACGACTCCAAGGACTAAAGCTAATCCTAAAAATAGTGAATGAAGAAGGCAGTCTGTGTCTTGGAGAAGGAAGCAGTGGGCTGCTGCGGGATGGAGCGTATATCTCCCCAGACAAGCAAATTGAATAGAAGAAAAATGACTCTCACCTGCAGAAATTGGCAGGCTGATTCCTGTGGGCTGATAATCAGTGATTTATACTTCCTCTCCTTTGTTGTCCTTTAAGGAGTAGCATTAATAGAAGCCAGGGCTGTTTTCTTGGGGGGTGGGGAGTAGCCCAGAGTTGTTTGGCACATTGTTTTGAGGGGACCTTTGTGTTTGTGGCTGCTGTCTTCCCCCCTGATATTCCAGAATGATCGTCTGATGATTTCAGATCAATCAATCAATCTCACCCATTCCTTTAGCTGCCTGTCTGCGGCCATTTTTTTCTTTCGTTTAATTTCAGAGATGGCTTTGTATATCACTCCCTGGAGGCGTGCACTGACTACCCCTCCCCTTTCTCTGTAATTAAGGGAAGGAGGGAGGGAGCAGGAGGAGGGGGGTGAGGAAGAGAAGGGAAGGAAGTCATAAATGGGATTTATAAAGGGAAGCTTTTATATTGAATTCAGAGAACCACATTTTATAGAAAATGAACACTGACCCCTCTCTAAAAGGATTTGCTGGAAATTTAATTTCAAGTCTGTGGCTAAAAGGTACCTTTATAAATTGGCATTTGTATTCATTCACCTTATGTTCTCTAAAGGTAGTTTCATCAATATTGAGTGCGCCGTAGCAGCCAGCTAATGGTTGTGCAGCAATACTCACTAGTCAGCCACCTCTACCATTCAGTGCATAAATAAAGAAAAACAACAACAAATAGGGCCACGTGAGGAGAGGAGGCTGGGGTTGGATGGAAATGGTTTACTTCTTTTTACCATCCATCTGTTTCATCTATAGCAGAAGGACCATCAAAAGCATAGCACATGCCCAAGAAACACAGCCAAAGAATGGAAGACCCAGCTCTTTTCTGTCTGACTCTTTCCTCAATGCCAGATCCTTGGGATCCAGTCCATCCATTCCTATCATCACCTCTGTCATTACTTTTCATAGAAATTATTTAAAGCCACTAAAATAATTCCACACACACATACACACACATTCACACACACTCAGCCTTAGATCAGAATTATTAGAAACATTCCTGGCAACATCCAGGGTTGGGTTTCATGATCATTTAGCTTTAATATTAAAGTTAATTTTTTTTCTTAATGCCTCCTGTTCCAGCCTCCATACTAGATCACTCAGGGCAGGTTGGAACAATCAGTCAGGCCAGACTCCCTCATTAACTCTGACAGATAAAGTTCATAGAGGAAAAATTAACCCCACCCACCACCCCAGTCCTTTAGCCAGAATCTTCATTGCTAGCTCTTAATATCATTTTGAAGGGGTCTCTTTTGAGATTCCCTTTGAAAGTTTCAAGATGGTGCCTTTTGATAAAGAGATGGTAGACACTAGATATGGAATGAGGCATGTCTTTTTAGGCTTGACCAACATGTTGATTTGATTTATGTGCCTGTATTTATTTGTTACAAAACAGGGTTGCATTGCATTGAGCAATTTTTTGTTCAAAAAAAAAGGGGGAGAGGGCTGTAATTAAACTTTTGAAAAAGTAGAAAGTGCTTTGTAAGCCTTTAAAAAGACTAGGGGAAGCTGGGGGTAGAGGAAGACTCATAGGGACAGGCTGATGGTGATAAATAAATATGTAATAATTGAAAGAAAATATCCAGTGGGACAGGGATGTTCCTAAGGGAGGGGGAGAGAGACATGAATACAGTTGTAGAGCTCTAGACACTTCTTTCCCAACTGCTAAATTAATCAGCTTAGTAAGAATCTGGATAAACCTTCTTTTGTTATTGCATTGATCTTTTACCCTTGATTAGAACTGACAAGAATTAGCCTGCATCGATTCCCCTTTCTCCATTTGTTGTTGTTGTTGTTGTTCCTTTCTCAAATGACTTTATTTATGCTTATCATTTGGCCCTGTGTTTATTCCTTAAATGCAGATCTCTTTCTGCCCTCCATAGTGAGTGACAGCTGCAGGAAGCAATCACCTTTACAAATCCAAATGATACTCCTTTACAAATCCAAAGGCCTTTGGGTCCCCAAAATACAAAGGAATGCCTCAGTCCCCAAGTCTAGCTAAAGCCTGTCCAGTTCTTCCTTATTGTCCCTGATGACTTATTTTTGAGTGAGATTTCACTGATTATTTTCTATCACTTTTCCTGAAGACCATCCCATGAAACTTTAAGTTTATCATTAACTACCCTTTAAGGGTAATTAATGATAGAGCAGTCATAGGGCAGCTATGTGGTGCAGTGGATAGAGCACTGGCCCTGGAGTCAGGAGTAATGGAGTTTAAATCCGACCTCAGACACTTAATAATTACCTAGCTGTGTGGCCTTGGGCATGCCACTTAACCCCATTGTCTTTCAAAAACCTAAAATGATAATAATAATAATAATAATAATAATAAAGCAGTCATCAATGGCCTACAGAATTTGATCGTGTGCAAATAGCCTTTCTGACTAGACTCCCCAAAGGAAGAGAAAAGGAATATTCCCTTATTTCAATATTGAGGTGAAGGTGTTCAATTAATGAAACCTATCCCTATCTCCTATCCCATCAAGAATGTTGATTTCAGAATAAAATAATCAACAAGGGAAAAGAAGAGGGAAAGAGGAGTGCTGAACATAGTATTACATTTTTAACAAATATTTATTAAGCTCCTGTTCTCTATCAGACACTCTTTAGAAGGCATTAAGAATACAAAACCAAAATTGAAACAGTCCCTACTTGGGGGGTGGGGGTGGGGGTGGAGGGGGGGTTTGAGAGGGAGGATTTGAGGATGATACACAGATTATGATACTGGGAAGATGGTGGTACCACTGACAGAAATAGACAAATTTAGTAAAGGGGTGAGTGTGGGAGAAAAGATGAGTTCTGTTTTGGACATGTTGTATTTGAGTTGTTTCTGGGACATCCAGTTTGAAATGCCCATGAGACAGTTGGTGATGCTAGGACTAAGCTCAGGAGAGAGATTGGGACTGGATATATAGATTCGTGAGAAGCACTTGAATTCTACCTTCAACTCCATCATCATATCACTAATCCTTTCTCTTCATACACTGAGCTCTCAAATAAAATTTAACAAGCAGTTATTAAATGCCTATTATATTCAGAGTACTGTTCTTGGTTGCTGGGAGTGGAGGAAGATATGAAGATTAGATAAGGAAGCTGTTCTCACCCTCATGGAATTTATGAGAGAGACAGCAGGGAGAATAAAATATATATGGATAATTATAATGCACATATTATTCCAAGTATGTTAGTATGGCGAAATGAAGGTCCATAGGTATTAAGAGCTCGCTCCAAAACCTGCAGACAGGGTTGTGACCCCAGAACTGTCTTCCTCAGCCCAGGCTGGGGCAGTGGGATAAGAATTTGGCTCTGCTGGGGAGAGACTAGGTGGTCCCTACATGAACTGGGAGCTTTGGATAGAGGTTCTCCTCAGGATTGAAACTGATACTGTGTGTGTGTGTGTGTGTGTGTGTGTGTGTGTGTGTGTGTGTGTGTGTGTGTGTATGTGTGTAGATGTCATTATAGCTTGCATGTATATATCAGTTGGCAACATCCGTGGAAGTCAACCGCACTTGGGCAGCACTGTTGAACTTGATGTCAGTGAAGTATGTTGGAGAGCCCTTGAGCACGCCCTCTTTCAGACAGGGTTGTCTGGAGTCCTTCAGGCAACGGCTTTAGCTTTGCTTAACAGCCTTGGCTCGTGGGTTAATTAAAAGTCTTGAGATACCTTTAATTGATTAACATTTCCAGGGTTAGACATTGGAAACTTGGATCAAGAGCCTGTGTTTTTGATTAGCTGACATGAATGAAACTCACCTGCCACCATTAGAATGCTGCTTTTAGTGACCCAGAGACATTTGGAATGACCCATTAGAAATCTGAGCTTTCTCCTCAGTTCTTTTTCATTCCAGTTAAAGAAAGGACCTAAGGTGGAAACTTTGGAAACTTCTCCAGATGCCTCATGCTTTGCCTCCAATTAGTGGATCCATAAGTCAGTGGAGTAAATGTGGCCTTGCTTTAAACCCAACACATACCACCCTTCTCCCTTTCCTCCTTCCAGGGAATGGGTGACATTCCATTCCATCCCCCAACCCCCAAAGACAGCAAAAATGCTCCCAAGTCCCAGGAACTAAATGGGTGAATGGGAAAAGTCATAGGCTCCAGACTGAAGAGAAGTCTTTTTTTTTTTTTTGTTTTTGCAAGGCAAATGGGGTTAAGTGGCTTACCCGAGGCCACACAGCTAGGTAATTATCAAGTGTCTGAGGCTGGATTTGAACCCAGGTACTCCTGACTCCAGGGCCGGTGCTCTATCCACTGCACCACCTAGCTGCCCCTGAAGAGAAGTCTTAAAACAAACTGTAAAGGAAAAACTCCAGGTGCCTTTGAACTTAAAAAGGAGAAAGTGAGAAAGTGTGTGTGTGTGTGTGTGTGTGTGTAGTGGGTCAGCATACACCTCTATATAAATTAGAATCTCATTTTTGATATTATCTTTTTTAAAAAATTCAACGATGAAGAAGGAATTCTTCAATGAAAAAAATATTCCTTTTTTGCCCCTTTCCTGTCTTATACACCCTAGTTCAGGAATGAGAAAGTTGTATTAGTGATCCCAAGAATGACAGACAATCTGTGCCAAATTCAGATGCTATGAAAGTCATTTAAGGGGCAAAGGTAGGAGAAGAATGAAAGAAGCCCTAGTCCAGCATCTGGTCCTCCAGAGTCCATTTCTATACCAAGGGCATAATGATTTAGCAGGAGAGAGGAAAATGTGTTCTCCCTGCTTGTCAGATTTTCCAATCTCATAAATTAACTCCATGATGGTAATGGGAGAAGGTGCCACAGAGATTCTAACCACCTGGACTCAGGACAGTGGGTTCTGTGCATTTCCCCTAGATGCACCCTATTCAACCCAAAGCTTAGCTCTGGAGACTTGGCCAGGAGGGCAATTTGAGGGTCCCTTCCCCCATTCCATCCTGGCTACAACCACGTGTTTCTCTCACTTGCCTTCTCTGCAGGCGACTTCACTCCAATCACCTTTACTGTGACTGCAGCTTGGCCTGGCTTTCTGATTGGCTGCGGCAGAGACGATCGATTGGCCAGTTCACCCTTTGCATGGCTCCTGTACACCTGAGGGGCTTCAGTGTAGCTGATGTTCAGAAGAAAGAATATGTATGCTCAGGTGAGGGTACAATCTTCTTTCTTCCCCTTTCCTCCTTTCCCATGATTTCTCCCTATCTCCCTTAGTCATCACATTAGAATTAGACAATAACAGACACACAGAAAATTATAATTGCATTACGTAGAAATCCTGTAGCCTTCTACAGAAAGAAGAAGGAAAGAAAAAGGAATAAGCATTTATATTTTTGATTTTCAGTTATTTCGGTCATGTCACTCCTTATGACCCCATTTGAAGTTTTCTTAGGAAAGATTTGAAGTGGTTTGCCATTTCCTTCTCCAGCTATATAGTGCTCACTTAAGTACCAGGCACTGTTGTCCTTAGTGCTTCTTATTATCTCATTTGATCCTCATAACAACCCTACAAGGTAGGTAGTATTATATTCATTTTATGGTTGAGGAAAGACAGAAGTTAAGTGACTTGCCCAGTCCCTTACTGGGCAAGTAAGTGTCTGAGGACAGATTAGGAAGTGTCTGAGGACAGATTTGAACTTAAGTCTTCCTGACTCCAAGTCCGGAGCTCTATCCATTGTATCACTTAGGTGCTATTTCTGATACATTCTCACTGCTTGACAAATAATTCTCTAAAGAAATATAAATTAATTCTGCAACAGTTGCACATGGGCATTGTTAGAAGGAATTTCTCTACCGGGGTTACTACCTATGCCAATGCATAAGCCCAATCTTAAAAAAAAATGCTGCATCTGTTCAATTACAGAGTTTGAGCACTGTGTTGTGTAAAGGTTGCACATGTAGGGGGAAAACACAAGGAAAAGCTCATTATTTAGGAATGGAAGCTGAGGAACTCACCCTTCCCTTCAATCAAATCCCATTATTTATAAATTTTAGAATTGTTTTCTGTGGAAAACTTACAAAAGAATATGGACAAGACTCACACAGCATGGACAGTCACTAAACAATGTTTCAGGGCCTGTGTCATTGGCCTATGTCGGAGGAAGCTATGAAGCATCCCAGAGACATATAGTCTATGATTCTGCACCATGGGTTTCACAGGATTTATTAGATGTGGCCCCTGTCTTCCAGGAACTTCCATTGGAGGGATAAACAAGATGAATCCAGCAATTCTGTATGAATACATTAAATAAAACAAGATGCAAAAATTAACTAGGACAAATAAGTAATAAATCACCATACATATCCAAGAATGAAAATTGCTTGAATGTTTGGGGAAAGTAGGTGGTTCTGAGTCAAATGGAAAAAGACTTTCTGGAAGTGACTTTAAAAAAAAAAGTATTCTAGTTTGTGGTTTAAAAAAAAACTCATTGGGGAGGCTAGGTTGTGCAGTGGATAGAGCACAGGCCCTGGAGTCAGGAGTACTTGTGTTCAAATTCGGCTTCAGACACTTAATAATTACCTAGCTGTGAGGCCTTGGGCAAGCCACTTAACCCCATTGCCTTGCAAAAACCTAAAAAACAAACAAAACAAAAACAAAAACTCATTGCTGACATTTGCTGCTTCTATAGAAGTATCTTCCATTCCTAGTTGAATCCAGAAAGTCCCTTCTGAAAACAGGGCTTTCATAGGTTTTCCATTTAATACATCATAGGAAAAAAAAAAGTTGCTCTGGTCTGGCTGACTCTAACAATTTCTAATTTCTTAGGCAAAAAGAGTTAGAGGGTTATCCACATGAATAAGCTAGGTGGGAGCTGGAAAAGCAAAACCTAGGAATAGGATCAACTGTCACATGAACAAAATGACATTATTAGGAGGGATCACTACTGCTTTTGCTCTCATCTTTGAGAGGGGAAGTAATGATGGTGATGGTCATTATGATAGCCATAGTCACATTTATGCAGTTCTTTGAGGTTTATAAAGTGCCTTTTATAAAGCAGGAATAATTATCTATTCTTTGCAGGCTCAGTGTAGATCCATGCATAACATACAAAGAAGCATATGGATTATTGCATTGCTTAGAATTAATTCTACTTTTCTTTGAATCTGAGAAACAGTGGAGCATAGTGGATAAAGAGCCATATTTAAGAGCCAAGAAGTCCAAGTTAAAGTCCAACTTCTGACCATTACTAACTACATGACATTGAACAAGTCAGTTAACCTCTCAGTACCTCAAAGCCACTCTCTAAGACTACCAGTTATAGATAATAATTAATCAATAAGAATTTATTATTTACCTACCAGGTACTCTTCTGAGCAAAAGTCAATTTGCATCTGTGAAGGCAATTTCCACATCAAAATCCTTCACCAATGAAATCATAGGTCCAGACAATAGCAAACAAAACAAAACAAAAATCTTTGTTCTAATTGCTTTTTAAGTGCAATCAACTTCATCAAATATCTGCTCTCTAAGGAGATTTTAACATTTCTCATAGCACTACCTAAATAAATTCCTGTAGACATGAGTAATTCCCACACCCACTTAGAAATAACTACCCATCAAACACATATAATAAAACCTTTTTATCACACAGGCATCAAATTCAGATATAGTCACTATAATTACAGTAATTATTAGGTAAAGGGTACAATATCTACATAAGTGCCAGTGAAAGAAATAATTATACAGTGCAGAAACCATACAAGGGCTAGTGAGAAAAACTAATTAGGGAGAATGTTAAAACACATCATTATGGTAGTGTGCCAAATTTAATACAGCACAATCAGATGAACACTGTGTTGTCAGTCTCATAGCTTTTCCATCAGAACATACTATGTCATTGCCTCCCAGGTCACAGGGAACAACTGTGGTGAGAGTCCCAAGATTAGAATGAGAAGGAAGCTCTCTTAAGTCTCCAGCATGAGCATTCTTCCTTTTGTTGATGTTTTGGCATGATGATGATGATGTCTAGATACAAGCTTTATAATTACTATTACTCATAGTAATTAACCGTACCAGTTCCTGAGCTTTTCCATAGTCCATTGATAACTAAACCAGGTGACTCTTTAGTTTATGAGAATTAAGTTCTTAGACCCCAGATTCCAGAAGGGTATTAATCCTACCTTTTCCAAACTGCAGTCCACATTAAACAATACCCACTTTATCACTTGGGAACCATCCCAGGGAGTCTAAATTAGCAATATGACATCTCAATACTTCTATACAGACCAAAGATTTGCAATTCTCTCAGTGCCTTTTGAGGGTGATGGAAATGGACTGTCATAAGAAGGTGAAGAATGAGCTTATAAGTGAAAATAGGAGTCCAGGGCCATGAGGATAGAACTATGTTAAAAATCCAGTGACAGCTCTGTGTAGAGGTCAAAGTCACTGGCAGCTATGGCAGACTGGCTGAAGACAGCATTATCAGCCTTAATGGTAATGGACCACCTGAGGCTAAGGGCTTAGGTTTGTTGGATTTTTTTTTTTTGGAAGTCTACAGAACCACAAAAACTCCATGTTATACAGTTCCACTAACATTTCACTGGGGGAAGATTTCCTTTTGGAAAAGCTAGGACAGAATTTCTCTGGGAAAGTTCATTCTTTTCTGTCAGGGGCATCTGATAGGCCAAGGGAATGGGAGCTGAGAGAGTCAATTAAACCATCCCAAGAGTGTAGTTCTGTCCCTGGAACCCTCATCACTGCAGCAGAATATAAACCTCCCTGAGCCCTTACATGGTAATGAGAAATTCACCTCACATTACTCAGTAGATAGAGAGAAAGCTTTATCTTGCTCAGTCTGCCAAGGCCTTCCCCTCTCTATGTTCTTGTTATCTCTTTGAATTCAATCCAGCAGAATGGTTGGTGACTGACCTCTTCTCCTCAGAAGCCCAGAATGTGTTTCTTATCTCTCTAGTCAACCTAGAAATTTGCTCACAGAGCACTTCACTTTAATTCCAGTCCCCTTGTCAAGTGTACCCTTTCATTTAAAGGTACTTATTTTATAAGGTTGTCTCAGACTTTTCCTTTTTTAAAAGGGTTTTTGCAGTAGTCAAAGTATTCCTTCCCCACCACTACCCTGCTGCTAAGTTTGGCATTCTTATGATGAAATTAAAGGAAACTCCTTGCTCATTTTTCTTGGTTAAAGATCAAACTTAAATCCCCAACACTGGAAGAAACCTTGGTAGGTCCTTCAGTCCATTTATTCTACCCCTTGGAAGGACCACACCCAATCTTACCATTGAGGAAGGGCCTTCTCCTATCAAAGGTATATGGAAGACGACAATGCCTTGATGAATTAGAACAATGTTATTTGACCTACATATACTTCTTTTACTCTGTCTTAAATGATTTTGGTAGAAACATACCTAAAAGGAGTAAATGGGGGACCAGGGGTTATGTTTCTTGGGAACTTTATTTTTTCTAGTAGTCATAGTTTAAAAATATAAGATCAGTAACTACTGAGTTCTCAAGCAGGTCACTTCTACCTTCAGCATCTTTGATTCCTTAGATATAAATGAGAAGATTGAACTAAATTATCTTAACATTTCTCATTGCTTTAAAATTCCATGTTCTTTCCCTCTTCTAGACTCTTATAGCACTCACTGTCAATGTTAAGCAGTGTAGAGAATACTGGATTTTTTTAGTCAAATAACCTGTGTTCAAATCTCAGTTCTTCAATATTGCTCTAGGCCAGTCATTTGATTTGGAGTTGGAGGAGGATGAAATTTACTCATCAATAAAATTAGGAAGTTGAGTTAGATGCATCTAGCTCTAAATCCATGAGGCTATGGTCATTTTTGTCACTATAAAAATCACCTTACATTTTTAATTCTTTTTATATGTATTTGTCTTATCCTGTCTCCCTTACTTAATCTAAATTCCTTGTGAAAAAAGACTTATTATATAATTCTTTTCTACATCCTCTTAGCTAGAACTTAGCATATACAGGTACTCATTAAATACTTGTTGATTGATTAATTGATTGATAAAAATAGAATAGGCAATGTCCTTGGATGTTTTTTATTCAGGTTTTTTTTTTCTGAGACCAGATGCTAAGGCTAAAAAGATTTAAGAAGGTGAACTTTGACTAGGCACAGCCTCCTTGGTAGATTTTAATTAATGCACTATAATTGGACATCACAAGAAAGAGATTATTAGGTTTATTTAGCCATTTCCCAACTTATAATGCCTCTGGCATTTAAATCATATTCATTTATATTCTTTCCATAATTGCTCCTGCGCCATTGTCATTGCAATCCGTTGTCGGCTTTTGAAAGGCCAGAGGCCAATGGGGATGCTTAATTTGAAAACAGGAATTAATTTATTTCTGTACACGAATGATCCTATAGATTTCTTCACTCTGGGCAAACTGCAGCGTGAAGTTTGAAAACAAGCAAATAAAAAGAGTGAGTTATAATGCAACAAAAAGATTCAGTCATCCTGGTCTACAAAGGGAAAAGATGGGACCATTAGATGATAAATACAAGGGACCTTTCTAGCCCTGACATGCAATGATTCTTTGGCCCTGAGCCACACAGAGCTTAGATACCCAGCCAGTGTCTAGACTGTTTGGTGCCTCTTCTTCCTCCTATCCCTTGGGATGCACAGAACATACACATACATGCAAACATATATATGTGTGTATATAGATAAACACATATATGCGTGTATGGAAATTGAGGAAGACAGAAGTTCAGTGACTTGCAAAGGGTCACACAGTTATATAGTTTCTGAGGTAATATTCAAACACAGATCTAACTAACTCTATGTCCAAGGTCTATCCCATCTACCACCTAGCTATATCATAACAAGATATGCTAAGGGTCCCTCCAATTTTTACATTCTGTCTCCTATCCTAACAATCCATAGTTTAAGGTCCCTTCTGGCTTATACTTTATGATTTAAGTTTCTATCCCCATTCATATTCCCCAGTTGCATTTGATGTTGAGCTCTGGGTGGTGTGGATTGCATTGTATTCATAAATGGTTATTGAGTTCTGTATAGGCCAATTAAGGGGGTTTTTGTTGGGCAATGCATCCCAGAAGAGCTAAAATTTTGGATATCCTGGTTTAGATTATTTTTCCCATTTTACAGAGTGGAAATGAGGTGGAAGTCTAGCAAGGGGCAGTTTCACAGCCCACAGCTGGGTCTACTTCATTGTGGAGTTAGCATACCAGAGGCAATACCTAGTAAGAGGCCCACATTGACTTTCCAAATTGAGAGGTTTGATCTGGCAATCATCCCCCATCATCTTTCCCCAATTTGAATGCTCATTTGGCCAGGGAGCAATTCCCTCTGATTATCAAAAGTAAGCAGTTCCCATAGAAAACCCCAGCTGCCTCTTCTCCCTGAACTGTTCTCTGTTCTTGGAATATTGTGCCAGGGCTCTTGGAGTATGAGCAGGAGGCCAGGAAAGGCATAGTGCTTCCAGGAGAAATAATGTTTTGCCCCATTATATGTTTTAATATGACTTAAAAATTCAGGAAGGGCATCCAGAGGTACTATCATGGGATCTGGCCCATGATAGAATGACAGATACTCTAAAGATGTCCTGACCCCATCCACTTAAAGTAGTATGGGGCTGGCCACAAGGTCCTATAGGTGAGGTGGAGGGATGAGGTTCAAGTCCATAGCATAAGCTCCTAAAACCAGATATCTTGGGCAGTCATTAAAAAACGAAGAACTGAAGACTAGATATTCATAGACACACTGAGATATACAAAAGGAAGTCTTTAGAAGGATCACAAGTCCTCTCAATACTAACAATGACTGTTAGTTGTAGCTTTTATTGAAGACAACTTGGGATGGGGGGAGAGTCCTACAAAGCTGATTCACACAAGGATATAGTGGATTAATGAGAGAGAATGAAGAACTGCATACACATGTGGAATGGGCTTACCAGGCAGCTTATTCCTTCTGCATTGTCCTTTTCCTCCAAAGGAGTGTGGGAATCTTTTTTCTCTCTGGATAAAAGACTTTGCTCCCTTGCTTTGATGCTTACTCTGCCCTGCGGCTCTGCAACAAGTCAGGGAGGAAGGCAAATCTTCTCACTTCCTTTTGCTACATAGCTTTGGGGTGGGTCACCACCTGGAAGGGGAGCACAGAGCGATTCCTTGTCCTCCTCAGAAGTTTTCTCTTTTTCTCGCCAGCTACCCACAGGCAGGACTGGGAGCTATGACCAGGGAGGGGCCCATAATTTTGGAATTGAGAGCTTATATGAAGTTCTGGTCTTACCAAAGGAGTTGGGGGGGGGTAATTCTGGGTCCGCCAATTTTCTACTACTCCACACTAGGGAAGCTTCAACCCTTTCTCATTTCCAGTAACATCAAGCTCAATCCTCCTATCTTGGCATGAAATGGGATACCTCACTTGAATGAGCCAAGGGGACTGATCTCAGTGTCATCCCAGGGGAGCTACATTATATACCTCTAGGTGTTGAAGTGGCAACTCATTTGAAATATGCTCCTGGGACCTCAAAGAAGTCAGTTTCTCCAAGGCAAAAAAGCAAATGGGAAAGGTCTTCTCAAATTTACCTGTGATTCAGATGAAAATAGAAATGGTATGTGGATGAATTTTGCAGATGATACAGAGCTCAAAATTGTATTTGCATCTTGTCATATTATAGAACAGAACTATAAAGTGTGGAGGGTTCACTAACCCACTAGATGACAGAATTATGATAAAAAAAATTTCAACAGGATGTAGCAGTGAAACTAGCAAAATGAAATCTAATAAAAATAAATGTAAAAACCAATGCTTGGGTCAAAAGAATCAACTGTACAAATATAAGAGAAGGAAGATATAACTAGAAGGCACATTATGTGAAAAAAACTAATTGGCTATGGGGGGGTTAATTGGCTATAAGCTTAACATGAGTCAGCAGGGTGATATGAAAACCCAAAACAAACAAAACTGGGATCTTAAAAATAAAAGTATATTTCACATTGCTACTTTTTTTTAGGGTTTCTTTTTTGCAAGGCAATGGGATTAAGTGGCTTGCCCAAGGCCACACAGCTAAGTCATTATTAAGTGTCTGAGGTGGGATTCGAACTCAGGTACTCCTGACTCCAGGGCTGGTGCTCTATCCACTGCGCCACCTAGCCTCCCCCTTCACATTGCTACTCTTCATCAAAGTTTTGATATATTATAGATTGGCATAATAAATGGAATTTGCGGGAACCTTTATGGAAGCCATAGATTATACAAAAAGACCAGTAGATGACACAGAGCCTGTGACCAAATACATAACCAATATTTTACAATAAGGAATTATAAACACTTCATAAAAGAAAAAAAAATTCAGACTTCTCTGGAATGGAGAGCCAAAACATTTTACACAGTTTTTGCAATTCAGGGAAGCATTGCATTCCTTCTGTCCATGATGTAGAAGGGATATCTGTAGTTTTGAGAGTAAAGGAGGTGGTAACTCTTCTATGCTGAATCCTGATCAGACTGTACCTACCTAAAATGTGTCAGATCCAGGGAAAGACATCACATTTTAGAATGGACAGTAACAAGCTTTGTAGCTCACAAAGGAAGGAGATAAGGTTGGCAATGGGACTTAACCCATATGAGTACTAGTTAGAGGAATTGTATAGGAGTAAGAGGGAAAGGAGAGATAATAGCCATTCTTTAAATACTTGAAGTTCTGTTAGTTGAGAAAGATATTAACTAATCTTGCTTGACCACAGAGGGGCAGAGTTTGAACCAATGGATAGAGTTACAGGAAAGCACATTTCACATCAATAGAGGCACAGTTAGAATTGTCTGGAAGTGGAAAAGACAGACTGGAGAAATTAAGAGTTCTCCATGACTGAAGCCTTCAAGCAGGGGGAGGAATCCACTTCTCTGGCATGTAGCAATGCTATTCAATCCAAATACTTGGGGTTGGATTGGAATAAATACCTTCTGAAGTCCTTTTCCACCATGTCAATTATAATGACAGTGAGAACTGACTGAGGCAGAATTTTTTCTGGAAAAATGGATAGAATTTTTTGTCTTCAGCCTAACCCTGAATTGACCTAGTAAAGAAAGTGGATAAAATGCCAAATTAACAGCAGCTTAGGATATTGGGGGAAGCCATTTTTTAACCCTTGTTTTAATGCAAGATGTAGATAGTAACAAATCAGTGAATTTAAAATATTTTTTCTTCATACTGTATAGTGCTGCTTGAAATGTGGAATGTGCATTTCATAAACACAAAGCCACTAGAACTCTATGGAAAAAATACAACTACCCCCAAGAGAGGCTTCAGCACCAATTCGATTTTACTTTGCTGAGAATTAGCTGCAGGGGGAAAGTTGGAAGGACCATTTTGTTTTGTTTTGTTTTTTAAGTCCATTTCAACACCTCCTGCCTCCAGTATTAGCTTGAGCACACAATGTCTCTCTTTCTCCCATTTTCTGACCCATCCTATCCAAATAATATTGGCAAATCAAAAGAAAGATGACCATAGGCTTCAATCTATTTGAACTGATGGAAATTCAAGAGCACAGACACCAATTCTCAGTGGAATTCATGACATTTCTCAAACAGGAGGTATGGGTCTTGCTGCAATTCTCTTCTGCTTTTGTCAAGAGAATTTACCCCTTGAAGCAGAAGACCAGTCACTAGCAGTTAATGTTCATACAGCCATCTACATTTCAAAATTCTGACATTTGGGCCCAAGAATAGGGTATTTTTTCTGATATGTGATGAGAGGATAGAAGCTATTTACCCCCAATACTCCTTTTTTAAAATCTCCAAATAGGGGAAGGAAAGGATGTTTCCAAGAAGCAGGAAAAGTAGCTCTATTAAGTATCCACCTCATCCTCTTCCCATCATTCTGAAGAATAGGAGAATTCTTTCAGAAACTAGTAAATTGTCCCAATTTGGAGATATATCTGGTATTTCTTGCATCTTTAGGATAATGACTCAGTTCTAGATACTTATAGCTCCTTATTGTTTCTCCAATCCAACAGAACTTTTTCATTATGTCTTACTAGGCTTTGCTGATGGTCAGTAAAACTAGGTATTTTATGCCTTTGAAATTCTCTTCTCTATGGGCACAAATTTCTCAGCAAACATACCATTTAATTAATAATGGTGGAAGAGTTGTATGCTTTGTATGTGCATGTGTATGTGGGTGGTGATACATATAGGGGTCTATGATTGAGTGGTGGTTATTACATGTTGTCCCAGGGTACATATGCTAATTGCTGTTGGCATTTGCTGGGGCAGGGCTCCTGCTGTCATATTAAGCATTCTACATTAAGCTTCAGACATCAGTCCAAGGACCTGTGGAGTGAACACATTCTGGCATGAGGAGATTTCAACAGGGATAGTAAAAGGTTCCCTCTTAAGAGTCCAAATGAGGATCCACCATGGAATGCTTTGGCTCTCAGCTCCAAACCAGCTGCAGCTCTGACTCACTGAGCTTCTGAGTCTTTCTAATGAATAGAAGCCAAACCAAAATGTATGTATATGTATATACATATACATATATAAATATATGTATATATTTTTGCTTCCTTAGGAATTTTCCCATATTTCCTGTTTAATCAGTGGTCTGTTAGGTTCTAGATTGTGAAACTGCCAACATGAAGGATATGGAATTGGGCTGGGTTTTTTCCTTCCTGAGATCCTTTCTTCAGCAAGGTAGGGACTGGAAAGAAATTGAACTAAACCATCTGTGAATGAATGTGGCTGGTGAGTAGAGTGAGGCCCTGCTGGGCAATCAAGGATGAGAAGAGCAGGTTTGGATCTGGTTTGCTTTGGAAGTCATAAATTTCCCAATTCACAGGCAGTTTATTACTGGAAAACTGGCTACATTTTTAAGATTTTTTGAGCTCACATTAAAAAAGTTGAGTAAGAGAACAAAAAAGGATGTCTTAAAAAACTCCTGAAAGTTCTTGGACAAGTATTTGATGGTAGAAATGGAGAAAAGGATTAAAAATTTTATCTGCTCTAAGAATGTTGAGTTTGTTCAGAGGCTTCCAATGTTTTCCAGATTTGGCTTTATAGATAAGCTTTTTTGTTAGGTTTTATCCCTTGGCTTTGATTCTAACTTGCCATCCACCAAAACATACAAAGCAGAAGGATGGCTTTGGTATTTATAGTCACAACATTCAATGTGTTTTGTTATTTGTTGTTGTTGTTTTGTTTTATCCCTTGGAATTAAGGAATACTTAAATTCTAAGAAATTCCAAAATGGGCTTTCATGTCAGTGAGGGTAATTCTATCTATGGTTGAATCAGAAAGTCTCCAATTAGGAAAGGTATTGATGTTTCATTTATTTATTTATTTATTTATTTACTTATTCAGTTCATCCTTCAGCAACAACAAAATATGTTCAAGACTGGGAGCCAGATAAATAAACAAGAAATAAAACAGACCCAGCCTTTACCCTCATGAATCCTGCAGTCTACTAGGAGAGGGATAGCAATATTGATAAATACAATATAAATTAGGGTTTGATAAATGTGCAAGAAGAGAATAAAGTTAAATGAGGAAGAAATTACTTCTAGTCAATGATCCAAAGAAGGCTTCATGGAGGAGGTATTTAAAATTAATTCTTAATAGACAGGTAGTAGATAATAAAACACAAGGTCTGAAGACAGGAAGATCTGAGTTCAAAACAACCTCAGACATTTGCTAACTGTATGACCCTTGGCAAGATAATTAACCCTATTTACTTTAGTTTCTTCATCTGTAAAATGAGTTGGAAGAAGCAATGACAAACCACTCAAGTGTCTTTGCCAAGAAAACCCCAAATAGGATTATGAAGTGTCAGGCACAAATGAAACAAATGAACAACAATGGAAATAATTTCAGTAAATTGAGAATTGGAGAGGAGAGGCATTTCAGGGTTAAAGACTAGTAAATGTAATGGAGTAGAAGTGAGAAAGTGTGGCTACCTTCAGGAGATGATGAGTGGTCTATTTTGATTTTACCTATAACTAAAATACATTAGGGGGAAAATATGGAATATAATGTTTATTTTCTTCCCGCTTCATACTAGAGTTTGGGTGACTTGGGACTAGGACTTCCTGCCATAAAAAAGTTGCCCAGGCACTTTTCCTTCTTAAAATCTAATCTTGGCATTCAATCAAACTTCAATTGTTTCCTCATCCAACACCAAATATCCAAATGAAAATTGGAAAACCCAGTCCATCATACAAATATTTCTAATTATACAGTGGTTTGGCCTCATAAAGACTAACTGATTAAGATATTTTGAGTTCTTCACTGGTCCTCCAGATGTTTGGCAGTCTATGAACATTGTCTCATTATGTTGGCTTTATATTCCACTGACAAGTTTTGATTCTAGTTTAACCCCAAGGCCCCCCTTTCCTCTAAAACAGAAGGATAATGGGGTAACAAAGCAGAAGGAACACTATGGAAAGGGACTGGGGTCAGGGCCAAACTCTAGAATGTCTCCCACTTGCTGAATATAGAGTCTGTGGCAGCTGTGACTCTGTAGGTTCTCTGAAGTGGAAAATTGGCAACAGTTATCCAGATAATTCACTGCCCAGTTCTTTTTCAGGGCCTAAGTGATCTAACTATTGCCACCTTGATGGAAAGCTCTGGGTGTGGACCAGAGGACCCAGATTCTTGTTGATTTGATTTTCCTTCTTTGACCCTACAGGCCCCCACTCAGAGCCTCCATCCTGCAGCGTCAATTCGATATCCTGTCCATCTGCATGTACCTGTAGCAACAATATTGTGGATTGTAGAGGAAAAGGCTTGACAGAAATCCCAGCCAACTTGCCAGAGGGCATCGTGGAAATGTAAGTTCCCATGTTTGTGGCTGTTCAAGTCCTGATCATCTCTTCCACAGCCAAACCTATACTGTGCCCTCTCCATGGGCCATCAGGAGATTGAGGCTGTTAACAGCTGATAGATTGGGCCAATGGGGAAATGTTTTTGTCATCATATCTGTTATTCCTCATTAATGGGTCTTACAACCTACTCATTGCCACTACCATCAGAGGGGAGGATTGAGCTCTTTTTGGTTTCATTTGAAATAAGACTTTAACTTCTGCCATTGCTGTACTTTGACAAAAAAAAATTTTAAAGTTCTTTTGCCTGTATGTGAGAACTTCTATATCCAGAAACAAATGTGTCTTCATAAACATATGCATGTTTTCAAGTTTTCCATGGAAAAAATAGGTATTCTAGTGTAACTTACTTGGGTGTATTGTCCCCAAATCATAAAAACTGCTCATTGTGAAACTCTGGACTGAGTACCTTGTCAGTATCAATCACAAAATCTTTGCTAGATATTCTTCATATTTTTATTTTGTTTTTTATTTTTGCAAGGCAATAGGGTTAAATGACTTGCCCAAGGTCACACAGCTAGGTAATTATTAAATGTCTGAGGTCAGATATAAACTCGGATCCTCCTGTCTCCAGGGCTGATCCACTGCACCACCTGCCCCATTCTTCATAGGTTTAACAATGATTTCTTCATTTCCTAATTTTGCCCTCAGATAACTGTCTAAAGCCAGGTTTGACAATTCCTTTAGAGACCCTAGATGAACATTCTTCAGCTTGCAGCCCCTGGCTTCTACCCATTCCCTCTTTCCATCTTTCCATCTTTCTTTCTTTCTTTCTTTCTTTCTTTCTTTCTTTCTTTCTTTCTTTCGAGTGGGGTTAAGTGGCTTGCCCAAGGCCACACAGCTAGGTAATTATTACGTGTCTGAGGCTGGATTTGAACTCAAGTCCTCCTGACTCCAGGACCAGTGCTCTATTCACTGTGCCACCTAGTTGTCCCCCCCTTTCCATCTTCAGAAGGTGTGGTAATCTTTGTTTCCTTCCCTAATGATTCATTTTTCCTCCTCCTCCTCAACTTGTTTAGCCCTACAGGATCATCCTTTATGCCTCAGCCTTAGCTTCCTCCTATCCTTCTATAACTTAAACTTCTTCCCTTTTCTCTTGAAAACTTTTTTACAAATATCCCCCCCCCCCACTAAAGAAGAAAATCCATTTTCTCTTTTCTCCTCCTATAACTTATCCTTTGTCAATGTGGAATCTTTCATCTACTACCTTTCATAGATCACTCACAACTCCTAATGCCTGTTCCACAATAAGTTTCCTTACTTCCTCTAGCAAATTCTCATGATATAATTCCTACCCTACCTCTTCTAAGTCCCCCAGTCTTCTTCTTCTCAACCAAGCTACTAGCCATCTATTATCTTTAATTCTAATTCCACCTGTTCCAGGCCACCCATACTTAACTATTCTGCCAGTTCCTACATTCCTAAAATCTTCTTTGGATGTTGCTTTTTAAATTGTTATTTCTCAAAATAGTCTCCCAAAATGGAATACCCACATCAGAGAAGACGCTGTGCTATAGAAGCAGAATAAAAGGAAATCAACAGAAATGCAAGATGTGCAAATTTAGAGAATTGACCCCAATTGTTCATATGGACTATTTGTGCCTGACCTGTGGTAGAGCAATATGAGCTTGTATTGGACTGATCAGCCACAGTCATACACAGGATTATTTGATTCTATCTTAGTGATGTCATTTTGATCCTCTTCAAGACCTAAGGACAGAAATCAACCAGTGCTCAGAAATCTCCTCCAATGGATCTTCTTTAAATAGTACCAACCTTCCTCTAACTCTACTCATTCTATTCCTCTTCCTGTTCCCCTTCATCTCTTTACCTCTTTCTCTTTCTCATCTTTCCCTTTTCTTTCTTTCTCTTCTTTCACTTTGTTTTGGGGTTTTTTTTAGGTTTTTGCAAGGCAAATGGGGTTAAGTGGCTTGCCCAAGGCCACACAGCTAGGTAATTATTAAGTGTCTGAGACCGGATTTGAACCCACGTACTCCTGACTCCAAGGCCCATGCTTTATCCACTATGCCACCTAGCCGCCACCTAGCCACCCCCTCTTCTTTCACTTTGCCCCTCACTACTCCCATATTTTTTTTCCTCATTCCCCTTATTTCTGTTCCTTTCCTTCAACTTCTTTTTCTTTCTACTTATTTAGTCTTCTTTTCTATGTTTTCTGTGGGGGGGGTTTTGGTGGCATTTACCCTCCTAGGAATTAGTTGTTCAGGATAGAATTCCTGTTATAGTCCTATCACCTTTCAGAAGCCCACATCCCTCTTCTCTCCAGCCCACTTATTCAGTTCTCCCTAGGCTATTTGTTTATTATTTCACTTTGGCAGCCATGTTACTTCCCTTGGTCTGGTGCTGCAACCACAGAGTCTGTTTTAAAAAGCCAGTCCTAGGAATCATTTTTCTGAAAATTTGTACCATGACTTTTCCTAAATGAACTGCCCACCCGCCTTGCCTAATACAGATCCCTGTTGTTTGTGACTTAGGCATTTACTTGGGGAATAGGTTTAC
Source organism: Macrotis lagotis (assembly GCF_037893015.1). Taxonomy (NCBI): domain Eukaryota; kingdom Metazoa; phylum Chordata; class Mammalia; order Peramelemorphia; family Peramelidae; genus Macrotis; species Macrotis lagotis. The sequence goes on from NC_133658.1 coordinate 376,927,756, forward strand.
GTCTATAACTATGACCTGTGGGAGATAAAATTGAAAATGTATCTAGTTGATTTGGGTTGTTATATTGTCCAGAAAATGAGAAGTAACAGTCTCACAATATCCTGTACTAGACTTCTAGAAAAGTTGGGCATTGAATTTTCAGAAAGACATTAATTGAAAAGACTACCTTAGGAGATGGTGAGCTCTTAGGCAATGGAAGAATTTAAGGAGATAATGGATGACCATCTGCCAGGGATATTTGAAAAGATGAATTCTTTAAGCAAGGGAGGAATTATGTGGCCTTGAAAGTTCTTGTCTAATTCTAGAATTATATGAATTAATTTAAGAGACACAGTATAATGTTAGGGATAGACAGATGTTCTCTTGGAGTGAAGAAGACCTGGGTCCAAGTCCTGATTCTTACACACAGTGGCTTTGTAACCCTGAGCAACCTCTCAGTGCTTCTCTGAATCTAATAAACTCTCTCTAATCTAAACTGCAGTTAAGTTGCCAGCCTATGGATAGTGGAGGGAGTTTTCACACCGGATGATGAAATCAAACATCAGTACCTACAACAATGTCTGAACATCTCTCTCTTTTCAAATGAGAATGACAATAATTCTCTTGCAGCCTTTGATCTTTTTCTAATAGGCTATTGCAGCTGATTATTTATGTGGAGGAACAAGGCCAATCCAAAAAAGGCAAATTGAGTTTAAGTCCCACAGATGTGTGTTCCTCCCCAAGTATTCCTGGGTCTATGTGGCCATCAGCTCCAACCTCTCAGATAAGGGATCCATTTGAAAACATTGTCTTCCTCATTAGTTGCCTACCGCTTCAAATATTCATAACTATAAAGGGTGGGGAAATAGTTCTTTTCTCTTTCATTCATTCAGCTAGAGCAGAGGTGTGTGACTAAATTATTTTCCTCGAGTTGCTGATCAGTACTCAGATGGTTCTTGGCTCATCTTTCTTTGTCTTATTTTGGATGAGGCACAGCTTCTAGCAAGCACATTGGAGAGAGAATCACTTTCTTAGATGATCAGCAACATTACATCAGCTAAAATGGAACCAAGTTCACTATTGCTCATTTAGCGACCAGTCATCTGAGAATTAATTTCTTGATGCTTCACATCTTTAGTTACATCTTAAGCATTCTTTATTTGTATGTTGGACTTGGAAATGGAGGCACATAGTGAAGGAGGAAGTGTTTTTCATGATTGAGTGGTGAAGTAGAGAAAGATGACACAGAAGGGAAAACTGAAGGCCTGAGGAGTGTATATAAAAAAAAAAGAAAGAAAATTTTGTTTACAAGGGTAACATTGCTTATCACTAGAGATTTAGTCATTGAGTTGTTATCAAAATATGTAAAGTATGTATAGGCCCAGTATCTGAGATTAAGATGATTTAAGAATTCTCTCAAAGTACTCTAAAACAAGTAGAAAGCAGTTGGAAAGAAAGAAGAAGGGAAGAGGTTGACAGGAATGACAAAAAGGAAGAAAGAGCACAGTTCCCAGAATGGAATAAGCAAAGTTTTCTCCATCTAAACAAGATAGAGAGAAAAATTGAAAACCTGCCCCATATCTCATCACCTGTTGACAATCTCTCACTGCCTTGAAAGTTCCCTGATCTTTCCTCTGGGAATGTTTGCTATCATCCCATGGGTTCCTGCCCCTTCCCTTTTCACTTTTAGAGATCTCTTAAATCATACTCATTCAACTCTGATTTGGGCCTGTACTTATAAGCATTTCAAGTGAAGTACAAACCTTTTTGTTCATTCAAAGACTAATTGAAATTGAAGCATTTTCAGTTCTCTCTTTTCTTGGAACAAACAATAAGTTTCACTACAGATTTTCTTTGGAAATGAGCTCCCATCATTTTATAGATTCAGAGAGGCACTGTCATTTCTCTGAACTGGACATCACTCCAAAAGAGATGGATTCTGAAAATTACCATGGACTCAAATGCTTCTTTGGTCTGTCATCTGCAGTTTCAGTTTGTAATGTCTATAAGAACTCTAGACATAATGCAATTAAACTGCTATACCTTTAGGGGAAAGGATAATACCCCCAAATTAGATGGGAAGGTTACAGAGAAAAAGTAACTAAAAATACATGTTGATTCAAGTGATGACAGTATTACTTCATCTCCTCCTATCAAGAGGAAAGAGCTGAAAACTAAATCTTGCTTAACCTTTCCTTTTTAAAAAGAATGAGAACAATATTTGATCCAAAGAAATGAATCTTTTATGATATATATCAAACACTCCAGTATAGAAATTTTTACTTAACCTGAGGTTTGTGTAATCCTTTTAAAAAATATTTTGCTAATTGTATTTCATATAATTAGTTTTATTTATAAATATATATTATATCACATTTTTATGTTATATTATGTTAAAAATCATTATTCTAAAGGAGGAATTCATAGGTTTTACTAGACTGCTAAAGGCATTCTGACTTCTTAAAGAACCTCTGTTCTAGCACTTGAATATGGGGCAGATTGTGTGTGTGTGTGTGTGTGTGTGTGTGTGTGCAGATAGACTTTTCTGTCACTCTTCAAATCACACCATTCTATCTACTGGCACATCTAGGAAAAACTGGATTGCTGACTTCAGCTTTACTGTAGAGAATGACCTTGTATGGACTTCACAGGTGTCTTCAGAAGCAGAAAAACCATACCTACCCTCTAGACCTTGACTTTTTTGTTCCCACACATTTTATGCCAAAAAAGAGGAAGGTCAATATCTTTCTTTAAAATTTTTACTTATTTAAGGCAATGGGGTCAAGACTGACTTGCCCAAGATCACACAGCTAGGCAATTATTAAGTGTCTGAGGCCGGGTTTGAACTCAGGCCCTCCTGACTCAGGGACCATACTCTATCCACTGCACCACACTGGATCAAATGTTCTCTTATACCAGCTGTGGAAAATATAGGTCTAAGGGGATAAGAAGTGAATTCTGAAGAGGGAAAACTATTTGGAAATGAATCTGAGATTGCTCCATCTTGATCCAAGGTGAGTCAACCTTCCCTTCCCAGACTCAATAAGTTACTCTTTGTATGAGTGACTCTAATTTTCTGAGCTAAGACCCTGATTTGGGGAGTTTTCATTGACCATTCTTCCCATTGCCTCTCCCCTAACAAACTTTACCCAATAGTGAATGATTATGTTGGCCTAGGAGGAAAGGGGACTTAGTCTAGGATTTTATATAAAAAATATTACATTAAGATGACCCTCTTATATATCTATAGTAACTCAAAGGAAATGTCAGCTGCACAAGTTTAGAGAACCCACTCCGGTTTCTCTATTTGTGCTGGACCTGTGGTAAAGCATTCCAGGCTCATATTGGCCTGATCAGCCACAGTCGAACACATTGTAATTTTTCTCTAACATAGAGATGTCATTTTGGTCCTCTTCAATAATGAAGGATAAGAACATATTCTAACATATATGCATCTATAAAACATACCCATTTTCTAAATTTAGAATGATTTAGTCTAAGTTTCCATCCCAGACTATGTGTGTTTTTTTAAGATGTGAAAACATACCCTGTGTTTTAACTTCTAAGCTCATATATATATATATATATATATATATATATATATATATATATACATACATGAAGAACAAATCTGGTTTCTGGGCCTCTGTTCTCTGTAGACACTGCCATGTACACTACAGATGACTATGTGAGAGCCTGGTTTATGTTAGAAATACATACATCCTACATTTTTGATGTTGAATAAACATAGAAACTTGAGTGACTAATGTAACCAGGATTCATTGCGGAATCAAGAGCTCCTAAGCTGAGGAGAAGAAAGAAATGAGGTCAAAACTATATTGTCCACAAAATGGATTGGGACATGTATCTGGGGAGTAACCTTGGAGTAGCCTTTATCAGAGACAGTAGTAACCAGAACCCCTATAAATTATAATCTGCATTCACAAGACTATAGATTTAGAACCAGAAGGAATGTTAGAGGCCATCAACTTCAATCCTCTTATTTTAGATTAGGAAAGTGGAGTCCAGAAATTAAGTGACTTGTCAAGGATCTCATAGCTAAGTGTCTGAGATGAGATTTGGAACCCTTGCCATATGTATTCCACCATGCTACCTTTCAGATTTCTAGAGGTACATCCAGCTGACTTTGGGAAGATGACTGATTGCCCAACCTCCAGACTGAGCTGAATTTTGATTCCATAAAATGGCCTTAGTAGTTCTAATAGGGGTACTTAGGTAAGGAAACATGGTGCCTGGCCCAAACTGCAGCACTTAATAAAAGTTTGCTAAATTGCATTGCATTGCATTATGTTGAATTAAATTAGAAGTAGCAAGAGAATTGCAGGTGGAGAAAGACTTATAAAGAAGTGTCTCAAATGCTCATTAAGGCCAACACTCCTAGCGACCCAGCCAGAAACAAGATGAGCTTCCAAACCTATTTTGAATAGCCTACAAGGAGCTTACAAACAATTTTTTGAAAAACATCAGACACGTCCTTGCTGGGGGCCTAGGGAATGATGTTGACTTAACTATTGTAAGAAATGCTTTGTGCAGTGTCATGTGTTTACATCTTGAAAGTTCATTAAGGGAGTGCAGTAGGAGTTGGGCTAGATCAATACGGAGGACAAATGCCTAAAATCTCTTGAAAACTCTCAACTTAGATAGGATGGGGAGATGCTTGCCTGTTTGATTTGTATGTTTATTTTCCTGCTAGTTTTATTAAATCAGCTCAGAGCCTGATGAATGTTTGCCAGCAAAAGGAAGCCATGAACACCAGTTAACAGAAGACCTAAAACAGCTGTTTGCTACATACATAGTCCTAAATGTGACAGCTCACGCTAAATCTGCCTTCCAGAAAGAGCCTTATACTTCTATCTTCTCCCACCTGTTTTTACTTCATTGAATGTTTCTTTTGGTTCAATTCCAAGTCTGTGGTGGCTGATCCCCTTGGAGTATGTGTTATGGGCAGGTTAGAACCCCACTTATATAAAAGTGCTTATCACAGTGCCTAACATATAGTAATACTCAATATATGTGTATTGACTAACAGCCTTAATCAAATGACTTTCCATTGACAGGGGAGCCATATTTCCTGAGGAAAAGATGCAGAATGAGCCACAAGGGTTGGGAGACCCTCAGGGCAAATATTGACTCTCTTCAGATTCTGCCCCATATACACATAGTTCTAGGGTTAGCAGTGAGAGCAGGTCTGCTACTTGTGACTACGACCTAGAAAGGTCAGGAAAGGAGAGACCCCAGCCATGGAGGAGGTAATGCCATTCAGCATGAGATTAACAGGCACAATGCTATGACCATGCTTTGGAAATCAAAGTAGAAACTGAGAGGCAGCTCGGTTTGTGGTCTCCTTTCTGTGGGTTTGAATATGACAAGCAAAAACAAATCCTTAGTGTTTTCTTATTCCAATGGTTTTGGCTGCAGAGAGAGGTACTCTTTTCTCAGGGTTAGCAGGCACAGATTTGGAGGCTTGAAGTTTCAAAATCTTTATTCCTTCTCTACTGAACAAAAAAATTCATTTCCAAAAAATTTGGTACTTAATATTAAGAGATTGAAGAGTGGGAATGGGAAGAACCCAGGACCTGTATTGAGAGACCCAGGTTTTGCCAATAATCACATGACTTCAAGTCAGGGGCCTGGGTTCAAATCCCACCTTGCAACTTAATCTTTCCCAGTATCCATTTCCTCATCCTTAAAAGGATGAGGTTGGAGTAGATGACGTCTAAACACTCTTCAGACTCAAATTATATAATATTACAAGCCCCTCACTTTTGAAATTCTTTTTTTAAAATTTTATTTATTGGGGCGGCTAGGTGGTGTAGTGAATAAAGCACCAGCCTTGGAGTCAGGAGTACCTGGGTTCAAATCCAGTCTCAGACACTTAATAATTACCTAGCTGTGTGGCCTTGGGCAAGCCACTTAACCCTATTTGCCTTGCAAAAACCCTGAAATTTTATTTATTTGAGGCAATGGGTCTAAGTGACTTGCCCCAGGTCACACAACCAGGCAATTATTATGTGTTTGAGGCTGGATTTGAACTCACGTCCTCCCAACTCCAGAGCTGGTGTTCTATCCACTGCACCATCTAGTTGCCCCAACCCCTCACTTTTGAGCTGTAAATTTCTTAACGACACTTTTTTCTGTGAAAGCATAGCAATAACACAGGGCTGTTTAGTAGGTGCTCAATAATACAAAGATTAATTCTATCTGGCTTTCCTCACTCTGTTCTTGTTGCTGTTGTTGAAGTGGTGGTGGTGGTGGTGAGGCAGCTAGGGGGCACAGTGACTAGAACACCAGGCCTGGAATCAGGAAGATTCATCTTTCTGAGCTCAAATTTGATGTCAGACACTTAATAGCTGCTTCACCCTGTTTGTCTCAGTTTCCTCATCTGTAAAACAAACTGGAGAAAGAAAAGGTAGACCCCTCCAGTATCTTTGGCAAGAAAATGGGATCATGGAGTGTCAGACATAACTAAATGATTGAAAAACCAAACTGGCTGTGCAGCCCTACCAACTTCTCTCTGGATAGGAACAACCCAATCATTAGAGAACTGCATTTGCAGAGTAATATCACCTTTTTTTTTTTTTTGCATATTCTGTAAGTGTTTCTGCGTACCTTCATATGACCCTGTAAACCACCACCACCACCCCGCCCTGCCCAGGCAAGTTCCCTCTGCCTGTTCTGGGTAGACCTGGCTTTCACCTTCACCTCATCCATCCAGTCAATCTGAGGCCATAGATACAACAAAGGACACTTTTTGACACCCCTCAAGTAGAACACAAAAGCACTGTTAATAGACCGTGGCATTCTCATTTGTAGACTCTATTCACCCGACAGCCAAGAATTATCAGTACTAATGTTCCTCCGGCTTGCCCTCCCTTTTTTTCCCTTTTTCCCCCCCTTTCTTTTGCCTTGAGAGTGATTTGTCTGTGTTATGGGTAGGCCTGACAAACCATTACGCATTAGCGACTGAGATGTTGTTTGAAATGGGAAAATTGCTGGCAAACTGCTCCATTAGCAGGCCGAGTAACAAATACTTTCTTCCCCCAATGAAGATGAGATAGCTGAGGCACAAATTAATACAACTGTCTCCCCCACTCCGCTGTGGGGATTACTCTTTGAGACAAATGGTCTCATCACTGCCAGGAATGGGAGATGGTTATATGCAGAAGTGTGATCCTCCTCTGCTCCCCTCCTCAGTATTTTGTATTTCCTCCCTCCTCCATCCTCATGCTGAGAGTTTAGGGAACATGAGCTCCAAATGAGGAGGTGATGAAAAGATTTGCACCTTCATGAGACATGAGATTGATTAGGATGGGATCCTCAGTGCTTAGTCTGGTCTAGAGCGTCATCCATCAACCCTAATGGAAGCAGGCTCCCTCCCTAGCTCTCCTAGCTGCTTTCCCACTGTGCCTGCTTTTGGTGATACAAAGTTCTTTAAGAGAAGGGGGAAAATGGGAAATTTTGATTCTTTTTTCACAGTTCCTTCCCATCTGAGAAAACTTCAGCTCTTGGATCTCCAGGGTGTCTGGCACTTCCTATATTGAGCTGGTTCAATGATGGGAAAGAAAGTATGAAGTTGACCTCTACCTTAGATGGTTGTTCTAATGCTGTTATTATTGTTTGTCCTTCATTCTCAAAGAGACCATGACCAGGACAGTGTTTCCATGACTTGCAAAAGAATTGCATTTAAATGAGTCAGGGCTGTACAAAGTCACCAGCATCACTTTCTCCTCTGGAGCCATCTGGGTCCAGTAGCAAGATCTAGATAACTGGAGATGGCCCTGCATGCAGCAGAAAATCTTGGCCTTTTTAGTAAGGTCTTTCCCAGGGCTCAGTTTGACTGAGTATATAGCAATGCTACACCATTACCAAAGCCACCAGAGGCCAAAGCAACAAGCTCTAGGAGCCCTGGGTAAGAAATGATCTAATTCTGAAAATCAGCATAGGTGATTAGAAAAAAAGATTCGGTAAATCAGACAGAAAGATTAAGAGACATTTAAGTTGAGTCTTGACAAATGCCAAGACAAAGGAGTGAACAAAATCATACAACTAATCAGTGGCTTTGGCTAAATCTTAGTCATCAGTTTGACTGATGTTTTTTAGCAGAATAGCAAGGTGGTTTATCGGTAAGAAGCCATATCCTAAGTCTCTCCTTTTTATTCCTTTTCTTGGTGTCTTGGATGTCTTTGTAAATCTGTATTGGTACAAGATGTATATTGCAATTACTTGCTGGAATTAAATCCCAGTGACTCATTGGGGAGAGAGGTCCTGGACCCAAAGGCAGCCTTCCTTTGGTCCAGGGCTCAGAGGGTCATGTAAGAACCAGTGTTCCTGGACCATTCCTCTGCAAATTAGGGGCAAATTTTCTTCAAGATAATGCACTCACTGCCCCTTAGAGAGAGAGCTGAATCAACTAAGTGAATCTGTACAATTCTGCTCATTCCTTCAGCAACACCCATTTATTCAGTCTGTGTCAAAAGTAATGAGTAAATTATTTGTTGGAATTTTCAAGGAATTTGTTGAAGCCAACTTCTATTTTGTGAGATAGTATCATTGATGAATAAAAAAATCAAGCCAGCTTCCTAAAGAAATATATTTCCCCTTTCAGTTTATTTTAAAAAAAAAAACACACCTTAGACAAATTCATTATTTTTTAACGGCAGTACAGCATATAGACTAGATATCTGACAGTTGAGGCAGGAAGATCTGATTTCAAATTCTGCCTTTGACATATATACTGTCTGTGTGACCATGGACAAACTATTTAAATTATCAGTGCTCTGGGAAATTCTTTAAGACTATTAATTGCTAAGAGATGGTTGTAGGGCACAGAGGGTCTCATCTCTCTAATCCTTGTTGACTTACCCCTTCATAAAATACATATGTGTGCCACATAACTTAGCATTGGCTACCATACTATCTTATTTTGTTCTATGATTGTCTTACATGTGTTAATGTGATTATAAACTTCTTGAGATCAAGGATTCCATTCAGATCCCCTAAGTCACATGCTCATGGTATGCCCAATACACTTGTTTGTTGATGAATTGATTGAGTGATTGACTGACTTTGGTCTCTTTTTTCAGACGCCTGGAACAGAATTCCATCAAAGCTATCCCTGCAGGAGCCTTCACCCAGTATAAGAAGCTAAAAAGGATGTAAGTTTCTGTACCTGCATTTCCAGAGGAAATGAAATGAGTACTGACCCACTGACTACTTCCATTATCTGCCTTGGGAGATAACATATTTGGTGATGATGTGGAGTGTTGCAGGGACTGGGATCCAAGTGGGTAAGAGGGCTGAGGGTAGGCTTCTGTTAGCTCAGGTTCATACCTGGACATCCAGTTTAGGAGATATTTTGTGCTGAAGGGAAGAGTGCTAACTATGAAGGACTTTGGGATGGAATATTGAGTATGGGACCTGAACATTTGTTTGATTAAACTGAGATTATTTGGAAAACAAAAGTGTGTATCAGGGAAAAGGGCTTGAAGAGTCATTGTGACCTGCATTATCCAGATGTTTATATATCCTAGTCACTTGGATTTGATTATGCAGGCACAGAGCAAGAACTTTAGGAAAATCTTTATTTCCATCACAGACACCACCACAAAACTACTATCACTGCTTTCCTTAGAGAGTCAGTATGAAATGGTGGCATGGCATGATCATCATCATCTATGACATTTAGTTGTTATGTGACCTGAGGCAAGCCTCTGTATTCCCAAGCCTCAATTTCTTCATCTGTACAAGAAGGATAATAAAGTCTAAAGTGCCAAATTACCGAAGTTATTATAAGTATCATACACAGCAAGATGATATAATATATATATACAAAGTGTTTTGCATGGGTTGAAATAATACATGCAGATGCACACATACACACATATACATATGTATGCATGTGTTTGGAGAGAGAGAGAGAGATTTACCCTTGGGTAGAACAGTGACTAGAATACCAGGCCTGGAGAAGGAAGTCACCTTTTTGTAAGTTCAAATCTTGCCTCTTAGACACTGACTCAGTCTCCTCATGTGTAAAATGAACTGAAGAAGGAAATGGCAAACCACTTCAGTATCTTTGCCAAGGACCCCTTTTGGGGTTAAAACACAGTTAAAACAACTCAGCAACAAATATCTGTGTATGTATATAGTATTTTTCTATGTACATATGTAGATACAGATATACCCTATCTTTTTTAAACCCCTTAAGTTATACAGAAATGTCAAATATTATTATTGTTACAATTGTCATGACTCAGTTGTATTACCATTTTGCATATCACTAGCAAAAGTAGTCACAGAAAACTCTCTGAGCCTCAGTTTGCGCATCCATCAAATGGAAAGATAATTCCAGTAACAATTATCTCGTGAGATTGGGTCTCATAGAAATTTCATGAGATAATTTGTGTAAATCACTTTGCCAACTTTTAAGTGCTATCTAAATGTCAGCTATTATTAAGTTTTTCCATTATTAATCCATCCATCATTGCCAATATTGCCATCATCCCTCCTAGTGGTAGCAGTTTTCTTCTGGTGCTCTTGCCTCTACCACTTCAGACTTAATATTGAACAATAAGGTTGAGATCCTGACTTATCAGGGACTTTACTGACTGAAACAGTCAAGGCCCACAGTGGTGATGGTGCATAACTTTGCATCCTAGGGATATGATGGATGGTCAGCCACCATGTTTTTAAAGCACCCTTAGTATGCAGAAGGGCTTAATGAATCCCAACAGGAAATGGATTTAGATGAAATTCAGTCTCTCCTTTCTTTTGAAGCTCATCAAGATGATTTTTTTTCATTCATTTCACTCCTTTTCTCCCCCTCTACACTCCCAAGGGGCAGAGAATAAGTATGTAGAAGTACTTGTTGTAGCCTTAGACAAGCCACTTAACCCCATTGCCTTACAAAAACATAAAAAAGTACTTGTAAACTGAATCATGTTTTGTCCCTATACTCAAGGAAGATCTGTTTATCTCTTCTGAATAGGAAGGACTGATCACTAAAAAGGTTAAGTGTCTGTCAACTCATTTCTCCTATAATTAAACACAACTAGTAGAAAAGCATTAAGTTTTGCCTTCAGATAATGGCTAACATTTACATAGCATTTTTCTATGTGTCAAATGTTATAATAAGCACTTTACAAATATTATCTCATTTTATCCTCATTATTATCCCCAGAGGAAACTGAAGCAAACATAGGTTATATGACTTACTCAGGGTCACACAGCTAGTATCTCAGACAAGATTTGAGTTCTGGTCAACCTGATTCCTGATGTGAGTTCATGCTGAGTGTGTGTGGTTTTTTTCCATCATTATTTACCCCCAAAATACCTTGATGAGTAGAATACACTAAAACCAAGAAGAAATCCTAGTTGGGGACTGTTGGACTCATCTAATGAGTGTTCCTCAATATGTTATCTGGAAACACATGAGCATCATGTAAACCATGACTGAGGCACACTTTGTTCCTTGTCCTTGAGAAGAATTCCTTTTAATAAATTCCTTACCTTCCTGCTCCCAGGGGCAAATTTAGCTCCAGGTAAGACTTCTCTAAAAAAAGGTACAGGAAATAGAAGCCTAAACCATCTTGGGAAGATAAGAAGGCAGTTTTTTTCCCATTTGACATGGCCAGATCATCCTTAATATGGAATATTGTGGAAGAACCTAGGGAACTCTTTATAAGAAACTAATTTCATCCTTCTTGACCCTGGCATTCTTATTTATACAATAGAATGTAAATTTCTTGAGGTCATATATGGTTTTGTTCTTATTTTGTACCCTCAGTTCTTGACATTGTTGACATTCTTTAAATGTTGGTTGAATTGAGAATGGAATCAAAGTTTGGGTGTTAAATTAACTTACTTTTAAGATCCTTTCCAGTTCTAAAATTCTAGGATTTGATAACCCTGAAACTCTTGCTTTTCCAAGTCTTATTTCCCATCACTTCAAATCATGTATACACTCCACTGACACATTGTTGACATTTTAAATCTTTGTTGAATTGAGAAAGAATCAAAGTTTGGGTGTTAGACTAACTTACTTCTAATGCCCTTTCTAGCTCCAAAATTTCCATGATTTTATGACTCTGAAACTCTTGCTTTTCCAAGTCTTATTTCCCTATCTCTTCAAATCATCTATCCACACTACTGGAACTCCATACTATCCAGAGGAGCTTATTGAATGATCATGTCTTATGTGAACTCCCATCATATGACTGAAACAAGTTTCCAAACTAGTCATAAAGAGTAAACTTGCATTGCAGGGGTCTGGTACCCATGACAAGTCAGCCCATCCTAATTAAAGATATTAGAAAGACAACAGGGAGTCCATTGCATCTTGGCATTATAACGGGAATACAGCCAGTGTGAACAAAGTGAACTTTTGTTAATAATGATTTGCCAGCCCAAAGGCTAATGCTTCAGGGAGGAAGGACTAGGATAATCCTGGTGCATTCACCTCCTAAGACTCTTCTATGAAAAGAGGGACCTGAAGAAAATCTCAATTTAAGCTGGTGAGTTTGCAAATGCAATCTGTGGATTTGTTACTGGGAATCTCACTAGCTAAAGGGATAAACTGAACAGCTGTAGCTAAGAAGCTTGAACCTATGCAGTATCTTTCCAATTAGAGACTCCTAAGGAGGGAGATGGGAAACTGGTTGTTCTGTACTTTTCATGATTTAAAAAAAAAAGGAAAGGAAAACATGCCCAATGGGACTCCATGCTTAGTCTCCAACTGAACTTGTTTAAGAGAACTAAAAAGCTTTAGTCATTCCCCATTTGAAACTATTTTCCGGAGTGTTTACAGTATGCTATTTTTTTCCATTCTGTACCCCTCTCCATCTCTCTGACCCATAGAGGTCCTAACTATCTTCTTCCTAATTCACACCCGGTAGAATAAAATTGATTTTCTTTCTTTTAAAGAAAATAAGTGTTAAAGCATCATTGTAAATATTGTATGTCTCTATCTAGTAGCCCAGTCCCCAAACCAGTTCCCAGTATAAGTAACTCCTAGAAACTAAAACTCCCTTTTAATGAAGGGTCACTAGTAAAACCTGAAGACATTATTATGGAGACATTACTGAATCAATCAATCATAAAGAATTTATTAAACCTCTTAAATAGCTTACATTCTAATGGGGGAATTACATATACATGTATGTTTATACATATATGTCTATACATATATATACATATATGTATACAGAATAAGTATAAAGATAATAAATATAAATACAAAATAAACACAAGATAGTTTGGAAGGGAGGAAACTAGCAATTAGGAGGATCAAGAAAAGCTTTTTGTAGCCAGTAGTGCTTGATCTGTATCTTCAAGGAAGATAAGGATTCAGGGTAGGTAATTTGTTCCAGGCTGGGTGGAGATGGTCAGAGGTGAGGAGTAGTCTATACTAAAACACAAAGATAAGATAGGAGGCTTGCCTATGGAAGGAGGAGGAGGAGGAGGAGGAGGAGGAGGAGGAGGAGGAGGAGGAGGAGGAGGAGAGGAGAAGAGAGAAGGCCAGTTAGACTTGTTTGCAGAGATCAGGGTGGGGAGTGATGTCCAATGAACCTGAATAGATAGACTGGGGACTGACCAGTGAAGAGCCAGAAGAGAGCTATAGGGATTGTTAAAGGTGGGGAGTGACATGACCAAGGATATGTGTACTTAAGGAAATTTGGCAGCAGAGTATTAGATGAACTAGTTTGGGAAGAGAAACCATTGGCAGTGATCCAGGTGAGAGGTGATGGGGGCTTGTTCTAATATGAGCAGTTTCATTGAGCTTGGTGCCTTTGAGTGATGGAGAATGAGCAATAGATTGGTAGGTTGTGTGACCTAGAGGTCTAAACCCAAGTACCTTGCTATGTGATTTGGAGCAAATTATTTGACAACTCTGAGTCTTTAGTGCGTTTTCTCCATCAATTGAGAGGGTTGAGTTAGATGATCTCTAAGTACCCTTCTGGCACTGATGTTTTATGTATGAGAAAGTCAATTAAGGCAACAAATATTTATTAAGTGAACAATGATATTTATCCTTCATTCTTGAAGAAGGCCATGTCATCAGGAAGGTGATGCCATGACTAGAAAGTGAATTAGACTTGAGTGAGAGGGGTAGTGGTATGCTAAAAGAAAGCCTCACTTTCTCCTCCAGATCCATCTGAGTCTAGGAGCCAGATATAAATCAGGACGACAGGATATATCTCTATGCTAAACATGAAACAACATGGTCTAGTGAATAGAAAACTAGATTTGGAATCAGAAAGATTTAAGTGCTATTATTAACCTTCACTAACTGGATGCTTTGTCATTTTGCTTCTCACTTAACAGAATCAAATCCCCAAAATTGTAAGTTACTAAAGAATTGCCCATCTCTATTAGGAGAAGGAACATCTATCTCCAGGAGTTCCCTTTTAGGGTGCACAGCTCTGGCCCAAATCCATGCTCATCCAGTAATGCAGAATAAACTCTCTACCAGGATCAGATAACACAGATAAGTGTTAGTAAGTTTCTAAGATACATCATCTCTCCTCTGTCTTGTTGCCCAGGAATTAAGGGACTCAATTTTTCTATTTATTTGGATTTTTCCTTTTGTTTTCTTTTTCAAAATATTGGAGAGGTTCTACAGCTCACAATGCTCAAAAATAAAAAAAAAATTTAAAAACTACAAGAATCCCAAACCCATTTCAGAATTCCTGCTCCTTCCAGGTACATTTTTATAACTGAAATATATATTTTATTCCCACCTTTCATGACCCAGAGATTCCACCTAATAAGGTATTTCAGTTGGCTCATGTGGCTTGCTACTCAAACTATTACTCAGGTCCAGGAGGGAAAGCAGCCAGGAGGTTTAGGGTTTGCAAAGTGTGAGAGGAAAAGGGGGGGTCATCAGGAGAATCATTATGTGATAAATGTGGGTATGAGATGAGAAATAAGGAGTTTTGGGCTAGCAATCCAGAAATCTGGGTTCTAGGCTCTGCTCTGACATGAATGCTTATATTTTTCCAACTGCAGAAAGAGAACTGGGGGGCTAAATGAACTCTACGGGTTCTGTTAGTCTCAAAATACCTTGCTTTTAGGAATGACTTTACTATTTTATGAATGATTTTATGATTTTATGACTCAAGTTTTTATTTCACCCCATCAATGTTTTTCAGAGACATCAGCAAGAATCAGATCTCAGACATTGCACCAGATGCGTTCCAGGGCTTAAAATCCCTCACCTCGCTGTAAGTGGAGAATACAGTTGCAATGAGAAATGGGAAAGGGATGTTTCCATATTTTTCAGAAGGTGTTTATCATGGCTTTTATGTTCCCCTACGCACTCATGGCAACTTTGTAAAGAAACAAATATTTCTTAGGGGGGGAAATTGATCCTGCAGAATATTTGTACAACCCAAATGCATTCTTTTTATTGATTAAATGCCCTGCGGATTTTCTAGCTATTTGCTTCTAATTCTAATATATCTCCTTCTCTAACATTCACTTTCACCCCCTCCCATTCTATGATCTGTAAAATTGCTGCCTCTGGTAGAAACTGTTTGGAGATGACTGTGCTCACTTCCTGAGCTTGCTCTTTTATCCCATTAATTCAGGAGTGGAGGTTTTCCCCAAAACCATAAAGGTTATTACCCTTTAGTTTGAGGTACTGTCTCAGGAACTAACCACAAGGAGGAAATGTGCAATCCTTTTTTAAAAATCATTTTCTTGTATGTATATGTATATTTCTCCATTTCTGGAATTATCATATATATACCAGTAGGAATGTCTACCAAGAGTTTCTGGTGACAATATGGTCTAATGGAAATGCCACCAGATCATAAAGATCAAATGAGATAATGTGCTTGAAAGTGCTTTCCAGGTAGAGATCAGTATAGAAGTGTCAGAGTCCTTCTTTTCATCTTTATTCATCTCTGGTGGCCTCCATGCTCCATTTTAAGTGATAATATTCAAGCCTTGTGAATTAGGCATGCCATCCACTCACTCAATGTAAAGCTTTTGCCTTATTATGAGTTGAGTGGATAGTTAACAAATTACAGATTTTTTTTCCACCAAGACCCCAGTCTATTGGGAATAGGCTGAGAAGAGGATGAAGGAGGCCTCTTGATTCAGCTGCTGCCTGCTGCTTCTCGAGTAAATTAGTTTTGGTTTATCAGATGAAACATCTGTCTGGGATATCAGAGACAGGATTGTGTGTGAGATTAGTATCTGCTTATTGTATTAAGGATCACAGAGAAAAGGAGAGAGGTCTGCCAGCTGCCAAGCTACTTCTATTCTATGCTCTCTCTATTTCGCATTTCTCTGGCAGGATCCAGAAACAGTCTAGAAACAGTATGAAGTGACCTGCTTGCCACACCCCACCAGGATACCATATTAGAAGGAAAACTCTTTTATGATTTGTTTCCTCTAGCAATAAGGTGTTGGATATATTTAGACATTGTATTTAGATGCCCACTCCATGTTCATTGATCTAGGGTCATTCAGACCCCTTTGGGCTGTAAACACTATAATGTAGTGAACAAGAACACTGGACTTGGAGTCAAAAAACAAGGTTCAAGTCCCAGTTTCTTAACACTAGTGTGACATTGGCTGAATCATTTAATCTCTTTGGGCTTCTGATTCCACAAATGAAGCAACTGGACTCAAAATATCTAGAGCTAGAAAGTCTTCAGAGTTCATCTAGACTATTACTCAGATTTTATAGATGAGGAACAGAATCCATAACCTTTGCGCTGTGTCAAAAGTCACTTCTAGTTCTGCCCTACAGTTCTGTGATTAGAATCTTAAACAGAAAAGATACTTCTAGAGATTAGGGGGTGTACCTGATTCTGGGTCTTCCTGAGCATCAAACTCTAGACCAGAAGACCAAGGGCCTTCCACAGATAGGTCAGAGTAGTCCAAGCTCAGGTGCATAGTATTCAAATAATACACATAATAAATCAAGTTTGCATTGTGGTTCGTAGTAATATAGGTCTTGCCCAGCCAGACTTGGAAGGCAGGTTAACCTTCCTTCTAATCCACATGTTCACTTCTGCTCAAAGCCAACAAGAGTGAGGAGGCTGTGAGCAAAGAGACTAATGGCATACCCCTCTCTTCTCCCTTTCATATTCTCCTCTCCTCCCCAAGCAGTACTCGATTGCTATCCTGGAAGCTTTGACATCAGCCATGAAATACTGGGCAGACAGTGACATTAGTTCATTTGGCACGGTGAGCAGCAGAACATTAATATGAATTACAAATGTGTGCCTGAGCCATCATGCTGACTTTTATTTAGTCATTAATTTGTTGAAACATTAATGAAACACACCCACAGGCTGAGCAAAAAAGCAGGGAAATGCTTACTTCTTGCTTCTGGTAACATCAGGAAATGGGCTCTTTTGTTTTATCATTTCCATTTACCAATTTTTCCCCCTTGCTCAAAGAGAACTAATGAAAATCACAGTCTCCATGGGAGTTGGATGTTATGATCAGATTCTCTTTGAAGAGGAACCTGTGGGGAATGGAGATGGGAGTAGCAGTGGAGAGCATCAGAGAGACAGCCGTAGTACCTATGGAAAGAGTGTTTGCATTTGGTGTCAGGGTAGCTTCAAATACTGACTGCCACTTACTATATGTGTGACCTACAACAAGCACATCACTTCACTTCTCTTAGCCTCAGTTTCCTCAACTGTACAATAAACAAGTTGGACCAGATGATTTCTCAGGTTTCTGTGAGCCTGCAAATCATCCCTGTAAGCACTATTCCCTTTGTTGTACTGGCAAGCTATTCTAAAAGCAAATTGGGCCAAGCAACAAAAGAGAAAGATACTTACTCAGAGAAAAAGAGAATTGTCACAAAGGAGCCATTAGTAATCTTTCCATTCTTCACCTGGTAATTATACCCTGCCCTTGGTGGATTTTCCTGTGGAGATCTGGGTCTACCTGGAAAGAATTTCCAGAAGGCATTTTCCTGGTGAAGGTGAGCATAGGTGTGGGAGAGCAGACTATTAAAAGCATAGTGCTGGACCCTCCTGTCAGAAGGGCATGACTCTAAGAAAGATTCTGATGCAATAATAAAATTTGTTGGAACCATATCTCAAAGGTATTATAAAAAAACAAACCATTATTTAATCAGTAAATTTCATAGCAGCACTTTTTATAATTATATTAAAAATGAAAATAACTTAAATATACACCTCCCCCACAAATAAAGGAATGATTAAATAAATTATGGCATATTCACATAATGGAATTATAGAATGCAATTAAGACCAACAAGTATGAAGAATATAAAAAAGTCTGAAAGACCTCTAATAATACAGTGGGGGAAAATCGGATCCAGAAGAATAGCAAACATTACTTAATGCAACCATGTAAAAGAAAAGAATGAATGGACAGACAATGAGTCTTAAAGGAGATTTAGAGGGAGATAGCAAAAAAGATGAAGTTCATTTGTTTAAAAATAGATAAGTACAAAACAATCTAATGTGTTATATTGTGTTCAAGATTGTTTTATTATAAGTAATAATAAATAATGATCCTAGAGTCAACTGAAGGGGCAATAAACCATTGAATATTACAGCAAGAAGAATCACTGGATTCTTAAGTTTCACTATAAACGTAGTTGAGTAGATTGTGTGAAGTTAGAGGCACAGAGAAGGCCCCTGTCCCTAAACAAATATCCTACTACCTACTTAATGATTAAAGTTGTCCATTCCTTGGGGAAAATATATTTTCATCTGAAAAAATAATGCAAAGTCCACTAGAAAAGGCAAGTAGACCATTAAACTATTGCCATCTATTTCTATCTTAATGTTAATGAATTTGTCAACCCTTTTATTGAGATCAATGAGAGAGAGAGAGAGATTGAGAGAGATTGAGAGAGAGAGAGAGAGAGAGAGAGAGAGAGAGAGAGAGAGAGAGAGAGAAAGCATTTACCCTTACAGCTAAGGAAAGGGCAATTTCTAGGAATATAAGATGTAAAGCTAGACAGGAACTTAAATCAACTAGTCTAACTCCTTCATTTGTCAGAGGAGGTTAGGCACAGGAAGAGTAGACTGAAAATGACCCAAGATAAATGACCCCTTCTTCACAGTGATGAGGAACATATGTACCTCCCCCACCACACACACACACACACACTTCTAGCAACCATTCTGATATCTAGACAGAAATGAATGGGGTTTGGTCCAGGAATTCCTGGGATTTAAAAGGATCTTTAACAGTAGCTTTCTTAAGGTTATGTTCAACATATCAATATCCAGTGAAATATCCAATATCTATTCAATATCCATGAAAGATTAAGACTCCAGGCAATTCATCAAGAGTCCAGTGGCTCACACCAAGAAACTTAAGAATGTCTACTGAAAGGTTCTAATTTTTTCTTTGGAGGAAGACTAGGAGAAATTGGGGTCCGTGGCCCCATGGTGTAAGGACACCTGAAGAGTCCCTCTTTGTCTTCTTATCTGTTGTCCTGACTGATATCAACTCCATGGAATAATAGACCCCTCCCAGAATAAACTTATCACTACTAAACTCATCATCATACTGCTAGACTCAAACCCTCATTGACTCTACTTCCCTCAGCCTCCTCTCCCACCACTTTGGAGAGCTGGAGAGGAGGAACACCAAATTCTTCCCAATGTCTTCCCTTATAAAGGGCAGAAACTGAACTCTCAGACCACTCCACTTTGCATCTGCTGCCCTACCTAGTTTCAACTCCATGGAACAAAATTCCCCTGTTCCACCCCACCTTTTCCTGCCTTCTTTTGTGTTTTGTCTCCTTTTTAGATGATAAAATCATTGAGGGCAGGAATTATTATTATTGTTGTTATTGTTGTTGTTGTTAATTGTATCTCCAATGCTTAGCATAGTTCCTGGAACATCATAGGAGCTTAATAAATGTTTATTGAAATTATTGGCTTGGATTACAGATTTACTTGAGGAGGTGGAAAGTAGGGATGATATTCAAAGTAGAGAAGAAAGAATTTGACTAATAGACAGCTCCTGTGTTGCAGACTCATTTTGACACAAGGTTCTTGGCTGTAAATCCTAGCATCTCCATGAAAGCCATATGTCCAACTGGAGCAAAGTCAAATCAGTGAAGAAATAGAATGCCCAAGAAGGCAGACAGGATTACAAGTTCAATACAAATGGGAATCCCAGAGGTTGGGTGGAAGATAACTATGAAGGCAATGGTGTCTAATGCTCTCTCTCCTCTCTCCCTCAGAGTTCTCTATGGAAACAAGATCACTGAGATTGCCAAGGGCTTATTCGATGGACTCGTGTCTCTGCAGTTGCTGTGAGTATGACCTTTATCATTCTCATGTAGCTGTTACTCTAAAAACAAGAGAGTTGGGCAAGCTTAGATTTTAATTTCAAAAGAGACCTCTTGGCCCTTTACCTAAACTTGTACCTGAAAGAACAAAGGTGTTTAGTTAGCTGCTTATCCCTCCATTTCTGGTATCAGTACTTTTCAAACAACCAGGAGTTGAAAGGAGAAGGTCCAGGTGACTATCCACAAATTACAAAAAAGTCAAGGTACCCCTTATTTTCCTCAGTTTGTTTATGAATCTCACAATTAACCCTAGAAATACAGATTGAAAGTGGAAAATAAAACTACTTACCCTTCAAAAAGGAAATTTTCTTCATGATAATAGTATCACAAGTTTTGGAATCAGAAAACAGTAACATTACCACATTCCATTTTGGAAACTAAGACTGTTCTGAGAGCAATTGTTACCTTGATGGATATGTTTGGGAAAAAAACTGGGGAGTTGTAGAACCATTCAGAGGGGAATGTCTGTCTGAGATGACTAGAGAGGAAAATAGTGACTATGTTGAAGGGAAAATTAATTGGATAGAATTTTCAATTGTGTATCATATACTTGCATTTATCTTGGTCACTGGAGCTAATGATGTTTGAAGGCAGTAATCAGAATTTTCAGCCAGTTAATAAGGAGAGACAGGAAGAAAAGTTGACATTTGGTATATCATAAGATTTTTATCATCTTTTCAGAGTGTGTCCTGATTTATAAATGATTAAAAATATGAAACAACTATATGGCACCATGGCTATAAACTATATATCACATATACACACACACAACACATTCTTATATACAAATTACTTCTTTCAAAGGCTTTAGGGGCACCTCATTGTTTACTTTTTCTGCCTAGAATCTGAGGATTTCCATAGTTTCTTTGGGGGGGCAGACTTGTGATTTTATTGGTATAGGGAATTCCAGATGAGGAAAGGAACAATAATAATTATTATTTATGTACTGCTTTAGAGTATGCAAAGTGCTTTACCTATATTATTTCATTTTATCTTCACAATAACCCTGGGAGGCAAGTGCTATTTATTTTCTCCATTTTACAGGTAAGGAAACTGAGACAGACTTTACTTAGGTGACTTGAACAAATTCACATGACTGGTAAATACCTGGGGCAGGAATAAAAGCTGTGGTGAACTGATGCAGATCTCCAGTTGTTCTGCAATCATCATAAAATTGCATTGCAGGGGCGGCTAGGTGGCACAGGGAATAGAGTACCGGCCCTGGAATCAGGAGTACCTGAGTTCAAATCCAGCCTCAGACACTTAATAATTACCTAGCTGTGTGGCCTTGGGCAAGTCACTTAACTGCATTGCCTAGCAAAAACTAAAAAAAAAAATTGCATTGCAGAAATTAAGTGATTAAGTGACTTCTTTGGAGTTGCATAGCCAATATAGCATCACAGGTGAAATTTGAATCCAGGTTTTCTGATTCTCAGACCAATCTCTATTCACTCTTATCATCCTACCTCACTATTTCAAATAACTCTCTTCTATACCCTCTACCTGTAGTCACACTAAATAACTCATTCCCTTTTCAGGTCCCTTTGCTCAGGCTCTTACATAGTCCTAAAATGCTTAAAGGTCCTTCACTTTATCTATTTCTTTCCTACCTATCCTTTAAAGCCCAGTTCAAACGCTACCTCTTCAAAGAAGTCTTGCTCAATTCTTCCAGTTGGTAACAACCCCCTCCCCACAGACCCCAGATATACATAGACACATATACACAAAATCATATTTAAGGTTCACTGGTTGGTTCTAGCCGGATCAGTTTCCCTTGAATAGGGATGCATATATATATATATATATATATATATATATATATATATATATATATATATATATATATATGTATATACACCTAGCTAATACATAGCACCCCTGAGAGGTTTCTTTGGCATTGATTGCTCTGCATCTTTTACTGATGAAAATATAAAGTATCAGATGTGAGATACAGTCACCAATCAAATTGGGATCCCATTGTCTGAAGTTTCTTATGCTGCAGACCTATGCTGGCTCTATAAACTGGAAGTGTTCAAAAATTTGTGTGCTTTAATGCAGATGGTTACCTCTTAGAGGTTAAATGGTGAACCAGCTCAGTCCCAGAAACCAATAGTTGTACCTGCATAGATAAGAAAGTGATCTGAAGGATTTAGCTGACATCAAAAATAATGACAATTTTCAGGCAAAAAATCTGAACCAAGGTCTAAAGGATGTTTTTTAAGAGTTAGATTTGAGAGGACAAGACAAGGGCAAATGGAAAAATTAGTGAAAGGAAAATCAATCAATTCAAAGGATTGGTCATTTAAAGGCTTCCTGGGGGAAAAAAAGCTCCATGGGAAAGATGATATGAAACTTTCCATAACTTTTCTTTCTGTGTCCATCTTCCACCCCAGGGGACAGAGCATGAAAACCTAGAGAGAGTTCCAGGAATTGCCCCAAGAAAATTTTACTTTGAAAATTAGACTCCCGTGAAGCTTCCTCATAACCTGGTTTGATGCCATATCCATCAAGGCAATAGTCAGATCTATCCCTGTGTAAAAATTAAAAGAAGAGAGAAAATTTTCAAGTTCTGCTCATCTTTACTTTGCCATTCCCCTCCCCCTCGATGTGTTGTAGGCTCAGCCCCATGGAACCTTTACAGCTGTTTGTTAGAATGACAGGCAGGGGCTCTGTGTGAAGTTGGGTGAATGACAGATGGTGAGTTTTGCTCATAGCAAAAAAATTAGCTGTAAGATAGAATTGCTAACATAAGGCTAGTTAACCATGCCTATCAGTCCCTTAGAAGAGTGATGGTACTATCCTCATAGTGGATTACTATAGTGGATATACTATCCTCATAGTATAACCCAGTATATTGATATGGATATCAATTTTAAATATACATATGTGGAAATGGGAAGACTAGAGAAGAAAGGAAAACCACCATGATGTAGAAAAGAGCATGACTAGGAAATCATTGAGGTTCATTTTTCTGTAAGGGTGGGAAGACATTTGAGGATAGTTCCATTCATCATTAAGTAATTCAGGCTCAATATTGTCATTTGGAGAAGAATTGTCAAATTGAATAGCTCAATCTTGAGTTATCATTCTGACCAAGGCTTGATACAACTTGAATTTTCTCCTTTTTCCCATAAAAGAATCTTCTGACAGTCAAGTAACAGTCATTGGTTTGGAGGGATTTTTTTTGACCTGCTGTTAAACAGTTTAGAAGCAGGTCTTGATTAGATCTAATTTAGCATTCAGTAAGCTTTAGATTGGATTTCTCCTTGTTAGGCTGGAGACACAATGATAAGAAGACTCTTGATTAGAATACCCTGGTAGCCTGGGAAATTTCCTCCACTTTGATGGGCAGTTCTTTGGTAGGGTTGATTCTTTTTTCTCACAGTCCTAGAACAAGACAGCCCTGCAACCTTTCCCCATGACCTGTGGGGCAATACTGACTGTGGCTAAACCTCCTGGGCAGAGAAGTACAAAAGCTGGTCATTCCAAGTTGGTACTATTTTGTTTACATATCCCAAGTCTCTTTTTCAGGTCATTTAGTAGTTGTATAGGATTCACCACAGACTAGCTTTTCTAAGTAAGTTTTTTTGGGATCATCTTACATTGGACTGATGTCTAGCACTGGTGATGATGATGATGATGTTATCAACATGTCTACTGATAATTAGAGAATATTTTTAAATATACAAAGTGCTTTTCTTTCATTATCTCTTTTCACCCACTTAAAGTAGAATATTTTGTGTTTGTTATATGGCTAAACCTTCAAAAGATGTATGATGTATGATAGGTTTAGCACTCCTGGAAGATGGCTCCTGAGTCCATGACTCACTATCTTTCACAGAATGACAGTTTCCATTGTGTTTCTTCATACAGTCCAAATCTTAAAGTCCTTTCTCAGAATTCTCAATCTTGGAGTTGAATGGTTCTTGAAAAATTCAATCTGTTCAAAGAATCCATGGATAAGTTTCTTGGGATACTTGAAATTAGATGGAAAAAGTTCAAATTTTTATTTCAATGTCATTGATTTTCTTTGTAATCTCATGTACTTTATTTTATGCATTTAAAAGCATAATTCTGGGGGGATCTAGAGACTTCACCATTTGGCCAAGGGATCCATGACACGCAAAAAAGCTAAGGACTCCTGATCTATTGTGACCATTTATAGAGTTTAAGAACCCCTTCCATAGCTTCCCTTGGCCTCTGTTTAAACTCTTCCAGGGATAGGATGATTAATTTCCTCATGAGGCAGTTTATTCCAGTATTGGATAACCTTTTTTTTTTATTGAGTAATCTGATTCTTTCTAACTTCCACCCTTTGGTCCTCTTTATTCTGTGTAATGGTCCATCAGACATACAAAGACAGGTGATATGTCTCCCTTTGCCTTCTCATTATTAGATTCTCTAACTAGTCTTCAAATAACTTGATTTCTCACTACTCTGGTTGCCATCTTCTACAGTGGCAATTCTCAAAGTGTGGTGTGGAAACTCCTAGGGAACTGTGAGACATTTTCATGGGATTCACAAGTCAAAAATGCTTTCAAAATAATGCTAAGAAATTTTAATTTCAAATATGATAAATATCAATGGTTATAACCTATATAACCAAAAGCTCTTTGGGTCCTTATTCCTTTTAAAAAGTATGAATGGGTCCAGAAACCAAAAGACTTGAGAAATACTGCTCTAAAGGTGTGCTAGCTTTTTACCATCTTAAAACAAAGTACTCAGAATTGAGCACTCCCATTATAAGTAGAGAAAAAATAAGGTGAGAAGGTCTCTTCCACAACAGTGAGATCTTTTGTATCTCCCAGGCTGCTAGATTAAAGTCTCTCCACAGATAGGGAAAGGTCTTACCAGGCATATGCTTCCAGTTCATGAGTTAATTCACTGCTGATCTTTCCCTATAGATGAAACAGAGAGATGAAGAGTTTCATCATATTCCAATTGTATTATCCATCATTATCACTGATTACTAACACACTGCTTTTTATCTGAACCCAAAGGAAAGTGGTGTTAATGGCTATATACACAGAAAACCACGAGTGAGATCAGGTCACAACTGCCCTTGAAACAGGTGCCTGACTAGGGCTCTCTGACAGAGTTCAATTCATCATTAAACCAGGAAAATCGGTCACCATGTCAATAGGACTGTAATTTCTTCTACTGACAGGCTGCTGGGTAGCACTGTTGTAACAGCTCCAGGGGGGAATAAATAGCATTCGTTCAATTCTCATTGATTGCACAGCATACATAGAAAACTCAGTCAAGTGGGGCAGACATTAATTTGAGGGGGAAGTTTTCACGTTAATGTTAGCCACATTGTATTTTATAGCCATTCCAGGAGGTCTTAAACTAATGTTAAGCTGTCTTGGGTGTGGAATAAATTAAGGTATCCTAGTCCAACAGTCCTTTGGGTTTTCTTGGAGGCAGATAAGATCATTCAAGAATATTGGAGTTTGCCAAGAAATGTGCCAATCAAGGCAGATTTTGCAAAAATGTAACTTCTTTCTGCAAGTTTGACACATAATATAAGCAACTCCTCTTTGAGCCCTATTGCAACCTAGTCTGCAAAGCACAGTTGAAGATACATGGGACTAGGATTTCTCCATGGTTTCAACCCTGCAAAATCAGTAATGAGTTGGGTATTTGTTAATCATTCTTTTCCCTGATCACTGTATAAAAGCAAGCTACTCCAGAGTCTTTGTGGTTTTGAGGCTCTGGCTTTCATCCCTGGGCATTCTGAAAGGGTTATCCTCACACCAACCCAAGTTGGAAGGGCCTCCATTTGTCATGTAGTCTAATTCACATCTGAAAAGAACTCCCTCTGCAACACATCCAAAAAGTGGTCATACAGCCTTGGCTTGCAGACCTCCAGCCTAAGGTTTCCTCCCTCCCCATCCCTGAGACATCTCATTCCACTCTAATAAATATTTATAATTGTTTGGAAATTTTTCTTTCCATCACTTAACTTGCTTGCTTATACCTTCTTTCTCTTGCTTCTAACTCTTAATTTGCTTGCTTATATCTCTATGCTTCTAATTCTGCCCTTTCAGTCCAAATATATTTCATATCTGAAAGCAATCAGAGCAGGATGACTAGATTTCTTTTATGCCTGTTAAATTCATTTTCTGTAATGTTCCCTTATGGAAAGATACCTGGCCCACCTGCTGATCATGGCATTACTCTTATTATTATCTCTATAGAAAGCCTTCATGGGGTAGACATAACTGGAATCACTACAGATGCAGTAATTGATTATTTAATGGTTTACTCATCCCTGAAAAGAATCTAGCTATCAAAAAAAGAAAGTAACCACTTTGACTATGTGCTAGGGGAAAAAATTAGGGAGAGCCAGAGTCTATTTAAACAGTTAAGCAAAGGTATTTCATTTCTTAATATCCAAGTCATGGAAGCTCCAAGCAGGAATTTGGAGATCTCTGTTTTACTAAGATCTCACAAGGAATTTTCAAGAGCCTTCACTGCTTGACATCATCCAATCAAGATCCTTCTGTACCAGTGTGAAGGGAAGACTGCTCAGGACAGCTTTGAAGCACTTGTAGTTTTCATTTCACCAAAGTTCATAGAAACCCTCAGGGCATCCCAATATGCCCATGACTGCCTCTGGCAGCTGCTCTGCCAGAGCTAATGGTAAATGGGTTTTCTGTGGGTTCTCTCTGGCTATTGGTTTGAGATTCTTCTTTCATTGAGTATAGATTCAGAGACCTAAAGTTGGAAGGATTGTTAGAAGTCATGTTATCTACCTCCTTCATTTTTATATTAGCAATGTAGTCTCTGGAATGATCAGGCCAAGATTATATGGGTAGTAAATAGCAGAGCAAAGATTTGACTCCAGGACTTATGATTCCAAATCTATAAGTCTTTTACCTGTCCTATGGTATGTATGTGTGTGTGTATACATATATGAAATATAAATGAGATTTATATGTGTGTATATATGAGTATATATTGTATATGTGTTTGCATATATATAAAGATATTAATATGCATAGATAGATAGGAAGAAGAGAGAGTATGCTTTGTCATTATTCATCCATCTGAATGCCTTCCTACCATGGAATCTCACTTGACATTTTGTCATATACTAAGAATCAAGTCATTTTTCATTTGATTGGTTTATGTGTAGACCATCCAGAAGACTGTGACTAAAAGAATCACACTCCTTTAACCTCAGTCTAAATAAATCTCCTTCTCTTTCATAATGGTAGGTGCTGTTGACCTTTTAAACCTTAACCTGCCTTTAGCAAGGTGGTGCAGTGGCTAATGTGTTGGACCTAGAGTCAGGAAGATCTGAATTCAAATTTCACTTCAGATACTTTTAGTGTGTGTGAACCTAGGCAAGTCCTTTACTCTCTCTCCCAGTCTCTGTTCTATCACTTGCAAAATGGGAGAAATAATGCCACCTAGTTCCCAAGGTTGTTGTGAGAATCAAATAAGATAACGTATATATAAAAGCTTTGCAAATCTTAAAGTTCTATATAAATGCTAGCTACTTATCATCATCATCATCATCATCATTATTATTACTGTTAGTATGTGGAGATCACCTAAGATAATGCATTTCTTTTCAGTAAACACATATTTGCCACTGCATCCATCACATTCTTGATTTATTTGCCTCAATTGTTGGGATAACTGTTTGATAACCATCCCATAACTTAGATTGGAGCCAATAGCAGTGATCCTACCTTGCTTCTTCAGGTCTCCCTCAGGGGAACATAATGCTGATATTATCTGAGGTTTCCTCGGTGGTTTTAAAAGATAGAAGGTAGGTAAGATCATTCCCTATCAGGAAAGGTAGTTTACCCAAGGCTCAGCACTGATCAAAGGCATGGGTGACTCTGAGAACTCCTGTATGGGCCTAAAGCAAGTATTGGCACATGGCCTTTAGAATTCCAACTGTGCCTCTACTGTGCCTCCTCTGTTAGTCCAGACAATAGGGCTATTCAACATGCACATAAATTAGATGTCCCTTTTCTATGTACCTGCTGCCTCAGAAGACCAGTAAGAAGGTTGTTTTTAATTCTGAGTATTTCTCTAATACTTCCAATTCAAACCATTCTTTGGTTTTACTGTTGAGAGAAGGGTCTTGCTGGAATCCAGGCAACCTCAGTTTTCTTCTGCAAGCTACCTATGTCCCTGGTACTGTTTCAGAAACAGAGGCGTAACTTCTAGGGAAAGCTTTTAATGAAGCATCCCCCATGTCAGGATCCCTGGACCTTCTATTATTAGGATGACATTTCTTAGAACTGATATTATTACTCTAAAAGGAAACTGAACTTTCCAGACATCAGTTTTCTCATTAGACCTTGAACTCAGGAGGGTGCATTGTGTTTACTGCATTTTGGATAAACATTGTATGTATGTAGGAGCAATGCTGTCATCTTACCACCGATTAACAGGCAGGTGGAGAGAATATTAATATAGTCCAGAATGATAGTTCAGAGCTACTAATCTAACATGTGAATGACTGCAGTTGCCAAAGTGCTTTTAGTACAACTTGTACGTGTTAAGTCTTGTTCCAGATGTTTGTTTTCCAAACCCTACAGCAATGGCTAAAGTGTAACCGCTGATGAATTGGCTGCCATGGGGACCTGGATTTAAGTTTCTCCACTGCCCCTCAAGTTGGGTCACTGCCAGGGACACGTTGCCAGGACTAGCAGGTGCAGATGGAGCTGTGGGTCTTGGACCTACTCACGCTTTTGGCTAGGAATATTCTAGGTTATCTTTTGCTTCATTGCTCTGCTTAGGGAGTCAGAGAGATGGATAAGTAATCTTTCACATCTCAGCATGGGCCTTAACTTCCACACCATGAGCTGGAGATAATGATGCCTCCATCTTATTTAGCAATAGAAAAGAATAAAAATGCAAGATGTCTTTAAGAGTCATGATGGCAAGTATGCATGGAGAGATTGAGGTTGCCAGAAACTTCTAACTCTCAGGGCAACCCCCAACCCAACTGAAAATGTGCTAGAGCTTATACTAGGGGTGAATACTTTGGAGCTCCAGGTTTCTTTCTGTTAAGCATCTTCTACATCCTGCCTCACTTTCCTCAAAGCAACAAAGCATGATAAGAATTGGATCTTCATCCTCTGGTTCATCACAATCACTTTTTTTTTAAGTCAGTGTCCTTGAGTGATAATGCCTCTTGACATATAGCATATGTGGAAGTTAAAAGTACTCCAAAGAAAAGAGAGAGACATAGTACATTATAGGTTTGGGTCTGGCAAATGAATTTAGAAGATGATATCATTTTATTCCCACTCTCTAACATGCCACTTCCCTTAATTTCCTCTGACAGGAGAGTAGTTCATGGTTTTGATCACATAGTAATAAGTAACTTGATTTGAATGAGCATATAGTAACAATTTATCCATCCTCCTTTCTGTATGATGTGACAGAGATTCCTAATAAAGTGAACTAAAGGATAGGCTTTTGGGGTGTAACTAAAGTCTAAGACACCCCCCCCGTCTGTACCCCTTAGCCTCCACCCCATCTCCTATTTATGGTTCCCTTCCTCTTCTGAGAAAAACTTTACATGGCTTTTCATGTATTCCCCTGTGACTAAGTTTCAGGTAGCTGTCCACAAGAAAGAAAAAGAAAGAATATTCCATTCCTTCTTACTACAAGCCTTTTGGGATGTTTAATTGTATATTTTAGGGCCCATTTTTCCACACTTTCACTTTGATACCTTGTCATCTGGGAGATATTTCACAGTCACCATTCCATTCTACAGATTTTACTATTGATCCATGAGTCTAAAATGAAAAGAAAGTTTCTGATCCCCCAAAGCGGCCCAGGAGAGGTAGGGTGGTGGAGGGAGCCAAATATAGGGCAGGGCAGTGCCTCCCATCCTAGAGCCTGATCAAGGACTAGCTTTCCCCAGAACCCAAAATTCCTTATCAAAATAATTCCAAATTTTAGAAAACCTGAACTAATTTCTTCAGAAGTGTAAAACAAGCTAGCTTTTTAAATGATTTGTTTATATAACATTTTCCCCCAAAGAGGCTATCTTTTTTGGGGTTTTTTTTAATGTTCCCAACCAGTGAAATCAAGTTAATCCTAAAACCTCCCATCTTCCAGTTTCTTATGACTGGTTTCCTACTTAAGAATGTCATCCTTAGATCTGAAACATGTTCCAACTCAGAGGGTTTGTCCAGAATTTATAGGTTAAGATACTAAGTCAGTCAGCAACCATTTATTAAACACTTAATGTATACCAGCCATTGTCCTAAGCACCAGGAATACAAAGAAAGAAACCAGAAGAGATAGGAGGGACAGCATTCTAGACATGGACAGCCAGTGCAAATGAACAGTCAAAAGATGGATTATAGTGTGTTAAGAACGCCAAAGTCAATGCCACTAGTTTAGAGGCACTGGAGGAGAATAAAATGTAAGAAGACTGGAAAAATATTTAAAGGATAGGTTGTCAAGGGTCTTAAATGACAGAGGATTTTATATCTGAAGTAGTAGGGAATCAGTAATCCACTGAAATTTATTGAGTTTGATCAGACCTGTGCTCTGGAAAAATCACTTTGAAAGCTGAATGGTGGATAGATTGGAGTGAGGAGAGACTTGAGGCAGGGAAACCAATTAGGAGAGTATTGCAATAACCCAAGCATGAGGTGATAATGAAAGGTGATTGTTTGAATGGAGAAAAGGGAACATCTGTGAGCCAGATTGCAAAGATAAAAACAAGATTTGAGTTTGAGTTGAGGAGGACACCAAGGTTTTTGAGCCTTGGTCTTGGGATGTTGGTGGTGCCTTTGAGAGTAATAGGAAATTTAAGAAGAGGTGAGGATTTGGTGGTAACTAGTATAAAATGCCCTTTTAAAAAGTGAGAGAGCAGTATGAACAGGAAGACAGTCCACAATACAGAGAAACTAATGGATGCCATAAAAATGTAACATTCGAAGACCTTATATTATAAAACTCTTTCACTGTTTCATTGTAGTTCCACTAATTAAAAGAGTCAAGAGGTCTGCATTCAAGTTCTAACTTTGTCACTTAATTTCCTGTGTGATTTTGAGCAAGTTATTTAAACTCTATTTTATTATCTGTGAAAGTTGATACCAATCCCATATGCTCACGCATGGTTGTTATGAGAATTAAATTAGATAATGTACTTGAGGACTGCAAATTATAAAAGCACACTGTTAACTTCAGGGTAAAAGTAAATGAGTGCCTTGGGGATTTGTCCATTAACCAAGACATGGGTGTAGTTTAATACGTGACTCCCTATGCTGCCTTAGATTCCTGGAGAATATATGATGAGTCAGTTTCCTTATCTGTTACACTAAATTATATTTAGTAAATATTACATATCTATCATGAGCATTATATAGCTGCTATATGCTAAAAATAAATAAAGAAAAACAGGCCCTGTTTTGGGAGAGACTAAGATGAAACTTGTACACAAATAAGAACATGATTTGAGGAGATCCATAACAAAAAGACAGGGTAATGAGCTGTCAAGAAAGTCTTCCCAAAGAAGGTATCATCCTTGCTGAGCCTAAGAGGATGAAGTAAATGGGGGATAGTGTTCAGAATACATGAATATGGAAGATGGACTGTTTGGGCAACAAATGTGCCAATTTAGCTCTAAGGTAGGAAAAATAAGCCTGGAAAGGTCAGTCAGAGCCAGTTTATAGAGGTCTTCAAATGCTCATCTGGGAAGCTTATAATTTTATCCTAGAGAGAATAGAAAAACTAGTGAAGGTTGTTCAATAGAAAAGGCAGGACTTGTGTGTTAGCATGATAATTTTGCTATCTTTGTGGAGGATGGATTGAAGAGAAGAGAAATTGAAATTAGAGAGACCAATTAGGAAATTGCACCCTAATCCTGATGGAAACTGAAATTCCATTTCAGTGAATGATTCAGACAGAATGATTGACTCATGAAAGCAGGTGTGTCAACTCTGTCAACTCCATATTTCCCATGCTACTTTGATCACTGATGAATCTTAGTTTAGGAGTTTCTAGATATAACCTATGGTCACCAGTCTGTGGGTTATCTGCCCACTTGCCAAGGAGTTAAATAGCCATTCACATCAGGGCCAGACAAGTTAAACCTCCATTAAACAACTATGCCCCTCAAGAGGAAATGCTTTTCTGTCTTGTTTTTTACTCCTCATCTCTGTATCCAAAGTACAACAATTAGTCCCAGATAAATTCATTAAGAAAATAATTTTAGACCAGAGAACCTTGATATGATGTCCCTTTTAGAATGGACTTCAAGCTTGCCACTACAATATTTTTGGCACTCACCCTCTCTGTGAACCAGAACCTCGGCTAAGAAACAAGACCCCAAGAAGGCTTTAAGATCTATGTATGATCCAGCAAGCTTGGTTGATTGGTCTTCCTAAACTGTAGGGAACACTTTTGAAAATTCATTCCCTATCAATGTGTAGAGAAGTAAAATGATACAGTGGAAAGAACACTAACTACAAGATTGGAAGACTGGGTTTAAATCCTACTTCTAACATTTTATTTGTATCTTTAAGCAAGTCATTTAACATCCTTAGGGTTCATTTTATTCGTATGTAAAATAAGGACATTGGATTAGTTAGCCACAAAATTTTCTTCCAGATCCAGAATCCTATAAATGATGGTGTTAAGTATCTTTTCTCTTTGGAATTCCTGGATCCCTAAATTCCCTGGAAGCTGTTGAATTTTGGATATATATAATTTATTGTTTTTATATTTGTGGAGAAATAGGAATCATTCTTCTTATGTAGTTGCAAGGTAGAGCACTAAACTTGGAGTCAGAAAGACTTGGGTTCAATTCCTGCCTCAGACACTTACTCAGCTACATAAGAATGGGCAAGTTACTTGACCTTGATCAGCCTTAGCTTCTTCATTTAATCCAGAATGAGAATCCAATGCATTAATATTTGTAAAGCATTGTAAAAGAATGATGGATGGATGGATGGATGGATAGATAGATAGATAGATAGACAGACAGACAGACAGACAAATAGGTATTGACTTATTATTTAAGCAATGGTAGATTAGGCTGTATACTGTTTTTTATATTATGTGAGTGTTTTTTATATTACCTGGCAAATGTGAGTACATCTGTGTGTGTGTATATATGTAGTTTCACTCTTTTCTTTGTATTGCCAGTATCTAATATATAGTAGTCACTTTCTGAATGCTTGTTTATTGGCTTAATTTGAAGGTTTTTATAACTTATTATTATAAGTTTATTATATATACTTACTTATTATTATTATAACTCTTCTCAAGAGCAGCAGAAGCCCAAAGACCTCATAGTAAAGAGTAATTGGAACTTTTTTGCCTACCCCAAAACTTAGCCTTCTTCTTCTGGTAATTACAAGGATTAATTTGTAAACCCTTCCTGTTCTTCCAGGCTTCTCAATGCCAACAAGATCAACTGTCTACGAGTAAACACATTCCAAGATCTACATAACCTCCACCTGCTCTCCTTATATGATAATAAACTGCAAACCATCAGCAAAGGTCTCTTTGCTCCTCTTCAGTCCATCCAGACACTGTGAGTACATGGGCCCTGGCAGTGTGTCTCTCTGAAAAGAACTACAACCATGTGGGGACCCACAGTAGATACTCAGTTGACCATGAGCACTCCAAAACCCAGTCACCAAGGGTAACTAACAGAGAAGCATCTTAGTTTCCATCATCTTCTAGTTAGCCATTCACTCCAAGGATTAGGGAGATGTCTTCATGTTTTTAAATCAATTATTCAAAGCTGCAAACAAATCCTGGACCCATCTTTAAGGACCTAAACCCTGGAGCTAGACTTTCCACATACATGGCCCAACCTGGTGTTCAGACTAGTGAGAATGTGTAGCATATTGAATGCTAGACTTGGAGTCAGGAAAACCTGCAGAAGACTTTGAATCTTGCCCCTCTAGGCCTCATATATCAAAAATGAATATAATAACCACACTTAACCTTAGAGGGTTTTTATGAGAAACATGTGAAATAATGTATTTAAAGCACTTTGCAGACCTTACAACACTATTTAAATGTGAATTTAGCATATTGCCTAGCACATAGCAAATATTTAATAAATAATTGTTGACTAATTGAATTATTAAGAAAATGGAAGCCTTCCGAGGTTGTTTTATATAATACCTAATCTCTCAGCAACCATACCCAGTCCCTAAGAACTAAAACCTGACTTGGATATGGAGAATTCTATTGGCTTGGTGGTAGGATAAGGAATGCATTCTAACACAGGAGTCAGCAAAGCTAGAGAGAATTTGAGGGACTTTTTGAATGCATGAGAAGTCTAGAGGATAAGCACCTGAAAACAAGCTGCCTTCACTCTCCCTCTCTGCCATTTCTATATAGTAGATGCTCAGAGCCACCACCACCCCCATAAGTCATGCCTGAAAGCCAGTCCCACCTTCATATGCCACCTCATTCCCCCATCTCTGACAGGGGCAAGAATGGTGGGAGACTAGAATTCTATTATTCCACCATGAGGGGCAGAGCAATGGGGTGTGGCGTCACGGGTCACTCCTAATTAACCGCCCTGTCTCTCTCTCAGACATTTAGCCCAAAACCCATTTGTGTGTGACTGCCACTTGAAGTGGCTGGCTGACTACCTCCAGGATAACCCAATCGAGACGAGCGGGGCCCGCTGCAGCAGCCCGAGGCGCCTGGCCAACAAGCGCATCAGCCAAATCAAAAGCAAGAAGTTCCGCTGCTCAGGTAATCGGGTTATACTGGCCAGGGCCACGCTTTTCAATTCAGAAATCAGCAGCCCCAGAGAGGCCGCTAATCCAATCTGCAGGACAGTATGTGCTGTAATGGATCCTCACGGAGCATCTTTGCAAATTAAATTGGAGAAATTTGGTTAGCCCTCCAGAAAACCAATTACCTTATGGATTTAAAAGAAAACACACACACACACACACACACACACACACACACACACACACACACACAGAGTATAGGGGTGAGGGGCAAGATGAAGGGTCTGTGGGAATAGATGGGGAAGTAAAGGAAAAAGAAAAAAATAATCTGTAGGTTATCTCAATCTGATTGGGAACCAGGGAGAATGTAGCGTGTGCATGCATATGTTTTTGTGTCCTTGTGGTTTACTTTTAAAAGGAAAAGTGTGCTCCCCAAAGAGCTGAAATTAGAATCAAATTGTTTGATATCCCAGGTTACAAGTCATACTAGTAATCTCTGGGGCCTCACCATCAATGCAGTTGTTCATTTCCCACTCTACTGGATTCCCTGCCCCCTAGCCAAGGCTTGAGGTGTTAGGCTATTGATCAGGTAAATAGGAGGAGGAGGAGGAGGAGGAGGAGGAGAAGGAGGAGGCTTGCTCTGGAAGTCTTTGGTCCAGATCTCTTGTTCTTAATTCGTCCTACGCTGCTCTGGAGTCAGCTCAGCTGGTCTTGGAGCACCCCCTGAAGGGACAACAATGCACAGGGAAGACTCTCAGCCTATCATGATCTGAAGAGAAATAGCTCTTATTGACTGAATAGCTAGACAAGTGTGTGGATAAAAATTACTATCATTTATGTCTTTTTTCCACTGGAAAAATCACCATGATAGATTGTGCTCCCAGTGGTGAGAGATTGATAGCATGAGGTGCTAAGAGTGGTTGTGGACAACTCTAGCAATTTGTGTCATCTAGGAAAGCTCTCTTCCCCCACTCCTTCCTATCCTTCCCCCCCTCCCTTCTCTTTCCCCTCCTCCTTCCTAAGAGTTTCCTCTTGAGATTAGCTTTCTCTAAGTGTTCATGAAGTAGTGACTGGAAAAGAAGGACTTCCCTGGTAACTGGAGACCTGCTAACAGTGAGCAGCTTCATCTTGCTTCATGCTTGTTTTTGTTATCTGTGTGGGACTTTTTGGTACTGTGCCATGAAGATTTTTTTAACCTATTATCCTAAGTATGTAACCCAGGACTTTGATATAGTATGAGAATTTTGCTGCAGTTTGCTCTCATTTATGAAGCTCTGACTCCCAGAGCATGAGGATTTGCAACCAAAATTTTGGCCATATTAATTATGCCCTCTCTCTTCTGGAGCCAAATATCATAAGCCCCTCCCTGCCAGCCCTACCCCCTGAGCTCTTTCCTAAGTCTATCAGAGTCCCAGGGTGGAAAACTTCTCCTCTAACCCCATGACTGCTGCCTCAGACAAGCCCATTCCTTTCTGGGGGCCTGAAGAGGTAAAGGCTTATACCAGCATCCTTCCACCCACTCACACCTCCTCATGTCAAGTCTATACTGATCTAATTAAGTGTTCTAATCTAAATTGCTCTTGTACACTCCAACCCAGAAGTTAAGATTGGAATATGTGGGGAGAAGAGAAAAGGATAGGATGCCATCTGCCAGCTGTAATCTATCTCTGATGGGAATGATAGGAGCTTGACCCAGGATGAAAAGTATAGACATGTTAGTGGGGACCTGGAGTCAATTAAGTATCAGCCTCTCCACAATAAGAGAAGAGAAAGACTAATTTAGCTAACTCCCAGGAATGTCATTACCCTGGAACACGGAGCTAATGGGAACAAGCAGGACTATATTATTATAATAGTGGGTCAGATCCTTATGTTTTGGAAATCCCTATAGGAAGTGTTGTTGTTCAGTCATTTCCAATACTTTGTGTCTCCATTTGGGGTTTTCTTGGCATTTTACAGATAAGGAAACTGAGGCAAACAGGTTTAAGTGACTTGTTCAGGTTCACCTAGATGAGAGCAGATTTGAACTCATGAGTCTTCCTGACTTGAGACCCTGGGCTTTGTGTGCTGTGGTACCACCTTGTTTCCTCTCTACCCTTCCTTACCTTCAATTTAAAGCTGAGAAATAAATCCTCATTCTAGGAACTGGTTAGACTCTATTGTTTAGCATTTGTCCCCTAGTCAGAAGAGAGACATAGTGGCAAAGTTGAAGATACAGAGTTCAAATCTCTGTTGCTCACTAGTTGTATGACCATCAACAGCTCACTGAATCTTTAATTTCAGCTTTCTCATCTGTTTAGCTATTATGAGAATCTGATGACATGTGAGTAAAGTGTTTTACAAACCTTGAAATGTAAGAGACAAATGTCAGCTGTTATTTAATTCTAGCCTAATTTCCCCCCTACTAACCCTAATCTGCATAGTTACTGTGCTGGAAATAGATTTTACCAGTACTTCCCCTCTGCCCTCCTAGAGCTGGCCTTTGAGCAGATAGAGATAATCAAAGCTGACCACTGTCTCTGTGACCTGAGCCGTGACAGATGCTGCTGTGAGAGGAGAAAGCACCGGCTGCCCTGTCACATCGGCAAAAAAGGAACAGAAGAATTGTGCTCAGGGTCATATTCCAAGAATTCCACAGAAGTGTTGTCCCTGGATGGCCTTTTCTTTCTGAGGACAAAGGTCCATAAGCCAATGGACTTCACTTGTATTCCTAAGGAAATTTTAGAAGAGATCATTAAAGAGATGCTTGGTGAACATTTAAAAGAAGAAAGTGGTGAAAACAGCAAAGCTTCATTAAGATTGGACCCTGAAGGGGCAGCTAGGTGGCCCAGTGGATAGAGTGCCGGCCCTGGAGTCAGGAGTACCTGAGTTCAAATCTAGCCTCAGCCATGTGACCTTGGGCAAGTCACTTAACCCCATTGTCTTAAATAAATAAAATTTACAAAAAAAGATTGGATCCTGGAGCAGCGCTGGAGTCAGGAGGGCCTGAGTTCAAATTGCCTAATTGTGTGATCTCAGGCAACTCACTTAGCCCCATTGCCTTAAATAAATTTTTTAAAAAAATGAACCCTACCATAATGACACTTTTCTTTTTTTGACAGGGTTACTAAATTAGAAGATGTGGGGGAATGCTGCCAATATAGTTTATCTAGATTTTTTGTAAGGCATTTATTAAAATATCTCATACTTTTCCTTGCAGAAAAAAACTGGAGAGATATTGACTAGATGACAGTACACCAGAATGAATTTAGAAAAAGTTAAATGGCAAACTCCAAAAGTAATCATTAATAGTTCAATGTCAAATTATCAAGAAGTCTCCAGAGGAGGAGGGCCCTAGGATCAGTGCTGTGGAACTTTTTATCAGTGATCTGGATAAAGACACTCTTATCATACCATAAAGCTGGCATGGAGAGTTAGCACAAATGGATGACAAAGTCAGGATCCAAAAAGATCTTGACAGGCTAGAGCACTAGGGTAAATAAGATGAAATTTATGAGGGATAAATGTAAAGTCTTAATCTGAGGTTCAAAAAATCAACTTCACAAGTACAATATGGGAAACATGATGAGACAATAGTTTGTCTGAAAATGATATCAGGGTCTTAAGGAACTACAAATTTAATATAAATCAGTAGTTTGATGTGGTCACCAAAAAACTTAGTGCAGTCTTGGGCAGCATTAAGAGAGGCATAGTTTATAGCTACATAGAAATGATATTCCTCTGTATCCTGTTTCTGTCACAATTTAAGGGCCATGATAAACTGGCAGAGTAGCTAGGTAGTACAGTAGATAGAGTATCAGACCTGGAGTTTCTGAGCTCAAATTCAGCCTCAGATACTTATTAGCTATATGACCCTGACAAATCACTTAAAGCTGTTTGCCTCAGTTTCCTCATCTATAAAATGAGTTGAGGAATGAAATGACAAACTAGTATCTTTGCCAAGAAAACCCCAAATAGAGTCATGAAGAGTCGGACATGACTGAAAAAAATGACTGAACATATAAGCAGGAAAGCATTCAGACAGGAGGGTAAATAGAATGACAAAGGACCTTGAGTTCATATCATATGAGGATTATTTAAAAAGATTTGACACGTTAAAAAAGATTTAAAGATTTAAAGGACTGTCATATGCAAAAGGGATTCCACTTGTTCTCTTTGGCCCCAGAAGACAGAACCAGAAGCAGTGAGTGGACATTGCAAAAATGCACATTTAGATTTGATAACCAGAAAAGTTTCCTCACTATTCCAAGTGTCCAAAAGTGGAATAGTCTGTCTTAGCAGGGAGTGGGTCCCTCTAGGAAGGCTCACAAGCAGAAGCTAAGTAATCATTTGCCCAGTATATTAGTAGAAGATTCCTTTTAGATAGATGTTAAACTAGATGGTCAGTGGGGTCCCTTCCAACTTGCAAAATCTGAGATTCTTTCCTATGTAAAAAAAAATTAGGTGTCACTAATTCCTAATTATGTAAGGGACAGGAGAAAGGGTGGCAGGCAGCAGGGAGAAGTCAAGTCTGAGAAATAAATCCATTGCCCATTCATTCTCTCCTCAGACTTTTACACTATAATTGCTAAAAAGGAAACAGAACAGACTGGCTCTGGCCTATCATATTTGAATTTTACCTTCTTCTGTCTGCCTCTCCTTTCTAGGAGAGTTGATAATGAGCAGTCATATTGTTAATGGTGAGACTAAGAAAGCAAGAGAAGGGGAAATGGAGGAGACTGTCCACACCTAGCTGCTGATTAAATAAAAAGTTCAAGTTGCTGGAGACTAGAAGGCTGAACATTTCTCCCAAAGAAGACATCTCCCACTTTTTAAAAGTTTTTTTTTATTTTTTCATATTTAAAGATAGTTTTCAACATTCGTTTTTGTAAAGTTTTCTCTCTCCCACCCTTCCTTCCCCCTACCCTAAGATAGCAAGTAATCTGATATAGTTTATGTATGCACAATTGAGATACCCCTAAATTGAGCTAGGAGTTTGGGAGGTTCAGGAGGACCCTGCAGGTTTAAGGTCCTATATGTAACAAGAAGACACAGCAGCCTAAAAACCTAACCAACCTCTTCAGTTAACAGATTGATGTTTATTAGGCTTTTAATGAACACGATTTTATATACCCTCAATAGAAAAAGCCCTCTGGAAATATTCAGTTTGGACATTGCAGATATTGTAATAGATGGGAAGAAAGAAAGAGGGAAAGAGAGGAAAAGAAAGACACCTTGACAACAACAAAATAAGAGAAAGAGTCCTTGGGTGACTTCACTACCCCTAAAACCAATGTATTCAGAAATCAGAGAATAGGAGAAGATACTATTCTTATATATTCTTAAGACAACACTATTCTTATGGTATAGGAAGCCCTGTGTCTGAAATTATCTGGTTTCTGGGAGACACTGGAAGGAAAAAAAAGGCAAGTGACAGATATTAAGTTTGGCAGATAATAACTCTTTGTTTTACTTTGCCCTAAAAGCTCCCCTATTGAAAAGATGGGTGATTTAATTAAAACCCAATTAGAGTTCTGCTTTTGAAACTTGGAAAGCCATTCTCTGGCTGGGCCACATCTGGTTTTCTAGCTGTCTCATCTCTGCTTCTCAATATCAGCAGCATCCGATGCCTGGGGCCAATATCAGGTTAGAGGCAAATACTGGTGGATTGTATAATCTAGGCATTGGATTAAGCTCTTCTGAAAAGCATGGTCTGGCTGGGAGAGATCCTAAAAGCTATTCCTAGAATAATATATGTTGCATTAAAAAACTGTCTGCTGATTATTGTTTTTTCTCTGTGGAATAGGTATGTATATGTGTAAGTGTCATGAACTGCAGGGAAAAAAAGTATATTCCTTTCTATCCCCATTAAACTTTTTTCCAAAGGTCTATCATGTCTAGGTTTTCTGACATTCTGTTTACCTCCTTAACTTTCTTCTTGTTAATTTTATGGTTAGATTTATCTAAATCTGAGAGCGGGAGGTTGAGGTCTTCCACCAGTAGAGTTTTGCTATGTCTTCCTGTAACTCATTCAACTTCTCCTCTAAGAATTTGGATGCTAGACCACTTGGTGCATACATATTTAGTATTGAAATGGAACCTTTTAGGAGGATATGGTTGCCTTCTTTATCTCTTTTAATGAGATCTCTTTTTGCAGCTGCTTTGTCTGAGATAACAATTGCTACCCCTGCTTTTTTCACTTCAACTGAAGCAAAATATATTTTGCTCCAACCTTTTACCTTTACTGTATCTCTCTGCTTCAAATGAGTTTTTGTAAGCAGCATATTATCAGATTCTGGTTTTTAATTCAATCTGCTGGAATAGGCATGTATATGAAATAATATTAGGTTTGTGGAAAAAAAATGTGATGATACCTTCCTTGGGTCTACCCAGTTTGGAGGCTAATTATTGCAAAACACAAATAGTAAAATGATTCCAGTGGAACCCAGTATAATAGAGCAGGAAGAGAAGAGACTATCAATACTATACTATCTAGATTTATCCCCTTCATTT
The DNA here is from genome assembly GCF_037893015.1 of Macrotis lagotis. NCBI lineage: Eukaryota > Metazoa > Chordata > Mammalia > Peramelemorphia > Peramelidae > Macrotis > Macrotis lagotis. The sequence continues at coordinate 376,969,252 of NC_133658.1, forward strand.
TTCAGAAGAGGGAAAGGAAAGAGATGGAGCTTGCCCAAGGCCACACCACAAGATTCAAAGCTAGAATTAGAACCCAGGTCTTCTAACTCCTTGATTAGTGCTCTCACCAGTATAATCTACTATTCTTTTTTTCTTCAAGGGGGAGATCAAAAAATAGAAGTAAGATGAGATGATAAGGTTTGATCAGGTTAAGAGAAGGATTTTTGCCTGGATGTCTTGCTCTCTTCTCTCTCCTTGAGATGCTGAATTTAGAGTGATATGACCCAAGAATTTCCACATTTATGTGGAATTTCAAAGTTGTCTCTGATGCTTACCATCTGTTTGACCTTGAACAAATCCCTCAACCTCCCTCAGTTTCTTTATATGTAAAATTAGGAGGCTGGAGGAAATGGCATCTGAAGTTCCATTCAGCTCTAGATCTTTTTTCCCTGTGAGAATCACAGACCAAGATAAAGCCAGGCCTGAGGAAGGTTTACCTCCAAAGCTCTATTTTAGTGAGTCTGGACTTTCTAGAGGCCTGATTTTTCTCCTATGTGCGAATAAACAAAGAAGTGGGGGGCTTCTCCAATGATAACCCCAATCTGCCAGGACTTCTAAGGAACAATGCCTGGATGAGGCAGTCCCCAAGAGAGAGAGCCTTTTCAGGCAGTCTTTGTCAGACCCTATCTCCACAGAGAAAATTAATTTCATTTGTAAAAATTTCAAATCTAATGATAGAGTCAAGTGGAGGAGAGTATCTTCTAAGAAGAAGAACCCCATGGGAATAGACCCTGAATAGCTACAAATATGCTTGCAGAGACCAAGTAAACCCTTAATGACTCCATCACTTCTGGGTAGTGCTTTTAACAGTGACTTCCAGTGCCTGGAACAATGCATGTACACACACACACACACACACACACACACACACACACACACACACAGACAACAATAACAACAACAAAATCCAGAACCAGGTTTTAGAATCTAAGAATCTGGCCTCAAATCCTAAGTCTGTTACATTTGTTTTTTATCTTGGACAAATCTCTTGCCCTTGATGAGCCTCATCCTCCTCCTCTGCAATATGAGGACATCTTGAACAAGATGATCTTAAAAGCCCTTTAACTCTAAATCTTCTAAGTCTCTCTACTTTCAAATGGTTAGTCTATTTTCTTTCCTTCATCAGTTCTTTATTGGAAATTAAAAAGCCCCTAGATAGTACTGTGGACCAGAGGTGACATCCCACAAAAGACAGAGTTTGAGAACAAATGTGCCTGTTGAGTCCAAATAAAAATCAATTATCTTTACTCTAAAGATCTATCTCATGATACTGAAGAACCTGGTCTGCCTTCCAGTGTTACTTTGCAATACCACTTCTCTCCCGGTCCCATGCTTCCAATTGATCTGGAGGAAGACAGGAAAATATTGTAAAATAATGGTGAGATCTCCATAATGGTTTCAGGGAGACCTCTGAACTTAGAAGGGATGAGACAACAGTTTATCTAGGAAGAATCTGGCATAGCCCTGGGGAGGAATTGAAGGGTGAAATGATAAAATGAATTAGCTAATCGTTGTCAATAGTAATGGGACCACTTATTGAGAGAGCACATTTCACTTTTCAAGTGCCATTCATGTGAATTGCCTGGCTTCCCTACTCTGTATTCCTGTGAGGTAAGGAAACCAGGGAATAATTTCACAGTTAGGAAAAGTAGGAAACCGAGTGGTATGTCATTTGTTCATTTCTAGTTACCAGATTTTTACTGTCAGAGTGTTTCTTTTGGGAAATGTGTATTGTTTTATGTGAAAAGAGGAGTTGATAGGGAAGCATTTGCTGCTATCACACAAGGGGATGGGGGGGGGTCTCACTATCTATGAAATTTGGAAACCACTCCTGCTGCTCAGTTTCTTTTTCATCTCATTCATAAATAGTTTCAGTGTGGGGGAGGGGGTGTCAAAGATTCAGTCCAGAGGCTGTGAGGTACCCAGGCCCCCAAGCAGCCGGCTCAGTCATGCCCCGGGGGAGGGATGGAGGTCGACCCCAAACTTCCAAGTGTGTGCGTCTAACAAGCCTCCATAGCCCGCCGCCACCTCTGTGCAGCCCGGCCGGGCTCCCCCCGCGCCAGGCGGAGAGGGGGCGGCCCGGGAAGCCTTCGGCGGAGCCTCCTCCGATGGACGCACCGACAGGCCGGGCGTCCGAGCCCGGGCAGCCGCGGCGGCCCGCCCGCGCTTCCTCTCCGCTGCTTCCTCTGAGCTGAGCGCTGCTCTCCTCTCTGTGACTGCTGCCTAACCTTGACTCTACTGCCACGAGGCTTTCCTTTGTGCTTGATCTAACCATGTGGTGGAACGATAGAAACAGAACATGGTTCTGTCAAGCACCGCGGAAAGCTCCGTGCTTTTCTGCAGCATGGCCCGGCGCCTGTTCCGCCTCTTCCTCCTCCTCCTCCTCCTGCTGCTGCTGCTGCTCCTCCGCCCAGCCCCGGACTCTTCTCTTCTCCTCTCTCCGGAGCATCGCTGGGAATGCCGTCTCCACCGCCGGAGCCCGGCCGCAGCCAGGATGGCCCGGGCCTGGCCGCCTAGCCACCATCCACCCTTCCACCAACCGGGGCTCGGCCCTGGAGGGGACTCGAAGGATGAACCGAGGAAATGGGGGCACCGCAGCAACGGGGCCCTTCCAAGTGCCGCTGTTTACTCTGTACTCTTATGAAGTGGGGAGGGAAGGGAGGGTGGGAATTATTCTGTAGGTAGGAAAAGTGGGCAACAGAGAGGTGGATGTGTGTGTGTGCGTCCAAGACCTCACAGCGAATCCGTGCCAAAGACTAAGACTCGAATCCAAGTTTCTAAACCACTTCAACAAGGCAGGTCCTCAGGATCCTAGCATGGAAGAAGGAATCCTAAGGAGTTTGTCCTTTTTTTCCTCTTCTTAGGGGAAAGGAAAGAAGAGTCACTCTGAGCCAAGAAACTCTCAAATTAACTGGGATCCTCTATCAACTTGGAGTATTCTGACTCTCCCTTAAAGGGACAAAAAAGGAGAGATACTGTATGTCCTTTTCCCAATCCTCGCATATGTTCCATTGTTTCATGAGAAAATCCTCATCCCAAAATGTTTATCCCAGGATAGCTTTGCCAAAGGAAAAAATGACTCCTGACGTTCCTCAATCTATAGGGTAAGAAATAATGGGCAGAACTTTATTTAATAAGATGAGCAATTTAGCAGGATCCGAAGACTTAAGGTGAAGGAAGCAACTTTGATCAGGTCCTAGACCCAAGTCTTATGTTGCTCAGCATTTACCCACAGCTTCGAAGACTTGAGTAACAGGATAGGAGGACCCAAAGTCTAGGCTGCCCCGTTAGGGATTTTTTTCCCTTTCAAACACAGATTCCCTAGTGGGAATCCACCAGAATGTCTTCTTTTTCAATACGGAGACAGACTTTGTTTCTCATCTCTCAACCCCTATTACCACCACTTAATCCTACTCACTCTATAATAATACATTATAAACTGTGAAAGCTACCTCCATGGAGAATGGACCCAGATCTTAGAAATTATCTCCTCAGTCTATTTATGTAGATGGAAACTCTGTCCCAAAAAAGTGACCTTTGCAAGGTCATGCAGCTAACAATTAGCAGCAGACTCCAGTATTCTCAAAGATAATAATTAACAGAAATGAAATTTAAAACAATTAGTGAATGTGAGAGTGAGAAGGAATCTCTGTAGCCATCTAATCTCCCCATATATGATACTCTGGTTCTGCCTCTGAACTCCATGTTGTTATTCCCTCCCAATCCAATGTTCAGGACTTAGGCTCCCAGCCTGTGTTCCAATGTATGCATCATCATGATTCTGAGTGGTTTGCAGTGCAGAAGTCAGTCCTATTGACCATTAATGTAAGAGCAGTAAAAATTGAAAAGGTGATTGTTTAAATATCATGGCCCTCTCTCAAAGTCTAACATCATAGAATGGAAATTTTGTAGACAATGTAGACAGTTCAAATGGATTTCCCCCTCTAGCAAAAGTTACATCAATACCTTTGTGAATAATAGCTTCAAAAAGAAACCTGTGAGTTCCGTTTCCTCTTGAAATGGAGAAAACAAACTATGATCCCCTCCATTGCTGCCATTCTCTCTGTGCTGAGAGGGATTGTTTACAATGAAGGGAAGAATCTTGCCCCTTCAATCATTTGGACCTTAAAGTGCTCTGTCCATTTTGGTCCTGAAAAAATAGTGCATAGCCAGAAAGCCATAGTCATTTAACTGAGCCTTATGGGCAGATGGTTAGGGTGTGCATTAGATTCTCTGATGGGAATAACTTAATAGGGCAGCCACCTGCCCAAGTGATCACCAGGCTTCTAGTAAAATAGTAAATGTTATCAGGTTACTGGCGTCTGATTCCCTCTGCCATTGCAGACTAATGGATGGGTTTGAATGCCTGGCAAAGCTCTGTGTGTGCTATTCATCACTTCTGACCGCGTGCTTGTCCAGATAACTCTCTTTAACTGACAAAACCCTGCAGACTTTCCTTCTTCCCCATTATCTTTTTGTCCTGAGTCCCTTCTCTCTCTCTCTGTTTCTTTTTCTTTCAGCCACCTCATCTGTGACTGGGGTTGGGGTGGGGGGAGAGAAGCAAAGGGAAGGGGAAAAGAATCCTAAAGTAGTTTGGGAATGATCTGTACCAGCCTTTGACATAAGAGTTAATTGTTCAAAGATGTCCCAGATATTCTATTGAGTTCATCTGCCCAGATAGAGGTTTTCAGCAACTCCAATGGGACACTGACTTTCCTTTCTATAACTGTTATCCAGGGGTGAACAGAAAGCACACATCATTAAGGGAGCAGCCTTGATGGTGCCCCACTTAGCATGTTAGCCCTATATTCAGGGAGAGGGATTCCAAACTGCTGCTGGCAAGGAAATCATGCAAATGTCCTATTCCCTATATGTGTGCCCCTCCTGGAGAACATCGCCAGAGCAGGAATTAATAATACAATTGTGTTACCGATGGAAAAATGTGGATTCTCCCCTGCCTCTCCTTATTAAAGGTTTTAGGTTCCTCCCTCCCAACCAGATCACACAAATGTTGTTCAGAGCTGCCTGCTGGGAGGGAAGAGGCTAGGGCTGGGGGGGGGGGGGTGATGGAGAAGAGGCCCAGGGCCAAGATGACATCAGCTCTCTTAAGGCCCATTTCAAGTGGAGTTTTATAGCCTTGCTCAAAAGCCTCCAAGAATTCTTCATTCCAAATGCCCCTGATGAGGAGGAGACTGCCTTCCTGGAGTTAGCCCTCTCCTCCTAAATAATTCTGGCAGTGACAAATCTGCATTGAGATTGCCACTGACTTTTAAAGCTCTGGAAAAGTTAAAAATACTTTTTTTTGGTAGCTATAATCATCAGGTCTAACAAATCGTTCTAAGGTGCTCTGGGTAGTCCAGTAATGAAATACGAAGTGACAGGGCCTGCATTTCAAGCCCGGTCTGGGCTAGGAAGACTTAGATTGCATATACTTTTATTAACAATTGTCCTACACATATAAAGATCACATTCCAATCCAGTCTTTATTACTAACAACCACAATTGCAGCAACAGCAAGGAAAAAGAATGAAAGAAAGGGAAGAAGGAAAAAAGAAAGCTAAGAATAATAGATAAATTCAGTATTTCTAATTCAAGATTACTCTATTAAAATGGGTTAATATATTTGTCACAGAGATATGTCTGTTCTAATCTAGCCACATTATGGAGAAGGCTCTTGCTAGATACAAATTGGTCTTCCTTTGAATATGATGAAAATGCATTTAATTGTCTACTATCCTCAAAAGCTATCTTCTACTCAGTGACACCCCCCCCCCCCGCCTTTTTTAGTTCTCTAATTGTTGTAAAGCAAATTATATACCTTGTCTGGCTCTCTCTGCCATCCTTTGATCAGTAGCTCAGATATCTTGGTTCAAAAATTCCATTATAAACACTTTCATAAATGAAATGGAATGCTGCTTTACTTCTAATCATGGACCCGTCAAAAGAGAACAAGTTACTTGGCAAGGAATTGCAAAATGAGGTTCCGTCTGGAACTCCATAAGCCAAAGTGTCTAGGGAAAAATCAGCCTAGTCAGTATAGTCAGGGGGAAAGAACTAGAGAGCCCTGGGCAGCCAATTTGCCTAATACATTGAGACAGAATACCTTGACAGTGTGGAAGCTCATATGCTTTTTTTCTGTGGACTTTCTGCATCAGACAGACTGGGACAAACAGTCCCCAGAACTGCATCCATTTTAGGCAAAATGCCTGCTACCTAAGAATCAATTGAAATGTGACTAAAGGAAAGCTAAGGAGTAAGAAAGGTTATCCCGGTCATCCTAAGCATCACCCAAAATAGATCAAAGCTACTTCAGTCATCACTAATTTCACATTCGTAGTCATTTATTAGATGACCTAACACACTTACCTTTGTTTTGTTAATAAAGGTTTTACTAAGTTGCTAGTATAAATAGGATTGATCAAGAAACTTTTAAACTACATTTTAAAATGTACTGTTTTTAAGTCCTTGGATACTTCAAAAGTACTCATGCAAAGTAAAAAAAAAATCACAAATTTGAAGCTTCATATAAAAAATCACAAATAATTCTTGCTCAGTATTACAGTAGTTCTAAAAGCCTCTCAAAGATAGTGTATCTTTAGTTCATTTCTAGCTTCCTATGTATCTCAATGGAATTAAAATTAATTTCTTTAAAATACTTAAAAATTCTAATCTGTCCTACCCCCTACCCCAGTTCATCTGAATTAGTGAGATTTCACTGCAATAGTTACAAAGTACTCCCGATTTCTTGACTACTTTTTAAAAATTTTGATCCTTGAGACTAGGAGTGAAAATATGAAAGTGAAAAGTATGCCTATGTATTTATCTCTAAATAATTGATACCAGAAAAAAAAAAACTGAGGAGGGGAGATGCAGCAGAAAATATCAGAAAAGTCTATAAATAATTTTTATCCAAAATATTGGAGCAAGAAGAGAATTTAGAGATTATCTAGTCTAGTCCAATCTCCTCATTTCAAAGACAAGGAAACCCAGAGATAGGGAAAACAACTTGCTCCGAGGTCAGACAACTAAGAAGTGGAAAAGCTGGGCCTAGGATGGCTCCTTCTAGTCTAATGCTTGTCCTGCTACACTTTGCTGAATCAATCAGTCAACATTTATTAATTACTAGAGATAGAAAAAAGAAGCAAAAGATAGACCCTGCCCTTAGGGAATTTAAATCTAGGGAATCAGTCTCTAGACAAGAGAGAACATCTGTGAACAGGCTAGTGCAGCAGGCTACTCCCTTTTTTTCTTCCTTTCTTCCCATTCTTTCCTGTCACCTATGTGTGGGGTATATGTGAAGCTGATGTGAGCCCTATTCTGCTTCCTGCCCAGGTTCTGAGGACTATCGGAACAAGTTCAGTGGGGATTGCTTCATGGACCTTGTGTGTCCTGAGAAGTGTCGCTGTGAAGGCACCATCGTGGACTGCTCCAACCAGAAATTGGTCCGGATCCCCAGCCACATTCCAGAATATGTGACTGACCTGTAAGTCTTCTGATAGGCCCAGGCCCTCTGTGATTACCAGTATCATTATCTCTCCTATGGACTAGCAAGCTGTGCCCAGGGTCGCACAGCTGGTTGATTGTTGGGTGTCGGGGGCCAGATTTGGGCTCAGGTGCTCCTGACTCCAGGGCCAGTGCTCCATTCACTATGCCACCTAGTTGCCCCTATTATTATTTTTTTAATTTAAAGTTTAATTTTTTTCCTCTTTCCTTTACTTTATTGCTCATGAGGGTCTATATTTGGGAGGGGATGGGGTATTATGTTTACTCTTAAACAAGAATATTTTAGTAATGTATAAAAAGAACATCATTTGTACAAAAATAAAATAAAAAGATAATTAGATTAGCAAACTGTAGGCCCTGTTGAATCATGAGTGTTCCACTGCTATTGATGGACACCTGACCAAGTCCTGAGACTAGAGGGTTGCACCTAGAAAAGACAGAGATCATAACTATGATCCAGAAGATCATCCTATGAAACTGCTAAAATGGTTAAACAGTCAATAGTCATCAAACATTTGTAGAACCTATTTTTTTTTGCCAGACACTATGCTAAGCTTTGATGATACAAAGAAAGGTAAAACCTAGTCCCTGCCTTCAAGGAGCTCACATTCAAATGAAGGAAAAACATAGAAACAGCTATGTATATGCAAGATATTATAGGTAGATAGAAGGTAATGTCAGAGGGTAGATGCTAGCATTAAGGGGAACCAGAAAAGGCTTCTTGAAGAAAGGAAGATTTTTCAGCTAAGATTTGAAGAAATCCAGGTGACAGAGATGAGAGTGAACACTAGGGAAGAGTGATAACCAATAAAATTGCCTGAAGTTGGGGGATGGAGAGACTTGTTCCAGAAACAACAAGGAGGCCATTGCCATTGCATTGAAACATTTAAGGGGAGGGTGAAGTGAGAGAAGGCCAGAGAAGTAGGAAGAGTATACTAAAAGTATTTTCTTAAATAATTTATGCTAATGAAGGCATCAGTGGACAAACTGTAATTACAGTGTCCAAAATGTCTTTGATAATTAGAGGTATTTCTTTTTTCTGGCCATAAACAGTACATTATAAATAGCATTCCTTGGGCATATATTAAAAAATTATTTTCTCATTGCCAAAAGGGAGGGAGGCAACTCAGAGAAGTGGTGGGTGGCCTGGAATATTTTAAATATATACATGTGGTGTGGTCAAAAGAGCACAGAAAAACTTCAGTTTGAAATCTGGCCTGCAGCCTCTTATTAGCCACTTGACAATAGGCAAGTTACCTCACTTACTTGGCTTTCCATTTTTTATATGTAAAATGGTAACCATGTTAATAATGGTTCCCATATTAATAATAGCTAGCATTTATATAAACACTTTTAGCTTTCTAAAGAGTTTTATGTATGTTCACTCATTTAGGAGATAGATGCTTTCATTATCCCTACTTAACAGATAAGGAAACTAAGATGCATAAGAAGTGACTTGCCTAGGATCATATAACCGATAAGTGCATGAAGCAAGATTTGAACTTGTCTTCTTGATTCCAAGTCTTGCACTTTATCCACTATTCCACCTGCTAGCAAATGAGAGGATGACTGTAAAGCATTAAAAAAATGTGAGATTTATGTTTTCACTGTGCCCCATTTCCTATGTCTCCATTTACCTTTTTCCTAGTTATATGCTCCCCAATTTTTTAAGCTCACATCAAATAACACCTTTTCCATAAAGTCTTCCTTGACTTCCTGCTCCAAAGGCAGGCATAACCTTTCTCCTTTCAGACCTCCTATCAAGCATTTTCGTTTTATACACTCATTATTTTGTATTGTTTTTGTCTTTATTCTGTACCTATGATCTCATCAATTCAGGTGTAGAAACTTGCTGCACCTGTGTATGTAGCTTTATTCGTCCATAACTAAAAGTATCAGACAGGTGCTTGCAGCACTAAGAGGTGGTCTTAATTGGGTGGTCCAAAAACGTGTGTGTTGGGGAGGGGGAGGGGGGATCAGAAGCATTTCTGATTACAAAGCCAGCCCTCTAACCACTGCTCCACTTCACCTCTCTCTTTTGTCTTAGTTCTTGTTGTAAGTGCATGCTTATTCCTTTACCAGAATGTAAACTTTGAGAAATTTAGTATACATCTTTTTGTTGGATGCCATTTTCTTTCATTTTTTTCAACTACATACAAAGATAATTTTCAGCATCTATCCTATGTTTGATAATTAGAGGTATGTCTTTTTCTGACCATAACAGCACATTACAAATAACATTCCGTGGTCATATGTTAAAAAATATAAGCTTCCCAGTTCTACATTTTTCCACTTCCCTCTCTTCCTTTTCCCCTCCCCATGACAATGACCAATATGATATAGTTTTGACATGTACAACCATATAATCATCATGTGGTCAGCATACATCTTAAGGCAGCTAGGTGACACAATGGATACAGCTCTGGGCCTAGAGTCAGCAAGACCTGAGTTCAAATCCAATCTTAGATTATCTGCATGACCCTAAGCAAGTCATTTTACGTCTGTCAGCCACAGTTTCTTCAACTGTAAAAAGAGGATAATAGCAGCATCTACAATGCAGGACCATTGTGAGGATCAAATGAGATCACATTGATAAAGCACTTTATAAAGATTAAAGTGATCTATAAATGGAATTTTTATTATATTATTCCTCTAACACCTAACACTGTGTTCTATACACGTAGTACATTTGTCCAATGAATATCTAAATGAATATAATGAGTTTAGGTACTGAAATAATTGTACACAGTAATATATTACTTGGTAAACAAAAAAGGACAACTTTTCATAGTCCAAGAATGATTCCTGATGGAAATGGATAGACAGTGATGATTTTTCTTCTCCTCCAGTGACTCTACTCAGTTATGTCTTCAGAGTTCTGTAGGGTTTCAGGGACTATGGGCATATGGAGTTCTATGACATTATCTCAGTGAAGGTCACAGGTCTTCTAGGGGTGGGAGCAATGGAAGTCACTTATTCTAATACCTCATTTCCTTCTCTCTTGCTTTACTTCCAGACGACTAAATGACAATGAAATCTCTATGCTGGAAGCCACTGGGATCTTCAAGAAGCTGCCCAACCTGAGGAAGATGTGAGTAGAGAGAGCTCTGGGCCCTAGCCAGAATATTTCACTGGTGGTCTGCAAGGCTAATAGACAAAATCTAGAAGCCTAGATAACAATTTGAGAAGTGTCACATACAGTGGAAACGGTGCCAGACCTGGAGTCAGGAAGACCTGAGTTCAAACATACTTACTAGCTTTGGGACCCCCTGCAGGTCACTTACCCTGTTTGTCGTAGTTTCCCCATCTGTAAAATGAATTGTAAAAGGAAATGGCAAACCACTTGCAGTATGCAAGAAAACCTCATGGGCAGAACTGGCATGCTGTGGTCCACAATGTTATGAAGAAATGGACACAATTGAACAACAACAACAAATGTGCCAGACTTACTAAGCCCTAGGATTACAAAGAAAAGTTAAAAGTTCAGTCTCTTCAAAGAGCTCGTGAGTAGACAACATTCAAACAAGGATTTACAAATAAGATGTAAATGGAATACATTGGAAATAATCAATAGAAGGAAGGAAGCATTAGATAGGGAAAGACATCTTATGGAAGGTAGGGTTTTAGCTGATACTGGGAAAAAAGTCAGATTGAGGGGGGTGATAGTTGGGGCTGGTTTTGCTAATGCTTGAGAAATTAAGTTACTCTTTTTTCTAATTCCCTGAGGGTCAGAGAGGGGAAAATATATTAAGGCAAAATTTTTGTTGTTGTTATGTTGCTTTTTCTCCAAGTAAAGATGATTCATTATCCTTTATATTGGTATCAAACTATGATTGTAATGGGACTCCCCTCATGAATGCTGATAGATAAATATTTTAAATAAATAAATTATAGTCTTCTAAAGTTGCCTGAAGCACTGAGAGGTTAAGAGGCTTGCCTCTGATCACATACCTACCAGAAATATGAGGTAGGAAACAAGCTCAGGACTTTCTGACTTCAAGATGAGCTCTCTATCCAATACCAGGCTGTCTGTCCTTTTTTTATATAGCTAGAAAAATATTCATTACATCAGGTCCTGACTTAAGAGAAAGGTTGCTTATTCTAGGCGTAAATATCATTCTTCATTTAATAAGGACTACAAAGGGTTTGATAAGGCTACTTCCAAGCTCCCAAGCCCAGCTGAAAGGGAATGGGGTGAAGGATGGCAATGTTTCTGCCAAGGCCATATGATTATTCAGAAACCCAGCGGGAAGCCGTCTTGCTCTTGTTTCCTGTGAAGCAATAAGTCTTCCTGCTCCATTCTTGGCAGGAGATGAGAATGTAAACACACAGGTGCATTTCAGATGTCTGGAAACAGGCGGCCAGAGGTGATCGCACCCCGCTGTTCACTAAGAAGTGTTGGCCTCCTGTGGATTTGCCATCACAGCCTCCTAGCCAAACTCTTTGCTGCCATCCTAATTGGCCAAGCTCAAACTGAACTCCCTCCTTCTCAAAGAGTTCCTAGGCCAGGCTGTTCTGTGACATGGTTGAGCTCTAGCTTGTCTATTAAGTGGGGGAGAAAGCTTCTTTTGGAAATCCTGAATTTAGTCAAAACAACTTTAGCTGCCAGAGGTTTAAGGGGATGTGAAGGGCTGGAGGAAGTAGATTCCACCTCCAGTAACAACTTCTCTGCCTCTCTGCATTTTTTCCTACTAGAGTAGGGTAGGGGAATATCTGGTCAGTCAGTCAATCATCAAATATTTATTAAATATTACTACTACATAGTTTACCGGGTAGTGTGCTGTGTTCAGATACAGGAAAAAAATCATAATCCCAGTCTTATCTCCAGTAACTCACATTCTGATGTTTAAGTGAAGGTAATCTCAAAGAGAAGGGATGGGGAGAATGGGGTGGGGTAGGGAAGATAGGGCTAAAAACAGACGTTCCCCACAGAAGGCAGGGGTTCTGTGTTACTTTGGAAAGGTTCCTGAGCCAAAAGAGGACTGGATGGACTTTGAGATATTTGCTTTGCTTTATACTATATTTGAGTTACCAGAAAATGTGTGAATCATTGTTATAAATTGATTCACATTTGCAATTTGCTGGGGAGCTGGCTATTTAAAAGAACCCTGTGGAGAAGTCTTTTGCAGAGCTGTTTTTGCTTTTCTTATAATCTGAGCAATCACCCCCTGATGAACTGTTTTGTCAATCTGGATCTTATCCATCAGGTTTGCTCACATCATTATATGCTGATGCCAGAGACTCTCAAACTTGTTTCAAATGTGAGCTTCTTGAGGTCAAGGATGATCTTTTTTGTCTTTCTTTATATCCCCAAGTGCTTAACAGTGCCAGGTATACACTTAGTGCTTAATAAATAAATGTTGACCAATTGACTGACTAGCCTTTGCCTTCCCTCAGTCAACTGTATCTTTGTGAATAACTCTGAGCCTCTGGAGGGGGTGGGAAGCTAGTTGTTGCCATAGACAAGGCACTGAACCTAGAATGACATAAAACAAATCCTACCTCAGACACTTGCTAGCTGTGTCATCTTGGGCAAGTCATTCAATTTCTCAACCTCAGTTTCTTCTGTAAAACAGATATGACAATAATAACACCTACCTTACAGAGTTGCTATACTGATTAAATGAGGATATTGTGGCAAATCTTAAAGTACTGTACTTAAAGTACTTAAATACTATTTGCAATTATTTTTATTTTTATTATTATGTTGCATCAAGTGAGAATAAGCATCCCTGCCCTAATTTCATCATGAGAATAAAATGAGATCAGGCAAGAGTATTTTGAAAAGCATAAAGCACCAAACAAATGTAGGAGGTTGCTGCTATAACTCCAAGCAAAAACTGGAATAAAATTTCTTTACAGTGTATTTTCTGAATGTTCAGTGAGGGCTCATAAAGCTTTAAGTTTTATACCAGAAATTCTTAACCTAGGGTCCATTAGCTTGTTTTAAAAAAAATATTTTGTTAATTCCCTGGATATGAATTAAGAAAAAATTTGAATACAATAAACTCCCCATTGGAATTTTCAAGAATTATTATTATTATTATTGTTATTATTATTATTATATATTGGATGCAGATGAAGAAAATTTGAATACAATGAACTCCCAACTGGAATATTCAGTGTTTATGCTTATGTATGTGTGTATACATATATGTGGTATTGAAATCAAATATCCTTGATAAGCACAATTCTTCCCACTAAATGATTTGTCTCACTCCAAATTATTTATTCAGTATCAACTATAGATTTCAGGATAATTGGTCTCCTTTATCATGCTATGTTTTTTTATTTTATGTACTTAAAACCATAATTTCATCAAACTGGCAGAGGAGCTATAACACACACACATACACACATACACACACACACACACATTTAAGAATCCCTGTTTTACACTGATGTTATTTTGACATGTACAATCATGTCAAATATATATGGACATATATTGGATATATATATATACATATATATATGTATATATATATATATATATATCATAAGGTCAGCATACATCTTGAGTCTTGAGGCAGCTAGGTGGCACAATGGATATAGTTCTGGACCTGGAGTCAGCAAGACTTGAGTTCAAATCCAGTCTCAGATTATCTGCGTGACTCTAGGCAAATCATTTTACCACTATCTGCCTCAGTTTTTTCAAAAAAAACAAATCAGTGTAAAGGTCACCCAGGCTGGAAGTACAGTAGCCACTCAACCCCCTGACCATATTACTGATTGGCAAGGAAGCATTGACCTGCTCTCTTTCCAACTTGGGCTAGTTCACACTTCTTTAGGCAGCTGGTGGATTATATTTTGCCACCAGAATTAAGGGGGACACCAGTTCAGAATTCTGCCTCTCCAGTAGCAAGGACCACAGGCATGTGTTCAGTTAAACAAACTTGTGAATTAGTTTCAGGGCTAATGGAAACCATCAATGAGATCTTCTGAACATGAATAGGATTATGGATTTAGAGTTTCAAGCACTCTCAGAGACCACCTAGTCCAACCCCTTCATTTTTCAGACCAGAAAACTGAAACCTAAGGAAATCCAGTGATTTACCCAAGGACACATAGATAATAAGTGTGAAAGGCAAGATCTGAACTCAGCCCTTCTGGCTACAGTCAGTGTTCTTTCCTCTGTACCACACATGCTTATCTGCCAGCTTTTCACTGGCCAGCTTTATTAGTTTCAGAGAAAAGAGATATTCTCAACCCTCCTCCTGTCCTTCCCTCCATGGCTGTCTGAGCCTGAGGCTGCTACTATCTCCTAGATTATGATACATCCCTCTTGTCAGACAGGGTTTGTGGTATATCCAACAAGCATGAAAAATAGAGACCCCCTAATAGACAGAGCTTTGCCTTGTCAGGCTTAAGCTCTGTGGAAGTATCCAGATAGACTCCCCTTGGCTTATGGAGGCGACAACAACCACATTTCATAGAAAGAATATAAATGGGGCCTGAAAACAGAAGTTCATTTGGAGTACACTTTTCCTTAGAGTTGGTGTCTCCCTGTTTCCCTGGTTCAACTAAACCTCAGGTTGGAAGTGGCAGCTTGGAACTGTAGGCAGTTCTGCTATTACTCAGCATATGTGTTTCAGAAAGCTCCTCGCTACACAAAATTACTTAATAAAATACATAGACCTTATGGTAGAAATGGGGTAAGAGACACAATCCAAAATATATGTCAAAATGTATTATTATGTTAATGACACATTCAAAAAAAAAGATAAGAACAGAATAAAAACTTGGTAGCCCAAAAATACTTAAATACTTTTGTTTTTAAAAATACATTCATATAATTATTACAATAAATGATAATATCCACAATTGCTGCTATTAGACCTGTATAGACAGAGATGCCATGGCAGAAGAGATTGGTGATGTCTGGACTAGTTCTCTTTTCAACTGACTTGTACTGCAACAAAAAAATCTACAATGAGGATGCCATCTTATCCTGACAAAAATTTGATGTTGGTTATTAAAATTAGCATCAGAAAGGTTTAGCTTGTAAATTATTGAAAGATGATACAGCTATGGGGGCAGCTAGGTGGTACAGTGGATAGAGCACCAGCCCTGGAGTCAAGAGGGCCTGAGTTCAAATTCAACCTCAGATACTTAACAATTGCCTAGCTGTGTGACCTTGGGCAAGTCTCTTAACCCCATTGCCTTCAATAAATAAAAAAAAGTGACACAGTTAGTTGTGTTCTCTTAATGTTTTTTTTTTTATGAAGAAGACAAATCCACATTCGCAACTGAAAATGTGAACTATGCTCAGATCATTCTTTAATTCATCAATCCTGTTGAAACAAATTAACATTTTCCAAATATAAGTTATAGGAGAACTGATTGTATAAGGGTCCCTCTCATCATTCTTATGGTTCTTACCTCTATTACTGTCATTATTGAGGTTCTGTCCTCCACATCTGTTGGTGGGTGGCCATACGGAAATTTTTAAAAAGGTAGAGTTAGGGATTTCCTATGATATACTATTTATAGGACCAAACTGCACTGGGAATCCTCTCAACTCTTTATTGCAATAAGTTAGAATTCTATACTTGCAAATTTTTTCAAGTATTTGCCATAAAGTTATTCAGTACTCTTCCAGGCACTTTAATAACAAAGAAAAAGTGTAGCAGCAAGATTCTCCATATATTTGTATTTTTTCTTTTTTTTAATCTCCTCTTCTATCTTCTGTCCTCTTAGCCTTGGGAAATCCAATGTGAAACTTTATAGGAATGTAATCTTAATTTTGTATGTTTAAAGAAACAGATGTCAGGAAATGGGGAAATACTCATTTCATGGGCAGTCATACTCATCTTCATTGCCTATTGGGGACACTTAAATATACCAAGAAGCCTAACTTTCAATGCAAAAATCTCCCTCTTCTGGCATATGGGTGAGTTATTGCTATAGAGGGAACATTTATTTCCCTTTTGGTTTCTGATCTGGGGTAATTTGCAATCTTTTCATTGCATTACCATCATTCCTGGGTTATGTGATGTCTAGGTTCCCAGAATTTTAGAGAAAACAGACTAAATCCAAATGAAATAAGACCGTGGTCCTAAATAGAATGAAGCTTAACCTGTCTATTGAATACTTCTCCAAGGGCCATGGGAAAACTGAGTATGTTAGCTCATGTTGTTTTTCATTGAGCAAGTCACTTTCCCCACCCTGGACTTCTGGGCTCAGTTTCCTCATCTGTAAAATGAGAGTTGGCAGTCAATAAATCTGTATTAAGCATCTACTTATAGTAGACATTGAACTATATTACCTTTGTACTTTTTTCCTGCAATGAAAGAGAAAGGAACAACAAAGGGTTATTATATGACTGCCTCATACTCCAGGGATATGTCTGTAACAGCTTTGGCCAGCATATTCCTGTCTGCAGATCATTGTGCCCATTTTGGCCACCAGTGCTGGGGCAAGGATGTCCATGGTCTGGTTCAGTGGACAGGCTGGATGGTTCACTGGAGGTTGTGTAGGAGGCTTTCCAGACAGATTATTTGTTTGGTGAATAGGATATACTTGGTCGGGCTAAATTCCTCCCCTTGGATCGTGTAAATATCATTTGGTTCTGTTCCATTCGTCGGGTCCTGGAAGCCTTTCCTGTTTATCAATCTGGGCTCCTCTGTCATGGGGGTGGGTTGGAGCCACGCACCATTGATGTTTGCCCAGGAAGAGTCTCAAACAAGTGGTTAATGTTTTGATTGAGCAATCAAGGCCTGTTCACCATAATCTTCCTATGAGGTTTGTTCCAAAGAGGCTTATTTCAGCAAAAGAGTAAAGCTTTATCTCAGAGCACAGGTCTGAAAGTAGGGCCTGCCAGGGAGAGAGATGAGGGCAAGGATTGAAAACAGTGGGAACAGAGTGTTTGATAACATAAGTGAATCCTATTTTGAAAGTATCCAATATCCAAAAATCTGTGTTTTTGAAATAAAAATATTGAGATGGTCATTATGTGGGGTCCCTGATTTTAATGGCATTGCCCTTTCAAGAAGCAGGGGTTGTTCACATCACAATTCATTGAAGTGTTTACTTCCATTTTTCTTTACTTTTCTTGTTGTATTCCCCACTTTAACTCATATACACATATATCCTTATCCTTTTCTACTTCTTCCCCTTTCAGATGCCCATAGAAGCATTGATATTTTTATACTTTACATGCACACACACACACACACACACACACACACACACACATACATGTACACTTGCTTCTCCCACTTCCGTTGAATGCAGCCTTTATCTGGTCCCTACCTGCTTGACTGGAATTGACAGTTGTTCACATTGCAATGGATTCCTTTCAGTAGCCACTTCTATTCTCTCCCCACCCTGTCATTTGCAGATGTTTTGTTTATATGTCAGGTATATAGAGAGACAAGTATAGTGGATAGAGAACTGATCTGGAAGCCTGGGCTCAAGTCCCATTTCTGTCACATCCTGGCTATGTGACCCTAGTCAAATTACTTAACCTCTCAGTACTCTAACAACTCTCTAAAACAGTAAGTTTCAGAAAAGGTGCTTCTTCTGCATCAGTAGAGGAAGTTTCCCTGCCAGTATGTTCCCCATACCAGTAAAACTATGGGTCTGCCCTTGTTCCTGTCTCCCTTGCTTTCAAGAATGTTTATTTGTTGTATACAAAGCATCCTTTGAAAAGTGACATACCCACATGTTTCCAAGACTGAAAACTCTCAAGTATCATAGATCATCTGGGCTGGTTTTCTTAGAAGTTCTTCATCTCCCCTTTTCTTCCTCCATTAACCATTGCCCAGCTCCACCCCACCCCACCCCCGCCAAAAAGGAGTAGGTATATCTGTGGATAATATACTACCTGCCTCATTTTTTTCCCCATATCCCCCCCTTGGTTGGAATGGGGCAATGGTTTTCTTACACCACTCAATGTCTCCACTGCCTTTCCTTTCCCCTCCCCTCTCCTGCTTCCTCCTCTTCCTTCAGAAACCTGAGTAACAACAAGATCAAGGAGATTCGGGAAGGTGTCTTTGATGGGGCAGCCAATGTACAGGAGCTAATGCTGACGGGGAATCAACTGGAGTTGGTACATGGAAGAATGTTCCGGGGGCTCACCAGCCTCAAGACAATGTGAGTTAATTAAAATCTGGTAGGTTGGGGGTGGCTAGGTGGTGCAGAGAATTACCTAGCTGTATGACCTTACTCTGAGGACTTAGGGTGTCTTCTTCTGCCACAACCCAACTCCCCCCACTTGTTAGGATCCAGTTACTAGCCCCTGAATTCCATTTAATACTTAACATCAATTAACTTTTACAAAAGGAATTTTCCTTCAAAGACACAGTCAGAACATATAAATATTTCTCACACCAACTTGGATTCTGAAGTAGAGGACTCACAACTTAGTTCATTTGGTCCTACCAACATTATAATTATATACAACATGACTGCTGCTTGAACCTTGTCTCAGATACCACTAGGCTAGGGTCCCAGAGTCATTCTAAGATCTCTGGGGCATTGATGCTGCAGTGCCTTCAAAACCAATTCCCACTCCTAGTCACTCATTAAATGCTGTGGGCTAAGGAATCTCTCACCAAATGAAATAAAGACAAAGAGGTTAATGCTGACACACCTTTTGTGAATGCCCCAGAGCCTCCCATTCACCATCTAGTTAACATGGTGAGCCAACCAAGACCAGTTATGGATGTCTACACGTGCACCCTAATCTTTCCTATTCACTTCCTTTATATCTAATCATCTTTCCCCCAGAAGTAATGTATTAGTGTCTTTCATGTAAAGAGGTTGCATCAGTTGACAGAACTGATGGAGTCTGCACTTGAAGAGAGGGATGTTGCAATATGCTTTTCCTAAAAAAGCCATGTTTATTCTGTGCAATCCCTGTTATTGTTCATATACACATACACATGCATACCCATTCTGGAACCCAGCTCTGCACAATATCAGAGGGGACCTAAAGAATTGATGCTGACTTTGAGCCCTGAAGTGGTGGAGTAGCCTCCAGTCTGCCACTTATCACCATGTCTCTTCTTGCAGGATGCTGAGGAGCAACCTAATCAGTTGTGTGAACAATGACACCTTTGCCGGATTGAGCTCAGTGAGGCTATTGTCCCTCTATGACAACAGGATCACCACCATCACCCCAGGAGCCTTTACCACACTCGTCTCCCTGTCAACCATGTAAGTTCTGATGTCCTTATACTCTGTTCTGCTTAGTAGAAAAGGCCCTTGGGAGGAAAAAAAAGGAAAACTTCACCTGGTCACACCCAATTCCAAACTTTCTTTGACTTCCCATTCCCCAGATCTCCCTATTATCCAGGCAATCTGATGTAGCAGAGAGAACCTGAATGACAAGATAAAAGTCCTGGATTCATTTAACTTTTATTAATTTGCATTTTGGTTAATTTTTTTATTGATCAAATAACTAGTACTCAATAAATATTTGTGTATGATGCCTATGATAACAGGAAAGTTATATAGCCCCCATCTTTAGGGAACTCACAGGCTTATTTTCATTAAAATTTTTGTTTTTCAATCAATGAAAATTTACCTTTTCTCCCTTGGACATTCACCAAAAAACCCACTTTTTATAAAGATATAGAGTCCAGTAAAGCAAATTCCCTCATTGATCATTTAAAGAAAATTATCTCAATTACCACCCCTTTGTCAGGAAGTAGGTTGACATGTTTTATCATGAGTCCTCTAGGATCTTGTTTAGTTATTAGGTGGATCAGAATTTTTAAGTCTTTCAACGCTTTTTATCTTTAATAACAATAAGAATAATACCTAATACTTATAGATTATATTTTATATACAAATGTTCTAAGGTTTGCAAAACATTATATATCTATAATTTGATTGATCTTCATAACAATTTGTATCTAAGGTAAGCTTTGGACTCAGATCTTCTTGATGCCAAGTCCAGCACCTTTAACCACTTAGCTACCTAGATGCCTCTTTACAATATTGTTGTTATTGTATAAATTGTTCTGGTTCTGCTCAATTCACTTTTCTCCTGTTATTCTGAGTGTGAGTCCTTGTGTGATTCATGGTGATCAAAGGGTGTAAACCTTGGAAGGCTAGTTCAAAACTATCCTTTTATAAATGAGAAGATTGAGATTCAGTTGGTGGTTTTTTTGGGAAAGATGGGACCCAATTATTAAGGATGGGTTGAAATAAAAGAGGGGAAGAGGGAAAGTCTTCCATCATTTTGGAAGCAGCCTAATCAAAGGCATAAAGATAGAAATAAGGAATCAGACTTGGATAAAGAAACCTAACAAGTAGGATGGATAGATAGAAGGTTGTTGTCCTCATTTATTGCTGTTACTGTTGGTCCTTCGTTCTCCAAGAGACCAATAACTTCAGAAGGTGATGTCTCGACTTGCAAGGAAATTGGATTTAAGTGAGGCAGAGCTACACAAAGTCATCAGCCTCATTCTCTCCTCCAGCATCATCAAAGACTAAGGACAAAATATAGGTCAAGGTGACTGGCTATGGACCTGGTTGCAGTGGCCTTGACCTTTTTAAACTGAAGTCCTTCCCAGGCCTCAGTTTGAGGCAGCACCCATTCAGTAGTTAAAGGATAGGTAAGAACTAAGTCAAAAAAAGACCTAGTTTGCCTTCATAAAGAATCAGTCTGAGAAGGGAAGACTCCCAAAATGATAGAGTGGCTTTAAGAATGGGTGAGTAGAGCAGGGCCAGTCTGTAGAGGCCAGGAGCTCCCTTTCCTTTCCACAAGAACTCTTTTGTCTAACAAGCCCCCAACTCCATATCTACTTTCCACTCTTGATCTGGGCAGAGTAATCCAACCTTTAACAATTTTTGACTTTATACAACTATATCTCAGCCCTGCTCATAAAGAACCATTATTGATTCTGATAGAGGTTTTCTATTTCGTTGTTTTTTTGTTTGCAGATAAAACCTGTCCTCTGTGAAGGAACATTTTAGTCAAAGTTCTTTCTTCCATTTCATAAGGAAGAAACAAATATTTAACTCTCTGTGAGGTTCTATCTTTTTCTTTTCTTTAGCCTGGTTGGTAGGCTTGGCTACAGTCCAGGCTGAGATTTTTGCATCAGACTTTTCCACTTATGGAAATGAATTGCAAAGATATGAACACATAAATGGAACAACCCTTGTTAAATTATTTAAATATGGGGCAGCTAGATGTTGCAATGAATAGTGCACCAGACCTGGAGTCAGGAGGACTTGAGTTCAAATCTGTCTCCATACTTGACACTAAGTAGCTGTGTGATCTTTGCCTCACATCCAGGGCCATCTCCAGTTGTCCTGATCCATATCTGGTCACTGGTCAAAGATGACTCTGAAGATGAAAGTAAGGCTGATGACTTAGCATGGCCTCCCCTCCTCCTCATTCAAATCCAATTGTCATGTCATGGCATCACCTCCCTGATGTCATGATCTACTTTGAGAACAAAGGACAAACATCATCATCATTTAAATATAAGATGGCCTCTACTAGACAGTCTAAGAATTCTTTCCTGGGACAGATCTCACACCTTCAAGATGACTTGTACAAATTATTTAGACTTTCAATCTTTTATATAAAAATGTTCACTCGGGGCGGCTAGGTGGCATAGTGGATAAAGCACTGGCCCTGGAGTCAGGAGTACCTGGGTTCAAATCCGGTCTCAGACACTTAATAATTACCTAGCCATGTGGCCTTGGGCAAGCCACTTAACCCTGTTTGCCTTGCAAAAAACCCTAAAAAAAATGTTCACTCATATTTTTCAATGGCTTCCATAACTTTTCAAATAAAATCAAATGAATCAACATTGCTTTTGGTTTGGATGTTCTCTCCAATGGTACAAATCTCAGGGCATCCTGTTTGTCTCTTGCCTATGTCTTAAAAATGTTTGCCAAAAAGTATCTACCCAATATGTGGCTGGCTTCTTTCTTTTTTCTTCCTTCACTGGGTTGCCAGAGGAACCAATGAGTGCCCCACCTATCATCCTTCACCTTTACCAGCATGTCTTTTCTTCTTATCATACACTTCCCTGCTAATGCTTATTAATCCTGTTCTTCAAGTCTTTGGTTATATATTGCAGCCTGCTCACATCAACTAAGAGCTCCATTTCCCTCTGTGTGGTATTCATTTTCAATTCAAGGACTTTTAGAAGTCTCCTCCAATGTCCCCCTCAAATGAACCATCCCACAGTGATTTTTTTTCCTCTTTCCAATCAACCCCACACCTCAGGAGACACAGAGATAATACTTTGAATGAACTCAGTATTCTTCTCTCATCTCCCAATCACCATCATTATAGGCCTGGGGTTAGTGAATCTCAACAAGACACTTGATAACATTATTGAAGCCTGAGGGAAAGAGGAATAATGTCACAGACAGTCCCACCCTGATAGGGACTGCTGAATTGGACTAGATATTATTAAAATGAGAGATTGTCTAAGTCTATACTCTCATTTTACCAATGAGAAAAACAAATTCTAGAGAGAAGTGGTTGTACTGAAATCACAGGACTGATTAATAATAGAACTGGGAATAGACTTCCTGATTCCCAGTCAGGGGTTCTTCTCAGTTTGCTGGATCACTATATATCAGAAAGAAACGAGTTAAGGCTAAAATAGTCAGATTCTGAGTGAGAGTCAAGGGGTTTGTGCAGATGTTTAAGGAAGGAACTGGTGGCTCTGTAGCAGACTCTTAAGGTACAGTCCCCAGACTCCCCTAGAGCTGGGGGCGGGTAAGGGAGAAGAGAAGTAGAGAAGGAACATTAGGCATGTTACCTCTTCTCTAGTCACCACGGAGGCTAACTGTTAGTCTCTTTACAGTATGTACTTCAGTGTTTCTATGGCAATGAAAATTTTTTCTGAACTTCAGATAGGAGAGTCCACGAGATAGAAATATTGGGGTATTCAGGGAGGAAGTCCTGAAGCCTGAGCAGACAGCAAAGATTAGGTCCTTAACAACTGTTGGCTTGAACAAAAATTCACATGCACAGAAAGCAAATTAATTGATGCTATTATGGGGATCACTTGGGGCATCAATTTGACTGATATTTATTAAAAATATACTGAATTATCTTTTCCTCTCATTTGCCTGCTTAGAGTCATAGAATGTTTAGCCTGCAAGGTAACTTGGTTATCTTGGTGAAACCCCCACCCTTTTTGTTATGTTTTGGGTTTTTTTTGACAGATTAGAAAATCAAGACAGAAAAAAGTGAAGCTAGTGGCAGGGCCAGGACTAGCACCCCAAGTTTCTCATTCCTAGGCTAGGGTTATCTCTTTTCTTTGTTGTTCAGTCATTTTTCAGTTGTGTACAACTCTCCTTGACCCTATTTGGGGTTTTCTTAACAAAGATGCTAGGGTGGTTAATTATTTCCTTCTTCAGCACATTTTGCAGATAAGGAGACTAAGGCAAAGAGAGTTAAGTGACTTGCCCAGGGTCACACAGCTAGGAAGTATCTGAGGCTGGATTTGAACTCTTGAAGAAAAATCTTTCTGACTCCAGGCCTGGCACTACTTCATCACCTAGTTGTTCCCTCCACTATATCACATGATCAAGACCTGGAAAAGACCTCAGAGACCACCTAGCCTACCTCTCTGTTCCTTCTCAGTTGGTTAAGTGACTTGCCCAATAAATGCCCATTTCTGTATCATTTTAAAGTTTGCAAAGGGTTTTATAATTACTATCTCATTTTATCTCACAACAGCCTTGGGAAATAGGTTCTGCTATTATCTGCATTTCACAAATAAGAAAACTGAGGCATATA
Source organism: Macrotis lagotis (assembly GCF_037893015.1). NCBI lineage: Eukaryota > Metazoa > Chordata > Mammalia > Peramelemorphia > Peramelidae > Macrotis > Macrotis lagotis. The sequence continues at coordinate 376,993,520 of NC_133658.1, forward strand.
AAATTGAGATAACTTGCTGAGTGTCACACATCTAATAAGTTTCTGAGGCAGGATTAGAACTTGGGTCTTCCTGATTCCAAGTCCAGCATTCTAGCCACTGCAATACCTAGCTACCCAAGGCTACCAAGTAATGTCAGAGGTAAGATTTGAATCCAAGACCTCTAATTTCAGATTTAGGAACCCTTTCCACTGTATCACTTACCAATAACAATCTTGTTTCTATGGTATTTTATGGTTTATAAATTGTTCTCTCCCACAACACCCCATATAGAGAGCTATATTTAATATTTCCATGTTACAGATGAAGTAAATGAAGTCTAATAAGATTAAACAATTTACTCAATAGCACATGGCTTCTTAATTATTAGAGTCATAATTTCCATCTAGTCTTGTGGATGTCAAATCCAGGACTTTTCCCAACAGAAATTGCTGTCTGAGACATGCTTACATGTTTTGTTTGTTTTTCAGCAAAGAATATGTCACTGCCCATGTCCAGTGGTCTGGTGAGACTCATGGAAGGAGGTTCTCACTGATTCTTTCCTTGTCCCTTCACCCTACAGTCCCTTTACTCCCTTTCATTGGCAAGAAGAAGGGAAAACTCTTGCCATTCCAATGCTGTTCACTATTTCCAAGAGGGAGAGGAATTAGTGAATTCAAAAAAGTAGTATGATTGGATAAGAAAGTTTTCAGTAATTACTGAATATCAAGCTCCCAAGGGCTGGGATTATTTGCTTCATTTATTTTTTTAACTTCATATTCCCAGAAATGTCTAGTACCTAACAGACCTTTCATAAATAGTCATTGAATTGAATTGCTTAAATTAGAAGAGGAAACTATCATTTCACCCTTTCCTCTGATCCGACTCTTGAAAGGAATCTATGAATTACTCAATCTGGAATTCTAAGATCAAAAGTACATTTTCTTTTCTTAGCATAGGAGGGTTTGAGGGATTAGCATTGGGACACTTGGGAAAACTATTTTTGTATATCAAGAAATGCATAGTATTTACTCCTTTTCCTCACTCTCCTGCCTTGTCCCCCATCCTGCTTCAGGATTATTATCTGCGCCTCAAGGCTGGTAGACACTGGGCTTGAAGTTCAACTACACTTGTTACTCCCGTGGGAAAGACAAGCATGTGGTAAGGGCCTCTCTTCTCCTTTCCTTTCCAGAAACCTGCTTTCCAATCCCTTCAACTGCAACTGCCATCTAGCATGGCTAGGGAAGTGGTTGAGGAAGAGGAGAATTGTTAGCGGGAATCCTCGGTGCCAGAAGCCATTCTTCCTCAAGGAAATTCCTATCCAGGATGTGGCCATCCAAGACTTCACCTGTGATGGTGAGAAAACAAAGAAATTGGGAGGGAATGAAGAATGAGGAAGATGGAGAGGTCCCAGGGTTTCAGTCCTCTTCAAGAGAAGTGCACAGGTGGTAGTTGGGCCCCAGGGAGTTTACCCTTGGTTATTACAGTCTCAGAATTGGAAATGCCCATCTTTAGTCCTAGTTCTTCACTACCTATGGAAAAGTTACTGAAACATCCCAATCTCAATTTTTCTTTCTGTAAATGACAAAGAAGCCTTTATCTACATAGTTTATGTGAATATACATCATTAAACAGATCTATGAAAAAAAAGAAATGTTTTTGGAAAAAAGAATGCAGGCAGTGTTACTATTTGGGGAAGAGGAAGTGGGAATAGGATGAGGACTTAAGGTACTTTGAGAACCTTGGCCTAAGTTCTCCATTCAATATCTCATAAGAAAAATTAACCAAATTGTTATTCAGGAATTCTTTTTTCCCAGAAGAAGATAATTTTCATTACTTTGTTCAAAGAAGATATCAAGTCTTCTTCCTTAAACCTCCACTTTCTACTATTTCCATTGAGGTTACCACTCTATTCCTATTTACCCAGGTTCACAACCTCCATCCCCTACAATCAATCAATTACCAATTGTGAAGGCAGGAGTTTGGGCAATATTTAGATATTGTAGACTGAGTGTTCTTCCAACCTCCAACCTCCCTTTCACTCTCATTTCTTTCTTTTTTTTTGCAAGGCAAGGGGGTTAAGTGACTTGCCCAAGGCCACACAGCTAAGTAATTATTAAGTTTCTGAGGCCAGATTTGAACTCGGGTACTCTAGACTCCAGGGCCAGTATGCTATCCACTGTGCCACCTAGCCATCCCACACTCTCATTTCTTTTTGCTCACTTTCAAATACTCTGTTCTATATAAAGTGGAACATCATTGTTCATGTTCATCCCCTTCTCACTCAAAAAGCCACCAGGCCTAGTTTAGTCTTTCCTCACCTCTCACTTGAACTAAAATAATTTTTCCAAGATACAAATCAGACCATGCCACTCCTCTCAAAAATGTCTTTGTCTCTATATTACCTAAGTTTGGAGCTTAACACCTTCTATAATCTGGCTCCAACCTTTCAGCTTTAGTTCATATTTCTTTCCTTCTTGTAATCTCTGTTCCAGACAAACTGGAAAAATTAGCTGTTCTTGGAACTGGATATTCAATCTCCCACCTCTTTGCATCGGCACAAACTGTCCCAAGCCTGGAATGCACTCCCTCCTTTCTTCTGCTTTTCAGAACTACCTTCTTTCAAACTTGACTCAGGAGCCATCACTCCTGTAAAGCTCCCCTGTAAATCCCCATGTGCTAATGTTCTTTCTTCAAATGAACTTTTATTTCCTTATTTAGATACATATTTTCTCTCCCCAGTACAATGTAATATCCTTGAACTGGGTTTCATTTCTGTCTCTACTCAGTGCAGTGCCTTGAATATATTAAGACCTTAATAAATGGTTTTATAATTGAAAGAACAATAGAAAGAGAATCACAAAGCCTAAATTTTAAATTCATCAGATCTCAGAGCTAGAAATGATTTTAGAGATCAGCTTATATCCAAGTCCCCTTGTAACTATCCTGACACTGATCATTTGAATATTTTCAATAACAGAGAACTCACTACTTCATGAGATATGCTATTCCATATTTGAATCCCTTTAATTGATTTTTTAAAAAATCTTTCCTTATATTGAAATAAAGTTTGTCCCCTAAAACTATATTCTATCTAATCACTCTTCCTAATGACAACCCTTATAATACTTAAAATGGTAATACTTCAAATACTGTCATATCCTTCCTAAATCTTCTTTTTCAGGCTAAATTTTCCGTCAACTGTTCCTCACATGACAAAATTCTGAGACCCTTCAATATCATAGTCTCATTCCTTATGCCCCAGTTGGTAAAAAATCTACCTTCCTATGTCTTAGCCAGACCTGAATACAGAATTTAAGATGTAACTCACTATGGACTTCTTATTGATTTGCTTAATCTAAACTCCATCAATACAGTCTAAAATTATATTAGCCCCAGTGGGTAGGCTGAGTATAGACTGACTAGGAACATCGAAGGAGGAAGAATTAGGTTGCCAAATTTTCAGCTTCATTAGGTTTTTTGACATGAATCTCATCCACTCCTAGTAGTTGAATAGTCTCCATGGATTGAAAAGTTCAGGGAGAGGTTATTATTTACTTCTAAGCAGGAAATCCACCAGCCCAGCTCAGAAGACAGTATGGAGCTGGGTTGGAAAGAGGGTTGGATTTTGAAATCAGGGGACCTGAATTTGAGTCCCAGCTCTTCTATGTATTATTTATGTGACCTTAGACAAGTCACTTACCCTTTCTGAGTCTCAGTTTATTCATTGGAAAGTAAGAAACTTGGAGAAAGGTCCCTTCCACCTCTAAATCTGGAATCTTATTATAATAACTTGTTTCCAAAGGACTCTGGATCACCAGGGACCCAAGTTCATCTTGAGAATTCTGATGCCAGAGGGATCAGGTATTCTTCCTTTGGCCACCACCAATATCCCTGTGACTAGGGTGTCATGATTCTCTTTCCTTGAGTTCTGGGCAGCAATTTATCTGTTTCAGATAGACACTGAAATCCACATTCATCTTTTTAAAAATATCTCTCAATGCTCATTTGCAATGGATTGCTCTGAGATTCTGAAGTATTTTTAAATCCCTAGTGGGATATCAATGGTCAACAAGTTCTGTCCATCAATGTCCCAATACTGATAGGAACATGGTATTTACAAGTAAATCTTTCCCAAATCTAAAGGAATGTTCATTTGGAGAAACGTGACCCTATAGCATTTTTTCATTTGGGGGGAGAGTTGGGGGGGGTGGTGTTTGTTTTACTTTAAAAGATGAAGGAAGAGAGAGAAGATGGGGAAAGCTAGAACATGGTGGGGTCGTTTTGTCCTCTTTACAGTGTGTATTATATTCATTGATTCCTAGGAATAGGACTGACCATGTTCAGAGTTAGCACATCTTGACCCATTTTTCTTTACTGAAGAGATGCTGGACGTTGGAGCTCTCATTTCTGGAACTTGATTATTTCCAACCTCCCTCAGTTTGTCCTCAATTGTAACATCTCTCACTCTCTCTCCTCTTGGCCTTCAATCTAGGTAATGATGAGAGCAGTTGCCAGCTGGCCCCCCGTTGTCCAGAGCAGTGTACTTGCATGGAGACTGTGGTGCGTTGCAGCAACAAAGGACTCCGGAACCTACCCAAAGGCATCCCCAAGGATGTGACTGAGCTGTGAGTTCCCCCTCTGGCCTTTCCACCCAAGCTTGCAATGTTATTAGCTATTCTTTCTCATTCACCAAAAAAAAAAAACCCAACAAAAACGCAATTTGTTTTCTCTTCTGATGATAGTTTATCTAAAAATCTACATCTTTGGGAATGACATTTTAGCACAATTTGGTTCAAAAAGCAAGAAATGCATGCCTACTCTGGCACAGCATTGCATTGCTTGCTGTCCAACGCATTTCCAGTACCTTCAGTCTGATGAGAGAAACACACTCCTCTTCCTCAAATTCTCAGTCATATAAAGGAGATATTGTCTCTGGCCTGGACAACCCTCAGTCCATGATCACTATCCAGCTCTCCTAATTATTGAGGGAGATATAAGAGTAATAATAATAAAAATAGCTAACAGATATATAGCACTTTAAGATTTGCAAAGCACTTTGCATTAATTCCGATGGCAACCCAGTGAAGTAAGTATTATAATTCCTACTTTACAGATGAGAACTCTGAGACTGGAGAAGTTAAATGATTTGCCTAGGGTCACACAGCTAATATGTATCTGAGAAAGGATTCAAACTCAGGTCTTCCTAACTCCAAATCCATTGCACTATCTGCTCTACAAACTCTGTTCCTAGTGAGCTTGTCTTGTTTTGGGTCAGAACATACACACAGGTGGACTAGGTTTGAAATCAAAGGAGTTTGAGTTCTGACTCTCATTTATTAGCTGTGTAATTCCAGGCAGGTCATTTCTTTGCCTTAGGACATCTATGTGGTACAATTGATAGAACTCTGGGTCTAGAGTCATGAAGACACTTCTTCCTGAGTTCAAATCTGACCTCAGATAGTCACTAGTGGTGTGGCCTTGGGCAAGTCACTTTACTCTATTTGCCTTAGTTTCCTCATGTGTAATGTGAGCTGAAGAAGGAAATGACAAATCACTCTAGTTTCTTTGCCAAGAGAACTCCAAATGAGGTCATAAAGAGTCAGACACAACTGAAAAAAGACTGAACATAAACACTGCCTTAGTTTCCTCATAGATAAAAAAGAAGAGCATTTGGGGTTTGATGAACACTTTTCAGGACTAAAACTAGATCCTATTATCTGAGAATACTTACCAAGTGTTCCAACAAGTACAAAGAATTATACAAAGCCAGCAAATGAGAGTGTGTTTGACCTTGACTCACCCTAGCAAGGGTTCTCCTTGAGGTCTAGGAAAGGGCCTTGTCTCCCACCTTAACAGACATGCCCTTCTATTTGTTCTTGGATTATGGAGGCTTGGTGTGCTACCACCCTGTTGGAAAGGAAGGCAACTCGTCAAAGGCATTTAATATTGCATTGCAGTCCTGGGCTTGGACTGGTGCCATTTACTTAGAAGCTCTCAACTGCATGCATGAATGAAGAAATGAATGAATGAATAAGGAACTATGCACCCTCTAATTTGTACAGGCTAGGACAGTGCTCACAGTGAGCAGTTGGAAAGGAGCTGTGGAAAATGTCTTACCCAAGCACACATCTCCCAAGCTAATTGTCCCACAGGGTGACACATTTCAAAAGAAAGAAAATGCCATAAAAATAAACCAGTGGATTCTTTCCCCTCCAGCTCATCCAGCAAAGATTGAAATAACAAAGATAATTGGATTTAATTGTAAAGTAAATCTGCATGAGCTGGGAGGTGAGCCTGTTTCCTCTTTTTGAAATCTTGAGCTTTCCCTGGGTTTGTCATTATTTCCATGTTTCTTCAAGGAAGGAGACATTAATTCAAATCTAGAGAGGGTGTCTTGCCAACATCCGTTGGGTGGTAGAGATGGGGCATCAGGGAATGAGTGTGGTATGAGACGGGAAGTGTGTGTGTGTGTGTGTGTGTGTGTGTGTGTGTGTGTGTGTGTGTGTGTGTGTGTGTGTGTGTATGTGAGGTTTAAAGGGGCAGGAGGAATGAAAAAAGACAAGCAAGTGGAGTAGGTGCCTGTGAAAGAGAAAACAGTCAGGCCTGAACAAGCTACAAGCTTGGTGGTCTCAGCCTCAGGGTCATCTACAAGATTCTAGACCAATTATTCCTGACTCAGGTTCTCTAGTTTTTACTTAAATCCATCTCCAGTTATCTTGGGAACTGTTGCCAAACACCCAAACAAAATTAATTTTAATTCACTTTAATTTTAAAAACAAATATATACAACACTTTTCTGGAGGGAGCCAAGGGAGGAACAGGAAACATCACAGAATCTAACTACTCTCAGTCGAGTATTGAAATTTCAAACAGGTTCCATTTTATCTGGAAGAGTATTCACCAAATAGCAATTTAGTATTCCTCTTTTCCTTAGCTATATTTGTCTCTTCTCTCTATATTCTGCTACAGGAGTCAAGTTTAGTCAAAACATTTTTTGAGTACTATAAGCCAAATTCCAGATAAGGCAATAAAGGGAATAAAGAAAATGTTTTTTAAAAAGTGCCAGTTCTGGAGTCAGGAAAATTCCTCTTTGGAAGTTCAAATTCAGACACTAACTGTGGGACCCTGGACAAGTCATTTAACCCTACTGGCTTCATTTTCTTCATCTGTAAAATGATCTGGATAAGGAAATAGCAAATCAATCCAGTACTTTGCCAAGAAAACCCAAATGGGGGTCATGAAAAGTCTGGGGCAACAGGGCAAAGAGATTAACCCCTTGGCAGAGGAAGGATATATGTTTAGTAATTTAATTAATTAATTTAAAATTAAGATCATAAATGTAGAGCTAGAAAAGACCTCAAGAAATCACTTAGACTCAATTTCTTCATTTTGCAATTGAGAAAACTGAGGTTGAAGGAAGTAGAGGGACTACCTACTCAAGGTTCAAAGTTTGTTAGTGGCAAAGTCAGAGTTTGAACCTGAATGCAATGACTGCAAGACCACTGTTCCTTCTGCACTAAGATGCTAGATTGGGTCCAAGTTAAGTAAGTGAGTTAAGTGGTACACCAGAGCTGAGAAGAATTATATATAGAGACCATCTAATCACATCCCTTTCATTTGTAGATAAAGAAACTGAGATCTATAGAGGTGAAGCAAGTTTTCCTTTCTGCTACTAGGGCCAGGTCTCTTGACTCTTGGTCTGTTGTTCTTCTACTTTGAGCTTCAGTTTCCTTTAAATGAATAAATTAAAGTATTAGCAGAAGCCAGTTCAGAGCATTAATCTAGAGCTGGAAGGACCCTCAGAATCTAACCATGTCTTTTCACAAATGAGAAACTAGGAGCAGCTAGATGGCACAGTGGATAGAGCACTGGCCTTGGAGTCAGGAGGACATGAGTTCAAATCCAACCTCAGACATAATACTTCCTTAGCCATGTGACCTTGGGCAAGTCACTTGACCCCAATGCTTTGCAAAAACAAAAACAAATTAAATACACAAATGAGAAACTAAGGCCCAGGAAGATTAAGCAACTTGTCCAAAGTCATACAGGTTTGAACCCCAGTTCCTTTGATTAACAAGCCAGTATTATTTCCATTATTTTTCTCCAGGTTTGTCTAGTTTTTTTTTCCATTTTTTAGCATTCTGACTTGAAAACAGCATGATAAATTAGTGTATACATCCACCGGTTCATACACCTGCCCATGGCCTTGGGGAAAACTCCATTTGGACTTCATGAATGACAGTTCTCTCTCCCCCATCGATGATATGAAGCAGAAGTACCTTCTTTAAAGCCCTAGATCCATATAAGCAAGGGCTGAGGGGAATAGGAGAGTTGTATGTAACTGATCCATTTAGTTTCTGGGAACAAATCCCTGCCTTGTGTATAATGACTAGAAATGCCTGCCAAGGGTAGACATTAGTGAGAGTAGATAATCAGTCAAGTAACAACAAGTATTTATGGAGTATTTAATCTGTATGTGGCATTGTGCTAGGATGTTGTTAGAAATGCCCAGAAGTATTTGATGGAATGTTGATTCTATTCAGCAAACATTTATTAAATTCCTACCACATGCAAGGAGCTGAGGAGACAAGGACAAAAAGAAATATTCCTTGCCCTCAAGGATCTTGCTTTTCCAGGGGACAGGGGAGAATATAAAATATACACAAGTAAATACCTAGAAATAAAGCATAATTTCAAGAAGGGATGGAAAATAACTGGGGAAATTAGGAAAGACTTCATGTAGGAAGCCAGGGATTCTACAAGGCAGAGATCTCCAAATACTGGAGATCTGTGCAAAATCACAGAGACTAGAGAGATCTCATGTCTCATCCAGGGAATAGTGAGTAAAGGAGCAGAATGCATGAAGGGGAGTAATATAAAGATTGGAAAAGTAGTCTAGAGAAAGACTGACAAAGGTCCCCACATTGCTAGTTGGGGAGGCATACTATTTGCACATAAAAAGATAACTATGACATAAGATAAGAAGTGAGTAATATAAACAGTATATGCTATTATTGGAATAAAGATGAATGGAAATTCCACCCACTTAGCTTCCTAAGAAGGCAGTGGATAAAGTACAACCTGTTTGCCCTACTCCAATCAGGAAACCTAGATAGTCTGTCTTGTGGCTTGACTACCTTTGGATTTTCCCAACTTCTTTCATGGGTTTGGGACATCCCAACTTAAGTGAGCTTTATATTTGGAATTTTCACCCGAGTTTCTATCTATATTTAAACATTAAGAAAACATGTGATCCCTTAGTTGAGATCTGATCCTCCAGGGACACATTTACTGTGTACCCTTTGACTGGGCTGATACTACCCTGAAAGACTTGACTTGTTCGCTAGATAAGAACCCTTCACCCCTACAAGCCATGAAACCCAGGAGCTCAAGAAATCATGAGCATAAAGGGAAGAAAACTCTTAAATCATTACTATATTAGAGGCATTATTATTTGGAAAACTCAGATAAATACATAGATTCTTGAGTGCCACATATGTGTTTAGATGACCAAAGGCAGTTATGTAGGCCAATCATTGAATGGCTCTGTCTTGAGATACTTAGGGAAATTATTAATTATTTTATATTATATATTTTATATATATAATATTAAATTATTAATAGCTGCCCCATGGAAGAATCTATGGAGACTTGCAGGATGGTAATAATAATAGCTAGAATTTATATGGTTCTTTAAGATTTGCAAAACACCACACATATATTACTTCATTTGATCCTCAACCTTTTGAAGAGGATGCTATTATTATGTCCATTTAAAAGATAATTAAAGTGAGGCACTGATTGGTTATATGACTTTCCCTTGATGATATACCTTATAATTGTCTAAGGCAGAATTAGAATTCAGGTCTTCCTGACTACAAGTCCAGTGTTCTAGCTACAGAGCAGGAGTAGAGGTTAGGAACCCCTGCAGGAAGTGAAGCTAGACACCCAGGAAAGACACTGGTGTCTTTTCACTCTAGAATCATAGAATCCTAGAATCTCAAAGTAGAAAGGAACTTTCGAGGTCATATGATCAGCTTATATATTGACAGGAATCCCCTGACAAGTGGCCATACAGCCTCCAGTCAAAGACCTCCTGTGATAAAAACCCTCCAGCCAATTCTTGTCAGAACAACTCTGATTTTTAGGAACTGTTCTTTACATCAAGAAAATAATCAACCTATCTGTTCTTAGTGTTGATCCCTGAGATCAAGAAGAATGAGTCTAATCTTTCCTTTTCATCAGAATCCTTCAGAAACTTAAAAGTAGTGATTCTGTCCTGTCTGAGTCTTCTCTTTAGAGGAAACAGCCTCAGTTCTTAAATCCAAATCTCAAATAATTCATTCTACAATCTTCTCATCATCCTAGTTTCTTCTGAATATTCTCCATGTTGTCAATATTCTCTCTGAAATATAACATTGAAAACCAGGAAATATTCTAGGTTGGATCTGAACTGAGTAGAGGATAATAGCCAATTAGTCAGTCAAAAAGCATTTATTATCTGCTTATTATTATTGTGCTAGCCCTGTAGATAAAAAGAAGGGCTAAAACCTGGTCCCAGCCCTACCAGAGCTCACATGTATTAAGGTAGATAACATGCAAATGCCCATAGACAAACAAGAAGTTGATCTAGAGCTATAGAGGAATAGAACAGAGAGAAAGGATGATAGATTGATAGGTAGGTAGATAGACAGACACACTGACATAGATAGGATGATAGGTAGGTAGATAGACAGATTGACAGATGGATAGGATGATAGACTAACAGATAGATAGTATGATAGATGGATGGATGAATGGATGGATGGATGGATGAATGGATGGATAGATGAATGGTTAGAAAGAAAGACAGACAGATGATAGATAGATAGATAGATAGATAGATAGATAGATAGATAGATAGATAGATATTGTATGTATATGGTATAAATTGCAGGTAATCTAAGAGGGGAGGGAAGTTACTAGTAGCAAAGGGATACTAGGAAAGATATTTGAAGAAGGTAGCATTTGAGTTGAATTTTGATGGAGGCCAGAGAAGCTATAATAGTACTCTGACCTTCTTCATTTTGGACATAAAATGATCTAAAGCTGTAAATATGACCAGCAAAGCTATATTAAGGGTTTATTATGTTCCTGATTCTGCTAAACATTGAGAATATAAAGGAAAAAAAACTTTAAAAATAAAGGGGGTCTAGGTGGCTAGGTGGCACAGTAGATAGAGCACCGGCCCTGGAGTCAGGAGTATCTGAGTTCAAATCTGGCCTCAGACACTTAATATAATTACCTAGCAGTGTGACCTTGGGCAAACCACTTAACCCCATTGCCTTGCAAAAAAAAAATCTAAAACCAATAACTAAATAAAAATAAAAAATAAAGGGGGGCTGCCCTCAAGGAGATTATATTCTAATGAGGAAACTTGTACACAGATAGATATAAACAACATATAATGTGAATCAAAGAGTGAGGGTGGTAGTAAATCCAAACACAGATGCAGTCATACCAGGAATGAATGCAGTGTCTCCCAGGAAGTCCAACCAACCCTCAGCTTTATGAGGTTGTGGGCAAGTAAGGTGGGTGCCAGGAGAAAAATTCCATGAAGAAATGATCCTAGTAAGAAAGGAGAAAAGGGGGAAATGGGGTCATAAATTGCCCTGCTTATGGTGGCATATTCCTGGAGAGGACTCCCACTGAAAGGAAGTATGTTCTGACCATCATCTTGGTATACAAGGTCAAATTCCCATTTGCCCAGTGTCAGTTACAGCTATGACTATGTCAATAAGTACAATCTAAGATTGAATTAGCTTTTTTTTGGCCTTTCTGTCACACTTTTGGCAATCCACTAAAATACAAAAGCTTTTTCACATTAATTATTGCTTACCATGCTCTCCTCATATAACCGCTCCTTTGTCCTAGAACACTTACTGCTAGGGCTGTAACTCCTGTGCGTAAGTCCTCCAAGTGTACCTTTGGATCTGGATCCCTCCCCCTTGGCCCAATCCCATTCTAAGCCTCTGACACTTAGTGTGGAAACATCAAACAACCATTTCTCTTACAAGAAAAGATCAGACCCAAAGTGATAAAGGTTAAAGATGGGGAAAACATGCAGAGAAGAAGCACCTCTCCTATCTCCTCTGCTTTGATGAAAACAGGGACATAGGACACAGCAGGCGCAGCTGTTGCTCAAGGTGTCTGAGAATTCAGGGCCAAGAAGGAATGTTTGTTAGTATCAGAAAAATGGCAAAGGGAGGAAAGAGAGTGAAACTCATAGCAATGCCCCCAGAGAAGCTTTGTGTCCCCTTTCCTACCCCCTAAATCTTCCCTCTCCCACCAACACACACATTGCATGCCCTTTCCAGGCAATGACAATGAGGTCATGAGATTGGGGAATGGGAGGGAAGGGGAGGAAAACAGAGAATAATAGTTCAGGACCCTAACTGAAATACTCCAGATAGACTTCATCAAAGATTGAATGGATCATTTCCTAGTGTCCTTCTGCTGTTGCCACTGACACTATGTCTCTGGTTGAAATGTGGATACTTTTTTGGAAAGCAGCCCTGATTCTGCCCTCCCCATAAGCACACAGCAGGGTGAATTGTTTTTTTTTTTCAGAAACATAAAGGAGAGAAGCCACTGAGCTAAAAGCTTCTATGGAGCTGGCCCCAGTCTGGAGAGATTAGTAATCAGTCCCACAGACTGTGGGATGTGGGAGATGGAGAAGAAGAAATCCTTTCCCGGAGACAGGGAAGATGGGGGGTTTTGGCTGGAGCTAAAACAGCATTTAAATTAGGACTGATTTAAATCTGATCTGTTAGAAATGCTTTGGCAGGACAGAAGGCTAAGAGGAGCCAGAGTGTAGGACATCTTAATAGAATTCCAAAAGCCAGTTCCTGGCAAAAGCTAGCTTTAGCAACCCATGTTCTGTTGTGTCTTTTCTTCTCTCTACAGACCAGTGTCTATATTTGAGAAATAAAATCTCTTGATTTCTTATCTTAATTCCCAGGACATTTCCTAGGGATCCAAAGAGGCTTTGTTTGGTTTTAGCTTGGTTTTTCTTTTCAGTACCACCTGATCTAAATCAGGTCCAGAATCCACATAGAAAAAAGTCCTAGAAATCTAGTAGCCCGAAGCGCTTAGGATGAATTGTACAGTCACCATAGGCCTCATTTTGCTATGGGAGCAATATTGTCTTTGCTGCCTATCTAAAGTGTGGTTGACATTCCCTGGGGACACCCTTGTTTTTCTGTTTCTTCTTGTTTTTCTACAGGTAGTAATCCCCAGTGTAAGGAATGAGTCAGTTGAAAGAGAGAACAAGGAAATCAATATTGTAGGCAAAGAAAAGAGGTGTTAAACAATATGGAATAGTAGCCAGCCCAGATGATCCCTTTTCTGTCTTTAAGAATTCAATCGGTGACACTGCTTTGATGGATGTATGATCTCATGAGAGCAGGGTCCTTCTTTCAACAGTACAGGTCATATCCATCCTTTCCTGTGACTTCTCTAAGAACCATCAGTAAATTGAAAAATAAGCACTTGTGGAAAAAGATTTCTAGGATACCACATTCTGGAAACATGAAGATAATCAGCTATGGACACCGAGAACTGATCATTTACTGATGGAACAATGGATAAAGTGCCACGTCTGGAATCTGGTCTCATATCTTTACTAGCTTTGTAATTTTGGGCAAGTTATTTACCTTGTTTGCCTCAGTTTCCTCATATGTAAAATAAGCTGGAGAAGAAAATGGTGAACCACTCCAGTATCTTTACCAAAAAAAACCAAACCCCCAAATGGGATCACAAAGAGTTAGAAACAACAGAAAAGTTGACTTAATAACAATATATATGATGACATCTAATCCTACTCAAATCACTACTCTGTACAATTGAGCATTAGAGACTTTTGCAGATGTCCAGAAAACAGAGGCAAAGTTCAAAAATGGGTTAATTAGGGGCTGCTAGGTGGCGCAGTGGATAGAGCACCAGCCCTGGAGTCAGGAGTATCTGAGTTCAAATCTGGCCTCAGACACTTAATAATTACCTAGCTGTGTGACCTTGGGCAAGCCTATTAACCCCATTGCCTTGCAAAAAAAAATGGATTAATTAGATGGTCAATTAAAAGAAATCTCTTGAGAAGAAAGTACTGTGTGAAATTAGATTTGACACTGAAGAATAAGACATGATACTTGCCCTCAAGAAGCTTAAAATTTAGCCATGAAGTTATGATATATAGATATACGTCATTCATTCATTCAGTAGGCATTGATAAAGGTGCTACTCTGTATGGGCACTGTGCTAGATTGTGGGGATATAAAGACAAAAATAAACTAGCCCCTGTCCTTGAGGAACATAGATCTTAGGCTGATCTGCCAAATGAAAGGTATCCACAATAAGTGCCATGGGGAAAGATTATTGGGCTAAGAGTTGGAAATCCTGGGTTGTAATTCTATTTCTTCCATTAATTAACTAGTTGACATTAACTAACTTTGGACAAACCATTATTCCTTTTCTCTATGTTTTATTCTCCTCATCTGTAAAATGAGAGGATTGGACCAGATGATTCCTGTGATTCTTTCCAATTCTAACACCTCTTGATTCTATGCATTCAGAGCAGGATGAGATCACTGTGGGTGGGTTCATATTGGCCTTGATGATGATGACACTTGACATTATGGAACGAGGGTTGAATTAGGAGATGGAGCCTGTGTTTGGGCCCTGATTTGGCTATTAGCTAACTGAATTAGATAAGTGAGCTATTTCCAAGATCTCTTCCAACTCTAACAGTTCATGAGCTATGATTTCTGACATCAGATGAATAGGAAGCTTGGCTAGGGAGAAATGTGGGGGGGGAGGTTTTCCAGGGGACAGTGAGGGGAGGCTATTCCAGGCAAATGAGGCTCTTTTATTCAGAATGACATAGGTTAGCCCAGCCACCTTACCAAAAGATCAAACATCAAAGCATTGTGTGACCTTCACAATTAATTGATTTCCAGGATTTCTTGGTGAGATGGGATAAAAATAAGAGGAAGAAGTTGATGAGATTAATCTTCTAGTTCTTCCCCATCTCCCCCATTCTTGCTCATTGTGAAGCAACAATACAGACAAGCTCTTGAAGGTCTTCATTTTTTCCTTCCATGGGTAGTAAGTGGTCATTTGCAAAATAAACATATGATAGGATCTGGAGACAGAGGCATTGTGGTGCAGAAGCAGAGAAATCTGGTTCTGCTCAGGAGACCTAGGTACAATCACCTGGGGCAAATCTCAACTTCCCTAGAGCTCAATTTCCTCACTTGTAGAGCAGGGGGCTGAACTAAGGTCCTTTCCAGCTTCAGATCCTTGATTCTTTCAGACTCGAATTCAAGCCCTAATCCCAAGAATTAAGTGACCCAAGACCCCTACATCAGCAAGGGCAAACAACCAGACTTCAGACACAGAAGATTTCTGTTGTCCAGACAAGCAGAGTGTAGTCGGGAAGACTTCAATTTATATCCCGTCTTGAATACTTAAAGGGCTGTATGACCATAGTTGAGTGACTTCATTTCTCATAGCTTCAGTTTGCTGAGCTCTTTGTAGTGTACCCATGATTTCATTGGTTGAGCAAACTCTCAAGGGAGGTGGGAAATTCATCCTATTGATGTAAATTGGCCTTATACTTTTAGAGAGCACTGAAAGGTTAAGATATTGCATAGTAAAACACAGCAAGTGTTATTCCAGGTCTACTGGCTTACTCATCCATATAATAACAATAATTAATAATAATAATAATAATAGTATCTTTAATATCTGCCTCTCAGGATTGTTGTAATTATCAAATGAGATACTAAATGTAAAGTGCTTTGCTACACAAATGTCAGATGTTATCATCATCTAACAACAAATTCATCAAAGGGATTTCCATTAATAATCATGATGGCTGCTACAATTAAGCACAATCAGAGGTCTAGGCTTCCCTGATTCTAGAATCCTGCCCTGATTGGATACTTCTAAGATAAAAAGGAATATGTCATATCTCTTTTTGACATGCCTATAATCCATTATTTTTCTTAAGTAGTTTATTGTTGCTCCTATTTTTCAACATTGCTATCATTTCCCCATGACCTGTTCCTATCCCCAGAAAAAAGGAAATAAGTATTTATTAAGTATATGCTAAGCACTTTATAAATATTAGGTTTTGATCCTCACAACAACCCTGGATATAGGAGATATTATTATCCTCATTTTACAAGTGAGGAAACTCAGACAGACAAATGTTAAATGACTTGCCCAGGGGCACACAACTAGTAAGTCTCTGAGGTCAAATTTGAATTTGTGTCTTTCTGGCTTTAGACTCACTTTATTGATAGCACTATCTAGAGTAGAACTGTCCCTTGCAATAAAGTATAACTAAATAAAATTAATCAACCTTCTGTCTTTGTTTGAGAATATATTCCTCATTCCATGTCTAGAGGAGACCACAACTACATAGTTGTTCAGACTAACACTTAGATTTAAAAGTCCAGTTGACCAGATTGTGTATATGAATTTCATCACATTCTATAATCCTATCTATAATCATTTAAATTACATGTAAATCTATTTTGAGCATCTCAAGAGCATCCTCCAAGCAGTAATGGTTTTTAAAAGATGAAAAGAGAAAGAAAAATGTAGTCATATTTGATTCTTCTTTCTCTCTCACCCCATCTATCTTTTTTCACTAACTATACTACATATCTCATAATTGTTCTCCCTGTTTCTAGTCTTTCCCTTTTATCTTCCAAGTTAATATTACTAAACTGCAAGTTTAAACATGTCACTCTCCTGCTCAGCCACCAAAGGGTGGCTAACCATTGCATCCAAGATAAATTCCTCAGTCTTGCATCTAGAACTCCCCCATCTGATTACAACCTACTTTTCCAAATTTATTTTGTATTACTAATATTCCCCTTGGTATTGTCCAATCTCTCTGACCCTTCAGGTTTTATCTGAACTGGATATCCAGTCTTTTGCCTCCATTCCTTTATGGCATATAAAAAAAAAATCTGTTCTCACCTCTGTTTCTTAGAATCACTAGATTCTTTCAACACTCAGCTCACAGGTCACTTCTTCCTATATAAAGGTGTTGCTGATCCCCTGGAATTAGTGCTCTCTCTCCTTCTTTGAATTATCTTGCATCTGTTTACTTGCTGTATCCTCTAGTAGAATGTAATCTTCTTGAAACTGGGGGGGGGTTCATTTTTATTTTAATATAATTCTCAATGTGATTCCTTACAAATATTAGATGTTTAATAAATGCTTTCTTCCCTGAATTTAGTAAATGAGAAGTTGAGGAGAAAAAAATGGAAGGAAATAAAAAAAAAATATGTGTTTGTGATTGAATCTTAGGGTGTGTTCAGTCACTTTCTATCTGAATCTAGACTTCTTAGTAGAATTTCTCTTGGGGCTGATTGGTCAGCCTAGGTAAAACTTGCTCCTTGCTACCCACCTGGCTCATTTATTCCATTGATGCCTTCACATGATACCTTATAACTATGGGCAGAACTCCTAAAATCCCACTTTCCACCTAAAGTTTTATCTACCTAACTGGAAGAATTCAGTAGTAAAGGCCCCAGATATAGTTCCCAGACCAGCTCTACTCTCATAGTTTTCAGCTTATACTCTCCAAACTGCCAAGAATCCAGGCACCCAAAACTACACAGAGTATGCAGACATTTCAGTAATCTATAATCCAAGTAACAAGCAGTATCTGTACCACTGACCACGAATCATTTTTCTTTTTTATATACAGAGAAAAGTTTGGTTTTTTAAGCTCTTGTTATTTGTAAAACACTATGCTAAGCACTAGCAATACTAATACAGGTAGAAAGAAAGTTTCTTCCCTCAAATAAATGAAGTTCTTTTTTTAATATTATTTTTTCAATTACATTCAAAAATAAATTTATTTATGTAAGCTTTTGAGTTCCACATTTTTTTCTACCTGTCTCCCTTCCCATATCAGTGAGTAATCTGATACAGATTGTTTATGTACAATCGTGCTTAGCATATTTTCATATTAGTAATGTTGCAAAAAGAATAATACTAACTAAAGGGGAAAAAACCATGAGAAAAAAATATAAAACAAGTTTTAAAAAGTGAAAATCGTATGCATTGGTCTATATTCAGACTCTATAGTTTTCTCTCTGTATGTGGATGGCATTTTCTATTGCAAGTCTCTTAGAATTTGCCCTTGATCACTGAACTGCTGAGAGGAGCTAAGTCCATCATAGTTGATCATCACACAATGTTGCTGTTAATTTGTACAATGTTCTCTTGGTTCCGCTTACTTCACTCAGCATCAGTTCAGGTAAGTCTTTCCAGGCTATTCTGGAATCCATCCACTCATGATTGCTTACAGAACAATAGTGCTCCAACATATTTATATACCATAATTATGCCCAGTTGATAGGTATCCCCTCATTTTCCAATAGTTCTAATGGAGGAGGGCAATATATTATAAAAAAGGAAACTAAAAGGATGGGGTCTGGTTGAGGGGAGAGACAATGTACCACATATGGAGATAGTAGAAAAAGTCTAGTGTTCTGCCTGGAAAAAAATGAAACTTGGTTGGTCTGGGAGCCCTCCTTAAATGAAGGTTCTGGGAGGAGGGAGAGGCAATAGGGATATAGGCTATTTCTAAGATAGGAATTCCAGTTCTAGAGTGATCACAGGATAAACAGGCAGGGCACAGTGAGGCTTCGGTATGGTAGAGAAAGTCCAGAGTTCAGCCTGGAAAGGAATTAGATATTGTTTCTGTTGAGTCGTTTTCAGTTGTACCCAACTCTTTTGTAGTTTTGAGGTTTTCTTGGCAAAGACTAGTATGGTTTGCTATTTCTTTCTGTAGTCATTTAACAGATGAAAAAACTGAGACAAATAGGGTTAAAGTGACTTACTCAGGATCACACAGCTAGTCTGAGGTCAGATTTGAGGTCTAGCACTCTATCCACTGTATCACCTAGCTGTCCTATGTACTATATATATATATACATATATATATATATATATATGTATATTAACTAAGAAAAGGGTAGAAAACAATGTTGTTGCAACATTCAACAATTACTTCATCAAACACTCCTTGAGTACCTTCTACCTATTAGAATAGAGATAGGGAAGAAGCATAAAGAAAAATAAGAGATGTCAATATCCTGTTGGCAGCAAGACCCCCCAAAGTACATGATAAAGGCATAATTCAGCAACAGAAAAGTAAAAGGCTCAGCTCAGGTGTTACCTTCTAAACAATTAGGTGGGGCAGTGGGTAAAGCTCTTGGTCTAGAGGCAGGAAAACCCTAGTTCAGATCTTACCTTAGTTGTTTGCTGTGTGACACTGACAAATACTCAAGTTCTGTCTACATCAGTATTGCCTCTGTAAAATAGGGATATAATAACACCTCTTTCATGGGATTGTTATGAAGATCAAATAAGATGATATATGTAATGATATACATAAAAGCTTTACAATCTCAAAATGAGATTATCATTATCATCATCGTTATTATTATTATTATATCATTTATGACTTTGTAGATTCCATTTATGCCTTCCTTCCTTCCTTGGTCTTTGCCTTCCCAGGCTGAAGAAGCCTAGTCTTTTTTGCCTGTTTTCATACCTGGTCTTTCTTCCCTCTAAGATGGCTACTCATTTTGGTTACTAGCATAGTATAGTAACAAGAATATTGGCTTTGGAGGTGAAGAACCCAGGTTCAAATCTTGGTTCTGCCAGGAATTTGACATATGTCATCTTAGACCCTGTAAAACCAGGGTTTTGCTCAAGGTATTGAAATAGATTACCTCAAAGGTTATCCTATTCTTTCCCTGGAGAGATGGAAGTTTATACCCCTAACTGTTTATGTCTGCCTCTTTGCAGTCTATTTAGGAAAGTAGGGGACATCCTGCAAAGCAGGGATAGATTTGTGATGCCCTTGTTGTGGGGAGCTGCCCATGTGCACTCTCTCCATTAGCACAGATGTTATTCTGTCACTCAATAACTTGAGCACAGAGAGATTGTGACTTGTAGTCACATAGTATGTGTCAAAGACAAGAGTTGAACCCGGATCTTCCTGACTTTCACACAGACTTTCCACAGCTGCTACAACTGCACATAATGTTACAGATTTGGGATGTACAGTAAGTAATTCCTTACTGTTGTAAGAGCGACATTTTAAAAATCTCTTTTTCTTTCCAAATGTATACTGTATGTCCTTGAATATTAATGGTTGTCCCTGGGAGGAAGGAGAGCCATTCTTTCCAACTTTCACAGCTGAGCTTTGCAAGCTAATCCTGGCTGGCCCAGGGTTAGCACTGCTCAGAGTCAGGGCCCTAAAATAATGGAACTGGTATATTCCCCTGTGAAAAGAAACAACCTTGGGCTCAAAAAGTAGAAGTCTTTTCCCCTACTTCTTCCCATAAATCCTACCTCCTTATTTCCATTTATAATGCATGGGGAACAGAGCTTCATCTCTCAGGAGTCCTTACCTGAAAAGCATGCGTATTTGTGAGTGTGAGAGTGTGTGTGTGTGCATGCACGTGCACACGCACGCATGCATGCATAAGCATGTAATTTGTTTTCCTTCACTTTGTCTTTTTTTTTTCAGATACCTGGAAGGAAACCACTTAACAACTGTGCCCAAAGAACTATCTGCCCTCAGACACCTGACATTGATGTAAGAAACCTGGGGCTGAGTGGGAGCTCCATAAGATGCTTATTTTTCCCTTTGGTTCTGGAAGGTTAGCTCAGTGAACCTTGTGCTTACAATGATGGAGACAACAATAGAGCCTAGCCTCTGCCTCACTAAATGGGACTAGGGGGTACTTACATAACAGCAGGACTCGGCAGGTTTCAAATACCTTAACACTTGGTTGTGGGTGTATTCCTGCTCCTCTTCCCCTTCCCTAATTCAAAATTAGCTGGAAGAGATACAGGAGAGTCTGCCTTCTGCTTTGTTTCCTTCCTCATAAGTAACTGGTCCTGGAATGCTTCTCTGTCCACATGCAGAACTCCTTGAGTGAAGATGTAGGATGCCCTGGACTGAGCCAGACAGAACTGGGTTGGTCTGTTGTGGGGGAGCGGGAAGAGGTAAAGCCCGTCAACTAGTTCTAGTAGTAAATATTCTTGGGAACTCTTCAACCTTCAAAGGTTCCAGCAAAAATAGGCCCAGCAACTTGAGGTGGATCAGAGATTCTCCTTGGCAAATGAGAACCCAACCCCCATCCTCACCCCCATGCCCATGAAATGCCCTGTGGAGAAGTGGGTGGCAGGGCAAGTGAGATCAGGAAAAAATTCAATCATTCTACAAGAATCAATCATTTATGAACCCCTACAATGTGCCAGGAACTACTAGGCACTGAGGACATAAATATGAAGAATTAAATGATCCCTACCTTCAAGGGACTTACATTCTAATGCAGGAGACATCAAGTTTATGTGAGTGTTCACACCCACACCCACACATACACACAGGCATACTCATGCACATGTATATTGTGTGTGTGTGTGTGTGTATATATGTATCTACATGAGCATAGATGTAATTATATATGTAAATCATATATATATATGCACAGATGAATGGATGGATGGATAGATAGGAGATAGATAGCAGCTATATGGCACAGTAGATAGAACACCAGACCTAGAGTCAGGAAGACTCATCTTCCTAAATTTAAATCTAGCTTTGGACAATTACTTGCTATGTGACCCTGGGCAAGTCATTTCACCCTGTTTGCCTCCATTTTTTCATCTGTAAAATAAGCTGGAGAAGGAAATGGCAAACCATTCTAGGAATTTTGCCAAGAAAATTCCAATTGGGGTCACAAAGACTTAGACACAACTAAAACCCCCAAACAATAAAATATAAGCATATATATGTGTATATATATATATATTTTTTTACATATAACACATTTATATATAAATATACACATTTATGTATAATATAAACATATATATATATACATACATTTTACACACACACACACACACACACACACACACACATATAGATATATTTCTTGTCTCCCCTATTAGGATGTATGCTTCTTGAGGATATATATATATATATATACATATATATGTATATACATATATATGTATATTTGTATGTGCTTACATATATATAATATAATTATAATGAGCAAAAATGCAAATGCAAACAAAGTAGTTGAAAACAAAGCTGTTTGGGAGGATAGGCCAAGACCACTGAGGAGAGCAGGAAAGATTTCAGGCTCAAGATGAAGCATTGGCCAACCTATTCCTTAAGGGAGACCTGGCTCCTAGCTAAGACTTGCATCTTGTTTCTGAATATCCCCTACAAAGGACCTGGAACTCCCTCCCAAACCGACAACTTCCCTCCCTTTTAAAGGAAATCTGGTGAACTGTGATATGGGAGCAATTGTAAGGTCCTCAAGTAACATGTATGAATGATATTTGAAAAGAACCTCCAAAGAGAACACATGGAAGTGGCCTTTGGCTGCAGGGAGATGCTGCCATCAGAAATGACTGGTTCAGAGAACCAAGGGTAGCTGTGACTATTGCATTATGTATTTCTCCTCTAGTGACTTGAGCAATAACAGCATCAGCGTCCTGGCCAATTATACCTTCAGCAACATGACGCAGCTCTCCACACTGTAAGTAGCACAACAACAGAACATGTGTCACTGAGCTTGTGACCCCTTTTTTCCTTTATTTTCCTCTTAGTCTCTTTTCTCCCCTCTCCCCACCAATACCCACACAGAATGTATAATAGGGTAATGAAAATAGAGCTCAGGCATTTATTCAAAATAGTTCAACTCAATAAAGATTTATTAAGTACTTTTTTGTGTGTCAGGCTGAGCCCTAGGTGATAGGGATACAAACATTAAAAAAAATTTAGTCCCTGCCCTCAGGGAGCTTACATTCTATCCAGGAAAACTAATAATGCTCAGATGCTTGGATAGATAAGTGATCTCCGTTGATATTGCCTCCAGTAATTTAGGACAAAAACAGCTATGTGGCTACCCAGCTATGGGTATGTCTGTGTCCTTGGGGAGCCATCCATCATCTGCGACCCTTCCTCTCTTTTCTCCTGGTATCTCAAGAATATTAGTGGACTAACATTTCAATGGAAGTGAGCCTGGATATACATGTCCATACAGCATCAGAGAAAATAAGTCAATATTTGTATTCAGTTTTGTAAGTCCTCCTATTTAATTCAGGGTTTTTTTTTCCCACTTGCGATGAATTTTTCTGCCTGATTACACTTTGTTCAAACCACTTTTATTTGAGTTAGCTTTGCATGCTTTGAGTACACACTAGTTGAAGGCAGAGACAAGTGGTCCAAGAGGCTTATTCAGAATGGAACTGACCTGGTTTGCAACCTTGGTGATGACTTGCCTATGGATAGTCCATGACAAATGAACCATCAGACTGTTATCATGTCTTTTTCTTCCTTAGCATCTTGAGCTACAACCAACTGCGATGTATTCCAATCCATGCTTTCAATGGCCTTCGGTCTCTTCGGGTATTGTGAGTACACCCTAGCAGGCTAAGGGGAGGGTTGATATTTGTTTCCATATGACTGTACAACTTACTAGCCCTTTTTCATTCCTTACCTTGGTAGCTCAGTATCTTCCCTATATAAATTAACATTTTCAGAAAGAGGTGCATCTCAGCTAGTCTAGGGGAGGCTAAAGAAATTTTTTCAAAACACAGTTTAGGGGGTAGCTAGGGGGCGGCTAGGTGGCATAGTGGATAAAGCACCGGCCTTGGAGTCAGGAGTACCTGGGTTCAAATTCGGTCTCAGACACTTAATAATTACCTAGCTGTGTGGCCTTGGGTAAGCCACTTAACCCCATTTGCCTTGCAAAAACCTAAAAAAAAACCACACACGCAGTTTAGGAGTAGGAAAATGTTAAGGGGTTCCCCAATTACCATTCAAATTCTTAATATCAATTATTACCATATTAGTAATAATTATTATTACAACAAAAACCCACAACAATAATAGCTAGCATTTACATAGCACTTTAAAGTTTGCAAAGCACTTTACAAGTTTTATCTCAATTGATCTTCAGAAGAACCCTGGGAGAAGTAAGTACCATTATTATCCCCATTTTGTAGATGATAGAAGAAAGATAAGTGACTAACCCAGAGTCACCTAACTAGAAAGTATCTGAGGCAAAATTTGAACTCAGATATTCTTGACTCCAAGTCAAGTGTTCTCTTTACTGTGCCACCCTAAATTCCTGTTATTGTGAATATTATTTGTTAAACCTATTACCATTTCTATATCTCCTTATGTTATGCTCATATTGTTGGGAACAACTTCCTGGCACTTCCATTCCTGTTAACTGGCTGCCCACTTGAGCCCATGCACGATGACATTAGTGAAATGGATCCCCAGTAGCTGTGCCCATTCAGGGGCCTCCAGATTGATATGATTTATTGCAGCCCACAAAACTCTGGTGTCAGCTACTACTCCCGCCACATGTCATCTGCGTTGTTATTAAAAATCAATTCTCCAGAGGGAAAGAAGTGCCCAGGACTGACAGTGTGCAATCTGTTATTGTCACTTATTTATTATCCATGTTCTCAGGAGAGTTTCAGAAAAGAAAACATCAGCAAAACAATTTCCCATTTCCAGTTTAACACAAAGGGAGAAAAGTACATCTCATTGGCCAGAGCTGAGCCAGAGTCCTCTCCCCTTACTCCCTTTCTTTCTGAGCAGTTCTTCAAGTAGCCTCAATGCTGTCAGCTGAGCCCCACCAGATTTGGATGTTATATATATGTATGTGTGTGGGTTTTTTTTTTTGTGTGTGTGTGTGTGTGTATACAGTCAGAATAGCATTAATTGGGGCATCTCAGTGTGCTATCTCATCCAGGGTACTCTCCTGCCTATGTAATTTGATTCTCAAGCTTTGGCTGTCTTGTATTCAATAAGCATTCATCTATATATTCATCTGTCCCCCACCCCACTCCAAGACTTTCTTGCAACTGAAAAATCTTAGACCTGGGATCTTAGAGATCATCTGGTGCAATTCCCTGCTATTATAGTTGAAGAAAGTGAAGTTCAAAGAAAGGAAGTGATTTGCTGAAGGTTACATCACATATTATACTTACAATGAAGGATATTATTAAAGCACCTTAAAGTTTGCAAACAACTTTACATATATTCTTTCATTTGATCCTTAAAAAAAAATAGTGAGGTTTGGGGTAGCTGGGTGGCACAGGGGATAGAACACCAGCCCTGGAGTCAAGAGGACCTGAGTTAAGATCCAGTCTCAGACCCTAATGGGCAAATCACTAAACACCAGTGCCTTGCAAAAAAAAAAAAGCCCAAAAAATAGTGAGGCAGTCTCTATGGGCATAATTATCCCCACTTTGTAGATGGGAAAACTGAGGTTTAGGTGAAGTGACTGTTCCACAGGCACCCAGCTAGGAAATATCGGGTTTTGGATCCATAGGCACCCACCTGGAATTCCCAGACCCTCCACTGTTCTCTCTTCAACACATTGCCTTCTGCGTCATGGTCAGTATTTTAGTCAATTTATTCTCAGTGTTGTGAGGCTCTTAGGAGACTGGTACACTTTAAAATTAATTATCTTATTCTTACAGTATAGAGAGGACTGAATCTGTGATTCCATTGGTATAGAAAACTCTCAAAAGGGGAAATGTCCTTTACCATACAGGTAAATACTTTTCCTGCAACTTGTATTCTAAGAGAGTTACCTAGAACAGTAAGAGGTAAAGTGACTAGCCTGGGGTCACTCAGCCAGTATGTATCAGAGGGATTTAAACCCAGGTATTTCCTAGCCCTGAAATTGGCTCTTTTTTTCACTATGTCATACCATCCTTGAGATGAAGTAAATACCCAGGAAACAGCCTTGTTGGAAATAAAATTCAGGAAGTGGATACCTTAATTTTGGCCAGAGAGAGATATAGGGTAAAAGGTGAAGGGGGGGAAATGAATGCTGATTGTCCAAATCCACCTGCAAAAGTGTATTCTATTCTTTTGAATATTGGAATCCCTTTATAATCTAGGCAAGGGACAGGGCTAAACACTGCCTCAGTAACTGTTATTTCAGTTTTTTTGTTACATGGGATTGTTATGTTGGGGGATAAGAAAGTACACCCAGAAGTTTTACTACATGATGACCTGAGAGTATCTGCCCCTCCCAGCTTCTGGCCTGCAAACCCCCGCCCTCCCAGGGCTAAGATGGTATCCCATTCCTCATACCTCTTTCGACCTTGCAGTGCTTCCCTGGGTTTCTGGTCCATCATACAGACAGTTGATCTCATAAGAATGAGAAATGTCCTCCTGGATCATCTTAGGCAGCTGGATGATGCAATGGATAAAGCTAGGTGGCCCTGGGTAATTCAATTCACTTTTCTGTTCCTTTATCTTTAAAAGGAAGGTATCAGACTCCATGGCCTCTAAGATCCCTTTTAACTCTGAAGCAATGATACCATGACCATCGTAGTTCACCCACCTCAGGCGTCTGATTGCCTGGAACAGGGTTAAGGTTCCCTTCTACCAGATTCTCTAAGATGAGCCCTAACTGAATCCTGAACTTCCCTAACTTGCCCTCATCAATGCAGTATCATTCAGAAGCAGAGAAAAGGGAGAGAAAATTCTAAGGACCAAGAAGGAGCCCTCCTTTGCTCAGAGCCATTCACTTTTGAGGGTGAAGGAGGATGTCAATGAAGAGAATGGATGGATGCCAAGTGTTTCTTGAGTGGGTCCTTGTTCTTTTTTTCTGCTAGTTAGCTTTTGCTTAGTATTGGGTTTTGAAATGCAGGATCTCTTCTTGGGGAGGTGGGGAACCAAGAAGAGAGGGAGGTGGCAAGGAGAGGAGAGAATCTGCTGACCCAGCATTTCTGGGCAGCTTTGTGCCCATGAATTACGGTCTGTTACTCTGTAGAAAGTTTATAGAGTTCTCAGCAGCAGAGCTAATATATGGGTGTGTAACCAAGAGAAGTCACAGCACCAAAGCTGCCTTCGGGTCATTCGGTGTTTTTAAATTAATACTGCCTGTTCCCCTCCAGGGGCCCAAGTCTCATTCGGAAATGATTAACGGTGTGGCTGAAGTTCATTTGCAAAACAGTGAGGAGCCTTTAAGCCGTCTGGGTAAATGGCATGGAAGGGCCTGTATGATCCATAAATAATCAGATGAATTGGGGAATAAATGGCTCCTATAAAAGCATTTGGAAGTGTCCCTATCCTGGCCTTCTCCTTCCTTGTAAGAAGTAGCTAGTACCTCCTGGATAATGAGTGGATAAGTAGATCCTGCCACCTTCTTTAACTTTACTCAAAGACTGTTGTCTGAGATAGAACAAAGTGTGGTGAAAAGTTATTGACTCTACTACTTAAGAGGTCCCTTGGAATCAGCATTATTGATGAGGAGTGCAGCAAAGACATTTGTCTTGATATGATTTAAGAATCCTTTCCAAATCCATCTATTTTTATTTGCATTAATATGTCAATGATAAGGACCAAATGCAATTTCATATCTGTCCTAAAGAAAAATAGATGATAAGTTCATTGGATATTGTCATGTTTATAGTTCTACTGTCAAGGCTAATGGTTTGTTTTAACTAAAAACATCCATGTTTTATCAAAGTGATTAGTTCATGGATGGTTGCTTTTTTTAAAATTCATTTCTATAATTGAATATTCTTATTGATGGTTACTAAGTTTGAATTAAGTTAAAGAGGAAAAAATCATTAATGCCCACTATTAAGAACTTTAATCATTATTATAAGTGGTAGGTAGTATGCATCAATAAATGAAAATGTGTTTGAAATGCCATAAGTGAATTTCACTTTTCATGAATATGACCTATGTTCACCCATCACTTGCATAATCAAGAAACATGCATTCTTACTTAAGCCACAAATTATTCATCCTTTGCAACAGGATTGACTAAAAGAGAATTTGCTTTAAATTGATTTAAGTTGATTTGAGAATTTGCTAATTATTCTTCCCTGCTAAGACTTTAGCCTCTGGCTATAAGGTAGCTACATCACATACAAGTATGTATGTATAATCAACCCTCAGATGTCTATACTGATAAAGGGTAAAAGAAGTAAGGGGGAAAGCAAGTAATTGTATTATCCAAAAATACTTTCTATTTCCTTTTGTAATACAGTCAGGGACATTGACATGGATCTGAGACTTAGATGCAATATGACACAAATATGATATCTGGTGCTTTGTATTCAGAATATTATATCCTATGAACTCCTTTGATAAGTTGAAACCCATAGGAGAAGAGGGCAACAGCCAGGTCTCTGACAGGACTAGAGAACACACTCTACAAGGATCAGTTGAAGGACCTAGAGATTTCTAGCCTGAGGAAGAGAAGGCTTTTTTTTATGAGCCTCAAGATAGCTATCTTCAGGTATTTGAAGGACTATCACATAGAAAAAGGATTAAATTTGTGCTGGTGGGTTTCAAAGAGCAGAAAAAGCAGCACTGGTTGAGAATTATAGAGGGATAATAGACTTTTGCTCAATGTAAAGACAAATCTAAAAATGAGAGCTATGAAAAAAGTAACACGGGCTCATTTGGAAGGTAATGAGTTCCCTCATCACTGTAAGAATTTAGATAGACTGGATGAACATTTGATGGAATCAATGAAAAGGAAATATGGGCTCAGGTACAGATTAAAATAGATGTCCTCTTAGGTCCTTGCCAATTCTGACATTTTATGGTTTTGACAGACAACACTCACCTGGCTAAATCCATTATCAGGCCCAAGGAACCAGCTACAGGATGAAGAGTAGAAGTCTTCTTATATTATTATGGATAATCTGCAAAACAAATAAGTCACTGCATATTGTCAATAATTAGGGTTTTTTTTTTTAGTATCTCAGAGCCTTAATTTGAATATTATCTTCTCTCCAGTTTGGACAGCTCCAAAGCTCCATATAAATTGTCATTCAATTTATGAGGATCTCTAGGTAGTAGGTCCTGCAATCTCCATTACCACCTCTGTCTCTCTTAATGTATCCTAAGACTGCAGTCAGTACTCCTTTTTAGTTGCAAATGTGAACTCACATTAGCTTCAAGTTCACTAAAATCTCCAGATTTTTTTAACAGGCAAAAAAAAAATTGTTCCTGGCTATGCTTCCCTCTTCTTATAATTAGTGAATTTCATTTTTTATAATTCATGTGTAGGAATCCAAGTTATATTTATCCCTACTAAGTTTTATCTTTTTGAATGTTTATGATGTTATAACCTTTCAAAATCATTTTGGATCCTGAGTTTAGAAACCAATGTGTTAACCATCCCTCCTAGCTTTGTGTCTCCTACAAATTTAATAAGATTTTTGGCTTGGAGAGTTTCCTGAGCCATGGAAGGTGTCAGCTGCTAGGATAAACATCAGGGTTTCATATAGAGGTGGCAAGATGAAGTTGAGCCATATATATATATGAAAATATAATAGGAAGGAAATATATATATATATATATATATATATATATATATATATATATATACCCTGCTTTCACTCCATAGTAGCTTTCTGCTCAGTTTGGGTGGGACTAGTAGAATTTGTAGCTTTCAGAAATTTGATAGGATTCAGTAAATCTTTATTAAGTTTAACTTTGTGAAAATTGTTTGTCCTGGTACTCAGGGGAAATACAAAGATTTAATAAACCCTTGTTGAGTTTATAATAAGGGGGGGGTGAGCAGAGACATGCAAATAAATGAATAGAATGGGATGTGAGAGTAGCAGAATAGAGACTTAGAATACCATGAAGGTCAATGAAAGGAAAGATAATTTTTAGGTTGAGAGAATTAAATAGAACTTCAGGAAAGGTCTAGAATTTGAGCTGAATCCTGGAGGTTGAAAAGATTTTCTTTTATTTCATTTTATTTTGGTTGATATATTTTGTGTTATATCACATTCATTTCTAAAGCTATCCTTCCCCCTGCCTCTTTGTAAAACACTTTGCAAACCTTGAAAATATATATTCATTTGGTAGTTTATTTTGTTGCTGTTGTTGTTGTAACAAAAATTTAAAAAACAATCAATAAATTAATATTTATTAAGCATCCTCTTTGTATTAGATACTGCACTAATTGCTGGAGATATAAAAGAAGGTAAAAGACATTCTCTGCCTTCAAAGAACTTATAATTTAACAGGAAAAAGGAGGAAATTAAATAGATCAGCAAACCCAACACATTGACTATGACATATATATATATATACATATATATGTACATATATATATATATATATATATATATATATATATATATATATATATATATATATATATATCTGTAATACCCCATACTCATTGTCTCACGCATTTTCTCAACTGGGACCAACTTAAGTCATCATGTCAAAACCATTCAGTTTGAGAGATTTGTTCTTTCTGTTTATAATGTTATGTTCATTTTTTTATTTCTTGATTCTGATTACTTGACTTTTAATTCACACAAGTCTTACAAGCTTCTCTGAATTCCTCACATTCTTACATTGCAGTAATATTCCACTACATTGTTATACAACTGATTATTTAGGGATTGGTAGTATTTCTACAGACAAATTTGCCTTTTTTTTTTTTGCTTAACTTGTTTTATTTTATTTTTTCCAATTGATATTTTATTTTTCCAATTACATGCTATAAAAGTTTTTCAACATTTATCCACATGCATATGCATATTTATAAGTTACACAATTTCCTTACCCCCACCCTTCCCACCCTTCTCCCCTCAATATTGAACAGTCTGATAAAATTTTACATATATATTTGTGTTTAACATGTTTACAGATTAACCATTTTCTGTTTGAGAAACTAGTACTAAGGATAAGGAACAAAAACCATGAGATAGGAAGGAAAAATATAAGAGAAATTCATTAAGATTCTGTAGGTTTTTGTTTTTGTTTTGTTTTATTTCATTTTTCTTCCTCTGGATGTGGATAACATTGTCCATAACAAGTCTCCCAAGGTTGTCCTAGCTTTCTGAACAGCTGAGAGGAGCTGTATCCATCAAAGCTGATAAACTCACAAAGTTGTTGTTAATGTGTAAAATGTTCTTTTGATTCTACTCCCTTTTTCACTCAGCATCAGTTCCTGTAATTGGTTTCATGCTTCCCTAGAGTCCAACCCTTCATGTTTTCTATAGAACAATAGTATTCTATAACATTAATATACCATAATTTGTTCAGCCCTTCCCTAGTTGGTGGGCATCCCCTCAATTTTCAGTTCTCTCAGGCAAATTCAACTTAACAAAATCAACAAATATCTATTAAATGCATCCTGCATACAAGGTATGGTGCTAGGTGATGGGGGCGCAAAGCCAAAAATAAAACAATCCTTGCCATCAAAGATCTTATATTCTTTTTCATTTTTAGGTTTTTGCAAGGCAAATAGGGTTAAGTGGCTTGCCCAAGGCCACACAGCTAGTTAATTATTAAGTGTCTGAGAACAGATTGGAACTCAGGTATTCCTGACTCCAGAGCCAGTGCTCTATCCACTGCCCCACCTGACTGCCCCTAAAGACCTTATATTCTACTGGAAGAAAACAAACAATATCAATTCCTTTTTGAGACTTTTTGAGAAATGTGGGTCAATTGCTGGTCTTCCTCAGATACTTCCTAGCCATATGACCTTCAACAAGTCACCTCTTTCAATCTAAGTTTCTTCATCTGTACAGAATTTCTATAAGAACCAAATGAAATTACATAGGGAAAACATTTTGCAAACTTTAATGCACTCTATAAATTCTAACTATTTAAGAGTACTAAGCATTTAGCTTCTATTAAGTACTTTAATATTTGCCAGGTAGAACATTTGTTCTAAAGGAAGAGACAACAAGGATATACATATATAAGTATATGCAAAATAAATATGATGTCAAGTACTAGAATATAGCAAATTTGAGAGGGTGCTTGTGGGGGAAGCAGGAAAGCTTTCATGCAGAGATGGTATTTGAACAGGAGCCTAAAGGAAAAGAGGAAGCCGATGAGATGGAGAAAAGGAGAGATACCCAGGAAATAGCCAATACCAAACCATAGACACAGAAGATTTAAAGTCATATATGATGTGTAGCCTATATCATAACATGAGCTGTCATGGGGAGGAGGGAGGGAGGGAAGAAAGGCATTAAGTTCCTTTTAGACTAGCTTCTCAGGAAGAGTTAGGCTCCTGCTGGCTAACCTATCCCCAGGCAAACATTGAAGGGCCAGGAGACAAGGGTGGCAAGTTCTCCAAGTTCTCCTAGATCTTCATTTATTAAACCAAATACAAGTGATTAAATATCCTCTCTAGTCCCTGGTCCACTCCCACTCCTGTGGTACTCTACAATCAACCAGTAAATAACACTCTGGTGCTAGAGGACCCCAGGTGATGAAGCTTTACAGTACTCCCACATGCAACAGTCCCTTACAGAAAGGGAGATAGAAAAAAGCAGAACTCAACAGCTTGCAAAAAAGAAGAATGTTGAAATCTATCTTTGAATTGGAAAATAATAAAAGAAAAAAATTTAAATTAATAAAATAAAGTCATATGTTAGGAATAAACACAAGCCACTTTGGTTCACAGTGTCCATGAGAGAGAGATGTTCATTGAGGCTGGAAAGACTGGTTGGGGTTAGTTTATAAATGACTTTATTTTTAATTTTTTTATTTATTAATATTTTAATTTTCCCAATTACATGTAAAAATAATTTTTAACATTTGTTTCAAAAATATTGCATTCCATATGCTTCAAATTGTTTAGCTTTGAGAAGTAAACAGAAGAATTTACATATATTTGTTCCTGAAGGCAATAGGGAGTCCCTGGAGTTTATTGAATAGGAGAGCCAAATGCTCAAATCTCCATTTAAAGAAAATCACTTTGGCAAAAGTGTGAAGAGGTATGGGGCAGGGTGTTGCAATAATTTAGGTGGGAGCTGATGAGGGCCTGAACTAAGGAAGTAGCTGAGTCTATAAGAGAAAAGGGATGTGAGAGATGCTAAAGAGGTAGAAACAGCAAGATTTAGCAACTGATGAGATGGTGGGGTGAGGAAGGGTGAGGAGTTTAATAAATTTGAGGTTACAATTCTGTGAGATAGAAAGAACAATGGTGCCTTCACAAAAATAAGGAAATTCAGAAGTTAAATAAGTAAATTAAAAATATGCCCAAAGTTACACAAAATAATTTCAGAATGGTCCAGAACATTAGCACCTATGGGAATTAGGAAAGTTCTCATTTAGAAAGTAGCACTGTTATGAATAAAATGAGGTGGAGATGGAGATGAAGAGGCAATGCATTCCAGATAAAGTTGAGGGGAGGGGCAAGGGGAACCAGCCATATAAAAATATAGTGGTGAGAAGTGGAATTTTTGGTATGGAGAACAGTTAGCAAGCAAAGATGCGATGGATGGCATTCTAGGTGTAGAGAAAATTGTTGGATTTTAATATTTCCATTTATCTTTTCTTCAGAACTCTCCATGGCAATGACATTTCCAGTGTTCCAGAGGGCTCATTTAATGACCTGACCTCTCTTTCTCATCTGTAAGTAACCACTCTCCCCTCCCTTAGTTCCCCTTTCCTGCCTTTCCCTACCCTTTGTTTCCCCACATGTACCACCACTTACTCACAAAACACACACACTTAGAATTAGTTTAACTTACTGAATGAATACATTAAGTCCATTTCTGGGCTATTGGTTTACAAACCTATATTTAATTTTGCTGAGCTGAGAGGTATCAGTAAGAGCCTAATTGAATACTCAACATGTCATTGTTTTACTACCCTCAGTCTCATGGCACAAATGTTGTTATAAGTGCACCAAAGGCCCTAACTCTATGATTTTGAGAAATGTTCATAGGGAAAATGGCTGTTATTAATGACCCTCATTGTTTTCTATGAGGTTCACTCCCAGGATTCTCCTTTCTTGGCCCAATCTTAAATTCTCTGTATTTTAATCATAACCTCCATAAAGGCAGCTCCCCAGGGAACTTCAGCTATTCAGATTTGGACCATCCACAGGCTGGTCCCTCAGGGTCCTTTACCTAAGGTTCTAGTGTCAGAGATCTTTGGAAAAAACCAAGTAATCCATTCTCCATCTGAACCTTCCTTTGAAAAGGACAAGTCTTCCTTTCCCCCTATCTAAAATCAGAGACCCCTTAGATTCCTTCCAATTCTGATATCCTATAATTCTATGAGTAAATTTAGGCTTTTTCATTGTAAAGCAATTTTCAGGGTAGAAAAGAATGAATTTTTCAAATCCCCAATTTCATGGCTAAACTTGTGAACCTTGGAAATATGAGTGTGGGCATATTTCCTTCCCTTTTTATCAGGAGGATAACACAGCTGATTTCTCTATTTCCAAGAACTGAATGGGTCTTTATATACTTTATCTTAGTTTTTCACACCACCTCTCTGCCTCATAGAGGCAGGGACTGTGGTAGACATTTTTAAGCCAAAAGATTGAGAATATTTTTTTCATGAGATCCCTCAACAACCAGATCTAGGAGCAAAACTTAAAATTCCTGATAGCTACCTCTAGATTCTCTCCATTAATCAGCACTGGACACCCCAATTTTTGAAGTTTGTGCTATTCTGTTGTTTGGCAGCCTGCATTTGCATGATTCTAGAACTCCCTAGGAACTTGAGACCTTCTGCAGAATGAATTCCCCCATAAACACAACAAATATGGGAGAAAGACTGATACCTAGATAAACTGAGGTTCAGAAAGGCTTCTTAGTAGAGAGATGTGATCTGAATGGTAATGGAATGGAATTATGAAAGTATTAGAAAGGAAATTTTCCCAAGGAGGGGATGGAACTTCAAACAAAGATTCTGGGATGGGAGGGTGATCAGGTGGACTGATGTCGTTGGGGCAGAGAGTATTTTGGGATAAAAGAGTCCAAGGGTAAGAGAGGCCTTATTTCTCCACTGATCATTGCCCCAGCCTCGCAAAGATTTACCCATATGAGCAACTGAAAGCATAGTAGTATATGGTAAGAGGAGCAAGCATTGAGGTAACTCCTATAATAAGGGACGTGTGCCATGAAGATGGAAGCCAGGGAAGTCTTAATAGCTATACTACTGTTTCTTCAGGGCCCTGGGAACCAACCCCCTTCACTGTGACTGCAGCCTACGCTGGCTTTCAGAGTGGGTGAAGGCAGGCTACAAGGAGCCAGGAATTGCCCGCTGCAGCAGCCCCGAGATCATGGCAGATAGACTCCTGCTGACAACACCTACTCACCGTTTCCAGTGTAAAGGTAGGAGGAGGGCCCTGAGACGAAGATTCAGATCTGTCCCTCTTTAAGGTCTATATGCTGGCCTTCTTCAGCCATCCTCTTACCCCAACATCTTGTTTCTTTCCTCTGGACTCAGTTTAGCATCCCTTGACCACTCTCAGAATTGGGAATCTGATGCATCTGTGACTTTCTAAACCAATATTCTTTCAGTTTCATAAATTGGGAAGGGACTTGCCAGTAAAATTCATACTGAAATATAGTCATATAATCTCCTTATCCTTCTCTTTCTTAAACTTCCATTTAATTTCCTCTTAATCTTCCTCAAAATAAAAAAGGAGGACTCCTTAGGGTTTGGGAGGAAAGATGTTGCCTGGGTAAATTATCAGGGAGTCATCTTGGCCACATAAATGTCTTATCACGTCCTGGATCATGGAAATAATCCAATTCCTTTCTGATTTCCTCCTCATCTCTTAAACTCTTTAAAAAAGGAATACTAATATGATTCTTAACATTTTTCTCCCCTCAGAGTTTTACCAACCCTTCCATACCTCTCCTGGTCAACCAATCTTTATGAACTAGAGAGAATAAGAGAAACAAAGAAAAGGAGGCAGGGAGAAAGTGGGGTGAGGAAAGAACAACAGGCAAACAGATAACATGTCATAGTTCGGTTTTTTTTCCCCAAAAAATAGATAATAGGTTCCCCCCCTCTCCAAATGTAAGAAATTCTCCAATCTGTCTATGTTCTTGCATGCCTGTCCCTAGTGTCCCAAATGACAGCCAGACTCTCTAGTCATCTTTTTCAAGGAGAATTTTACATTGCCCTTTTCCATATAATTTGTTTTAACTGAAATAGAGGGGAAGACACTTTGTTGTCAATACAATGCATTGGGATTCAGGAGACCTCCATTCGACCAAATGAGGAGGAGACACGCCAGCAGCCCTGACCCCTACTGAAGTTTGGAAAAGTTGCATTGATTTTTATTTTGTAGAAAACTCATTTTTCATTCCTCTATTTACACCTGGAGCCTCTCAGGCTCAGAACCACAGAGACTAGCTTGAATTGAGGAGTCCTAGCAAGGCAGAGAAGAGCCCAAGCTTAGCATCAGGTTTGCCAATCACAGTTGACCCTGAGGTCATCAGACAAGTGTTGGACCCAGGGTCCATGCTCTTCTTTGTAACCTCCTCTTCTGCCTTGCCCCCAAGTAATAAGAATAAAAAGAACTAACTTCACATAGTGAAGTAGCTTGCCATTTTTGTCACCAGCTTATTTTACAGATAAGGAAACTGAGGCAAATATAGGTAAGGGGCACACATGTAATATCTGAGACCAGATTTGAACTTAGAAAAATGGTTCTTCTGATTCCAGACTTTGCGCTTATGTGAACTCTGGCACCACCTTGGACAGCAATTTAACTTATCTCAGATTGAGTTGACTCATCTCTAAAAGAGAAGGACTTGGAGAAGATGGCCTCTAAGGTCTCTTCCAGCTCTCAATCTATATACAATACAAAGAGAACCATTTAGCCTTGGTGCCTCTCTTCGTGGACCATGCAGGGTAATGTTCCCCAGAGCTCTCACTGATGCTGAGACTAGGTCAAGGCAGTGAATACTCTTCTTGGAGACTACCCCGCATATGGTTCCTACCTCTGATTACCTTCCACTAACTCCTCCTACCACGGTCTGGCCAAGGCTAATGGCAGCAGAGTGGGGAGCCACAGTAGTGGGAGCCTGGGAGGTCCAAGGTGGGGTGAACTAAGAGCCAGAATCAGGGAAGCAGATGGGGACCAGGCCCAGAACTTCCTGCAATAGGAAAAGATGCACAGAGTGTTTCTAATTACAGTGTATTGTTTGCAGATTAGCACTGAAATCAGATCAGACTAATTACAGTAATTGATTTGACTACAAAAGTGTTTTGAATGATTTCCCACTGTGATTGTTTCATCATCAAACGGCAGCTGAATTAATGGAAACTTTCCTGGGGAGGACTACTCTTCCTAAATACAACCAGACCCGAACTAGGGCTAGAAATTGACTGAAAGGGGCAGAGAGCAAAACAGGGCAGAAACTGGCAGCAGTGCAATGAGGTAGACACAAATATTTGTGGGAAATCCTTTGGGGACAATGAATACTTTGTGATTTTTGGCTTCCCAGGCCCAGTGGACATCAGCATTGCAGCCAAGTGTAACCCCTGCCTCTCCGGTCCATGCAAGAACAATGGGACATGTAGCCCAGATCCAATGGAGATGTATCGCTGTTCCTGCCCTTATGGCTACAAGGTACCATCACATGTCCTCCTCTTTCCCACCCAAGAACATACTTCTCATTTCCGCAGCATGTACTCCTTACTGCACAAATCCAATGGAGTGTTCTTTCATCCAGCTCTCAAGTTTCTATGATAAATATGGATAATCCAAATCCACAGATAACCTCAAAACAATGGTTTCACCTTTGCTTAGCCCTGGCTCACCCATCTATTCTTTAACCAGAAATACTAAAAATGCACAAAACAAATGCATTTCATATCTTTGCCTTAATCTGTCTCTAACCCTCTAAAATACAATACGATAAGAATTCAACATAGTCAATAAGAAAAAGAAATAGTAATAATAACTGACATTTATAAAGTACTTTAAGGTTTGCCAAGTATTTTTTCTCATCTGAGTTTCAAATGTTTATTGATTGAATATTTATTGATTGAGGTACAGATTACAATTTACTAATGAGGAAGCTAAGACTTGAAGGGGTTAGATGACTTGTCCAAGGTCTCACAGTGAGTAAGAATCAGAATCAGGAAGTGAACCTAGGTCTTCCTGATTCCAAGTCTGGTACTGTCTCTCCTATACAACATATCCTTCCAAAAAAGGAGAAAGAAGAAGGGCTACTATGTGGAAGAAGAATTAGACACATTCTCCTTGCCCTGAGGATAATAAAACTACTGTTAGAGCAATGGGTAGAAATTTCAAAGAGTTAAACTGAGGCTTGATGTAAGGAAGATGGCC
The DNA here is from genome assembly GCF_037893015.1 of Macrotis lagotis. NCBI lineage: Eukaryota > Metazoa > Chordata > Mammalia > Peramelemorphia > Peramelidae > Macrotis > Macrotis lagotis. The sequence continues at coordinate 377,031,689 of NC_133658.1, forward strand.
TAATAGTTAAGTAGTATAAAAATGAAATAGAGGAGGCCATTAGAAGGTGGTAGGTCACAAAGACCTAAGCACAGACTGTATGACCATTCATCAGGGATGTTGTAAAGAGTATTCTTCTGGAGATATAAAAATGGTAGTTATCAATATTATTAATATTATTATACAGGGAAGCTAGGTAGTGCAGCGGATAGAACACTGGCCCTAGAGTCAGGAGCACCTGAGTTCAAATGTGACCTTAGACACTTAATAATTAGCTAGCTGTGTGGCCTTGGGCAAGCCACTTAACCCCATTTGCCTTGTAAAAACCTAAAAGAAACCCAAGAGATATTATTATACAACGCTTTATACCTCCCCCTAGCTCTTAGCACACAATATCTAGCAAGACAATGTTAATGATAACTTGATCTTCATAACATCTTGATGAGGAAGAAAAGTATGGTGATATTGATGGCGATAGCTAATATTTATATAAACTGCAAAGCAATTTGCAAATATTATCTCAACCCTGGAAGATGAGTACTATTATCACTCCCATTTTATAGATAAGGAAACTGAAGCAGATAGGTTAAGTGACTTGCCTAGGATCCCACAGTCATTAAGTATCTATGGCAAGATTTGAACTCTTCTACCTGATACCAAGCCCAGAATTTATGTAGTGCACTATCTAGTTTCCTCTATAATACATTTCTACTGCTAATATTAGTACTTTTTTTAAATTTATAAAAGTGTGATATAGAAATTGTAGATATAGAATATTACTTAACTGTTTTTCCTTTTTATAAGAGAAAGCTAGTGGTTTTCAAATCAGGATTGTTTTATTAATTTTAATTTCCCTCCCCCAGCACATAGTGTAGTGTCTAGTATATAGTAGGATCTTAATCAATTCTTATTGATTGATTATGGGAGGGAATATATATCTAAAAATAACTAATGTAAAAACAAAAGACAAATTTCAAAAATTTTTGTAAAGAAACTGAGGAAAATAGATCATAAAGAGGTAAATGAATTCCCCATTGTCACTGGTAGAGAGAGTCTTAGAACTCAGGTCTACTGCATGGGGCAGCTAGGTGGTGCAGTGGATAGAGCACCGGCTATGAAGTCAGGAGTACCTGGGTTCAAATCCAGCCTCAGACACTTAATAATTACCTAGCTATGTGGCCTTGGGCAAGCCACTTAACCCCATTGCCTTGCAAAAAAAAAAAAAAAAAAAACACCCAGAACTCGGGTCTCCTGCTCCAAAATCTTTTATATTTCATTTTATATTATTGGCTTCTGTGGAGCAATCAGGTAAAGTGACTTACCCAAGTTCACACAGCTATTAAGTATCAAGTGTCTAAGGCTAGATTTGAACTCAGGTCCTCTAGGACCTTTGCTCTATCCTCTGTACCACCTAACTGCCCCCTTCAATGCTCTTTTCATGGATTCACATTATCTCCCCAGCTAGGCCCAAGGATTACTTCTCTGGAAGAAAGAAAACACAAAATTGAATAAGTGAGATCCCCTATGAAGTTTTGCACACCCTAAAGGCAAGACACAAGGCAGAATAAAGAAGAATGGCATGAGCCCATACCCAGAAGGTCATCAAATCTTAGATTTAGAGCAGGAACAGACCTTAAAAGCTATCAAATCTAACCTCCTAATTTTACAGACTAAAAAAAGTAACACAAAAATCTTAAGTGACTTGCCCAAGATCATGCAGGTAATAGGGATGTGAAGTACAATTTGTAGCCTTTATAATTCTAAGTCTAGTGCTTGAAACCCCTTTGCTGCCATGCTTCCTCCCGCCCCCAGACTGTTCTTTGCCAACAATCCAAATTATATCTAGAAAAATAATTCACTTCCTTCTCCATCCCCTCTACCAGATAAGGTTAGTCATCTAGAAATGGTTTCTTGGACCATGAGCAATTAACTACTCTCTATACTCTCAGAATTGATAGTCCTCATGTGAAGATATTGTCCTTGGAGGAGCACCATCTAGTTGCAGAAGTAGGGAGACTTTAGCATAATAGGATGGAAAAAACATTTTTTACCAACCTACTAGTGGCAGGCACTTTGCAAATATTTTATTTGCTCCTCAGGGCTGCTATTGTTATCTCTAGTTTACAGGTGAGGAAACTGAGGCATATGGAGCCCAGAGTAACATAGCTAATAAGTGTCTAAGGCCCCATTTAAAGTCAAGTCTTCTTGATTTTAGGTCCAGAATTCCTCTGTTCACTGCACCACTTAGTTGCCTCTGTTTCTTAAAGTGTGACTTGGTAACCCCTGGGGATTCTTTTTCATGAGATCCACAAAGTGAAAACTACTTTCCCAATAATACTAATTTCTAGTATCATAAATATGAACAGATATGACCCATATAAAAATGCTCTTTGGAGTTCTCAATGATTTTTGAAGAGTGTGAAGGGGACCCTGAGACCAAAAAGTTTGAGAACTGCTACTTTAACATAAGGAAGATTAACTAGGTGATATTTAAGGCTCTAATATTTCATGATTCTATGAAATTCTGACCAAGACTTTGGCTGTGGTCCTGGACACTTCTGTATAATGGAAACACATACCTCATCCATTTCATGATTGTCAATAAACCCTAGCTGCCTGCCTGGCCTTGTGCTTCTCCTAGGGGTCTTCAGGCCCCTCCACTTCTTATTCAACACTAATCCCACCAAAACTTGACCCTAATGTGGAAGCACTAGATACCTAAGAGGTCTGTCTACAAGTGAAGCTGGGTCGAACTTGGAACATGGACTAAAGGGGCCCCACTAAGCCAGTTCCTCCAAAATGGTGGCTGTGTTTCTTATCTAGGAGCTTAAGACCCACTGCAGTCCTAATGACTTAGGATCCATTGCAGTCCTAAGAACAGACACATTAGGCAGTTATGCCAGCAGTCCCTAGCTGATGGAATCAGAGTGCCACCTATAGGCCTTTACTGGAGCTATGGATTGAGTTGAAATGCAGGTCATTTAATTTACCTTTGAGCTGAACAGGAATGACCACATCTAGCCATTATTGCATCAGCAAGCTGCCCACGTTGTTCTTGGACACAGTAGTGTTCCTACCCATGTTCCTTTGCATATTTGGCTATTAATGGGAGAATAAGGAAAAGTTGGAGACCCTTGGCAAGAATATTCAAGAGAAGCCCCTCTCTAGAAAGGAATAGAACTGGGCCTCCAGAATGGAAATTATCTCGTCATCTGTCTCTTCCCCATTCCCAAGTCTGACTTTCTTTGGAAATAAACTCATAGCTTCTAGGATTTAGAACTTGAAGCAACATTAGAGGTCATCCAGTACAACCCCTTCCTTTTGCAGGTAAAGAAACAGTTTCAGAGAAGAAAGCCCAAAATCAAATAGGTAACAACAAAAGTAACCTTCTCTCCTGACTTGATATCTGTTACATCACATTACCTTCTGAGGAGGGAGAAGAAATAAAAACTCTGATGATAATTTAGATTTGTATAGAATTTTGTTGTTTATAAATCTCCATGGATATATTATTTCATCTAAAAGTCTATGATTATTACTGAGATCCCTGAAATTAATGTGATAATCATTCTGCATTAAGAAAGCATGGTATCTAAGTTGATGGAAGTAATGGTCCCACCATAGCCTTGATTAACCTCTCTATGAAATATTGTGTTGAGTTCTTTTGCACTGCATTTTAGAATAGCTAGAGAATATCCAGAAGTAGGCAACCAGCAAGGGTCCCAAGTTCATAGCTCAGAGGGATTGTTTCAAGGAAGTAAGGTTGTTTAGCCTAGAGGAGAGGTTTAGAAGGATAAAAGGGCTAGTGAATAGGAGAGGGACAAGGCTTGTTCTGCTTTGACCAAGAGAACAACACCAGGGGAAATGGGTAGAAGCTACAAAAAGGCAGATTTAAGCTTCACTTCCAGAAAAACTTCCTAAAAATTAGAGCCTTCAAAGAGTGAAATGAGTTGCCTCGGGAGGGAGTGGGTTTGCCTTCACTGAAGCTATTCAAACTCCAGTTACCAGATGATCATTTGATCATTTTGTTGAAAGGGAAATTCTTGTTCAGGTGGAGTTTGGTCTGGATAAGCCCCAAGGGATGCCTCAACTCTGATAATGTGATTAAGCTGGGGAGGAGAAGTAAAGAACTTTTAGCTGCCTATAAGAATAAAAAGTCTGGTGAATGAAAAGAAATTCCTTCATAAGTATCTACCGAGTGGTTGTGTTTAGCACTGAGACCTTAAAAAAAAGTATACTCTGACCTGAAGAAACTTATAATCTAATTAGGAATACAAGCATGAACAGGTAACTAACAATATGACTTAACGCAAGATGAGAGGTGGAAGGATGGGAGAAGGAAGGGGAAGGAAGGAGAAGGGGGAGGGGAGAGAGAGAGAGAGAGAGAGAGAGAGAGAGAGAGAGAGAGAGAGAGAGAGAGAAAGGGATAAAGGAAGAGAAACAGAGAGAGAATGAAGGAGGGAAAAGGAAGCAAGAAAGAAAATACACTGAAGTCAAGGCATGCTTCTTGTTGGACCATAACAAAGTTGGAGACATGAGCTACTAACCTTAGCCAGGCTCTTCCACAACTGTGTCTCTGTGATCAGCATAGCCCTCTCCAAGACATCTCTTACTCTTGTCCTTTGCTTTAAGTTTGAAAGGACCCTAATGCACAGAGCCCTTGTTATTTAATAAACTGAGAAAGAGCTTTGAACCTCTAACCTAGTCTACCTTGTTCAGTTCTGATATTTCCCAAGTCTGGCTTGTAGCTTCCTGTAAGCAATGAAGAAAGACAGGGGAGTAAGACTGAGATGCAGAAAGCTCCCTGTAGAAGTTGCTGTGCCAGTAAATTTGGTTCCATCTGGACTTAATGCCAATCCCTAATGACTAGATTTCTCTCACCCTTGAAGTCTTATATTTCCTGAGGTTAATAGATGGAGAAAAGCAGACAACTGAAGTGAGACAAAATCGAAGAAGGGCTCCATGATGTGTAGGGAGGAGAGAGATTCAGATAGCCCAAGACAAAGAATAACATTTTTCAGAGTCCTTTGAGACTTTCAGTAGATAATAGAATTCAGCACCAGCTGTCAGGAAGACCTATATTCAAATTCCTTTTCTCAAACTCACTATACTACCACGGCCAAGTCATTTGACCTCTCTGAACCTCAGTTTCCTGATCTATGAAATATAACCACACCTATATTACCTGTCTCAACTGAGGCTGAAATTAAATTATTTATTCATTCATCAAGCATTTATTATATGCCAGCTACTTGCCAGCTTTTGAGCTAGGTGCTGGGGATACAAAGGACAAACACAAAACTGTCTCTGCCTTCAAGGAGCTGGCACTCTATTGAGGAAAAACATGATAAATAAAATACAAAATACATGTAAATACAATTTCCACAGGCTGGTGGGGGGGGGGGAGTAACAATTGGAGGGAATTAGAATAGACCTGCTATAAGAAGTGAGAAAAGTCTCAAAGAAGCTATGGATTCTATAAGTAAATATGTGAAAATAAAAGTATTTAAAGCTTCAAAGGTAAGCTTTGAAAAGCTTCATTAATGTAGATGCTGTTATTATTATTATCATCAAGGCTTACAAAGCATTTTCTTCACACCCTGTAGAAGTAGATAATTCGAGTATCATTCTATGCATTTTATAGAAAAGGAAACTGAGTACCCCAGAGGTAAAATGGTTAGTTCATGACCATATAGCTGGTATCTGAGGGAGAGTTTAAACCTAGTTAATTCCATTATTTGACAGCTCACCTAGTCCAATCCCCTTATTTTACAGATGAAGGAACAGGCCCAGAGATGGCAAAAGAGTTGTCTTAAGCTTCACAACTAGTTAGAAACTGAGTAGGGCTTAGAGCCAGGTTGGTCATCTGTGGCCTAGACCAGGGCTCTCATTCACAACCCTGTGTAAGCTATTCTCCAGCATCAAGCCCAAGCTGGAGCTCCCCATCAGTCAAGGTTGTGCACGCCAAATGTGACATGCCAGGGGTTACTGACTATAACATTGTGAATTGGCAATGATGACTGTGTGTCAGCTGCTGCCCTCATACAACTGGCTGTAATGTGTGATTTCTATACAACCCAATATGAGAACAGACAGTGGATCTTCAAGGGCACTGGAGGGAAGAAAGGCATTTATTTATAGCTTGTTTGTAGACATGTGAACGTCTGCAAAGGGATGCCTTGGCTTTTATAAACGCTGTTGATGCCCAGGCTTGGATTCATTAGCAAGGCTGGGCATGCTTGCATATTCAGGTACAAACATAGTGATCAGAAAGACTTTTCAGTTCTTACATACTTGTCAGTATTCTCAAATCGAGGTGAAAAGGCAAATGGTATATGTTTTAACGGAAAGGATCTTAAGAGACTCAAGTTACTTCTCTTTCTGGGTGACTTTGTAGAAGTAACTTCTCTTGTCTGTGCCTCAGTTTCCTCCTCTATTAAACTGGGAAGAGAATTAGAGAAAATGATATTTAAAGTTCCTTTTGGCTATATATTATTCTAGTTTAGGATCTTAAAAGTTTTGGTAGAAAGTGTCCCACTAGAAACTCTTGAATTGGAGATTCTGGATATTTTTTTTTAGGTTTTTGCAAGGCAAATGGGGTTAAGTGGCTCGCCCAAGGCTACACAGCTAGGTAATTATTAAGTGTCTGAGACCGGATTTGAACCCAGGTACTCCTGACTCCAGGGCCGGTGCTTTATCCACTGCACCACCTAGCCGCCCCAAGATTCTGGATATTTGTGCATTGTTTTAATCTTTACTTGTTTCTATCTCATCCTGAAACCAATCAAGAGTTTGTAATGATTTTTTTCCCATCCCTTGATGCAGTAGAACCAAGCTAGTTATAGAGGGGGAAAAGGTCTCATGGTTGTGAGTGAATAGATGAGGAAAACTATGCCAACAACCAATGAGATGAAAAATGACATTGTAGTAATTGTCTGAATATTTCTGGTTTGGGGGCCTATGCGAATCAGATATCCAGTATTTGGCAGATTTTTTTTCAAAGATTCAGCTTCATGCAGACACATCATGGCAAAGTCCTCCAGACTGGGTCTGAAAGTGATGCTCCTTTCAGTGGTGACTGAAGCCTAGCCTACTCAAATACTGACCAGGCTCCCCTAGCCCTGCCCTACATTCACAATTGAAGAGTTGAGTCTTGAAGATAATGGAAAGGAAGCATCATAAATCTTGTGGATTTAAATAAAAATGAGGCTGGAAAGAATGGAGTTGACCTAATTTTCTAAAAATTGACAATAGTGATTTATTAACAAGGACAAGGAAGTCACTGAAAAGTGCCACCGTCATGCCCAATTACAGTCTCATCAAGTGCCAGGCACTGCTGCCTGGATCTGAATCACATTCAAGAAAAATGCAAAGCACATTCTCCAATCAGGGTTTGACACAGAATCACTAATTCCTGAAGAATATATTGAAGCAGCTAGATGAGTTGGGAATGCCCCACATATGGTAGCATCTTCTTACCCACAGCTTTTCTCCTTCCATTGTCCTTCAAGGTTCCCTCCTGGTTCCCTCCCTCCCTCACTGAGATCTGTTTTGGGGTTGTTTAGTTATTTCAGTCATATCCATTTAGTGACTGCATTTGGGGTTTTCTTTGCAAAGATACCGAAGTGGCTTTCTCCAGCTCATTTTATAGATGAAAAAAACTGAAGTAAAAAAAATTGATTTAAGGTCAAACAGATGGTAAATGTCTGAAGACACAAAGACAAGTATTCCTGACTCCAGGCCCTGTCACGCTATGCATTGTACCATCGAACTGCCCCAGCATCCCCTTTTAGATCAATACTTTTCACCTAATTCCTTATTTTTAAGATCCCTTTCTTTCCTTCTCCGAGGAGAAACAAGATGACTTAAGATGAATTTAGAACCAATTTTAATAAATCCACTCACTCACTCATGTATTAAGTTAAACTGTAAAGTGCCAATCAATCAAAGCATTCATTAAGTGGGCCAAGCATTGTTATGTTAAGGGAAGAGTTCAACATGGGTTTCCATGACTGCAGTGTTGGATACATGATGGGCCACAATGGGATATAAAGTTGGAAAGGAGGGGGAGTTGGCATATGATGGATCCTGTCATCATAGGATCATAGATTTAGCACTGGTCATCAACTTAAAGATCATCAAATTCCAACCCCCTCATTGTAGAGTAAGGAAATTTAAGAGAAGTTTTGTTTTGCCCAGGATCATACAGCTACTAAGTCTCTGAGGTAAGATTTGAACCCAGATCTTCCCATCTCCAAATCCAGCCCTCTACTCATGCTGCCTCTCCATTTATATATTATCTTAGAATGTCTTCAGGCAACCAGGTGACATTGGATTAAAGTCAAGAAAATCTCCTACTACTCATACTCTTCCTTCAGTCAGTTAAATTCAACAGTAACTGAATGCTTACTGTGCTCAAAGCATTATATTGGGTGTTGAGGATGGAAATGCAATAAGTACAACTTGTCCCTGACTTGCTAATATGAAAACATAACCTAGGCACTGATCAGTAGGGAGAGTGTATTTTAAGGGGATTATTTTTCATGTGTTTCAGTCATTTCCAACTATTTGTTGCCCCCCAACTATTTGGAATTTTCTTGGCAAAGATACTAGAGTGATTTGCAAATTCTTTCTCCAGCTCCTTCACAGATGAGGAAACTGAGGCAAGGGTCACACATTTAATAAGTATCTGAGGCAGGATTTGAACTTGGATCTTCCTGACTTAGGCCCCCAGCACTCTTGGCTGCCCTTCTGAGGAGAGGGGAAGTATTCAAAATTGAGAAGTCAGAGGGGTTAAGGAGGCAGTACCTGAGCTGGACTTTAAAATGGAGCTGAGGTTTTCAAAGGCAGAGATATAAGAGTGTCTCCCAGAAGTGACAGATGACTTATTTAGATATACATGGCTAAAAGATGAAATTTGACAGTTGGAGAAGTGCTTTTAGTACACAAGATTCAAGGATCTTTATAGCTAGGAGACTCTGTTTCCTGTTCCTTAACAGAAGCATCCTGTAGAGACTGTGGAAACTGATAGATCTCCTGGGAGGGGATGGCATAGCACTGGAAAGGGACCAATGAGGAAAGACTAGGAGTTTCTGTCCAGCCCTAGCCCTGGCCAAAATTGTCATATGGGAAAAGAATCAACACTTACATTTCCTGTACCCCCAGATACCCAAAGCCCTCCCTCACCCCAACTCTCATTCTCCTCAAAATCATGCTCTCAGGAAAGAATCTGGTATCTTTCATTTCCACCATCATTTGAATTTCTCATTGGACTTTATTAATTAGGAATATTTGTAGTTAAAAATCCTAATACCTTGCTGCTGAATTTAAAAAAAAAAGATTTTAGCTATCTACCACAAAGGTGAGCAAAAGATTTGGGGGGCACAAAAGGACGTCATCTGCAGCTCTGAAATCACCTAAGTAGAAATTAATCTCACCTGCAACCACCCTTGTCTGGGGTCCTTTAGTTTGACATCACTGTATTATCATGCTCATCTTAAGTAGACTGCTTTTCTTTAGCTATTCCAAGAGATCTGAAGAGACCAGGGCTCTGACCTCTGATAGTCCAGAGTTTGGGACAGAAAAGGTGAATATGCATGCAGAGGACATACACACCCCAGAATAGATATGGTATCTATGAATAGTGAGGTATGTGATGTGGATGTCTAAATCCTAGATCTACAACGTTGCTTAAGTTCTTCAACCTCTTTGAGTTCCTTGTCTATCAAAAGAAGGGATTGATTAGATGGACCCTTTGGTTCTTTCTGGTTTTTAGTTGAGATCCTGTATTATGATCCTAACCCAAGTAAGTGAAAAGGAAAGTTGACGTTCTGGAATGAGACTGCCCCCACTAAGGGATACTAGAATCCCGTCTCACAGCTCAGACACAGTTGGTAATGCCACCAAAGAATAACTTGGCCTCACTCTAGATCACATCCTATGGTAGGCAGCAGCAGAGCAGGAGAGGGAGAAGGGATTTTCCCAGCCAGATGGGGAACAGGTGGCATGGCAGTGGGTGGCCTCCCATTAGTGCCCATGGCTGGCAAAGTGGCCAGGCCACAGAGCATGTGGCTCTGAAACAAAAGCAGCAGGAGCTTCCCACCCCCTCCTCCACCCTGGAAGCTACCCCTCCCAGCCCTCTGGGAGGTAACTTCCCAATATAATTATGCCAGGCTGCTTGGCAGAGGAGCCAGGCAGCAGGCAGAACCACTTGCCAAGGCTCAGGTGCATCCCTATCCCATCTGCCAGCCTGGCTTGGTTGATAGGAGGGGCCAGGGCTCCCAGCAGGGTCATGTTGTGACTTCAGAAAAGGACTCTAGAACATTACACAGAAGGGCATCTCTCTGTATGTCTGTCTCTCTTTGTGTCTCTATGTATGTGTGTGTATCTGTCTCTCTGTCTCTATCTCTGTCTCTGTGTATGTGTGTGTGTGTGTCTCTTTGTGTCTCTGTCTCTTTGCATATCTCTATCTCTCTCTCTGTCTCTGTCTCCTCTGCCCCCAACAACCAAACAACTCACTAGACATGCCAGTCCCCCTGTCTCAGGAAGTTCACAAGTGAGGAAAAAACCTCAAGGGTAAGGAATTGAGCTTTCCAGAGACCTGCTGGGGGTAAACCTTGAACATATAGCCTACTCTCCCCAAATTGGTGTTCTTTGGAAAACAGGCATGTTTCCCCATACTTTTTGTCTCCAACATTAGCAGGAAACTCATTGGGATCTCCTAAGGCCAGCTCATCTCCTGTGGCCATCACTGACCTGGTATATCTCCCCTTCTTTCCTTCAGGGTCGGGATTGCACCATGCCCATCAACTTATGCATCCAGAACCCCTGTCTGCACGGCGGGACCTGCCACCTCAGTGAGACCAATAGGAATGGATTCAGGTATTCAGAGCTCTTAAGGTGCTCACCCTCAAAGGGGGTTCAGACTTCAGCAGGAAGGCTTTAAGTTAGACCCAAATAGGCAACTGAAAGAGATGATTGGATGCCTGCTGCCAAGGTCCTTCCTGTCTTACCTTGTGACAGTCAGTGGGGGTGACAGAGCAAGACTGATGATTGAAGTTACACCTTCTTCCCTTAACCCTCACTCAGACCCACCTCATAGAGACTTTTCTTCCCATAGAGACTGCCTGAGTACCCATGAGCATGCTCCTTTCTCTTTCGCTCATAATCGATCAATCAATCATTAAACATTTATTAAGAGTTCCAAGCCCTGCACTTGATCCTCACTTTAACTCAGTGACCTCAGGATTTGGGAGAATGAGACCATTTGATTGGGGGGGGTGCCCCAACCAAGGGGTTCAGCTTCTACCAGACCATAGGCACCCTGTCTAGCAGGCCCAGATTCTACCAAAGAGACCATTTCAGGAGCTCTGTTTTATGAAATTATGGACTTAGAAGGCAGAAGCCTCAATTAAGGGGCACAGACTAGGGGTTCTGAAATTGGAACCTATCAAGAAAGTGGGAATTCAACCCGCAACTACCCCCAGAAGGCTTGAGACTAGTTTGCCAGTGGGGGGTGGGGGTGGGGGGGTAGAGACAGCTTGATGTCAAATTCTCTGAAACCATCATAGCCAAAAGGGAAAAATAAGTGACTATCAGAGGCATGATGGGAAGAGGCCTTCTTGGTCTGTCTACTGTGTGGTCTGTGAAAGAAATTATCTTTTTTCTCTCTATTCCTCTCCCTGGAGGGCCTAGCCTGTACATACATTCGCCTGCCAAGCCTGTCAAATCTTACTCTTGTAAACTGAAACTTAAGCTGAGGTTAGTTTTCCTGCCTGAGAAATGCCAAGCCACCCACTCCTTGGGTCTGGGGCTCACAGATATGGAGTGAATGGGGACGAAAAGCAACCACATGGAAATCATAGGGAGGTGGTGACATGGATAGACCAGAGACAGGAAATGCACCTCAAGAGTTGAAACCTCATCCTTGGGCTCTGCGCCCAACCAAGGGATCCATGGGTGAGCAAAAGGTTGCTTCACATTATTTGGCTCTCATACATGGCCAGTTAGGTGAAAACTTAGCTGGTGGTATGATCCAGGAGGTCTTGGTTCCATCCCCAACAGTTAGGGGACTTAAGTTCATTTTTTTGACTTAGAAATTTATATGCTTGCTTTTTTAAGGAAGAGTCCCAGATATAGAAAGACTACCAGAATCAAAAAGTATTTCTCTATTGGGGGCAAAAATATCATTAAATGAGGACCCTGTGATAGGACAACCAACAATGCTTATTCTTTTCAAAGTGGGAGTTGGAGGGTGTGTAGGGGGTCCAGACTGGCAATGAGCCTCTGGACACACCATGCCCAATGGTGACTCCACTAGCATCATGGTGACACCCTTGATCAACTTGGAGGAGGATGTTACAATTTGGTTTCCAGGTATAGAAGAACTTTGTTCAGGTCAGGAGCATAGAGGGAGGAGTGAAAGGAGAATGATGCTGATCCAGAGGAACTTCCAGGATTGTCTTAGAAATATCTAGAGATTCTAATTAAAAGATTCCCCAATAGGTTATACTCTTTCAACCAATCGGTATATAAAGCACTGGATTTAGAATCAGGAAAGCTTTGCTGCTTACTACCTGTGTGACCCTTCACCCATCTGGAACTCCATTTTCTCACCTGTAAAATGAAGGGGTTGAACTTGATTAGTAGTATTAAATTCAAATAGAAATGGGGGCAAATAAATCATAAGGATTCATAAGAACTATATATTGACTTAGCAAACTACATTTTAACATTATCTGTACTTTATTGTATTTTTATTTATTTTGTTAAATACTTCCTGGTTACATTTTAATCTGATTTGGGTCACTCCAGAGTGTTGGGGGTCACATGTAATTTGCAGGCAGCATGTTGACACTACCAGACTTTCTTCTAACTCTCAAAACATAAGCCCACCCTTAAGAGGTCATCTCTAAGCCTGATGCCATTAGCATGAAGGAAGCTTTTCCTAGGAGTCCCACATATACTCACACAGTCCTGTTCCTAATTGGCAATTTGCTGCTACTCTCTACTTTGCAGATCTCTCTGCTAAATATCTCCCCAAGAACTTAATAAATAAAAAATTAATAACTTTGACTGCAATTTCCTGAAAGATAAGACTTTCTGCCTAGCCCAGCTTTATACCCCCTGCCAAAGTTTCCTATGGCCCATGACTAAATAGGGAACCTGTAGGAAGAGAGAATGCGGGGAGGAAAAGGCAGGGGCACTTTTGCATTACATCTGAACATCCCCTCATTGTGATGGCAAGAATATAGTATGTCCAGAGCCAGAAGAAGTTCAGCAACTGGACAAAACTGAGTGGCAACCTAATACTATAAAACTGGTACAAAGAAGACCTTGTTGCAAAACCTGATCCGTGTAACCATGGATAGATCACTTAGGACCCTAAATCTAACGTTGAGAGGTTTAGAGGCCATTGGATCCATCCTCTTCATTTTACAGATGAAGAAACTGAGGCCTACAGGAAGGGACTTCTACATGGGTGCACAGGTAGTAAGGTGCTCTTGTCACTATAGTCTTTGCCTCTAAAGATTTTCCTCACTGTCCTATACTGGTTTTCCCTCGCTTCATTTCTCTAATTCGTTATCTTTAAGACTTGGGGTTGGACTAGATGACTTCAGGGGTCTCTTTCAACCCTCAATTTATGATCCTGTGCATTTCAGGAGTCAGCCCAAGTTGCCTAGTTTTCATTTCTCCCAGTTTTGTAAACTGACTCCCAAGTCAGTGCTGTACTCCTGAACAGGGAGAGCCAGGGAACCACATTTCATCTCAGAACACATTTTTATGGACAAGGTATAAATCTTAAAGTATAGAGTCTGCTCGTGGCAATGGTGACAAGCTGACTACACTTATTATTTATAAATAGGGGCACTCTGTCCCCAGGGCTGCTAGATCCAACTGCTCTGCCTCATCTCATGCCTATGATCTCCAGGTTGAGAGCAAGGTCAGACAGAGGACAGGTAGTTGATTGTTAGGATTTTTTTTTAATTTTGAGATTATTAATAAGATAGAGGCAAGTAAAGAAAATACTTTACCCTGATTAATGACGGTTGAAGCTGAGTGAATTCTTGGTTCCTGGCTTCATAGCTATCCTCCCTCCTCATCTCCTTGACATTACAGACACTGGAGATAGCTCAAAAGTAAGCAAGAACTATAAATTATGAAGTGTGAACCCAACAAGTCAGAAGTAAGGTTAAAGGAGGAGTTGGAGAAGTTGAGTAAAAGAAGGGCAACAAAGAAACTGACTGGAAGTATCACAGCTACTCTAATGAAGCTATGGATTAGCTGTTTTCTCACTCTGCAAAGGACAGAGCCAAAGGAGAGGGGATGGAGAATTAAAATGCAGCTAGGGGTGTGTAAGTGAGACCTAAGAAAGAATTTACTGCTAAGTGTAGAATTAAAGAAGGCTTCCAAGAGCAGTTCTAAGAGCTCTGTCCTTGGACATTCCTCAGAATAGAAAAGGCAACCATAAATTTGGGAAAGTGAGAAAGATGAAGTCTTATGCTAAGGATCTTCTAAGTTTTGATCCTTTATTTTAAAAATTAGGTAACAAAGATCTAGAAACATAGAGTAATTTGCTTCATAGGTAGTAAATGGCAGAATAAGGTCCTCTAACTCCAAATCCAGTATACCGCTGAACCACTCTGCCTTCTCATCAAGAAGCTGATGTAGGTGACTTCTCCAAGTCTCCCTGAGTCCAAAGTGGACCTGAATTGAGGATAGGATTCTTCCAAGCAGACTCAGTGGGGAGCTCCAGGAGAACATTAGCTCTATCTCCTTGTCCAAACTCTACACTCTTCCCTCTGGGAATCTTTTTTTTTTTTTTTTAGATTTTTCAAGGCAATGGGGTTAAGTGGCTTGCCCAAGGCCACACGGCTAGGTAATTATCAAGTGTCTAAGGTCGGATTTGAACTCAGGTACTCCTGACTCCAAGGCCGGTGCTCTATCCACTGCACCACCTAGCTGCCCCACCCTCTGGGAATCTTGAAGGGCATGGTGAGAAGTCTTTCTAATTATCTTTTCTCCCCAGCCTCTATTCCTCTTGTGACCCCCTTCTGTCTCTGACTTTCTCCCCTTCTTTCTCCCCACCATAGCTGTTCTTGCCCTCTGGGCTTCGAGGGGGAACGATGTGAGATCAATCCAGATGACTGTGAGGACAATGACTGTGAGAACAACTCCACCTGTGTGGATGGAATCAACAATTATGTGTGTGTCTGCCCACCCAACTATACAGGTGAGAAGAGGTGGACTGGGATGGATCCTATTTAAATACCAAGGACTCTGCCAGAAAAGACAGGAGTCTGATGAGAAAATATCCTCTTGCCCCTCACCCCTAAGACATTCCATTTGTGTCAAACCCCAGCAGTAGAATCACAGTTTCTTCACTTCCTTGGAGTGAGCTTTTGACCAACCAGTGAGTTGTTTATTTAACTGATGACTACTCTGTTCACTGTGGGCTGTTGCCCTTCCCAATGGTACTCTCGCCTGGCAAAGTGATCACTTATGCTGTTTGCCTTCTGTTCCCAAAGCTAATTACTTTTTTCCCCCTCCAAACACACCTATTTGATATATTAACAGCTTCTAATGAGGACAGTTAAATAAGCCATTAGGTTGAGAAATGAAGTGTCACTAGTCACCACAGGTATAACCTCCGAGTTAACAGCTCATCAGTGGACCTATGCCAGTTTGGTTCAAGTCGGCAAACATTCATTAAGAGCAAACCCCTCTTCTAGGCACTGAGGAAAGGCAAAGATGAGTCAGGCAACACCCTGACCTGAAGGTGCTTGCAGCCCACTTCTTTGAAAGGATGAGTTCATCATTGATTGTAATACAAAATGTAGCATGACAAGTATGTTGAGATACCATGGCATGGCAAGATTTGGAAGGATGGTTTTAGAGATGCTCCTACCCTCATACCTGCTTTTTTCACTCTCTTGCTCAAAGGACTAAAATTAATTCAGTTGCTACTGGAAAAGCCACAACAGCCTACTGTCCTGTGGCTCTGTTCACAATTGCTCTAACTTTCTATCCCAACGGTTCCTAACCTTTTTTTGGTGACATGGGCCTCTTTGGCAATCTGGACTCTTTCTTGGAATAATATCTTGAAATGCAAAGGATGAAATGCAGAGCAGTTGCCAATCTACAGTGATAAGAGAATTTTCTTCACCTGACTTCCCCTATATCAATTAAATCTCAGGTCCAGAAGAAAAAAAAGACAAAAAGTCAACAAATGCCAGTGTTATGACTTAAGGACTTGCTCAAATGCATGGGGTGTCTTTCTTCCATGGGGAAATATGGGGAAACTGAGGACTGGGAGTAGAAGGCACAAAAGAGAGAAAACTAGTTTTCAGATTATCATCTTATTATGAAGCTCAGTCTCTTTGCTTAAAATCCCATAGCTCAGGATAACCAGGGATCATCTTTCTGATTGACATTCCCCTGACTCAACTTGACCTTTCCTCTTCCAGGAGAGTTGTGTGATGAAGTGATCGACCACTGCATCCCTGAGATCAACCTGTGCCAGCACGAGGCCAAGTGTATCTCCCTGGACAAAGCCTTCAGGTAATACCTAGGCTCTCATGTTTTTGCCCTGAACCCTGGGGCTCTGCAAACTGGAGCTCAGAGCCATTGAGTCCCTTGGAGTCAGGAGTGTGAGTGTATTCCCATGATGTGTATGCCATGACCTATGGTTTTTGTGCTTATGTGTGCACCTATCCATGTGTTATACATTCTTATGTAAGAATGCATGTATGTGGACATGTGCATTTACATATATCTTGTCTTTAGATTTCCATCATGTGTGTTACTATTACCTCAACCAATGTGAATTTATATAGCTGTGATGTTCATGTGTATTTATGTATGTGTGTGTGATGGACTGTGTGTATATGTGTTATGCCTGTGGATTTGCCTATTCAGTCATGAAGAATCGATGATTTCTGTTGGCAAATACCATTGTTTTTCCCTACCAGGAGAAAAACACATGGGAGGGGTGACCGATTGACCAGAAGCTCTTCTAAGTGGGGGAATGCACAATTCTGTTCAGACTCTTGCATGTGGGCATGGAAGCACATGCATATTCATTGACTTTCTCTCTCCCTGGGCTGGTTTTGTTTTGTGGAAACAAAGGATTGTTGTGGGAAGGGAGAGACAGACAGAGAAAGAACTAATAAGAGCCAAAGGATATTTTGGTAACTTCTCCTTTGCAATGTAATTGCTCTCCTTTTCCTGCTGTTCCTGTCACAAGTGTGCCAGTGTGAATGTGCATGGATGTGTTGGGGAGACCTGGAGTTCTTTGGCTTAGTTCCCCAACCTATTCCTATTGGTGGACCTGTCTCCAAGGTGAATAGCAGAGCCAATAGAAGCCAGAGAGTGGTATCTTATGCCAACATCAAGAGCACAGGGGCCAATTCAAGTAGAAGGCAGCTCCATGAAGTTGCTGGCATCACTCAGAGGCTGTTCCCAAGGGCCTGTCCTTCCTATAGGTTGTTCCAGGGCAGATCCATTTCTAGGCACCTCTTAAAATCCTTGGGTAACCCAAAGATCTCTGGCTTGCCAGGGCATCTGGAAGGACCACCCAGAACCTCTTGGCCAACAATTCTCATTCAACAAATGGGACCTGCATATACATAGTTTTTCTTGTCTCCTGCAGAGGTCCAGCAAAGGGAGGCAAAAAGCCAGCTAAGAGAAGCCAGTATTTATTTAGGTGGAGCTGAGGAACCAATAAAGGCAACCTGGGAGAGTCCCTTCTTCAGATGGGGACCATGGCAAAGGCATCTGGGACCATCACTTGTAATTAGCATTGAACAGTGAATTCAGTGGACCCTGATTCACAGGGAGACAATGAAAGGGAGAGAGGTTCCCATTTACTTAACCAAAGAAAGAGCAGGTGGTACCCAGCCAATATTGCATCATTTAGTCAGTGATTCAACATATAATTCATTGTGCTAACTGCTGTGGGAGAAATAAAGATTTAAAAGACTCAGTTGCTCCCCTAAAAAAGTTATAGTCTAATTGGGAAAAATGGGATTATCCCCACATAAGGCAATTCTAGAAAAAATTATGGATAACTATATTATCTATTTTTACAGTTGAGGAAACTGGGGCAGAATAATAATTGACATTAACTTTTTATACTTAACCTCATCTGAGCTTCACAACAACCTTGTCAGATATAATTTATATTTTATAGATGAGAAAACAGACTCAAAAAAATTTAGCGACTTTCCCAGGATCTGATATTCAAATCAAAGCCAAGATTCAAATCCACTTACCTGTTGATTCCAAGCCCAAAATGCTTTCCATCCTGTCATGTTACCTAGAGGGGAAAGAGAAAGGGAAATGCCTCCTGAATGCAAGGTGCTTTATTTAGTGATATTCTTGACCCTCACAATAACCCTAAAAGATAGGTGTTTTTATTATCCCCACTTTATAGCAGAGGAAATGAGATTAAATGACTTGCCCAGTGTCACCCAGCTAGTAAGTATCTGAGTCCAGATTTGAATTCAGTTGTTCTACCTCCAGACCCAAGTCTCTAACCACTGCACCACCTAGCCAGACAGGTGTTCAGAAAATAACAAGATCTAATAAACTCACAGCATTAGGGAGAGCTTTAAGATAAGGTGGGACTCTGCTCAGTCTTAAGGAGTTGAATAGAGAGGGAATCCTTTGCCCCCACTGTTCCTAATGATGTATGATATATATCATATATGATAATGGTTGGGACACTGACACAAGGGAGGCCCCAGAATCTGATCCAACCACCACTCTTCCTTTCCAGCCCTAATTCTTCCAACCTCCCTCCAACCTTTAGCACAGGTTCAGGGGGAGCAGGATATCAGTGTTTGGCCCAATTTTCAGGAAAAGATTGGTGGTCTTTCTCTTCTTAGTTCTCAAGTGCTGGGAAAGGGCTTCTGTCCTTGAAGCTATTCTTCTCATCACAGTGCACCTCAGGAAAGCAGTTTGAACAATACTGATGACTGCCCTGAGGTCAGGGACTGCTTTTATTTATCTTTGTATTTTAGCACAAGACCTTGCACATCCTAGCATTTAAAACATGTTGAACCAGAGAATAAATGAATGATAACTTCCTCTGCATAAGCCAAACCTCTGGATTCAGAATATACCATTCCCCTGAAAGGGAAAATTGTTACAAAATTTTGTGTGATAGTGAGGTGAGTGATCCTGAACCCTACCACTTATCTAAAGTCATGGTTGCCCCTAAAGGCTCTTCTGACCTTACTGCAACCCTAGCCAGCTTCTGTTTGACACTGAGGTACAGAGACCCTCTGCAGAATCGACGAGGTGTGCCCATTCTTTCCCTCTCGGGCTGTTCCCCTTCCCCCAAAAAAGAAACAACAACAGCATGAAGAGGTTGACGTTAAAAGAGTCAAGGGCTCCCTTTGTCCTCCATCTCTGGGAATTCTCTGGAGGCCCCTCCTTTCCCTCCCTCGTCTCCTCCTCCCTTGAACATGAACTGAGCTTATTATTCTTAGACTTTCAAATAGAATGCAGCTGGTGAGGAAAGAGTGGTTTACAGATTTGGGAGACATCCAGCCAGATCAGCAGGGCGGGTGTCTGTGTCGGTGCATGCGTCTGCATTCATTCTGGATGTGCATGCGGATTTGTGTTTGTGAGTGTGGATTTATGTACACCAACCTGAATATGTCCCGAAGGGTGTAGCTCACACTGCTCGGCTAAGAAGCAGCAGAGAAGAGTCTTTGGCCTGGTCCAGGGCTGCCAAGTTTCCTCCTGGAGCACACTGTCATGGGCAAGTTGTAAACTTCTACACACAAGGATGATAATGGAAATGCTCACACACAGTTTTTCTCTATTTCTCTCTCTCTCTGTGTTTCTCTTTGTATCTGTCTCTTCTACGTGTCTGTCTCTGTGTGACTTTGTGTCTGTCTCTGTCTCTGACTCTGTCTGACTCTGTTTCTCTTTGTGTCTCTTTCTTCTATGTATCTCTTTCTCTTTCTCTGTCTCTGTCTCTGTCTTTCCCTCTCTCTGTCCTCCTCCCCTTTTCTCCCCCCCTCCCCTCCAGAGACCATCAAAAAACCCTATTATCTATAGGTTGAGGAGCACCTCTGTCCTTTTTCCTAGGGAACAAGAGCCCTCCAGTGGAAGAGAAGAGTACTGCCTGGGCATCTCCATGTCTAGTGTCCATAGAGGACACTGAGAAATCAAGAAAAGTGGCCTGTGCCTATTCCCCCTCCCCGTGGGGGGGGGGGGGATGTAGACCCTAACTGAGAGCCAAGACAGCCCCCTGGGAGCTGCGTATGTACACAGCAACTTGCAAAGGATCCTTTTGCTAACAGACTGGAGGGAAGGCATGGAATGAAGGAAATGGTTTTGTCATTAGAAGTTTTTGCCTCTCTGACCAAAAGACAAAATGGTTCCTAAGGCTAGATGTTAGGTTTCCTTTTTCTTCTGTTGCCCAGCTTCAGTCTCAGGAGACAGAGCATGATGCAGCCTTCAGGGAGCCCTCCCTTCCCGGATCCTGAATAGCCTCTATAACAAGAGAGTGGAATAATCCATAGGCCCAAGTGGTTGGGGGAAGATGTAAGAAGAGCAGCCATGGAACCATCTTTGCTTTCTCCAGTAGACTATTTCTGCTCCAATGCATGCAATAAAATGAGCTGTTCCTTGCCCTGAGCATCAGCTAGCCAAGGGAAGTCATCCCAACTTCTCTGAGATCCCCTTCATCAATCGTTTACTGAGTGGTCGAGTGCTTAGCACTGTGGCAAAATACAAGAAAAGAGTAAGACACCCTCCTTGCCTTTCAAAGTCTTGTCTGTTAGGAGACTGACACAGAATTGTTTTTAAACACATGAAATAACTACCAGTGCCATAGCATAAGCTGTAAATAATTGCTAAATTGTGCAACATAATAGCCCAAATTAATCTACCTTTCTTGACTCATTTATACATTAATCCCCTTTCCAAAGCCTAGGTCCAGCCAAACTGCCCAATTTACTGTCCCTCAGCTTGTCATCCCACCTCCCATCCCCCACCATCACCCTTGCCAAGAATGCCCTCATCCCTCATCTCTGCCTATTCATCTCATTTCCTTCAGGAGTCCTCCCCCCCCAACTGCTAGTGTTTACTGCCCTCCCCAACTACCTTGCATCATTTTGTATGGATTGAGTGTACAGTTATATGAGTCCATATTGTTTCCCCTGACCTCATATAAAGCCTTTAAAAGCAGGGGGATTGTTTTATTTTTTCTCTTTTTAATCCCCAGGACTGAATCCATAGCAATATTATATGGCAGATCTTACTATATTCTTATTGATCTGGCTCTCCTCCTTCCTTCCCTTCCTATTCCATGTCCCTATCTAAGGACATTTGTAGTGATACTTCCTTAAATCATTCCTTATTCTCCTGACTCCTCAGCCTCCTCCAGTGTGTCAACATTCTCCTTCCACACCTCATTCACTGATGTCGTGGCCTACACTGGATCTCACTATTACCCACAAGGGTTCCCCCTTCCCTAATCAAAAATTCTGACATAAGTTCTCATTATTCCCTCTATCCTCAGATCTCACCCCTCCTAAATCCTCATCAAGACCTCCAATTTA
The DNA here is from genome assembly GCF_037893015.1 of Macrotis lagotis. Lineage (NCBI taxonomy): Eukaryota > Metazoa > Chordata > Mammalia > Peramelemorphia > Peramelidae > Macrotis > Macrotis lagotis. Next base: position 377,053,246 of record NC_133658.1, read on the forward strand.
GCCTGAAGTACTTACTGAGCAGAGGCAAATCACTTCACCTCTGTTTACTTAAGTTTCTCATCTGTAAAGTGGGAATAATTGCACCTACCTGCCAATGTTGTTGTGAGGTTCAAATGAGTTAATATTTATAAAAGTGTTTTTGCAAAACTTCAAGGGATATTTTTATCTACTGATTCCTTCTTTACTACCTTCAAACATGCCCTCCAAGTCTATTCCATCCTTAAAAAAACCTTAGCTAAAATATCTCATCTCCCTTTCTCAGCCAAATCTCAGAAAAAGCAATCTACAATCACAACCTCTACTTCTCAACCCCTTGGAATAATCTAGCTTTTATCCTCATCACTTAGCTGAAAATGATCTTTCCCAAATGGCTAATTATCCTAATTTCCAAATCTGATGTTCTTTTCTCAATCTTCAGTCCTTCTTACCTATCTGCTACATGTGACTCTGCTGGCCACCATCTCTTCCTGGTACTTCCCAATTTATATTTCTAGTCCATCTCATTCGAATGTAAATTCTTTGTAAGTAGGAGTTATTCTTTATTATTTGTTTCCTTGGTACCCAGAACTTAACAGGTCCTTAATACTTGGGCAGCTAGGTAGGTTAGTACAGTGGATAGAGTGCCAGGTCTGGAGCTAGAAGACCTCACTTCAAATCCAGCTGTGTGACCTTGGGCAAGTGACATGACCCCGTACCTGACTTTCCTAAAGAGAGGTAAATGGCAAAGATAATTTGCCTAGAAAAACCCCAAAAGGATCATGAAGAGTCAGATATGACAAACTGAACAGTAATACTTGTTAATTGCTATTAATAAATATAGTCTGTAATATGAGTGATGTCTGTTGTCTAAGGTCCAGCTAGCTTCAGAGAGGCCAATCACCAGATGGGCTCCAGGGTGGTGAATTCTTCAGCCCGAGCTGCTCAAAGACAATTTGGCTAGATAAGGAGGGAATGTGAATGTGTATCCAGAATATTCACACTGACAAAGTTCCCGCTCCTAGAAGCATTGAAATATAAATGCTAGGCAGGGTAGGATTTTGGAGATACAAAGGATAGGATAAGTCAGGATACCTCCAAGAAGGAGGGAGGTCCTACGTATGTTGTACCTTGGAGGATTTTATCAGGTATAGGAAGGGTGAGAACAGGGCTATGTATTTCAGCTCAGGAAAGAAATATGAGTTTATGTCAGGAATGGTCTCTTCATTTTTCCCATGAGGAATTTCTATCCATGCTTCTAATATTACCTACTTTCCTGAAGCCAGTTATTCTCTCCTCCAGGACTTCATTTTACAACTCTCTGACCCCCTAATGTGACGTCTTATATTTATGTCTATCCTCCTTTCCTCTGTAAACTCCATGAGGGCAGAGATTGTGTGCTATCTAAACTTTATATTTATTCCAATGCCTAGGACATACTATAGACAATAAAAATAGAATGTAGTTGCTTAAATCTCTGGTTCTTGACTTCTCTTCAATTGAAACTCTGGACAACCTCTTCCTCCTGGATACTTTCTCTTCCCTGGATTTTCATGATAACGCTGTCCTTTGGTTATCTTGTCTAGTCACTACTATTCATTCTTCTATAGTGGATCATTATCTGTGTCCTAAAATTAATCCAGGAGCCCCCTTGGTTCTGTCTTTGGCCTTCTCTTTTCTTTCAGCCAGTCTCCCAGGATTCAGTTATCTCTATTCTGATGTCTCCCAGATCCATCTATTCAGACCATTTCTTCTAAACTCCAACCCTTTATTACCAACAGCCTATTGGACATTTCAAACTAGATGTCCCAGAGGCATCTGACTTGGCATGTCTAAAATAAAACTTTTACCCAAATCCATCCTTCTTCCTAATGTTATTTCTTCCTAACAGCTTTCCAAATTCCTAATTAGGCAAAAATGGACTCCGTCCTCAACTCTGACTCTTCCTCCTCACCCTCCAATTGGTTGCCAAATCTGCTTCTGCCCTCACAATAAATCTCTCTCCAATCTCTCTCTCCCTTTTCATTCACATGGCCCCCACCCTTGCTTAGACCTTCCCAGCCTCTCACCTGGGCTACTCCTATAGCCCCCAATTGGTCTCCCTGTCTCCATTCTCATCCCTCTCTGATCCGTCTTCCACCCAGTTGTCAAATTGATATTGCCACAGCATGGATCTGACCATACCATACCCTTGTTCAAGAGGAATTTCTCTATGATAAGATTCAAATTTCTCTGTTATTTAAAGGCTCTCCCAAGTGTCTTTAGCCTACATTTCTAGGCTCAAGGTTCCTTACTCCCTCTGTGCTAAACTGACCTGTTATTCTTTAGTATGTGACTTTTATCTTTGTTGCTTTGCCTTTTGAGTGGATTAGGCCCCCTCCCTGGGGGAAGACCATCACTTTTTTCCTTCTTAGAGGTTCAGTTCCTTCAAGGCTCCCATTTGTTAAAAGAGGTTTTTTTCCTGATGTCCCTGTAATACATTTTCTTTCTGGAATTACTTTATAACAACTTATAGGCCATTTCCCTCAGGAGCCAATAAACTCCTTGAGGGCAGAGACTGGGTTGTTTCTATTTCTGTTCACTAGTACAATGTCTGGCAAATGGAGACTTATTACCAAGAGCTCATTGAATTGAGTTGACTGACACCACTGACCAGAAGGGCTTGGCTTGTATTCTAGGTGCGAGTGTCCTCCTGGCTATAGCGGGAAGCTCTGTGAAACAGATGTTGATGACTGTGTGGCCCACAAATGTCGACATGGGGCTCAGTGTGTAGACATACTCAATGGCTACACCTGCATCTGCCCCCAGGGCTTCAGGTATGGTTCAGGAGAATTTACTGTGGAGGAGTCGAGTGTGGGGAGGGGGAAACTCAAGCCCACTCTGGAAGGAGCAGTGAGGCTGATTGATGACCAAAGGAAAAATGTTCATGAAGAAACTCAAGTGACTCTGGGAACTATTACCTTGACACCTTTATTTTAAAGTTGATTCTCACAATATCCTTGTGGATTACCCCTATTTTGTAGCAAAGAGACTGAGTTTGATCAGAAAACCTGAGCCCAGATCTCATATCTGTTACTTACTAGCTAAGGATCCTGAGTAAATTACTTTTCCTATGTAGGTGCCTCAGGTAACTATCTAGAATTTAACTGATAAGTCAAAAAGAAATTGTGACCTGCAGTGATAGAGGAAGTTCCCCATAAAGATGGAACTCACAGATCATCTATCCATGTATTTTACAGCTGGAGGAAATGTTTTGACCAAGTGATGACCAAGTGAATGAAGAGAAAAGGAGAGATTGGAAAAATATTTATTGTAAGGTCAGGAAATGTTAGCAAAGAAATGATAAAGCTAGAATTAGAACCCACATTTTCTGTCAGTTAAGCCTGGGTCACATGTCTTCATGTGGTGGCACTCTCAGAGTCTAGTAAGAACAATATCAAATGATGACACATAGAAGTTTCTCAGTAAAATACTATTCCAAACTCTGAGAGTAGGGACTGTCTCATTTATTGTTATTTATATCCCCAGGACCTAGCATAGTGTCTGGAACTCTTGTGACAAAAGCCATTTTCCCAGTACTGTGAATGAAAACCCATCTTTCCATGATTTCTTTCTATCTAATTATCAGGAGTAAGGGGAAATGTATGTGCCTATGGGACAAAGAAAAAAATAAATGGGAGAAGTAATAATTATGAAAGCATGGTTTCATGGAGCAAGAGTCAGGGTAGTTCACTTTGGGAAGAGGCAGAAGTTGGGGGGAAGGAGAATTCCTGTAACACTTATCAGAGAGGGTGAAAGAAGTCTAGAAATGACTGTATCAGAGTAGTATGCAGAATTATATAATTGTAGGTAAATTAGCATTCAACCAAGAATTGAAGAAGAGTAGAGCTAGAAGGTCACTGGAGACCATCTAGTTCAACTCCATTTTTCAAAAGAAACTGAGACCCAGAAGGTAAAGTGCTTTGCCTAAGATCACATAGCTAGGTGCAGTGGATAGAGCACCACTCTAGAGTCAGGAGAACCTAAGTTCAAATCCCTCCTCAGACACAATTCCTGAGTAACTCTGGGCAAGTCATTTAAGTTTGATTGCCTCCAAAAGAGAAAGAGAGAGAGGGTGAGAGAAAGAGAGGGAGAGGGAGAGAGAGAGAGAGAGAGAGAGAGAGAGAGAGAGAGTGCAAAGAGAAGAAACCACATGGTCCAACTGCTTATTCAGAGCTTTTCCAGTGGGAGTCTTGCTTGTTGTTTGACCTGAACTTGTCATTTTGGAGGTAAAGACATTTCTACCACAGATTAGAAACTTATATTCTTAAAAAATTTTCTAGGGCTCCTAGAAGTGAAGCAACTTGCCTCAGGTCACATAACCAGAATGTATCAGAGTCAGGACTTGGAACCAAGACTCCCTCACTCCAAAGTCAATTTTCTGTATTCGATACCACACTGTCAGTTGCTTTACCATCTTAAAAGCTGGTTCTCATGGTTTTCTTTCTTTTCCCTTAGTCCTAATTCCTCAAATACAAAATAACTAATATATTAGTATGTTAAGCATAAATGTACATGAACTGGACCTCTTTGAAGGACTAATGAAGCCTAAGGACCCATTCTCAGAATAATGTTTTTAAATGCATTAAATAAAATAGGTAGAATTACAAAGAAAACTATACTGAAATAGTTATTAAAATTTTTTTAAATTTTAGATTACATGCATAATTGATATCACATTTTTTGCCTTCTCTATTGGGAGGACTGGTGTTCAGGAAGGATTTGAAATTCAAAATTTTTAAAAGAATGTTAAAATAAATGTATAATATTCACTAGATTGTTTGCCACTAAGGGGAGGAGGAAAAAGTAAGGGTGATAGAAAATTGTGTATCTTATAAATATGCAAGTGGATGTAGGTTGAAAAACTTTCCTAACATGTAATTGGAAAAATAAAGGTATCAATCAAGGAGGAAAAAAGATCCAGGTTCTAGGGTCATCGTAGAGAGACCTTTCTGATCTCAAACTCCTTACTCCCCTACAGTGGTCTATTCTGTGAGCACCCCCCACCCATGGTACTGCTGCAGACCAGCCCCTGTGACCAGTATGAGTGCCAGAATGGGGCACAGTGCATCGTGGTACAACAGGAACCCACCTGCCGCTGCCTGGCAGGCTTTGCAGGTCAGAGGTGTGAGAAGCTCATCACCGTTAACTTTGTGGGCAAGGACTCCTACGTGGAGCTGGCCTCTGCTAAGATCCGACCCCAGGCCAACATTTCCCTGCAGGTAGGTATATGTCCTGGAACCCCTGGTTTTATCCAACTCTACCTCAACCACTCTGAAACTTGACCTTTCCACAAATGCCTAAACTGCCTCATGCTAAGTCCTTAGGATATAAGACTCTCTGCCCTCAAGGAACTTGCATTCTTTTAAGGAAAGACAGCCTGCAATTGATATAATTTGAAAGCAGCTATGCAGGGAGAGGGAGCCCAGAAAGAAGAAAGGGGAAGATTGACATGAGCCTTGAAGGAAATTAAGGATTCTGAGAAACAGAAGTGAGAAGGAAGTCTTATCTCCACAAACGGGAGAATGTCTAAGTAAAGAGGAAGGGATGGGAGAGGGCTGGGGGCGGGGGAGGGGGTAGAATGTCCTCATAGACAAGTGGGCCAGTTTTTCTAGATCATAGTTTATCAAGGAGAATACTACACAGTAAAAATCTGCTAAGGAAGCCTGAAGCTAGATTGGAAGGGTTTTAAATGTGAAACTGAGAAGTAAATATTTTATCCTAGAGGCAATAAGAAGCCCCCCTGGAGCTTCATAACCTAGGTAAACACAAACTATCAAGGAGCCCAGACCCTGCAAGGCAAGAATACCAACTTAGTGGTTAGGATATTGCTAAGATCCCAGGGATTCAACTCTGCCAATTCTCCCTACACCCTTTCCCCCCTCAAAGTACCATCAGGGATTCACAGTTTCACACGCAACTCTCTACTTGAATTCTGCTATGTCTATGAAAACATTTCTGTTGCTTTAGAATCAAAAATAAAGTGTTTTAAAGAGTCATCAGGGACATCTAGTCAAAGGAGCTCAGGAAAGATTCTCAAGCAGAATACTTCTTAACACGGAAAACAACTGGGGATTCTTCTTTGCTGATTAAATCTTTCTTCTACAATCAAATCATTTGTCAGCCAAGGATAGTTAGGACCCAGTGGTGCACGTTAGAAAGGATTTAGAGAATGTGGCTGAACTGAACAATCTCATGAAAGAACACAATGTGTTTTTCACAAGCAGAGGGATTGGTGTGAGACTCATCCAAAAGTAGGTCATACTACAATGGAGGTGGCAGAATTCTCTTCCCTGGCCAAGTCAAACAGTTCCTTTCTGAGAGAATCGGGACGCTGGAAGAAGGAATCAGACATGGAAATGGGGATAGGGAGAAGGATGGGATGGGAGGAGTAGCAGCTCACTCAGACTTTAAAAAGTTTTTCTTCTCTGACTTGGGTTTAAATGCAATTTAGCAGCTAAGATTTGTTGGGGTCTCAATGGAAAGAGTGCTGACTTGGGCATCAGAATTTTAAGTTTGAGTCCAAGGTCTGCTACCAGTATAATCTTTTGGAAGTCACCCCATCTTGGCCTCACTTTCTCCATACAAAAGAAGAGGGCATTGAGCGCTCTGAAGCACCTTCTAGCTGTAAATCCATGATCCCATTCCTCAGTGGAATGTTCAGAGGGTCTCAACCTAGCTCACACTTCTTGGAGATAGGTCTCCTCCTTGATAATCTCTTCTGATTAAGACACTGATCTCTCTAGTTCTCTCCATCTGATGTTTCCTTTTTGATGTCTTTGTTTTAATTAATTTTTCCAGCTATATATATATAGTTTTCAACAATCATTTTATGTAAGGTTTTGAGTTCCTCATTTTTCTCTCCACTTATTTGTTGTGAGCTTTGCTATTTCCTCATTCAAGGTGAGATCTCTGTCCCCCAGTCTCTGAACCGAGTCCTCTTCTTTTCTCCCTCTATATAGATGATTCTTAGCTGTATTCATTCAATAATAACTTTTCCCTTGAATCTCTGCTAAATGTCCTAAAAGACACCTAAAGACACTCTATCTGTCCCTAACACCTAAGTTCTTCTCTTTTCTTGACTTTCCCATTACTGTGAAAGGCACCGCTGGAAGTCATGCACCTTAGTTGTTATTCTGTACTCCTAACTATATCTTGTCCCCCATCTTCAGTCTCTTTCCTACTCCTGCCAATTCTATCTACGTAACATCTCTTAAGCTAGTACTATTGAAATAGTCTACTAGTTGGTTTATCAAAGTGATCTTCCAAGGGAACAGAACCAAGATGGCAGAATGGAGAAAGGAATTCCTAGAAGCTCTTCCCTAGATCACTCCAAATGCTTTAAAATTATGACTTGAACCAAAATCTAGAGTGGCAGAACCTACAGAAAGACTTTCACTCAATTTTCCTGCCCAAGACAACTTGGAAGATTCAAGGGAAGGAGCTGTTCCACCAGGACTCGGAAAGAGCCACAGCACAGCCTGGGCCATAATGAAGCCACAGCAGGAAGAACCAGCTCTAGCCTTCTAGGAACAGCCAGTAGGGTGCCTGGGACCCTGGGGGTACATGGGCCTGTGGCAGTGGGACCAGGTTACAGACCTCTCAGCCCAGAGATTGCCAAGGACAACTCAAATGGTCAGAGGGAAAATCCTGCCATACCAAAGAGTATGGAGCCTGCCTCAGCATAGCCCTGCCCCAGGAACCAGAAGCAGGTCTGCTGAGCTACCCAGCAGCTGCTTCCAGAGGTCTCTCCACTATCTCTGGGGCAGGACTCTGTTGCTTTGTCCATATTCAGATCCAGATCGCAGTCGGCCCCCATACTGCCATAGAAGAGTAGGGACCCCCGCTACAGCTCCAGGGCATAGAGAGTGACTGCGATCATCCACAGACCAGAGCACAGATCAGAAGAATAATCAGAGCCTCTCACAGTTCATTGGAGGAATTAAGGTGGGGGGGGGGGAATATCAGGGTAAGGGGAGAATTGGAGAATCCCAGCTCAAAAAAGATTTTGAAAATCAAGTAAGGGAGGTAGAAGAAAAATTGGGAAGACAAATGAGAGCAGTGCAGAAAAATCATGAAAGCCAAGATAGCAGCTTGGTGAAGAAGATACAAAAAATATCAAAGAAAATAAAGATGTTAAAAACAAGTTTAGGTCAAACAGAAAAAGCAGTCCAAAAAATTAATGAGGTGAAGAATGCCTTAAAAAGCAGAATTGGCCAGATGGAAAAGGAAATTAAAAAACTCTCTGAAGAAAACAATTCCTTCAGATGTAGAATGGAGCTAAGGGAAGCTGATGACTTTATGGGAAATCAAGAAACAATAAAACAAAATCAAAAGAATGAAAAACTGAATTGGAAACAACTGACTTAGAAAACAGAGTCATCAGAGATACCTTAAAAATTATTGGACTAGGAGCGGCTAGGTGGCACAGTGGATAAAGCACTGGCCCTGGAGTCAGGAGTACCTGGGTTCAAATCCGGTCTCAGACACTTAATAATTATCTAGCTGTGTGGCCTTGGGCAAGCCACTTAACCCCATTTGCCTTGCAAAACCTAAAAAAAAAATTTATTGGACTACCTGAATGTCATGACCAGGAAAAGAGCTTAGACTTTATTTTTTCACAAATAATCCAGGAAAATTACCCTGATATCCAAGAAGCAAAGGGTAAAATAGAAATTGAGGGACTTCATCAATCACCTCCTGGAAGAGATTCCCCCCCTCAAAAGCTTCCAGGAATTTTATAGCCAAATCTCAGAATTCTGATGTCAAAGAGAAAATTTTACAAGCTGCCAGAAAGAAACGGTTCAGATATCATGGCACTATAATAAGGATTACACAGGATTTAGCAGTATCTACATTAAGAGCTCACAAGGCTTGGAATATGATATTCAGGAAGGCAAAAGAGCTTGGATTATAAATGAGAATCAACTACCCAGCAAAACTCAACATCCTCTTCCAGGGGAAAATATGGACATTCAATGAAATAGGGGACTTTCAAACTTTCCTGTTGAAATGACTAGAGCTGAATAGAAAGCTTGGTCTCCAAGTACAGGACTCAGGTGAAGCATAGATAGGGTGGATAGAAAGGACAAATTTTGAGACATTTAATGATGTTGAACTGCTTGTATTCCTGCACGGGAAGATGATACTGATCTCCCATATGAATCTTCTGATTAGAATGGTTAGAAGGAGTTTATATAGACAAGGCACAAGAGAAGGTATGATATATTGTAAAGATGAAGTCACTGGGTGAAAAAAAGAAATGTACTAAGGGAAAGGGAAAGGAGAGGTAGAATGGATCAAAATATTTCACATAAAAGAGTAAATAAAAAGCTTTTGCAATGAAGTGGAAGAGGGGAATGTAAAGGGGAATGAATGAGCCTTCATTCTTATCAGAAATGGCTCAGAGAGAAAATAACATACACACAATAGGGTATAGAAGTCTACCTTACTCTAAAGAAAAAAAAGGGGATGGGAGAAAAGGGACTGGGGGGTATGCATGATAGAAGAGAGAGAAGATCATGGAAGGGGTAGTCAGATACAATATACTTCTGAGGGAGGGACAGGGTGAAAGAAGAGAATAGAATAAATGGGAGTGAGGAAGAATAGAATGGATAGAAATACAGTTAGCAATAGCAACTGTGGGGAAAAAATATTTAAGCAACTTCTCTGATGGACTTATGATAAAGAATTTGATCCACCCCAGAGAGAAGATAGGGTGCCTGGGACCCTGGGGGAACATAGGGCTGTGGCAATGAGACTAGGTTACAGACCTCTCAGCCCAGGGAGGAACACTTTTTTTTTTCTTTTTCTCTTTATTTTTCTTGAGGTCCCTCTATCTTTGAAGGGGGAGGGGAGATTATGTTTACTTTTACAAAAAAACTATTGTAGTAATGTGAAAATAATTTTTTAAAAAAATTATCTTCCTGAAGGGAAGGCACAGTGGATAGAACACTGGCCCTGGAGTCAGGAGTACCTGAATTCAAATCCTGCCTCAAACACTTAATAATTACCTAGCTGTGTGGCCTTGAGCAAGCCACTTAACCCCATTTGCCTTGCAAAAACCTAAAAAAAATAATAAAAAAAATTATCTTCCTAAAAGTACAGGTCTGACTGTGTCACTTCCCCTCTTCAGTAAATGCCAGTGCCTCATTATTACAATCAGTATCAAAATATCCTGTTTCCTTTTAAAGCCCTCCCCACCTTGCTAATCATCCCCCACCTTTCCACCTTCTTCATCCTGGATCTGGACTCACTTAGCTGCCTCCTGTTTCTCACTCACGCCCAATACTCCATATCCCGATTGCATTTTTACTGACTCTCTGCCATGCTTGGAATGCTCTCCTTCCTCAGATCCACCTTCTGGGTTCTTTCAAATCTCAGTCAAAATCCCACCTTCTACAAGAAGCCTTTCCTAGGAAAGTCTTCTCTGAGATTCTCTCCAAATTATCTTGTATAAATCTTGCTTGTATATAATTTTTGCATGTTGTCTCCCCCATTGGATTGAAATCTCCTTGAGAGCAAAAATTATTGTCTTTCTTAGTATCCCCATGGCTTATCATAGAGCCTAACTTATAAGTGGTACTTAATAATTTCATCTTGCCTATATTTGATTTGACTTTTGACTTTTGACTTTCCAATCCAGTATCTTTTCCACTGTCCTGTAGCTTTCATCAAGGATCCTCTAAGGATCTTCCTTAGACTTCCATGATTCATTTCACTTGTCTATTTAACTCTTGACCATCATGGTCTGCATCCATACCTATCTCTCTTTCTTAGACTTTGGGCTCTCCAATGGCAGGTACCATAACTTTTTACACTTTTGCATCTCTATCACATCTGGTATTAGACCTTGTTTGTAGTAGGGCATTTTTTAATTTAGTTCTGTCAGAACAAAGGACTCCCCTACACAAAATGACCCAAGCACATTTAGGACCATATCCTGGACCATCTAAGGATGGAAATAGTACCAGTTTCTCCCCAGATTAATTCATTAAGCTGGCTCAAAGAGTCCACTCTTTCTGGAAATCTAAATGAAAGCCAAGAAACTTTTAGTGAGAACATGAGATAGATTTGAAGTCAGAGGGTCTGTGTCCAAATTCTGCTATCTGTGTGATGTTAAGCTAGTCACTTAACCTCTCTGCACCTCAGAAAAATAAGGGGATTAAAGTCAGTGATCTCTAAGTTCTAAGCTTCCTTACAGTTCTAGATCCATGATCTTTATAATCATACTCAGCAAATTTACTAAACATCTTCCTATGTACCTGTACCATTCCTGTACCATTCTGGAATCTAGGGTAAGGCCACCACCATATTAAGAAGTCTTGCCCAACTTCAAAGTGATGTGCAATTAACTAACAGTGCCAGAGATTTTATATTAGATGCCCACTTACTCGTGTAAATCAATGAGTTCTCTAGAACATCAAAGGAGAGAAGATCACCAGGATGTCCTGTCCTCAGGATCCTCAGTGAGCTAACAAACTTTCTCCCCTTCTTGCTGATCCTTTACAGGTAGCCACCGACAAGGACAATGGCATCCTACTCTACAAAGGAGATAATGATCCCTTGGCACTGGAGCTATACCAGGGGCATGTGAGACTGGTCTATGACAGCCTGAGCTCTCCCCCCACAACAGTGTACAGGTGGGTGTAATCTTTCCATGCAGCCACCTCCAGATAACACCAAGGATAGACTGTGAACATGGCTGTCCTCACTATACCTCTGACCTCCCCGGGGAGCCAGAGGGGAGAGGAGATGGAGAAGGAAAAAGAGGAAAAGGAGGAAGATGAGCCCCCCTTGAGAGATGACACCTCATTACCATAAGATTAATGGCCAGCTGGCTACCTTTGCACTGAGTGATCTGATCAGATGGGGGAAGAGGCTGCTTAATGAGATGCCCTTTTCAAAATGTCACCCTAATCTTTTATTAGTTTAAGAAAGAAAGCAGGATGGGATTAGCATGAAACTCGATGGGAAGAGATTAGAGGGAATAAAGGACCAAGGCTGCTCACGAATACCTGAGAGTGAATTTTAAACAGGAGCATCTTGCTCAAGGACAGTTTTGCTGCAGGCATTCTCTCTTCTCCCTTCCCTCTGAAAGGAAGAAAACAGCATGTATGTGGAGGGTAGGGAGGTCAAAGAGTAGCACCTTCTTGTGGGGTCCCTTGACCTTTGGACAATCATGATGAGATCACCCCAGGTCTGGGAACTGTGGCTCATATAATTATACCAATCTTAAAGGAAGGAGTAGAAATGGAACCCATATGTTTTTGCAGCAGGAATGTAGGATTACTATAGTATTTTAAAAGAAAAGGAAAGAAATACCTCTACTTGGGTGGCATTTAATAAATATTTTTGAATAGAATTAAGGAAGGGTGGGTGTCCTGTTGTTCCCCAGGTCTACCTGCCAGTCCAGTGTTCTTTCTACTCTCTTTTATTGATGGTTTTCTCCTACATCATGACTTCAGCCCTCCATGGCCTCATGTGACTCAGGAGAAACCTCCCAGGAATTCTAGACAAGAAAATGCCTTCCTTCTTCCCCCTTCCCATATAGTATTACTCCCTGTCTCCTCATTTGTAAAACAAGGGAGTTGACTAAATGGACACAATGGTCCCTTCTGACTTCAGGTATGTAATGTAACCTCCCTGTGCATCTCTGAGCTGATTTATAAAATGAGAGTATTGGATTCAAGTCAACAAACATTTGTGAGGCCTCCACTGGGAGCCAGGTCCTGTGCTAAGCATTCCGAGCTCAAACAAAGGCACAACTGGTACCTGCTCTCAGAGTACTTACAGTCTTATTAATGGTGAGCTTCAGGTTTCTTCCAGATCTAATTCTGTGACCTCTTGAATACATTTTTAGGCCTGGCTGCCCTCTCCAAGACCCTGATAAGTTGTATTTTCCCCAGTTTTCTGTAACAAGCCCATTAAATGGGTTTCAAGGAGCAACACTCTATGGGAAGAGGGAAGAAGGAGGGCATGCCAAACATCTTAAGTACATGGACATGAAAGCATGGATGTAAAGGGAACAAGTGGAGTGTGAGGAGAAATGCTACATCCACTAAAAAGACTCAGCTCAGGGCAGGAGGAGCTGCCCAGTGGAGATGTGCCCAGTGTTAATGAACCACAATGGACTTGGTACTAGCAACCCCCCCCAAAAATGGTTCCTCTCACTCTACCTTCTTGGGCATCAAGCCCCTCATGTATAAAACAAGAGAGTAGAGTAAATGAACTGTCTTTAATCTACAGTCCCATAATAACCTAGCACAATACTCAATGTATGGTCTAATCAGGTAGAAGAAGGTATCTTGTTGCCTAGTCCTTTCACCTTAATTTTTTTTTGACTGCCATGTTGCGCTATTGATTCCTCTCACTTTATAATTCTAGATTTTTCCCCAGATTTTTTCAGACTAACTATTCTCTGGTTCTCTCCCTCTTATTGCAGAGCAGATTTTTTTTTAACCCCAAAGGAAGGAATATTATTCCTATTAAATTTCAGTCAGTCAACAAATAGTTTTTAAGCATTTAATATGTATCTGGAACTATCAGTATGTTAACCATACCTCCTAGGTTTGAGATATATGCAAATTGGATAAGGATGGAGAATATGCCTTTTCCAAGTCATTAAATAAAAGACACTAAATAGCATAAGGCCAAGCATAGATCCCTAGGACGCTTCACTCAATACCTTATTTCAAGTTAAAATCTAACTCTTTGAATCCAATCACTCCACCAGTTCCAGTTCTTCAGAACCATACCACTGTCTATCCCATATCTGTCCATCTTTTCCACAAGAATAGCATGAGAGACTTTATTATCAGTAGCATAAGATACTTCTCACAGATAGCTCAATGGTTCAGGTAGTAAAGCACCAAGCATTTATTAATTGCTTACTTCCAATAGTGCTAAGGACTAGGAATATAATACAAGCAAAAAGAAAGTTCACAAGGGAGTTTTCTCCTCACAAAAGGGAAAGGTATTATTGATACTCCTATTGATTGTCCTAGAAGGACTTCACCAATGGAAGAAGCAATAGTTCAACATGGCTGAGACATATACTAGAGTGAATCCTAAAGTCAATCTAGAGAAGCCGAGCCCTAATGTCAAAATCTAGAGAAAATTCAGTGAGGTAAAGGTGAACTTGGATTTCATTGTAGAAAGAGTTCCAGGTTAATTGAAGACCTTCATCTCACTGTGTAAACTTAGGGAAGTTACTTATATGCTTCAGTTCCCTTATCTGTAAAATGGAAGTAATATTTGTTTACCTACCTTACAAGTTTTGGAAGAGATTCAAAATAGGAAATAGATATGAGTATGCTTTGAAAAACTGAGAGCCCAATATGAATGTTAAGTATTGCTAAAAAAAGAAATGAACTTTCCTCCTCCTGACCCCGAAGCAATGATGACCATTTTCCATTTGCTAATTAGGCACTGCTATGTTTGAAGCAAGTCCTTTAGACATTTGGCTCCAAAAAAGCTCACCCTTTAGATTATTTGAGCTAATAACTAGTTTCTGTATTTTGGAATCCAAAATCAGCAATTAATTAGTTGTAGCCAACAATGCCTCTGACCTCTTCTCTAACTAGATTCCTTTAAGGCAATTCCCCCTGAACAGTTTTAGAGGTTGCACCAACTAGAGAGCCCCCACCCCGCAAAGAGGCTGAAAGAGACACAAGAACAGGTCTGGGGAGACACTAGAAAGAGCTCTGGATTTGTAGTCCAAGGATATGGATTAAACCCCAGTTCAAATCCTTAAAATCTATGTGACACTTTGGTCAAATCACTCCATCCCTCTTGGCCTCAGTTTCTTCATCTTTAAAATGAGAAGTTTAGGCCACATGCTCTCAAAGGGCCCTTTTAACTCTTAAATTTCCAATCCCATAAATGATTGCCCTTCAGCTTAGCTTTCAGAGGGAGGGAGGTCTATTGGGTGTCTCTTCTGGGAACCTCTCAATTCATTTCACACAGAAACATATAGCAGAAAGCAGAGGTTCAGCCATATGGGAGACTTCTCCTTCAAAGTGGTGTCCTCCCTGTTATTTCTATCTAACCACTTAAATGAACCATTTTATTATTGATACTCCAAGTCTTTAAGCCTCCTTCTGCAGGACTTTCTGAGGAGGGCAACCCCATTGAATTCACCATGAGTCACAAGCCTCTTTACAAATCCATTGACCATGCTTTTACCCTGCTATTGAGGGAGAGGATCTGAAGTCAAAGAGTGAGTGGGGGTCCCTGGGGCTGTGTTAGTGACCTCCCTGCCTCCAAGCCTCACTTGTCAAGGGATTGCAGGGGAAGGAGGGATTAGAGAGAACTGTGTGTGGTCTATTGCAAGGGGGGAAAATGGAAATGTAGAGAGACTGTGAATTGAAAGGATGAGTAGAAATGATCCATTGCCAAGGTCTGCCAGTGCCAGACTCATAGCAAGAACTTAATGCTTATTGACTTGACCTGGCTTTCTCTGCTTCAACATAACTGAGTGACCTAAACAAATCATTTTTCTACTCTGGGACCTTGGTTTCTTTGTCTGTAAAATGAGGGAGTTGGACAGTGTGATCTCTTTCTAATTCCAAGGTTCATTTCATTCAGTAAAGTATTACTAGGGATGATCAGTTACCCTGTGGGACTGGGATACCCACGAAACAGACTATCCTGAAAGATCAGGTCACCTCTCTTCACTCCTTATGATCCTGGCTCAGTAGCCAATTTTCTTTAGCACAACCCACAGACCCCAACACACAAGGACCAAGAAAAATCTGTAATCACACAAGTCCTTTAGCAAAAGGTCAGAGTGAGTGTTCTTCTTCCCAGAACCAAGATGTGCATGCCCAGCCCCATGAGAGTGCCCCCTAAGACCAGTAGATCTGGGGATTCTTCCCAGTTACCTCTGTTATATAAAGAAAAACCATAGAGAAAAGGAGAGAGCAAGATGAGAGGAGGACATGGCTAGATTGCCAGCATCCTGCTTACCACAGACCATAGCACATTTTTTAAGGTATTTTAAGAATTGAGAAATCAACAGACTAGATGACTTTATCCAACTTATGCCCTAGATCAGTCTTAGAAATTAATGAAGACCATAGTTAAGACTAACTGCTGCAATCTGGATGGCTTAACAGCATTAAGTAATGAGCTGTCTTCCCATTGCCTGCAGAAAGCCATCCCCAAACTATTGGAGCTTGACTAAGCCACTGCAGATAGGGTAGCTTACCACAAAGCAAGGGCCTCCACACAACTACTGACAGTTCCCAGATTTGTTTCAGGGTTAGAGCCTCTTGCCTTAATTGCTCCCCCAATCACACACACACACACACACACACACACACACACACACACACACAAACACACCTTTGTCCTCACTGGGCAGGCTCCCTAGGACCACCACCATTTCCTTTAAGAGAGATGAAATTGGAACTGAGAGGCAGTATACTAATGGTAATAATCTTCCCGGGGACAGGTGGAACAAGTGAAAAGAGTTCTAGCTATGGAGTCAGAAGGTGGATGTTCAAATCCTACCTTTGATGCTTACTGCCTATATGACCTTAGGTAATTCACTTAACCTTTCTGGGTCTCAGTTTCCTTATCTGTAAAATGAGAGGGTTGGATTTAGGTCCCTCTCAACTCTAGAAGGATGGTCTTATGCAGCATAGCCTGATTTCACACTTGTGACCTCTTTTAACCTGTTGGGCTCCCTTATTCAGGGGTGGTGAGGGACCAAGACAAGGGACAGCTTATCTTTCTGAACACCTGGGATAAAGAGGTGAGCATTCCCCCAAACACTGCTCTACCCATCTCATGTTCCCCAAGCTAGGAGATGATTAGCTTTATTCATGAACTACTCAGGAAATTCCTTTCCCAGATCTTCTGAAACAAGGTGTAGAAACCCATGTCTAGATGGGGTAAAAGGAGCTGGTCGTGGTCCTGATAATGCAGGTTTTTCACACTACCACCAAACTCCCCGCTGAGTTTATAGGAAGTTATTAATCATCTTTACCTCAGGCAACAAAATCCTCCTCCTTAGTGAATCTCTATTACCACCTAGTGGTGGGAACTTAAAGTACCCAGAGCCAGAGCTAACAAGACAAGGAGGTGATAGGTAGGGGAGAATTGAAGAAGGAATGGGGGAAGAGGAAGGGACTTCTGGGCTTGCCCCAGTCCACATTCTTTGTCCATGCTCAGTCACTCACACTTATGGAATAATAAATCCAGAATTACAGAATCAAAGAATCATAAAATCTTACCATCTTGGCAGCTCAGTGTTGCATTAAAAGGTAATCTAGAGCTCATCTAATCAAATTTCCTATCCACTACAACAATACTATCTACATTGAAGTCTACCACATCCCTGACTAGTGATTATCAGTCTGCATTTAAATGCTTAAAGTAATGAGGATCTCACTACCTCTCCAAAGGGTATCTAGTTCACAAGTGCTGCTAGGCGGAGCCTCATTGTGACTGAGATAGGTATGGTTTTGTTTTGGGTTTTTTTGCAAATGGGGTTAAGCGGCTTGCCCAAGGCCACACAGCTAGGTAATTATTAAGTGTCTGAGACTGGATTTGAACCCAGGTACTCCTGACTCCAAGGCTGGTGCTTTATCCACTACGACACCTAGCTGCCCTGATAGGTATAGTTTTGAATGGCATTAAAAATCTCCACCTGCCACCAAAATGCCTACCCCATTCAACCAAAATGCCTTCCAGAATTCCCAGTGTGAAATCACTTCTTTCAGATAAGACAGTGCCTACAGAAGTCTCCTATTAACATATTACCTAAAAACAAATTGGCTACCTTAAGCACCTATTACCATACATTCATGATGATCTGCCACACAAGAGCTAGAACCTGACCAGGTCAGGGCACCTGCCCAGTTCTCAGGCCTATCCGCAGTGCCAGGCATTCCTGTATCTTTTCTCAGTATGGAAGAGGGAAGGATGTCATTATGCTGCATAAGGAAGTTGCCCCTATACTGCTCCTTTTAGACCAGTCATTTCACTTGTCTAGACCTCAAGTTCCTCAACTATAAAATGAGGGGGTCTGACTAGATAACTTAAGGATCTTTAGTTTTAAATCTAATACTCTTCTGTAACATTTGCAAGCTATATATATATATATATATATATATATATATATATATATATATATATATATAAATTGTTTAGCCTCTTTGAGCCTTAGTTACTCATTTATAAAATGGGGTACTGATCCCCTTGGCTATCTCAAATGGTTATTGTCTCAAATGTATGAAAGCATGATTTATTTGTTGTGTTTACAGTTTACAGTGGGGACCCCAAGGATGCATACAATTTCATCTTAGGTCAGCTAAACACATTGTAAGGACCTGAGTCTGGAGAGAGGAAAGCATTTCTCATAGGGTGGAGATCACCTGTACTGAGCTCCCACACTTAGTAGGCATCAGGTTAAGGAGCCCCTGAAGGGGTCCCTGAAGGGACCTGAGGATAAGGGGAAATGGAACTGGAAGGAGTCATCAGGGGAAGAACAGATCACACACAGAGACTATATTAGTGGGGGGGGAAGGGGCAGCAGCATGCTCACTCCACTTCCATCCTTCATTTCCTGCCAAGCCACTGTCTCCAAGCATAGGCGTCTGCCAAAACTGCAGTGCTCTGGGTCTCAGGAAAGAAGCAAGGAAGGGGAAAGGACATTGTAAAATGTGTCTTGAAATGAGAGTTGGATAAGTGTTTAGTTTTTAATGTGCATATATATATATATATATATATATATATATATATATATGAATAAGGATATCTGTTACCCAGAGAATTTTAAGATTATAGATTTGGAAAGACTAGTCTCTTCAGAAACATCCCCAATTCTATGGTTATCTAGCCTCTGCTCAAACATTACAAAACAATGAGGAATGTACTACTTCCTAAAGCAATCTTTGCCACTCTGTTTCTGTGGTGGTGTCTTTTTATGTAAGAGTGTCTGTCTCTCTGTATACATGGATCAAAACATGGTTTTTTTGTGTATTTGTATATATGCTCAGCAGGAAAGAGAGTGTTTATGAATATATGTGAATGTTCACATAAATATTTAAGATAAGGGATTAATGTTCATTCCCCTCTTCCACTACTCCTCCAACATTTTCCCAGGATCTTGTCACCCCCTTTCCCTCTTATTTTCCTGTTTTCTGTTACTTAGTCTCTTCTGAAATAAGATCTTAACAATAATAATAACAATAATAACAGCAGATTTGAAGATTGGGGGGGTCTATTTTTCATCAAAGGACTTTCTTTTTTTGTTTGTTTGCTTATTTGTTTTTTGCAAGGCAGTGGGGTTAAGTGACTTGCCCAAGGTCACACAGCTAAGTAGTGTCTGAGGCTGGGATTTGAACTCAGGTCCTCCCAACTCCAGGACTGGTGTTCTCTCCACTGCACCACCTAATTGCCCCCTAAAGGATTTTCTTAATGAGAATTAAATAATGTCTTGCCAGAGAAGTCTTAGTCTGAGTTAGGTAAGGCTGATCACAAGTGTCATAGAACCAATCTCAGAGCATCCACTGCACCTCTTAGGGGAGAGACTACAACTAAACTATCTCAAACTCAATTCAATTCATTGTGCATTTATTAAGACCTCCTATGGAAAAGTTTTAAACCATATCCCTCTCTTAGGAAAGGTAAGGATAATGAGTTGACACCGCTCTTTCCATTTGTCCCAAGGCTATTTTCCAATCGTCCAGTTGCAAAGATTTAGAAATGTAACTTGTACATTGGAAAAGGCAAGGCAGCAAACATTTAATTAGTATTTACTTGTTCCAAGCACTATGATAATGCTGAGGTTACAAGACCAAGCAAAAAGAATGACAGACCCAGTCTTTAAGGAACTTAGAAGACAATACACAAAAGTGGAGCTGCTGAAGGAATAGGTGTCCCAAGGTTCTCCCCTGCCAGGGAGGATGATTGTTACAGGGTGAGCGACAGTAGTTTATGAAAGAAGTTCCAAGGTGAGAAGGCAGTGGAGACATGGTGAAATTTCCAGAGAAAATTTTATTTGGATCAAGATAAACCTGAATTTCACTGTAGGAACAAGAGCACAAAGCCAGCAGGGAGAAGATCTGTCCATCTCATTGTTCAAGCCTAGGGAAACCATTTACATAGGCTGTGTTTCATTTATTTTTATCTGTAAATGGAAATCCTGTAATACCTGTCTACCTACCTTACAATGTTTGGGGGAGGATCTAGTGAGATAATAAATATAATTGTGTTTTGAAAAGGCTGAGCACACAAAACAAATATAAAAGATTAGTATCTGCTAGGAAAAAGTGGAACTTCCTTTTCTTGGCACTGGAGCCTGATGATTACTTTCCAATTTGTTTTCCTGGTACTACCTTGTTTGAGTCAAGTGCTTCAGAAGTTTGGCCCCAGAGATGTTCACCCTTTGAATTATTTGAGCTAATGACCAATTTGTAACTTTGGAGTCAGAAATCCAAACTCCACCTAAAACCTGGCTCCCTCTTCCCCTCCACAAGTCAACCCCCTTGCCCAGTTTTAGAGGTTGTTCCTCTACCCTACAAAAAGCCTGAGATACCTGAACAGATTTTCTATCTGGGTAGATACCAGAAAGAACCCTGGATTTGAAGTCCAGGGATCTAAACTCACATCCCACATGAGACAAATTATGGGGTGTTTCCTGGGCCCACCCTAGGAAAGGAGTGGGAAGGACTACAAAGGCAAAGGTAAATGTCATTGCCCTCAAGAACTTTATGTTACACAAACAAATGCCAAAAAAAGAGTTGAGCACAACTTTTTTTGTATCCAATAGTAGACTTGTCAATGAATGTATTCTATCAATATAAGAACATTATTTGTTAAGGGCGTGGGGAGAATGGATAATAGGAAAAGAACACTGGCCTGACTTCTGAGTTCCTGGTTTTTTGCTACCCTATGGTAGCATGTCTTAGCTGCTTCCTCCTAAGTATCTCTTTTTTATTTTTATTCTCTCTCATCTCTTCCCAGTGTGGAGACTGTGAACGATGGGCAGTTTCACAGTGTGGAGCTTGTGATGTTAAACCAGACCTTGAACCTGGTGGTGGACAAAGGAGCCCCCAAGAGTTTGGGCAAACTCCAGAAACAGCCAACAGTTGGCACCAACACTCCCCTCTACATTGGAGGTAAGAAGCTCTCTAACTCTTGTCCCAAACTCAGGTTGTCACTGAAACCACCTTCCCTCAGCTAGCAGTACTTTCTCCCAACTCCTCACTCCCAACCACAAGGGGAAGTCCTCTACATCAAGGCAACCCTTTCCCAGAAAGCCAAGTCACTAGACAGAAGGCACAGTGCCTTAACCCCTTCTGTTCTTTCTTCTCTATTGGCAAAGAAACAAGCACCATAGATTGTCACCTGATTTTAATGCAATCCATTACAATACAGATATTAATGTAAAACCCTTACAAGTAGGAATTGTTTCATTATGAGTATATGGGATATATATGGATTATACATATACATATCTATATATGTGTGTATGTATATATCTGGGGGAGGGGTGTATGTGTCTATGTTTTTGTTGCTCAGTCCTTTTGGTCATCTCCAATTCTTCTTGGCCCTATTTAGTGGTTTTCTCAGCACAGATACTGGTGTGGTTTGGCTTTTCCTTTTCTAGCTCATTTTATAATGACATTGAGGCAAACAGAGTTAAGTGACTTGCCAGGGTCACAAGCTAGTACATGTCTGAGGTCAAAAAGATGAGTCCAGTACCCTATCCATCATACTAATTACCATGTGTGTGTGTATATGTGCATGTATGATGGATATACACACATAAATATATACACACTGTCATACACACAAATCCCTCCAATCTTCATTGACACAAAATAGATATTTAATAAATGCTTATTGATTGACTAATTGAATGGTTAACCCCTTTCTATCCACTAAGCAATAAGAATACAAGTACAAAAAGCAGACATTTTGTGGGGAGGGAACATGGAGGGAGGAAAGGAGGCAAGGCCATTGGCCAGAAAGAAGAGATATTAGAGAATCTAGAGTCAAGTGAAATATGGCTAAGGCTTTTCCTGAATTTTGTGGTCCAGGAGAGGACCTCAAGATGAGTTTTTTTCTGGAACAGGAAAACTATTACCAAGGAGGAGAAGGAAAGTTTAAACAAAACAGTCTCTGTCCTTAAGGAATTTTAAGAGATTATGCCCAAGTTTCCCTCAAATTTGCCACCAGGTGTCCCTCAGACTTACTACAGACTTATGTTTTCCCATTGCCCTTTGAAGAGGCATAGCTGCTTCCTCCCCCCAGATCTTATCTTATGATTTCAGCAATTTTCAGAATCAATGACACAAGACCAGATAGCTTCCGTTTCCATAAAGAGGTAATAGCTGAACCCAGCAGGAGTTGGCCTGAAGGGGAAATAGAAGAAAAAAGCATCTTGTTTTCACCCTGGTAGCTAGTAAATTTTCAGACTTAGAAACAATGTCAGATTAAGATTTTTCAACTTGGATTTTGCTAATTGGAAAAATGCCAAGTTCAGTTTCGATTTTCTCCTCTTAATCAATCCTTTATATTCTGACTGCAAAGGACTCATAGTGTAGCAGAAAGGGGAAGTCAGGGGATACAAGTTCTAGTCATACATCTAATCTCAGGTCTAATAAAGGTTTCCTAAATCTTCTAAACTCTCCAAACCTTAGATTACTTAACTATAAAATGAGGATAACAATGCCTCTCTCACCTACCTTTGTACTCACTTTTGAGAATATGCAAAGAGTATATGCTAAAAGACTTTAGGAGATACAAAGGCAGAAAAAAGCAGCCACATTACTCACATTTGCAATTGGGTAGAACAGGACCTTTTCTCTGCAGTATTACTCTGGGAGAGAAGAAACCCAAGCCAAGAAGACCTGGGTTCCAGGCCTGCCTCAGACCTATATTGGCTATATGAAAACTCATTTTTTTTCAATTGTTATTTTATCTTATTTTTTCAGTTACATGTTATGAAAGTTTTTCAACATTCAAACATTTGCAAATGCATATTTTTAAGTTAACATAATTTTCCTCCACCTCCCCTCCTATTCCACTCTCCTAGGCAGTAAACAATCAGGTGAATATTGTACATAAACATTTGTGTTTAACATGTTTACAGATTAATCATTTTCAGTAGTAGGAATTAGGATTGGGGGGGAACCATGAGATAGGAAAGAAACACATAAAGAGGAATTTTTAAAAAGTGAATATAATGTTTATTCAGATTCTGTAGGGTTTGTTCCTTTTGTTTTGTTTTTTGTTTTCTTCCTCTGGATGGAGATAATATTGTCCATAGCATATCTCCTAGGGTTGTCCTAGCTCTCTGAACTGCTGAGAGCAGCTGCTTCCATCAAGGTTGATCAGCTTACAATGTTTTTGTTCTGCTTCCTTTACTCAGCATCAAACTCATTTATTCTTTCAGTGTTTTTGATGACTTCCTAAGACTGTAAATTACAGAGAAAATATGCAAAGTGCTAAGAGTAATTTCTTAATCTGGAATTTTCCTTTAACAATGAAATTCTAGGTTCAGTTCCTATTATTGTTGTTCATACTATTTGTCCTTCATTCTCAAAGAAGACCACGACATCAGGGAGGTGATACTGTGACAAGCACGTGAGTTGGATCTGAGTGAGGGGGTGCTGTGTTAAGTCACCAGTCTCACTTTCTCCTCCAGAGTCATCTGGGTCCAGTGGTCAGATATGAGCCATATGGAGATGACCGTGAGGCTTAAGTGACATACCACGGTCACATAGCTAGTAGGTGTTAAGTATCTGAGGCTGGATTTGAACTCAGGTCCTCCTGAATCCAATTGGTGCTCTCTCCACTCTATTCCTATTACCTATGCCTTGGAACTGAGGGGGCTCAGGTCAGGTATAATGGATCTATATCTACTATCTCTCTAGGAATACCCACCAGTACAGGCCTCTCAGCCTTGCGCCAGGGCACAGACCGAACCCTGGGTGGGTTCCATGGTTGCATCCATGATGTCCGCATCAACAACGAGCTCCAGGATTTCAAGACCCTGCCCCAACAGTCCCCAGGCGTTTTCCCTGGCTGCAAGTCGTGTACCATCTGTAAACATGGCTTATGCCGCTCTGTGGAGAAGGGTAGTGTGGTCTGTGAGTGTCACACAGGTTGGACAGGGCCATTGTGTGATCAAGAAGCTGGAGATTCCTGTCTCGGCCACAGGTGAGTCTCTTGGAGACCAGGGACACTGACCTTGGCACACTCTCCTTTGGACTCAGAGTTTAACCTCTCTCTCCCTTGCCTGATCTTGATCCCCACCCTTTCCCCCTCTTCAGAGCTCTTAGGTGACAAAGGGGAAGGGAGAAAGAGAAAATGAGAGAGAGAGAGAGAGAGAGAGAGAGAGAGAGAGAGAGAGAGAGAGAGAGAGAGAGAGAGAAAGAGAGAGAGAGAGAAAGAAAGAGAAGATGCTCTTTGATAGAAGAAGGTACTAAGGTTAGAATTCAGGAAAAACTTGCCCAAAGTATAAATTATGACTAAGTAGTGACATTGATTCTTTAATGAACAAACTCAAAAGTTATCTGTCCAGATGAGTGTTATGTCTTTCTATGGCCCATTCTTTCAGATAGATACATAGATATCTATATAAATAGAGAAGCACATGTGTTTACACTTAAACACAAAGAGTCATTTTAGTGATGAAATAGCCAGAAGTGTTCAGAATCAGTTCCAGTGAATTAATAGAGTTGGTCAAAATGAAGAATCCAGATCTGAGTTTGAAACTGATTATATACCAGGCACCTTATGTGACTTTTAAACTGACTCTGCAAATGACTGCAGAAGAGGTCTCTTCTCTAGCATTACTTAAAAATAAGATAGATCCAATCCCAAAAAGAAAAATTTAAAAATAATATTATTTAAAAATAAGAAAAATAGAAATTTTTTATGACCATGAGAATTTTATATCAGGTATGTAAGACTAGTTCAAGATTAAGAGTAACAAACTAGTTCAGTACAAAATGCAGATGGTAACAAAAAACTTTTTTTAAAAATAGGATTATATATGTGAACATATGTAAAAAATGAAAAATCCATTTATTTATGATAAAAACACTAGGAAGTAATAGAATTTTAGGATTTTTCCTTGACTCCATAAAACATTTTATTTTAAACCAAAAGCCAACATGGACAAATATTAGGAGCATTCCCTTTAGTATACATATGCATGTGTGTATATATGTACATATATATATGAATGTATATGACATCTACTTCCACTGTTCTTAATTTGATATACTAGAAATTCTCATAATTTCAATAAGACAAGAAAAAGATATTAGAGGTAATAACACTGGAAGAGATCAAATGTAAGGGGTTGAAATACTGTTTACAGATATCATGATAGTATAGCTATAAAATTCAACTACTTCAACAAAAAAAAAATAGAGAAGCTAGGATCATAGATCTAGTGGGTGAGATTAACAAAATCATTTCTTTTCTCATTTACTAGCAATAAAGACTAAGAAAACATAAAAAAGAAACCCATGGACAATAACAACAAAAAAACTAGTTGAGAATTATTCTACCTAGAAATAGACATGACCTACATCAGGAAAACTTGGAAAATAGTGATTGAAATAAAGGAAGACTTAAATAATTGGTGAGGCATTCAATGTTTATAGATGAGTAAGATTAATATAGTAAAAATGACAATCTCTCCAAACTAGTCTATGTGTTTAATACAATACCAATTAAATATCAAACTAGGGAAAAAATCGTTATTTCCCATTATATGATAAAACAACACACACCCAGAAATCTTAAGGAATGTACCAAGAGAAAGGAAGGCAGGGGGTCAGAGTCATTGGGAAATAGTGAAAAGCATATTGCACTCCCAGGTTATAATGCATATTACAAAGAGTTTATCAGAACTATGCAATATATAGAACAGGCAATAGAGAACTAGATCAGTAGAATAGGTACTTCAGATATCTAACCAAATATGTATAAGAGATTAGTGTTTGATAAGCCTCTAGGAAATAAAATCTTAGAAAAGAATCATTATTTGATATGTTGGAAAAAATAGGTAATAATTTGGTGAAAAATGGATTTAGAGTTGTAGCTTATATTTTTTTAATATCTGAATGAATTACTGCTGGATGATGAAAGAAGTATAAAAAGATGAAAAAATTGTTAAAAGTATACTTATCTTCAGTAAGGGAAATGGTTTTTTCTGATCATTAAAATTAAGAAATAGTATACAACTAAAATCAATATATTTAAAAGAAAAATAACAGATTGGGGGAGATATTTTTGGCAAATATGGCAGATAAAAATTTGACATTTTAAATATGTAATGAATTGTTAAAAATGAACAAAGTTCACTATATATAAATGTCAAAGGACAAATAATTTTCAAAAGAGGAAACAAAATGTTACTAATTCTTTAAGAAAAAAACTCACGTCTTCACTAATAAGATACAAATTAAAATGACTTTGAACTACCACTTCACACCTGTCAAATTCATAAAAATAAAAATGAAAAGTAATTAGAATGGTAGTAGGATAATGGAGAGATGAGGAGAAACATTGCTGGCAGAATTCCAGACTTGTAAAATCTTTTTGGACTGCAATCTGGGAATACAAAGAAAAAGTTCCTAAGCAACCCCAATGCAGCCAAAAAAAAAAGTTAGCAAAAAAAGTTACCCTTTGGCCCATTAATTCCATTATTGAAAATATACTCAGAGACAGAGACAGAGATCCATTCAAAGATTTTCATAGCATTATATGTAACTACAAAAACCTACAAGAGCCAAAAATACCTGTGCTTATTCATATAGTTCTGGCACTTATTGCCTGTTGAGTGATGGTGGCAGGAGATTAATTTGATCAAGATTGATACATTAATTGTTGTTCCATTGAGACTTACAAGTATGAGGAATACAAAGAAATCTGGAATCTTTATGAAATAAAACAAAATGAAAAGAAAACTAGAAGATTAGGATATACACTATTGAGCATGTGAGGGGATAGTGCAGAGAAGAATGAATGAACAGAGAATCCTGATAGGGATTTGAGAGGATACTGAAAAATTGTTAAGAAATTTTATACATTGACATAAATTTATTTAAATGTGAATAGTTATATGCATGTTGTTCAGTATTAAAGCTCACTAATCTTATTTTGTTTTAAAAAATAAGAAACATACATACTCATCTATAACTCTGAAGGAGTTAAGACACCCAGATTGTGCTTACTCCCAAATTCTAGTATATAAGAATTTCATTTAACCCCAAAACAGTTATCTATTTAAGAAACTTGATTGTGCTTTATTGGGCTTAAGGCCTGTCCTTGTCCCAAGGACTGGGCCCAATCTAACAGTTTGCACTGAGTAAGGCCTTCTGAGTCACTCAACCTAAGAAGGGCCACCACTGGTGCTGCTAAACTTGAACCTGTGTTCTCTCCTTCCCAACCCCCCCCCTTCTCAGGTGTGTTCATGGAAAGTGTTTGGCTTCAGGCTCTACATACACATGCAAGTGTGCCGAGGGTTACATGGGAGCCTCTTGCGACCAGAAGAATGACTCAGTCAGCCTCTGCCGGGACTTCAAATGCTACCATGGGCAGTGCCACATCTCTGAGAGGGGGCAGCCCTACTGCGAGTGTGAGCCTGGCTTCAGCGGGGAGCGCTGTGAACGAGGTGGGCCATCCTTGAGCTCCTGGGATCTGGAGTGGGGCATCCTAGGAACAGCATGTTCTCATTAAAATAGGGGAAAGAAAGGGAAAAAAATTTAATCAGAAACATCTGATTTATATACAATATTTCACAACCATGATCTTCCAACTTCTGCAAAGAATTGGGAAGAAGCATCTCCTCATCTTTTCTTTGTGGTCAGTCTTAGCCTTAGCATTCAGTTTCAGTTTTTGTTGGTGGTGTTCTTTCCATTGACTTTGTTACTGTTGATGTACATATTGCTTTGCTGGTGCTGCTCACTTCACTTTGTATCAGGGTTGTCTTCCCATTCTTCTGTCCATCAGTTTTTGCAGCACAGTAATAGTCCATTACATTTAGGTCCTAAATTGGTCTGACCATTCCCCAAATAATGGGCCTCCATTTTGTGTTTCTATTCCTTGGAACTTGTTTTAAGAGTTGGAGGGCTATGTAAGCCCCTCAGGATCTAGGATTTCACTGTCCAGGGGAGCACTGGAAAGATTTGGGTATTGGGTCTTCTGGAAAAGATAAAACATCAGCTTAAGAGTTCCTTCAAGAAACATTTAACACATTCCTAATTTGTACTTTAGATACATAGATAATACAAAAAATCCTCTGAGTCATTAAAATTTACAAGCAAAAAATAAACAAACCACAAACAAAAACAATTCACAACAAAGAAAAGTTGTAAATAAATAAATAAATAAACAAAACCAAAAAAGTAGCTGAATAAGACAATTATTAAAGAAAATTTACAGAGTAAGGATGAATTTTATGAATTTTATCTTGTGAGACACCTTCCCCAAGGAACCAGCCTATAAGCATCTCTGGATCCAATCCCAACTGTCAGAATTCGACAGTTGATCGTTGATCGGGCTCCCTCCCTCCTTCTCTCTTCTCTCTCTCTCTCTCTCTCTCTCTCTCTCTCTCTCTCTCTCTCTCTCTCTCTCTCTCTCTCTCTCTCTCTCTCTTTCTTTCTCTCTCTCTCTCTCTCTCTCGTGATTTCATCCTTGTGTGTTCCTTCCACCAAAGCAGACCAGAAGACATCTCTGTCAGAAGATAGTTTTCAAGACAGACTATTATGTGTCAGACTTCTCAGTGGTGCCTCTCGGAAGTTAACTAGACTGGTCCATATTTGGAGCCTTTCTGTGTGGTCCATGCGAAGGCTTATTATATGCTTCACTTGATCTTTGAGGGCCATGGGCCACTTCCAATTCATGATGAAGCATCGGAATAGCATGTTCTCATTAACAGTAAATGGTTTCTTTTGGTTAGTGTCCACATTATGGAATTAATTTAGAGATAACCTCTCTAAAATTGGCCTCTCTTATTTCAAGATAGATTGCCTCCCAGAAACTCTGATTGCTTCCAGAGGACCAGGTCACCATTTTCCTTCAGACAGCCTCCCCGTGCTAAGAGCAGAACCAGAGTCCTATTTACTA
Source organism: Macrotis lagotis (assembly GCF_037893015.1). Taxonomy (NCBI): domain Eukaryota; kingdom Metazoa; phylum Chordata; class Mammalia; order Peramelemorphia; family Peramelidae; genus Macrotis; species Macrotis lagotis. Next base: position 377,082,367 of record NC_133658.1, read on the forward strand.
TCCATTCTTTGTACAAAGCAGAGGAATATAGCATAGGAAATAGGGTTGCTAAGATTGGAGTCAAGAAGACCTGGGTTCAAATCTTTTCTCTGACACTTAATGAGATTTTTTAGATTACCTAGCTTATATGTTTCCTAGGCAGTCTACATTGGTGAAGGGAATTCCTACATCCAAGGAATGTCCCAGGAAATCACAGATTATTTGTGTAAATAAGATAAAATTATACTCTTAAAAAATTAATCTCTCCTCTCCCAACTTGGGGGAGGATTTGGGGATTCCATACTAGGTTGATGTAATAGTTTTCTCTTGATATTTTTTTCTTCTTTATTCTTGCCAGTGGGAATAATATGAGAATAAGATTAAATATGATAAAAATAAGAGTAAAAATAAGAGTAAAAATGAAAATTATTCAGAAAAGGGGGGGAAATTATTTCTAACACTTTTAATGGAACTTGAGTTTCATGATCATAGATGCTCTCCCTAATTCTTTCCCTCTTGCTACTGATTCCATCTTACCTTTGACTGTCAGCTTATCTTAAAAGCTTAGGAGGCATGGGTTGCTTATTGGCAGGTAGCTTTATTGAAAGATGAGGCAGAAGAGACAGATGTGCACTGTCCACAAATGGTAATTACCACCCCTAAGCATGCCACCTGTCTATGGGAAGGAATATGCCAAGTTTCAGAGTGTCATTTCAAAATTATCATCATGCCCATCTGGGCACCCTAACCAAGCTTGTGCCTGCCTCCTTTGTCCCCACAGAGAGCCCATGTCAGGGGGAGGTGGTGCGAGAGGTGATCCGCCGGCAGCAGGGTTATGCATCATGTGCCACAGCTTCCAAAGTGCCCCTGATGGAATGTCGTGGGAGCTGCGGCAATCAATGTTGTGTTCCCATACGCAGCAAGCGGCGGAAATACGTCTTCCAGTGCACAGATGGTTCCTCATTCGTGGAGGAGCTGGAGAGACATGTGGAATGTGGGTGTCACAAATGCTCCTAAGCTCGTTCTCCCCAAATCTCCACCACTTTGAGGAGGCAGGCACTGTCAGACATCAGCTCAGTGGGGATGTCAAACATGGGACCTTGTGACTTTGAGTGAAGAGAAAGAAAAAGAAGAAAAAGAAGAAGAGAAATATTAAGTATATTGTAAAATAAACAAAAAATAGAACTTATTTTTATTATGGAAAGTGACTATTTTCATCTTTTATTATATAAAGTATCACACCATTTGGGTATATGTATCATATAGTGAGTTATTTTTACGGAGGTTTTTGTGTTGTTGTTTTTTTTTAAATTTTAAGAAAATGACTAATAAAAAATTTTAAAAGGATAATAAAGAAGTCATAGCCTGCCCAAGAAATAGGGAAAAGATTATATGCTTAAACAGTAGTCTCAGTGGAGATCCAGGCAGTACTGAAGCCCTAAGTGAGAACCATAGAGGAAAAATAGAAAGGAAAAACTCTTTCCCTTCCTTCTTCTTTGTTTGCTTCCTTCCCTCCTTCCTTAGAACTTCCTAGATCCCAAGAAAACCAGGCTAAAACTGGTCAGTATTCTTGCCTTTGACCTTGATATCCTCCTGAGTTTTTTTCCTGCTCTCAGCCTTTCTATAACATTGTATTCTGACCTGGCCCCAGTCATTTGCCTCATCTCCTCACCTAAACTCTAGACCCCATGGGGCTTGAGATCTCTTTCTCATCATGTGTAGAGCTAAGCTCTCCCATACAATCACTATTTCAAGCCAGAAGCCTGTTGGACAGCTCTGCAATGTCAATCAACAAGCATTTATTAAATGCTTACTATTTGCCAGGCACTGCACTTAGTAACCACTACAGATTTAAATTAAAAAAAGATAGGAAAAACTGTGGATCATGGGGCCTTAGAGCATCTTCCTGAAGACTAGCTAAGTATTGCTCTGTCCCTATTTCCCCAGGGAGCTCTTTGTCTCCTATGTTTCATATATTAGAATAGGCAGCCTACATATTTGCTATGGTGCAAAAATACCATAGAATTATAGAATTTCATAACTTTTATTCAGCCCCCTCATTTTACCAATAGAGAAACTGAGGGTCAGAGAGGGGCAATAATCTGTTCATAATCACAGGACTAGTTGGAACTCAGGAGCTTTCCTCCTTTGCTAGCCGACAGAACAACCAGAAAAAGCAATGACCTTAGACACGTCCCCTTTTTTTTTAAAACACACACACACACACAACCTTCCCTTCACTTCATCATATCTGTGTCAAAATTTTTCCATCATAGGTCTAAGAAACTACCTAAACTACTTAGGTACCCCTGGGAAACTCTTATGTTTTTAGTTTGGCTAAAACAGCCATGACATAGACCCTCTGAGAAGGTTAACAAGAGGTGCCAGATAACTTTGGGATTAAGGAATTAGTCCAGGTCCCAGAAGATCCTGAACCAGGCCATGTTTAAAGGCTATTTCTCTGTCTCAGTAACTAGTTTTAATATAAAGAAGGAAATTTAAAAAGATGCTTTATAAAAAATTATATAATGGTGCCACTGACCCGTATGAACTTGTGTTTGTTTTTGTTTTTAATTAATGGACTGTCATATTCTGATGTCATTTTAAATAAATGGTTGGGTTACAGAGGGGCCATCACACTCTCTGATGAATACTGTGACTTAATATTATTCTATAGTGTGCTTTTCTTATTAATTTTGGTCTTACCCTACCTTGGAGTGTCTGAATTGGTTTGTTTTCTGAGGCTAAGACTCTTCTCCCTGTTCAGAGGACTTTGGCAAAAAAAAAAAAAAAATCAGGAGAAAACTGATTGCCTGACTCCAAGACTAGGGGATTGAGAATTATGCCTAACTGTTAGGAAAGAAAGCTCATGCCCAGAGCAGATGAAATATCCCTGGAGCACAAGGAGCCTGTCCCATGGTCTTTTGAGATTTCTTCTGCCCACTTTAGAGACATGCAGACAGTGGGACTAGAGTGAATGCTACAAGACCCTACAGAGCCAAAGGGTAGGGAAGATAATGTGGAGTAAGTTTGTGGTGGGAGTATACTGAAAGTGATGGTGAATCAAAGAGAAAATTGGAAGGTTAGATGGTAGCCAAAATCTGACAGACCTTTGGGTTTGGGGTTTTTTTTTTCCTTCTGATTCTGGAATGGGAGGTTCAGTAACTGTTAGTTCATGGTTTGAGGCTGGGGATAAATTTATGGGCAAGAGACCTAAATCATTCTCACCAGTCAAGGATGCCTACAGACTGTGCTGAAAGATGCCACTGGCATGGACTCTAAGACTAGCCCAAAGTGAGCAAGGATGTATAAGCAGACAGTGGGTAGCATTATCTCCCCTTGATCCCTGTTCAAGTACTGGAAGGGAATTTTTGAAGTGTCCATGTTCAGGACTGGAGGAGAGAGAAGAAAACTCCCAAGCTTCCAAAAGCTCCAACTTAAATTGTAAAGGCCATTTCCCAACACCTTGGCAGATGATCTTATTTTAATTTAATTTAGCTCAATAAACGTTAAGTGCCTATTATTTACAGAGCATATATTGAGTACCGGGGAGATAAATGGATTAAATGAAACATGGCTTCTATCATTGAGATTATAGAAACACAGACACATGTAATGATTTCATGTTAAGTCCAAGAGAAATGAAAAGGGGTTACATGAAATCTAAAGGGAGAGAAAGCTACCACCTATGATTTCAGAGATGATTTCATCAGAGTAGTTTGTCCTGGTGAAAAGAGAGCAGAATTTTGAGTTGGAGGTCCTAGGTTGAATTTCAGATCTGACACATTAGCTGGTGAAACTTTAGGCAATCACAGTGAGACCACAGTTCTTTCATCTACAAAGGAAAGCAACTGATCTCTACAGGTTCTTCCAGGTCTAGACCCTATGATGCTAGAAAAGATATTTGAAGTGGGCTTTAAAAAAGGAAAGATAGCAACCAAGGGAAAAGACAGCATTCTACAGAATAGGGAGGAGCGTGTGAAAAAAATTCAGAGGCCTGACGATACAAGAGGTGCACTGGAGAGAATAGGAAAGATGGCAAATTGTCCAGTTTACCCAGAACATTGAAGGAAATATTGTTGTATGAAAATAAAGATGGAAAAGTAGGGTAAAACCCCAAGATGGTAGAGGGCCTTGGATGGCAGTCAAAGCAGTCTAAACTTCATTCAGTTGACTAATAGGGGAGAGATTTGAACATAGAAGTGATATGACCCAGTTCTATGATTAAGTAAAATTAGTCTTAGCAGAGGTATTTTTTTTCTGTTGATGCAGGAACCCATAGATTGTAGTGAACCTAAATGCTAGAAACTGGGAAAGGGCTCTTAATGAAGTGTCCTAAGGACACTAGTTGAACCCTGTGGATTAATTCCTTAGGCCAATGGTTTTCAAACATTTTCAACTTGGGGTCTCTTACATTTTTAAAAAATGATTAAGATCCATAAAGAGCTTTTGTTTATGTGGGAGATTACTATTGATGTTTACCATATCAGAAATTAAAATTGATAATTTTAAAAGATATTAATTCATTAAAAAATAGCAAGCCCATTAAGTTCACATAGCATTTTTATGAAAAATAATTATTTTCCAAAGCAACAATAATTTAGTAAAAGAGGCATTGTTTTATATATATATATATATACATATATATATATATTTGTAAATCTCTTTAATGTCTGGCTTTGATAGAAGATAGTTGTATATTCTCATATCTGCTTTCTGCATTTAATCTGTTATATTGTTTTGGTGGAAGTATATGAAGAAAATACAACCTTACACAGATATGTACTTTGAAAAGGAAGTAATATTTTAATAGACAAATGATGTCTTAGTATTATTGAGAAAAGAGTTGTGATCTCAGATGGAGTCTCAGGGACCTCCAGGGCTCCATGGATCATACCTTAGGAAATAGAATTATGTTCCCTAATATAATATTACCTTATCTCATGGTGCCACTACCTTGCATAAACTTGTGTTTTGAAAACCTTCATCCCAACTGTCAGTATTCTCACAAAGGCTTCTCACAAGGAAGTAGTGAGGTGGAACAATTGCAGAGGTCATAGAGACCATATATTCTCTACATGCACTTTTTATTGACTTTGCTTAGTGTGAGTCTCAGTCCAGTGTTGGTTTTACTTTGCATGCCTCATACTGGATATAAACCAGAAATAAGCCATTGCTAGTTATGCTACTTGCTCAAAGATTTATAATGGTTTCTCACTGCCTCTATGATAAAGCCCAAACTTCTCAATCTACTGTTCAAAGTATTTGACAACATGGACCCTACCTACATCCTTCCACTTTCACATCTCACCAAACCCTTAGGAAAACTATTCCATTCATATTTTTATTAATCCCCAGACTGGCCTGCCCAGTTTCTACTTCTTTGTTTTTGCTGCTATGGAGATGTCCTGCCCCGCCCCCCCAGGCCTGGTCAAACCCTACCAGTCTTTCAAAGTCCAATTTTTAATCCCATTTTGTGAGAGGATACTAGGACCATAGATTTAGAGCTAGAAGGGACCTCAGAAGTCATCTAGTCCAATTCTTCATTTTAAAGATGAAAAAACTGAATCTCAGAAAAGTTGGGACTAGCCCAGGATCACACAGGTTATAGTGGTTGAGTCATAGTTGAGCCCAGGTTCTGGGGATCCAAATCCAGTGCTCTTGACATGCCATGCTTTCTTTGTCCACTCTGTGTTGCCCCTTCCTTTCTCTGAATGCCCATGGTGTTACTATTTGTATATTCATCTCGGCATGTGATTACAGACAGCCTTGCTCTGTTACCTAACTGTTCCTTCCACAAAGACTGTAAGTTCTTCAAGGACAGGGAACTCACACCTCTCTTGTACTTCTTACAGCACCTGGTACTGTGTTGAACACATTATAGGTGCTTAATAAAGATAAATTGAACTAAGTTGAGTTGATTTAAGTTGAATTGAATTGAACTGAACTGTACTAGACTGGAAGATATTAACAGATTCTCCTGGGATAGGTAACTTGGCACCACATGGAAATAGTAGTGTTTGTTTTGTTATAGTCTTAAAAACAAAAACAAGGAACACAGATGATGTATTAAAAAAAAAAAAGCACTCATATCACTAACTTCCTGAATCCTATTAAAAGAAATCCTCTCTTAGTCTGATGGAGTGCCAGGCCCTCCTCCTCAAGGATGGGGCTTTGTGTTCCTTTGCTAGAGGGGAGTTGTTGGTCCAGAACCCTTGATTGCCACCTTCACATAAGTCTAGTATCACTAATTTCCATTTTCCCAGTCATAGATACTCAGGGGCTTTGGGAGGCAGAATTGGGGGCCAGAGACCCTTCTCAAAACCCCCCTTCTTTAGGAAGGAGGACATATCATTGATTTAGAGCTGAGAGGAACCTCAGAGGCCAGAGGATGCTGAACCTCTTGTTGGAAGACACCTCATTTAATCCATAATTTTTATAGATGAGAAAATTTAAGACTCAAAATGAGGTTAAGTGACTTGTCAAAAGATCACATGGGGTGGCTAGGTGGTGCACCGGCCCTGGAGTCAGGAGTACCTGAGTTCAAATTGGGCCTCAGACACTTAACAATTACCTAGCTGTGTGGCCTTAGGCAGCCACTTAACTCCATTGCCTTGCAAAAAACCTAAAAAAAAAAAAAAAAAAAAAAAAAGGTCACATAGATATTAAGCACAAGAGGCAGGATTTCAATCTAGGTCCTCTGACTCCAGAACATCAGTTTCCTGAGGCCAGTAATCCCAGGCTTAGTACTTACCAGTGGTGGAAGCTAAATAGACCTTGGGGTTTGGTTTTGGGGTTTTTTTTTTAATTGCAACAATACCATTACTGGATCAAAATTTGGAGAGAAATGTTTATGGCTAAGAGTTACTGACTCTGGCTTGGCCCTGGAAACTCAGTCATTTGACACATGAAACAAAGTTCTGGGATTAAGAAAACATTCTTTATCCCCATATAATAAATGAGTATGCTTCATCCATCCAAATGAAAGACGTGCGGGATGGTGTGAGAAGCAGTCCCTATTATTAACTGAGTCTTAAAAAACACTAGTCAAAAAAGACTCTGAAGCTCCTGTTTCTCAATGCCAAACTTTTCACCTCAACTGTGATAGGTTTCACTTGCAACATCTCCAGATTTTAAAATCAAAACGTAAGCAAAGCTATGTCTCTGAGCTGTCATTGTCTTCAGCATGCCAAGTCTTGAGTTTCAGTCCCTATGTCCTTTCCTACGGGAGGGCAACAAGAAAGAAACACCCCTTCCTATTGGGTGTAAATCATTTGTCTTCAGAGAGGCATTATGGTCTAGTGGATATGGCACTGGACCTGGAGTCAGGAAGACCTGGGTTCAAAACCTGACTCAGAAACTTATTCTCCTGAGCCAGTCCCTCAATACTTCTCAACCTCAATGGTCTATTCTGAGAAGTGAGGAAGAGAAGTTACTCAATGGCCTCATAGGTCCCTTTCAGCTCTAAAATACATATGATTCTATATTTCTAGAATTCAGGATAAAGAAAATAGACTGACCTCTCAGCTACCCAAATGAGGTGTGTATTCTCCTCTCTGGAATTCCTATGGGTTATGGGGTTCTATGCAGGAGCAACATATATCTTGAGTCCCTATCCAGCAACTACTTTACTGATCAGACCAATCAGAAAAACATGGGTCAAGTGGTAAAGTCCTTAAATGAGAAAGAATAGAAAAGTAAATAACAGGGAAAAGTCAAGCAACAGAATCATTCATAGCCCCACACCCAAGTAAGCACAGTCTCCCACAGACTTACTGTGCCAGTAGAGAAGGATTAAGAGTCTCCTCCCTGAGCTCATTCCCCCAAAGTGACTTTCTAAGGCAAGGGTGGATTTAAGCTTCAGTGATGACTTCAATGAGATGGCTTCTGTCCTCATGGCTCCTTCTCCTCATAGCCAACTCAGTTTCCCTCCTTGGCTCCACCTCCCCCATGGTCCAGGTACATGGTCCAGGAACTCCCTGCTTCTGCTGCCCTACTTCACATCTGTTCCTGTCGAAGCTTGGAAGCTCACTGGTCAGCCACCACTTTGGTCTCTACCTTTTTTGGTCGCATGTCACTGAACTACTACTGCTGTGCCAAGCTTCTAAACTGGAAACCCCACAAGGCAGCCAGCACCCTTGCTGAAGTTTCCTCCTCCTCCTTCTTCTTCTTCTTCTTCTTCTTCTTCTTCTTCTTCTTCTTCTTCTTCTTCTTCTTCTTCTTCTTCTTCTTCTTCTTCTCCTCCTCCTCCTTCTTCTTCTTCGTGGAGCTGGGCTCTGTGAGACATACAGTGTGATAAAGGATCGGTTCTGGGGAGTGGACGCCTGGAAAACATTGCAGTTCTGCTGTCCTATGAGCTTGGGCTCTGGTAGTGTACTAGCAGAGCAGAGTTGCAGTGGCCTCTTGTGGCAAACTGGCTTTGTCCTCTTGGCAACTTGTCGCCAATCATATCACACTATTGAGTAGCCCATAAAATCACTATACTGATCATCAGACCATTGAGAGATGGGTTTGAATATACTGTTTGGTCACCATTTTGTCACCAGGAAAACCTATACTGGTGCTTTGCCTGGCATGGCCCTAACCCCCATGGAGCCTAGTTGATATGGGAGGGAAACCATATCCATAAAACCAAGGACTCCCAAAGCACCCAGACATCACCAGAAGTCCTGTTTCCTATCAATCAGGCCAAGGGGTGAAGGGGTTCTGGAAAAGTCAGTGAGAAAGGTGTCTTTGTACAACACTCCCCTCACTATAATAAACATAATATGCAAGTCATGTCATCATGAATATGACCACATGGTCCTCTTCAAACTGGAAAGACAACTATTAGGAAACATTATCACTCTTTTAGAGTGATACTCCCTGGGCCAATATGCCTCAGGGCTAGTCAACAGCTTTCAGCTGTGAGTTAGCCTCAAAAACCAGTTACCAACCAGGATTATACTAGAACATATCCTCCTTAGCTGTAGGTCTCCAGCCTTCTTAGCTGAGCTGGGAAAACTAAATTATAGATTAATTTCCTCCATTATATGCTTCTCCAAGATGCCTCCCATATGGTCATCTCCTCCTGCCGAGTCTCTTCAAGGATAGTGATTATCCTATTTTCTATTTGCCTTTCCAGTTGCTACCATCAGTAACTAGAATTGGACCAAGCTAATTTCCTCAGGAACTAGAGAGATAAGGAGAAGCTTAAAGTCTGATAGCCTCTGTCAGCATTCCTATCACAGCAAAACTCATATTGCCCTTACATACATTTTTAATTGATGCCTTCTCTTACCTTATGAACCCAGAATCATTGTTTTATGGTCACTGTGAGGCTTTGGGCATAGTGCTTAAGGAACTCAGAAAAGCCACTAGTTCTAAGTGACAGAAAGGATTATTGGGTTGCACACACACACACACACACACACACACACACACACACACACAAAAGGAAGATGTTTAATGTTGTAGAGAGTTTTCTCCAGTTAGATTTTCAGCTAAAAGGGACCGTAGAAATCATTCATTCTGTCCCTTCATTTAAGAGATTGAGAGACTAAGGTCAGGGAAATAAAATGACTACTATAAAAATTACTCAGCAAATTAATTTTTGTTATTACTTTTAAGTTACTTGAAATCCACCATTTATTAAAAAACTATTTAAAATTTAGAAATGAAACTCATTACCACTCAAGTGGCTTAGCACTTTTTTATATTTAAATGGATTCATTTTAGGATTCTTTATTCATTCTCATTCACTTTTTTCTTCCTCACTGTGTTTTCTTTCTTGAATGACTAATGAGGGAAATTTGTTTTGTATAACTTTATGAAAGTGTATTGAGTTTTGCTTTTCTTGTTTTCTCGATGGGTGGAGGAGGAGAAAGAGAATTTGGAATTTAAAAAATGTGAATGTTTTAAAAAAATAATTCTCTCTCCAAACAAGATCAATTCTTTATTCCATTTTTTATTTTCTTCCTTTTTTTTTAAATTAAAAACCCAGGGGGGGAGCTAGGTGGTAACAGTGGATAGAGGACTGGCCCTAGAGTCAGCAGGACCTGAGTTCAAATCAGATACTTAATAATTACTTAACTGTGTGACCTTGGGCAAGTCACTTAATTCCATTGCCTTGCAAAAACAAAACAAAAAAAGTATGAACCTATCATATATGAAAGGCTTCACAGCATAGAGGATAAAGAACTAGCCTTAGTGTCAGGACCTGCATTCAAGTGCTACTGGTTACCCATACTGACTGTGGGATCAAGAGCAATGGTCTGAATACCCCCAGTTTACTCTTAAAATTTTAGGCTGCAGATGAAAGTCAAATAAATCGTTGATTCAGGACATTCATTTTTCTACTCACTTCTCAACAAAAATAAAAAGCCTATTTGACATAAGATGTGGGGGGTGGGGGAAGGTCCATGAAATGACCTATCAATTTTCTCAAATACATGACAGGTACCATCTATTTTAATGTCTGTGAATTATATTTCCTTCTTGCAGTGAATCTGTAAGCTCATTCATTCAGACCTTCCTTCCACTACTCTGTATCACAATCCATCTATACCTGTAATCCTGAGTGTTTCCACAAACTCTGCATAGAGAACTTCATCTTTTAGTCCTTCATGGATACCAATACAAATCTCTGTTCATACTTTGCTCTTACGAAATGACGGCCCAAATTTATGACTATGTGAGCCTTTGGCCACATCTTTTAAGGGCTCCTCTTGTACAGTTCCAGCTTGGGACTAGATGTAGAGCCAGTGGAGCTGCAGGCTTTATTCCCCTTTATCCCTTCACAATAGGCAGAGGAGGCCTGGTCGTTGTTCCAGGAGAACATTAATTCTGTGCCCCTGTAGCAATGGAAGCCTCTGCTCATTTGTTCCAGAGGGCATAGACTATGACTAACACATCCTGTAGCTAGAGTAGATTCTGTTTTTCATTCTCTGTTTAGTAAGTAAGCATGGACCCTGTAATGCTGTACTAATAGATTAATAGACTAGAGTTTGAGTTAGACAATGGCGTAACACAACAACTAGTCAATAGGAGATCTTCAGATGCCCAGGGCTGCTTGGCATACCAGTGATCCTTTGCAAATGCCTGCAATGGCTGAGACCAGCCCTGACCAGCAGGGAGAGAAAAGCAAACATTTTGGGTTCTGGCATCTAAAGAGCAGCAAACATCCTTCTTTCTAATTATTGTATTTACAGATATATCTTTTCCCTAGACAACACCCCTCCACACACTTTCCACCTGATTTCTCAATTTCTTGTGCTTCTCTCTTAATCCTGATTTAGCCAAAAATCTCAAATGTATATAAATACCTCATCCTTTGCCACTCCCCTTCAAGCAGGTGTGAAATTTGTCTCACTGCTCCAGCTTGCAAGTTCTTCTCAGATAATAAATGCATTTACAATCTTTGTAAATTGTGATCAGACTTTGGTTCTTTCCAGGTCCCCTTTTTGGGATCTGGATTTTTTCCATTTTAGAAGTTCACAGGGGTTTTTATTTTAATAGCTTCCTCTTCCTCTCCATCTTGTCTTACAAGGATTTGTCAGAAAAGAACATGGAAACACTGAAGTACTAGACACAATTTCCAAAAGAAATACAACGCCCCCCCCTCCTCCTCCTCCTATTCAGCTGTTGGACCAGTTCCAGGTCCAGTTACAAGTTGTGTACTGATAGTCACTCAATGGACCACCCACCTTACTGCATGTCAAAATTGGGACAATATTTGTTGTTCATATCCTTGGTTTTTCCTGTTTAGTCATGGACCTCCTTGAAAAGACCCAGAAATGTCTAGGAGGCTCAATTTACTTATATGCTGTCATCTGCAAATGAAAGAATCTGGATAACCTCACCATCTACAGAGATTCCCATTTTCATTTGGACAGAATGCAGCACATCTTCCATAACACTAAGACAAACATCTTTGGCTGTCTGATACCTCATTTGGTACTTAAACTTAGAGGAATAATTAACAAGTCCCTTCTTGTAAAAGATATCTTGATGACATCCTGCTTATTGAAATTCTGATCAAACATTTCAAATGAATAAAGCATAGATATTTTTGGAAGACTTCCTTTATATTTTTGATAAGAACTATATTAGCATTAATTAGGAAAGAGAATTTCCCCAAGCTCTTAGTCCTCCTACCTTTGTACAACTTTGTACCTGGCCTGCCTCAGGGTCCATTCATGTGGCCCTCTCTGCATGTCTTGGTGTGCTCATGGGATTAAATAATGCAAGAGGGAAAAATAGAGGCAAATATCATTGTGCTGCCTGGTCACTGACTTACTGGAGAAGGACCAAAATGATAACTCCATCTGTAGTTTTCTAAATGCCTCTCAGGATAACTTGAACATGCCAGCTTCACTTCAGCTCATTCCAATTTTCTTGTCCAGGTATACACACTTGAAGTTTAGCTCCTATTACTTTACATTCTTCTCCCCCCATCCCCCAGCCCCTTAATTCTGATTGGTTCTAAATAGTTTTGTGAAAATATGATTAACCCTATATTCTCAATAATTTGAGATTCATTTGAGAAAAAAATACAACTTTTCTTCAAAAGCAAAGAGCATCTGTTTCAAGTCAAGTACTGGATAAAGCTTATTTCCCACAAAAACTTGATGCAAGAAATTTAAGCCGCAGAGAATTGGAATCCAAACCAAACCTGCTCAGATGCTTTTAGCTTATTTTTAAACATCTGATTTCCTACCCACATTCACCCCATCACCACCATCCCAACACCCACTCCACCCCATCTCCTCCTGCTTTATTTTCTCTAGCTCCTCCTGGGTGGATTTGGTCTCAGATTCCTTAGGAGTTTGAGGCTCTTGGAGTATTCACGGCTCCCAAAGAAGTAACAATTCCAAGAAAGACAATAGGACTACAGAGAATGCTGGGATGGGTGAGGGCTGATGAGCAAGGAAGTAAAGTATGTAAAGAGGCAATTTTCATGAATATTACTTCCCCCTCCATACCCTAAATACATTTTAACAATTAACTTTTAAGTAGTGAAACCTCTCCTGCCCTGATCTACTGTTGGTGCTGAGATTCTGTGAGGCCTCAGCCCCTCCCCCATGTAGAGTCTCCTCTTTCCAACCAAGCAGTTCCCTTTCCTAGTGGATTATGTTCCATGGGATTCTCCTTCCTGGAGGAGATTGATGATTCAATAATCCTCACTGGAGATTGATGATTCAATAATCCTCACCGGCTTGACAGGTAGGGTTGGTGAGAGTTTGGGATAAGAGAGATCCTGGTCTTCTGACTTCTACATCAAGAAAGACACTTCAATTACTGAAGGAAGAGAAAGACTCTGGGAAGAAGCTGACATGTAATGGAGCTGGAACCTCAATAATATCTCTATGGCCACTTTGCTACACTCAGAACTTTGGGAATTTCTCTTTGGATAAAATCTGGGGGTTCTCTTTCTCTCTCTGTCTTTGACTCTCATTTCAACTGTAAAACTTCTCTGATACCTGACACTATCACTGGATAAATTTAAGTTTATTTATTCTCTACTATATGTGTGTCAGTGACATACAAATGAGACTGCCAGGTGACTAAGTGAATAGAGTACTGGGTCTGGAGTCAGAAAGACCTGAGTTCAAATTCAGTCTCAGACATTTACTTATTTATATGACTCTAGGCAAGTCACTTTACCTCTGTTTACTTTAATCCACTGGAGAAGGAAATGGCAGCCTATTCTAGTAGGAAACTTTCCAATGGACAGTTTGATCCACAGGGCCAAAAAGAAGCAGACATGAGTAAACAACAACAAACTGGCACTGGATGGTAAAGGAGTCAAACCTTGGTTATATAGCTAGGGCTCACGTTCCTCATTGAACCTAGAAATTATTTCCACTAAACTATCTTAGTGAAATGAAAAATATAATTCTATCCTCCTACCTTCTACCTCCTCTCTCTCTCAGAAGAGCAAAGTCTCTGGTCTTAACCTCCTGTATCCTGAAAAGAATCAAGATCTCTCTTGAAGAAGTATTCTAGAGAAACCTATTCATGCCATTCTGGGAGCCACATCTAGACAGATTTTGTGGATATACGTAACTTATATGGGCATGACTTCATATACCACCCTTAGAGGTGGAGACATCCAGTGAAAAAGATAGAGTTCTATGTCTTACAAAAAGCTACATTCTTTTTTTTTAAATAAATTTTTTTTCCAAATACATACAATGGTAGTTTTTAACCAATCTTTTTTTGCAAAACTTTGAGTTTTACAATTTTTCTCCTTCCCTCCCTTTCCTCCCCCTGCCCCTTACATTTGTAACCTGCTAAACCTAGATCAAAATTGTACATGTTTTGAGAAAAGAATCAGACCCAAACAGAAGAAAGAAAACATTAGAGATAACAAAATTACATCATATGTAATACATGAGACAACTTTTAAAAACTGAAAATTTTAATAAGCTTTGGTTTTCATTTAAACTCCACAGTTCTTTCTCTTGATAATGTTTCCATCACAAGTGTCTTAAAATTATCTTTGATTATTGTACTGCTGAAATGAACAAGTTCACATTGTTGTTAGTATGTATAATGTTCTTCTGGTTCAGCTCATTTCACTCAGCATCAATTCATGCAAATCTTTCCAGGCTTTTCTGAAATCCTGGCCCTCATGATTTCTTATAGAACCATAGTGTTCCATCACATACATATATCTCAATTTGCCATACAAAAAGAACTGCTATGAATATTTTTGTACATGTGTGATTTTTTTCAAGATCTCTTAGGATACAGACCCAGTGGTGGTATTGCTGGATCAATAGACATGCACATTAGTGCCCATTTTCTTACATTCCCTCCAACATGTCATATTGGTCAATCTAAGAGGTGTAAGGTGATACCTCAGAGATGCTTTAATTTTCATTAATGCAAATTAAATGTTGATTTGGAGCTATAGATAGCTTTGATTTCTTTGAGAATTGCCTTTGCATATCCTTTGATCATTTATCAATTGGGAAATGAGTTGTTTTTTATAAATTTGACTCAGTTCTCTATATATTTTAGAAATGAGTCCTTTGTCAGGCATACTAATTGTAAAAATTGTTTCACAATTTACTATATTCCTTTTAATCTTGGTTGCAGTAGTTTGTGTAAAAAAACTTTTTCATTTAATGTAATCAAAATTATCCAGTTGTTTTTTTTTAATAATGTTCTCTGTCTCTTCTTTGGTCGTAAACTGCTCTCTTTTCCATAAATCTGACAGGTAAATTATTTCTAGATCTCCTAATTGACTTATAATATTATCTTTTATGTCTAAAGCCTCCTCCCATTTTTATCTTATCTTGGTCTAGGGTGTAAGATATTAGTCTATTCCTAGTTTCTGCCATACTATCTTCCAACAAAAACTGCATTCTTGAAGTGTTACTTTGGGTTGGGAGAGAGGCAGAACAGAGAGAAAGAAAGGGGTGTTTTTATTTTGTTTTTAAATAGAAGATAGGAGTTTTTATTCCTGCTCCCACCTGGGATTGTTACTTGATTCTTAAACAATAAAGATATATGCAAAAATGATCCCATTGAGATACAGTAGCAGGAAAGTCTGGAAAAGCCCAAAAGGATCTTGGCTCCAAAGGAGAACCAGATAATGGCAGGAAATGGGCATGACATGAAGATTTTTATTTCCTACAATGATTCTGTTGACCACAGCTTGGATATGGCCAGGTGGGGACTCACTTGATGGAAAGGAAGCAGAAGGTTAAAGAGTTGGGATGCTGGAGCCAGTGCTGCTGTTGCTCAGTTATTTTAGTCATCTGACTCTTTGTACCATTTGGGGTTTTCTTGGCAAAGATACTGGAGTCTTTTGCCATTTCCTTCTACAGCTCATTTTACATATGAGGAAACTGAGGCTAACCAGTTTAAGTGACTTGTCCAAGGACAAATAACTAGGAAGTGGATTTGAACTCAGGAAAATGAGTCTTCCTGACTTGAGGCCTGACATTCTGTGCCATCTAGTTGCCCACTGGAGCCTAGTATATTCCCAAAGTCATGAGTCACAACTGAATTGACTTCAGCGCTGAAGAGGATTTGTTCACTCTTTAGCTTGCTCTTAGACTTGGCCTGTTCTGCTGCCTTATTTAAGATACTCTAGCCCATACCACAGGATATCTGTATGCAACATTGCATCCTAAGCATTCACCCCAAGGCTATATTTGGAAGTGACTATATTGGGAAGCTAGGGGTATTAAAGAGGAGTTGTTTTGAACAGAATTCTGAACTTGAAAGTAAAAATACTTGGCTTTAAATCTACTGCTAATCCTCACAACTCATAAGCAGTATTCTCTGGGTAAGTCATTTAACCTCTGAGCCTCATTTTCTTCCTCTGTAAAATGAGGGGGTTGGACTTACTGGATCCTAAGGTTTCTAGCTTTAGATCTATAATCCAATAATGCTATTTTTTTCCCCTGGAGGCATAGGAGATCACATCAATTTGCAAATGGCTATTAAGAATATGTTCTTGTTATTTTCATTGCTTCCTGTTGAAACTTAATGTTTTGAGGGGCAGCTAGGTAGAGCAGTGGATAGAGCACCGGCCCTGGAGTTAGGAGTACCTGCATTCAAATCCGACCTCAGACACTTAAAAATTACCTAGCTGTGTGGCCTTGGGCAAGCCTTGCCCCCCCCCCCCCAAAAGAAACTTAATGTTTTGGCTATTTTGTGTTCCTGGTATGCTCTGGCAAAGGAGAATGTATCAGATGGAAGCCTGTAATATTAAGTTGAATAATGAATCACCCCAAACAGGCATATTGGACTTGGAGATTCACTAAAGGCACTTCACGTATGTTCACACTTGAGTTCAGAAGTCATAAATCCAGGACACTGGGCAGGGCATTCCCCATAAGGCCAGAAGTAGTAGATTCCACATGTGCAAGATGAAGTTTTTGGTACCTATCTGATTTCATAGGTGGAGGAAAAGTCTAGTGGAAAATGTTCTACCTGTGCACATGTTTGACATTGGCTTTTTCCCCATAAAGTCACCTAGAATACTGAGAAGAGTCACTGTTTTAGAGACAGGACTTATACCAAGATCATCTCTCCACTTTGCTAAATTGTGACTCATAAATAAGGGCATTAAACCAAGCCACCTTAACTACAACCAGTTTTAGAAAAGCCAAGGCCTTCAGAAACATTTCCAGTGATTCACAGAAAACAGAGAACTGCCCCAGAGATAGCTACTCTTATTTTTCTTCTCCAAAAAAATCAACCTAAGATGCCTTGCTCCCTTTGAGAAAAATCTATGGTGTTAATTCAGGAAAATCCACAAAACCAAAGATTTGCAGAAAAGTGTCTAAAAGGCTTTCTGGTTAGGATGCTGACCTGAAAGATATTAAAGGAACTCAGCGTTCCTACATATATGTTCCAACTAATATCTAGGAAGTCACCAGAAAAATTAACAACTAGAAAGACTAAAGAGAAACAGCAGTCAGTTCTTCTATCCAGTCTATTAAAAAAGAAAGCCAGCAGACTGAAGGAGCTGAGAGGGGGCAGCAATGAGGAAAGTAGAAGACACAGTGCAAGCTTTAGTCAATGGCCTAATGTCTCCAGGAGAACTGAACAGGGCTATTTAAAAGCCCTATAGGGGCGGCTAGGTGGCGTAGTGGATAAAGCACTGGCCTTGGAGTCAGGAGTACCTGGGTTCAAATCTGGTCTCAGACACTTAATAATTACTTAGCTGTGTGGCCTTGGGCAAGCCACTTAACCCCGTTTTCCTTGCAAAAAAAAAAAAAGCCCTATATATGATAGCCTGAATGGTGATACATCAAGAGAGACTGAATGAATAAGTACTTATTAAGAGCTTGCCTAGCAGCAGTGATACAAAAAAAAAAAAAAATTTGAGATACTGTTGCCCTCCCAGAGCTATGAGGGCCTAAAACCAGCAAAATCTCAACCCTGTTCTTTTAGGCAAGATCAGGGGATAGAGCCAACCCTCATTGGTGACTAGACAGGAAGCTAGGGCAGGGCAGTCCAGGTTTCTGTATACTCGGAGGTAAAGATAGAGACAAATCAACCGGAGAATGGTGGTCTTATAGAAAGCCTGAGACCAGTGAGATGGGTTATCTGCCTAATGTCCAACTGGGAATTGAACAAAGGAAAAAAGACAGAGTAGGGCCAAAAGCAAGACAAACATTGGGCTCCCCCAGGAGAGGAAGCAAAAGCCAGGGATCACAACACTAGGGCAGGTCATGGTCCCTATCTTCAGCACAATCTTGACTACAGAGGAGGCAGGACCAAATGCGGCATTAGCCCATACAAAATTGTGCTGGATTTTGGCCCTAGCACAAAAGTCTCAATCCAGAAACAGGCTGGAGATAAGAGAAAAAAAGAAAATACTAAATACAATAAAAAACAATAAATAACAAGTATAAGAGTAGCTTGTCCAGAAGAAACTCCAAGGGTGGCTGAAAGAAAGAAAATTTTAAATATTATACATACACACACACACACACACACACACACACACACACACATATTTAGATTAGAGCTCTTAAGGGGAAAAGTGGAAGAATATGTAGCTAAGGTAGAAAACCTTATCCCAGTAGTAAAATCTTTTAAAAATAGAATAAATAGAAGTCAATTATTCAATGAGATAATAAGAAATATTAGAGAAAAGTCAAAGGATTAAAAATATATAAAGTACCTACTACCAAAATAACTAACAGGTTAAGAAGAGATAATTTAAGAATCATCTGATTCCTTGAAAATATTTCAAGAAATCATTAAAGAAAACTTTCCAGAACTATTAGGACCAGAGGGCAAAGTGAAAATAGAAATAATCCACAAATCACCTAAAAGCCAAAATTGAAAACTCAAAAGGAAAAAACATCAAAATGGGAGCAACTAGGGTGATACAGTGGATAAGAGCACTGGTCCTGAAATCAGGAGGACCTGAGTTCAAATGCGACCTCAGATATTTAATAATAACCAGCTGTGTGACCTTGGGAAAATCACAACTCCATTTTCTTGCCAAAAAAAAATCATAAAACATCAAAATGCAGAGCTTCCAGGTCAAAGAAAAAAATAGATTAAAAGAAAGAGTTCAGATATCAAAGAAACATTGTCAGAATAACACAAGACTATTCTACATCTATAAAGAGGAGAGAAAATATTGGACCATAATACTCCAAAACATAAAAAGATAAAGTTTTACAATCAGGAATAATTTTGTTGTACTTCAGTTGTATCTGACTCTTTGTCACCCCATTTGAGGTTTTCTTGGCAAAGATGCTGAAGTAGTTTGCCATTTCCTTCTCCAGCTCATTTTACAAATAAGGAAACTGAGACAAACAAGTTTGAGTTGTGCGGGTCACACAGCTAATGTCTGAGGTCAGACTCCAGACCTGGCATTCTATCCACTGTACCATCTAACTGCCCCCAGGAATAATTTTGTTGTTGCTAAACAAAGTATGATCTATATAGGGGGAAAGTACTTTTAATAGAATAAGAAATTTTCAAGCATTCCTGATAAAAAAAATATTCAGACTTGGGTAGTATTTGAAACATTAATACAAAAAGACAAGAGAAACAAGAAAAGGTGTATATGTTTGAGCAATTGGAAGTGTTTACATTCTAATAGAGGGAGGAAATAAAAGTGTCCATTCAGAATCCCACTATCTTATGGTTCACAAAGAGTTAAAAAAAGATAAATACAATGTCTGAGTATAGTTTTCATTCTGTATTGTTGGTTTTAAAAGAAAAAAGAAAGGGGAAATGCACCAAAGAAATAAGGAAGAAAGGGGAAGAACTTAATATAAATGGAGTGTGCTAAGAAAGTATAAAAACATATCACATGAGTCTCTTATCTGAATCAGACAAAAAGAGAGTTGGTACTATTCTGTTAAATTTTTCCCCAATACATTTATTTCTTCGGATATTTCTCAATTATATGTAAAAACTCTTTAGCATTTATTTTTAAAATTTTGAATTCCAAATTCTCTCCCTTTCTTTCTTCCTCCCTCTTTGAGAAAGCAAGCAATTTGATATATTATACATGTGAAATCATGCAAAATATATTTCTATATTAGCCATGTGGCAAAATAAAACATAGGGGAAAAAAACAAGAAAAAATAAGGTGGTTTTTTTTTTATTTTTTGGAGTCATTCAGACGCCCTGAAGGTGGATAGCATTGTTCATCATAAGTTCCTTCAAAACTTTCTTGGATCATTGATTGATCAGAACAGCTAAAACATTCACAGTTAGTCAACCCTACAATATTGCTAATTACAATGTTTTCCTGGTTCTGTTGACTTCATTTTGTAGCAGTTCATATAAGCCTCCCCAGATTTTTCTGAAACCATCCTATGTGTAATATCTTTCAACACCTTAGTATTCCATCCAATCATATTCTACAATTTGTTGTCATTCCTGAGTTGATGGGCATACCCTTAATTTTCAATTCTTGGCTACCACAAAAAAAACTACTATAAATATTTTTGTATTTTACTTTTTTCTTTTATCTCTTTGGAGTACAGATCTTGTAGTGGTATTATTGAATCAAAGAATATTAAGAGCTTTATAACTATTTGGGCATAGATCAAAATTGCCCTCCAGAATAGTTGGATCAGTGCACAATTCCACCAATGGTGAATTAATGTCCCTATTTTTCCACACCCTCTCCAACATTTCCAATTTGGTGTTTAATTGGAGATTTTTAATTTGTTTTTTCCTTTTTTAAAAAAAATTGTTGACCTTCTATTTTGATGTTAGTGTTTAGAGATGAAATTTTTTCCTTAAGTTACTGCTTTGGCTGTATCCCATAAATTTTGATGTATTATCTTGCTAATATTATTTTCTTTAATGTAATTATTGCTTCTAGGATTTGTTCTTTGATATCTTTAGGATTGGATTATTTAGTTTGAATCTGTGTTTCCATGACCCTTTCTTGAATGTAATGTTTATTGCATTAGAGTCAGGAAAGTATGCATTTAAAATTTCTGCTTTTCTGTATTTAGTTGTAAGGTTTTTATACTCTATGGAGTCTATATGGACAATTTTTGTGAAGTTGCCATTTACAACTGAGAAAAGGGTATATATTCCTTTATATTCCCATTCAATTTTCTACAGAGGTCTAAATATCTTGACTTTTCTAAAATTCTATTCATTTCTTTAACTTGTTTATTTTCTGGTTAGATTCATCTAGTTCTAGAGGGGAAAGTTGATGTCTATCATTAATTAATAATAATTGCTATCTATTTCCTCCAGCAAACCATTTAACTTTTCATTTAAGAATTTAGATGCTCATTAATTATTAGAGAAATGCTGAGGTACCAGAACTGAGTTCTCTGAGGTACCACCTCTCACCTCACACCTCTCAGACTGGCCAATATGACCAGAAAGGATAATGATCATTGTTGGAAGGGTTGTAGGAAATCTGGGTTACGCTCTTGGTGGAGCTGTGAACTCATCCAACCTTTCTGGAGAGAAATTTGGAATTATGCCCAAAGGGCAACAAAAATAAGCACACCCTTTGATCCAGCAATACCACTACTGGGTCTATACCCTGAAGAGATGATTAAAAAGGGTAAAAACATCACTTGTACAAAAATATTCATAGAAGCCCTGTTTGTGGTGGCAAAGAATTGGAAATCAAGTAAATGTCCTTCAATTGGGGAATGGCTTAGCAAACTGTGGTATATGTATGTCATGGAACACTATTGTTCTATTAGAAACCAGGAGGGATGGGAATTCAGGGAAGCCTGGAGGGATTTGTATGAACTGATGCTGAGTGAGATGAGCAGAATTAGAAAAACATTGTGCATCCTAACAGCAACATGAGGGTGATGATCCACCTTGATGGACTTGCTCATTCCATCAGTGCAAAACTCAGGGACAATTTGGGGCTGTCTACAATGGAGAATACCATCTGTATCCAGAGAAAGAACAGTGGAGTTTGAACAAAGTTCAAGGACTATTCCCTTGAATTTAGGAAAAAATATATCTTATTGTCTGATCTTGTTATCTCTTATACTTTTTGTTTCTTCCTTAAGGATATGATTTCTCTCTCATCACACTCAATTGGGATGAATGTACGACATGGAAACAAAAGTAAAGACTGACAGATTACTTTCCATTGGAGGGGGGGGGGAAGTAAGATGGGGAAAAAATTGTAAAACTCAAATAAAATCTTTAATAAAAAGAAAAAATAGAAAAATTCTTGAAATATGTTGCCTAGACTTTTTAAAAATCATGACTTTTGTAATTCAATAATTCTTAAAGTTTCTCTCAATATATTTTTCCAGATCAGTTGTTTTTCAGGTGAGATATTTCACATTTTCTTCTGTCTTTTTCAACCTTCTGACTTGGTTTTATTGTTTTGTGATATCTCTTGGACATTATCTTACTTCCCTAATTCTAATTTTTAAGGAATTATTTTCTTCAGTGAGATTTTTTGCATCTTTTACCATTAGGTCAATTTTATTTTTTAAGATGTTGTTTTAGTATATTTTGTGCCTCTTTCAGGTGGTTGATTCTTTTTTCATTTCTTTCCCCTAACTTTTTCTCTACTTGTCTGGTTTTGAAAATTTTTTGGAGATCTTTCAGGAATTCATTTTGGGCTCATGTTCAATTCAATTTTTTTCTTTTAACTATGACAAATAGAATTAAAATACACAGTGTTCTTTAGGACAAGATATCATTTTAATAACAGCAACTTGTAAACTGATAATAAAATGGGTCACTTGAAAATGGGTCACTTGGGCCATTCAGCAAAAGGCAGGGACCTGTGCATGATGAATTTATTGGTTAGGCTAAAAATTGGTTAAATGACTTCTTTCAATGACCAAAGACACTGAGAAAGAGCCAACAGTCTTTTAAACCTAGGTGGGTCTTCCTCTTGATTCATTACATAATTTAGACCTCCTCTGGCAAAGGAAGGTAGTTGTAGATAATCATGTCCCTCTCTGTCAATTAAGAAATGTTAATTGCTTGTTGAATGTCAATTGCCTCTCCTAATCTTGACCAGAAAACAAAACCACCCCAAATCAGGATCCCTCACTCTTCCCACTGGAAATCAAGTCAATCCTAATTTTGATCAGAAATAGCAAGGACAAAGGAATCATTCCCTGGGAAGAGTCTAGCCCAATCTAGTTCTCTTGTTATGGGGTAACCAGAAGTGGGAAGGGGGACCAACTTTAAGCTAGTTAATGAGTCTATGCCCCTTGGTTCAGACTGGAAGAGGTCTCCTTCTGAGAACAACCAAGAGAGGGTTTTGACAAAATAAGGGAAAGGATGGATTAAAGAGTAATATTCATTATCAAATGATACAGCATAGTGTTAATTTTCCTCAGAGATTTTGCTTGTAGATGTTTTGATTTTGTTCTCTTCTTCTGAGTTTGTGTCGCAATCTTCCCTATGATTTTACTCATTATGGTGTTCTTTTTGCTCATTTTTCCACTCTATTTCTTAACTTTTGACTTTATATTAAAATTGATCTCTGCTCCAGGAATGAAAGGACACTGTCCCAAGCTTCAGGTTTTTCCTGCTTCTGTTTTCAGAGCTACTTTTAGGAATCTGTAATTTTTCAGTGCTTCCAAAGTGGTATGATTTCAGGTCTCAGCTATGGTAACAAGTGAGCAAAGTCACAAAGGTTTTGCAACCACTGTTAATTCCAAAAATATGAAAGAGCTTACATGATTTAAAAGAAAAATGCTTTCTTTATTCCTTTGGGGAAAAATTAAACACATATATCTGGGCTTCCTGTAGCAGGAGAACTGAACAGTGGGGCTAAACCTTAATTTATGTATTTGTAACAGTGTAGTATAGCAGCAGTGGTACAGAGCAACATTACCAAAGACCAGGTTGGCTATGACAAAAGGTCACAAGAGTTTCTTGTCTGGCCTGTTGGTATTTGCCTGACCTCAGGGTCCATTGTTTCTATGATTTTATTGCAGCAAAGTTCATCCAGAGCATAAAAGATTGTTATTAAGGCAAGCTCAGAGCTCCATTGGCCTTAACTCTGGAAAAGAGGGCATCTAAAAAGGGCGAGTGGTCTTGGATCCTGACAGTCAATGTGTGGTGGCTGATCTCCTAATCTGTGCTCTGGTCTTTAGCCAAGAATGCTCCCCCCCCCCCAATAGCAGCAATTGCTACTGCTCCTTTTGGCCCTGGAACTATGTCTAGGGCCCCTGGACCCCCACAACCAAAGCCATTCCTCATAGCTCTGAAACTTGACCCAGAATCCAGCACCAGCAGAGGGTGCCCTCTAATCTCCTTCTGACCAGCTGTCTAAACTCTGTACTACCTGGGACTTGAGAATTCCCAAAGTTCCCCTGCCACTGATAGCAGCCACCTCCAAGCCTTGGCTGGTATGGCCACAGTGCATCTGGAGCTGGGCCTTAAGCCTGATGACCATCCTAGGGTGACAGACCTTTCCTACCAACCTGACCTGAAAATTGTTTCAGCTGAATCTTTTGTTGGCTCTGCTGTTCCAGAATTCAATTTGAGGCACTGTTTTAAAATTGCTTGGAGGGGAATGTTGGGAGAGCTCAGGTGAGCTCCTGTCTCTATTGCTGCCATCTTGACTTTACCCTCCCAAGCAACTCCTTAAGATATTTTTTTAACTGCATATTAGAGAATGAAAGTTTATATTCTTTGTCTATGAACATTTTCATATTTGTTCCTATTTGTCAAGTTAAATATAATTTTGAAAATTATTTAAGAGTCCATGAAATTCTACCTAAATTAATTAGGATTAGACCCAATGGCATATTGATGAATGTTTAACAACTAGCTGGGGGATGGGGGGGATATTAACAACATACTTTTAAGTTTAATCTATTATTAAAATTTTCTTAGCCACTTTTTAAGTCTAGACAATCAAAAAAAAAAAAACCTAATAAATTAAGCTCTGATTTCTAACCTTTACTAATATACTAATATCTAGTTGTAAATCCTCATAGTAAAAATTTAACAATTGGTTCTCAAAGAGAACCTTTCTCCAGTGTCTCTTGCTGGAAAGCCCCAGATAGGGGATTTAGAAGACCAGTATGTGTCTAGAAAGAGACCCATTTCTCTTGGTTAAGGCAAGTGTCTTTGTTGCGATCATCTTTCTAACTGCTATCTCTTAATTAAGCATTTGCTTAGAGATATAATTTGCTCTTTGCATGGTACAAAACATACCTCCCCAGCTCCCAACAACTTGCTTCAGATACTCTAAAGAAATTCTGCTGATTGGAGAGCTTTCAAAGTAACCTGGAATGTCAAAAGAACCTAAAGGAATCAACCCTAAATGAGCTGCCATCCCCAGCTATAGGCATGTGGGAGATTTCTCCAGTCCATTTCTTTTAGCTAGATAATTGAGCTAGATTGTCATAAACCTTATATACTAAAAGAATTATTTTGGTCATGTGACTCAGTTTGCTATTTCAGATTCACCCAAGAATCTCCTGAAAGGCTCTTATCATGAAAAGAGATATTTTCCCCCACAGGATACCTCTTGGCAAAATACCATCTGAGTGGGAGGAGTATACTAGAATGCCAAAGAGTGAAATATCACTACAAAGTTACCCAACCGAAGTTTCTAAAAGGGAAATAGAATTGTTGCAAAGATATTTGGCCTAAATTCCTTCCAAAGCAGAAAAAGAAGACCATTTCTTCTCTTCTTCTCCAAGTATAGGTAGAAAACTAGCCTTCACTGTCCCCTCTATGCAATCGTTAATATTTAAACTGGTACCAAGACAACCTTTACTCAGGCAAAAAATAATTCCCAAGTATGTTCTCTGGGTATAAGAAGATGAAATAAGAGAAATCGATAAAGATGAAGAACTGGAGAAGCCCTCAGAGGGCTCCTTATTTTGGCAGGGAATCACACAGGAGAAAAAACCTCCAACTCCAGAATCAGCATTCTTTCTACTGTTATTCAGCCTCCAGTTGGCCAGTCTGCCTCCCCTTCCTTCCCTCAGAACTGTCAATTCCTATAAAGCAGGTATTGCTGAAATATTTAACTTTAGTAAATAGCTAATGAACTAGAATGAATTGAATTGCCCAAAATTACTAATTAGTCAAGATTCCTCATGTCACATCTATACAAATAAGGTTTTAGAGTTCTTCATATATGTGCTGGTGGCAAGAAGAGGGTGGAAATGGAACAATGATCAGAAATCTTGATATAGTTTATAGGAGTATGGTTTATTTTGATGTCAGTAAGAACTTCACAATTTGTTCCTGGGGGGGGGGGGGGTGAAGAGCTCAGGACACAGAGTAAAGTCTACTGTTAGCAATTGACCTTATACCCCTTTCTGTGTGATCTTGAACATCAAGATTTCTAAGCCTTCACTCCTTCTTTGCTAAGTGTGGATCAGATCAGAAGTCCTTAACCTGGTACTCATGAATACATTTTCATGGAATCTGTAAATTTTGATGAGAAAAAAATTGCATCTTTATTTTCACTAATCTCTAACTGAAATGTATCATTTCCTTCATTCACATAAAAACCATTATTATGAAAAGGGAGTACAGAGGTTTTACCAGACTGCCAAAAGGAAACCTGTTATCATTCAGTCATTTTTCAGTCTTCATAGCCCCATTTGGATTTTTTTGGGGGGCAGAGATACTAAAATGGTTTGCCATTTCTCCAGTTCATTTTACAGATGAGGAAACTGAAGTAAACTGGATTATGTGACTTGCCCAAGGTCACATAGCTAGTAAGAAGCTTGATTTGAACTCGGGAAGATGCCATTCTGGCACTCAATCCACTGAGCCACCAAACTGCCCCCAAAAGGGAGGCCCATGATCCAAAAAATGAGAAGAACTCCTGGACTAGATGATAACTTGAGCTCCTTGGACTATAAATTTTTGACTTATGTTAGACTATATGGTACACATTACCTTTAGGGGGTTTTTTTGCAAGGCAAATGGGGTTAAGTGGCTTGCCCAAGGCCACAAAGCTAGGTAATTATTAAGTATCTGAGACCAGATCTGAACCCAGGTACTCCTGACTCCAGGACTGGTGCTTTATCCACTATGCCACCTAGCCGCCCCTACACATTACCTTTAACTCAGATCTCTCAGGCCTAGCTCAACTAAGTCTAAAGGTCTTATTATAATGGAGTTCCTCAGGTCTCTGCTGGGTACATTAGGCAAGTTTCAGGGAATAGCTCTATTGCCCAACTTCAGGGGCCACATGATACAAGAATGAATCCTGGGTTGACACAGGCCTGGAACCAGAGGAGCAGAGAGTCAAGGCAAGAATCAAGATTCCTCATAAACCACAGGCAAAGGTCATCCAAGGTTGCCCCATGGTTTTCTCTAAATATTGCAAAGAAGCAGCAATACATTGCTCTGGCTCCAGAGTATGGTCCTTCCAGAGGAAGAACTGACAAGTCATTAGGCTATACCAAACCAGGTCTCTTTAAAGCAGATAGAGCTTTTTTTAAGAGGAACAAGAAGAATAAGGCAGAGATAAAGAAGAAGAACCAATGAACAAGTGTGAGTACCTGACCAGGATAGCTCCCTCAAATTAATCAAAGATTAATATCCAGGATGAGTCCCAGAAATAGCTATAATTGAATCCATGTGATTCATGACACAAATGATTACCAAGAAAGAAGAGTAGAACCCATAATAGTGAAGTATATTTACCCATGTGTAGTAGAATTTGGATTAGCAAATATTGAAACCATTTTTCCTATAATAAATACTAAGAGGGACAGATTCATAGAAACCTGAGAAAATTTGTTTGAACTCATGCAGTGTAAGGAGAACCAGGAGAACAATTTATGCAAAAACATTGTAAAAATAAGCAATTTTGAAAGACTTCTGACTTCCAATCAACACAATAGTCACTGATGTCAGAGGATTGATGATAAAAGAGTACTATCTACCTCCTGGTAGAAAGTGATGAATTAAAAGAATAAGACACAATCTTTGGACGTGGTTGGTGAGAATTTGTTTTGCTTCACTATGCAAATTATGTTATAAAAATTTTATTTTCCTGTAAGAAAGGAGAAGATAGAGAAAACAAATGCTAATTGAAAAAAAATTTAAATTTCTTTAAAAATCTTACCTTGTGTACAAAAGAAGCAGTAGTAAATGACTATAGTAATCTCCTGCTTGATATACCCAAAGACTCCAACATCTGGGATAAGAACTCACTATTTGACAAAAACTGCTGAGAAAACTGGAAACTAGTATGTCAGA
This sequence comes from Macrotis lagotis, assembly GCF_037893015.1. Classification (NCBI taxonomy): domain Eukaryota; kingdom Metazoa; phylum Chordata; class Mammalia; order Peramelemorphia; family Peramelidae; genus Macrotis; species Macrotis lagotis. The sequence continues at coordinate 377,110,474 of NC_133658.1, forward strand.
AACTAGGCATAGACCAACATTTCACACTCTATACCAAGATAAAGCTGAAATGGGTACAGGATTTAACCATAAAGGGTGATGCCATAGACCAATTAGGAGAACTAGAAATAGTTTATTGTTGGATCTATGGAGAAGGTTATGACCAAAAAGAGAACATTATAAATTGCAAAATGGATGATTTTGACTATAAAAGGTTGCAATGCAACCAAGGTTAGAAGAAATGCAGAAAGCTGGAAAACAATTTTCATATCTTGTGTTTTTGATAAGACTTATTTCTAACATAGAGAAATGTCAAATTTATAAAAATACAAGTCATTCTCCAATTGATAAATGGTCAAAGAATATGAATAGGCAGATGAAATTAATACAGTCATATAAAAAATGCTCCAAATCATTGATTAGAGAAATGCAAATTAAAACAATTCTGAGGTACTACTTCACACTTAGCAGATTTACTAAGATGACAAAAAAGGAAAATGATCAGTATTGGAGAGGATGTGGGAAAACTGGGACACTACTAATGTTGGGAGTTGTGAACTGATCCAACCTTTCTGGAAATTGGAACTATGCACAAAGGACAAATACCCTTTCATCCAGTAATATCATTACTAAGTCTATATGCCAAAGAGATTATAAAAAGTAAAAGACCCACATGTACCAAAAATATATCAGCTCTTTTTGTAGTGGCAAAGAATTGGAAATTGAGAAGACATCCATCAGTTGGGGAATGGCTAACAAGTTATGATATATGAATGTTATAGAGTACTATTGAGTGGTCAGACTTTAGAAAAGCATGGAAAGACTTGCTTGAACTGATACTGAGTGAAGTGAGCAGAACCTGGAAAAGTTTGTACAAATATTACAAGACATTGTGAGATGGAACATCTATGTTGGATGTAGCTCCTCTAAGCAGTTCAGGTATCAAAGACAATTCTAAAAGACCTGTTATGGAAAATGACATCTATATCCCAAAGAAAGCAAACACTATGGAGTCTGAATGCAGACTTCTTTGTTTTTTCTTTCTCATGGTTTTTTCCCTTCTTAGTTGTAATTCCTCTTTCACAACATGACTAACATGGAAAAACGTTAAATACGATTGTACACAATTTTAACCAGATCGTTTGCTGCCATGGGAAGGGAAGATGATAGAAAAATATGGAAGCTTGCAAATGGATGAATGTTTATTACCTTTGCATGTAATTGAAAAAATAAAGTGCAGGGGTGGGGGAGGCTGGTGAGGGAGGGAAAAGAATTTAAATTTGTGCCAACCTCTACACTAAGTTCTGGAGAAAAAACAAAGATGATCTCTTATCCTCAAGGAATTTACATTCTAAAGAAGAGACAAAACACATACACACACACACACACACACACACACACACACACACACACACACACACACAAAGAAGTGGCTGGGGTAGGTCATTTTGATTAGAAATAATGGTGGTAAAAAAGAGGATTAGATTGGTTTACTCCAAAACAGAGTTACTTGAGTATTCCAAAGCTAGAATCTATGGAGAAAAGGGTCAACTTACCATAGCAAAACTTTGCAGAATATGATTGAGAGGGGCCTTTTCTGAGTAAATGGAAGTATAGCTAGGGATTTCCTAAAACAGTGGTTTGAAAGAAGACATCTATCATGAGAGCAAGACCTTATGGTGAAAACTCCCCAGTAGAGAAAGTCTCTTCTAGCTGTCTGAACCTGTTTCCCTGACTAGAAAATTAAGTAATGAGAGACTTGGTGATCCCTTTTCTTACTCTGACATTATCTGTGAATTTTATTTCAATGATTTCTTAGCCCTGGCAGTCAAGTTGCTCCACAATGTATCTTCACTCACCCATTCTTCTCTTTCTTCTTATTACTTGCCTTGCAATTTCTACTGCATTTAGATATCTTCTCACTTCCAGTTGTACCATGCCATATTGATGCCTGCCTCCCCACTTGGTGTGTGTAGCTCAAATTACCTGTGATAGACCCTCCTTTCTCCTTTACATTTAACTGTACCCTACCCAACCCTCAAGGCCTAGATCAAGTCCTTATCTCCTTCTCAATGTATTCTCTGACTATTCTCCTTCAGGCTGATTCTACATTTCTTATTGCTCTAATTCACATTCAAGAATATAAACCATGGGGGGGGGGGGGGGACTCTGTCAAATACAGTATCAAAAACATAGGAATAGGTAAATAATGCTTTGAAAAATCAGAAAGGAGAAAGATCAGTTTTCATTATAGCTATTTAGGAAGTCTTCACAAGAAAGGTAAAATATTTGGGGTCAGGAATAATTGGTGGGATTTGTATCATTGGAGAGAAGCTAGAAGGTTATTTCTGATGTAGGCACTTTAATCATTCCCCATGAGGCAAGTGGAGCCAATCACCATAATGCTGGCTCACTAAGAAGAATTTCCAAGACTTTTGGCCATTGTTATTTACCTCTGGAAAAATCTGTTTTAGGAGTCTTGGTAACTATGAATTATATAGTAGATGGGAAACAGAAGAAATACACAAACTCATACACACATTCTCACTTGGTTGAGTATCATCAGTCCTCTGGAATCATGGTTGATTATTGTATGGATCAGAATTCTTAAGTCTTTCAAAAATATCTATTTTTACAATGTTATTTTTGTATAAATTGTTTTCCTAATTCTCATTCATCAGTCCATGCAAGTCTTCTCAAGCTTCTCTGAAACTCTCTCCCTTTTGTCACTTTTTAAGACACAATAGTATTCTATTAATTTCATAGAATATATTGTTCAATTGTGTATAGGTGTGTATGTACATGTATATAGACTAGACAGAACACAGAGATATACATATATGCACACAAAGGGATGCCTATGCATCCTAAACAGTTTTTATTCATAGAAGATCTGTATTTACTATATTTGCTGTATAAACAACAAACTTGGTTGATTATTTCCAATTTATCTAGATATAAAACTTGAGAGTACATAGTTCTTTATATGTTGTCTCCCTCATTAGATTGGGAGCTCCTTGAGGGCCAAAGACTGTCTTTTGTCTCTCTTTGTATCCCCAGTGCATAACACAATGCCTAGAATACATAGGTGCTTAATAAATGTTTAATTACTGATTGATGGAAACTTTTTTCCTTATTTCTTCCAACAAATTGATATTTCTATTAACCATAACAAGTCAAGTGAAAAAACAAAATCTATATTGAGTAAGTATCTTTAAATCCTGGAATAGTAATAGAAAGTGCACCATATTTGTAACCAGAAGTTCTGAGTTTGAATCTGGCCATGTCCTACATATGTGACTTTGGGCAAATTCTTTCTCCTCTCTGACTCTCAACCTCCTCATTCTCAAGTTGCTAATTCTACACAAAGTAATCTGAACCTCCAGCAATGTTCATCCTAAATTAATTTAACTACATACAATACTTTGTCTCTTTAAGGGCCTTTTCCTAAGGAGCAATTAATGATAAAAAGAATATAAAAAGTGCTTTTGTATATCTCTAGAGTCATATTTATCATCAAAGGATTGTGGACGAAAAATTTGATCCCTAATGTGAAAGAGAAAATAACATTGTATTAAAAACTACTAAGCTACAAGTATGATAAACATAGATTTAAGAACTTGAATCTCTTTGTTAACAATATAGAGTGATATTTTGTGTGTGAACAATTTAATGTTATAAAGGGGCAAGAAAAATCTTTTAATTATTAAAAACTAAAGAAATATGAATGTGAAAAACATACTTTCAAGGCTACCAATGAGATGAACTGTCTTTTTGGAAACTTAAGAGGCAATATCAAACTCAGTAGAATCTGCATTTATGTGCAGACTATAGAGGGTAAAGTTTAAGAAAATAAGAAATCATTTGAACATGAAGAAAATATTATTGTAAAAGGGCTTTTGTTGGAGAAACTTGGTAAGTTTTTATTTTTTAAATAAAAGACAAATCACTACAAGTGAGGAAGCTCATTTAAATCCTCAAACTGCTACTACGGTCATCCCACAGTATTCCTTAGTTTCACATTCCCTGGTTTCATATTCCCACTTTTGGTTATTTGGGGGCTGGTCATTGATAATTAAATGGGAATTTTTGGAGATTTGTGGTATACCTCAGAAAAAACACACAGGTGACATATGTATATGAAAAGAAAACCAAAAAAATTAGTATAAATGCATATTTACATTATTAATCTGTTTTATCACTTACTACCATAAGTATACACACATAAACAATTAAATTTTGTTAAAAGTTTCAGTTCATGGGGTGACTAGGTGGCATAGTGGATAGAGCACTGGCCTTGGAGTCAGGAGTACCTGAGTTCAAATCCGGGCTCAGACATTTCATAATTACCTAGCTGTGTGGCCTTGGGCAAGCCACTTAACCCCATTGCTTCGCAAAAAAAAAAAAAACAAAAAAAAACCACTAAAAAAAAGTTTCAGTTCACAAAACAGCTATGAATTCTCTTTGGGAAACCTCCTTTTTGTCTTTTAACCATCCAGACTCAGATTTCTCCCTCCAGTGATCCCAGTGATCTTATATATATATATATATATATATTGGGCTTTTTGTAGAAAGTGTTAACCTTATAAACCATAAACCTTAAAAATAAAGGATTAAAAGGACAGAAAATATAAGTTAGGGAATTGGGTCAAGATAGCAGCATGAGGACAGCTTTCCCAGGTGATCTCTTCCAAAATATTCCAAAAGCCTTAAAATTAGACTCTCTAAATTTTAAGAAACAGAACCCAAAGAAAGACCATGAGGTAATTCTCCAGACCAAGGTAACCTGGAAGAGCGTGGGAAGGCTCTGTTCCACGAGGTTGGAGGAGGTGGCAGCATAGCCAGGATCACCTGAGAAGGAGCTCCAGCCTTCTGGGAACAGCCCCAGGGTTGTTCTCTCATGGCAAAAGAAGCAGTTTCCTGACCTGCCAACCCAGGGAACACTAAGCACAACTTGGAAGATCAGTGAGGAAACTCTGCCAGAGGGAGTGTGGAGCCCAGGCCAGTGTGGCCCTCAGCTCAGCCCTGGCTGGGGAAACAGAAGCAAGCCCACAGAGTCACCCATCAGGGAGCTTCCCAGCAGCTGCTTCCAGAGTGCTCAGCCCAAGGAAGGTAAGGGGTGGGGGGAGATTGTTGAGGTCTTTCCTCTCTCCCTGGGACAGGACTCCTGTGTTTTGCCACAGTCAGATCCAGGACTCAGTCTGGGCCCCCATACCATAGAAGAGCAAGGACCTTCCTCACAGCCCCAGGGCAGAGGGGTATACTTGTGGTCATCCACAGACCAAAACACAGGCCAGGAGAGCAGTCAGACCTTGAAGGAACTGAGATCCTTGTGGGGCATCCCACAAGCTCCAGAAGTACCTCAAAATCAGGGTACAGGCTGGGGAAATGAGTAAACAGAAAAAAAAGGAACTCGACAACAGACAATTACTTTGATCCCATGGAGGGTCAAAACAGACATTCAAAAGATGACAGTCAAGTCCAAGCTTCTGCATCCAAAGCCTCCAAGAAATATAGGAGTTGGGCTCAGACTATGACAAAGCTGAAAAAAAAAGATTTTGAAAGAATTTGAAAATCAAGTAAGGGAGGTAGAGGGAAAAATGGAAAGAGAAATGAGATGCAGGAAAAACATGAAAACCAAGTCAGCAGCTTGGGTGAAGGAGATGAAGGAAATCCAAATCCAAATCCAAATCCAAATCCAAATCCAAAAAATGCTGAAGAAAACAACATGTTAAAAACTAATTTAGGTCAAATGGAAAAAACTGTCCAAAAAGTTGAGAAGAATTCCTTAAAAAGTAGAATTGGCTAGATGGAAAAGGAGATTTTAAAAAGCTCTTTCAAATGTAGAATGGAGCTAAAGGAAGCTGATGACTTTGCAAGGAATCAAGAAACAGTAAAATAACCAAAAGAATGAAAAACTAGAAGAAAATATGAAATCTCATTAAAAAACAACTGATCAGGAGAATAGATTCAGAAGAGACAATTTAAAAATTATTGGGCTACCTCAAAGTCATGATCGGGAAAAGAGCCTTGACTTAATTTTTAAAGAATTTCTACAGGAAAATTGTCTTAATATCTTAAAAGCAGAGGGCAAAATAGAAATTGAGAGAATCCACCAATCTCCTCCTGAAAGAGATCCAAAAAAACAAACCCCCAGGAATATTATAGCCAAGTTACTCTCAAATAAGAAAGAAAATATTACAAGTAGACAGAAAAAAAACAATTCAAATATTGTGGAGCCATACCAGAATTACACAGGATTTAGCAGCATCCACATTAAGGGCTTGTAGGGCTTGGAATATAATATTCTGGAAGGGAAAAGAGCTTGGAATGCAACCAAGAATCAACTGCACAGCAAAATTGAGCATCCTCTTCCAGTGGAAAAGATGGACTTTCAATGAAACAGGAGAATTTCAAATGTTCCTGTTGAAATGACCAGAGCTGAACAAAAAGTTTGATCTTCAAGTACAGGACTCAGGTAAAGCATAGAGAGAGTGGACAAGAAGGGTAAATTGTGAGAGACTTTGATGATGAACTACATGTATTCCTGCATGGTAAGATGATACTGATAATACTCATATGAACCTTCTCATTTATTAGAGCAGTTAGTAGGGAGCTGAATTTGAAGATTTAAAATGCTGTAAAGATGGAGTCAATGGGTATAAAGGGGATGTACTAGGAGAAAGGGAAAGGAGAGATAGAATGGGCTAAGATATTTTATGGAAAGGAGTCAAGAAAAAGCTTTTGCAATGTAGTGGAAGGGGGGGAAGGTGAGGGGGAAATTAGGGAACCTTCATTCTCATCAGAAATGACTCAGAGAGGAAATAACATATATACTTAATAGGGTATAGAAATCTAGGGGGGGGAAATGAGAGAAAGAGGATGGGGGAAGGGAGGGATATAGGTGATAGAGGAGAGGGTAGATTGTGGGAGAGGGTAGTCAGATACAATGAAGTTTTATTGTTTATTGCAAAGTGGTGGGATTGGGTGACCTACCCAGAACCATGTGACTGGTTGCTGAGTCTCTGGGGTGAGATGTGGGCTCCAGGGCTCCTGGCCCCATAGCACAGAGGGACAGAGTGAAAGGAGAGAAAATATAATAAATGGTAGTGGGGAAGAATAGATGGAAGTAATTACAATAACAACTACAGGGAAAAATTTGGAAGTTACTTCTCTGATGGACTTATGATAAAGAATGTGATCCACCCCAGAAACAGAGCTGATGGTATCTGAACACAGACTGAAACACTTTTTTTTCCTTTTTCTTTCACTTTATTTCTCATGAGGTTTATTTTTTTGGGGGGGATTATGTTTACTCTTACAAGGCTATTTTAGTAATATGTAAATTAAAAAAAAGATTTCATTGATAGCTATATACCAAGAAATATGTACATTTTGATAGTGAAAATACATATTTAACTCCAACACTTAGTCTGACCCCAAAAGAGTTGATAGAGTTGACTAAATTAAACAAAAGACAATGTAATGGTTTAGTAATTGTCATGTAAATACCCTGTCATTACAGTTTGAATATGTGATTGCCTCTTTCCTGCTAAAGGAGAATTCAGTTTATATGTTATTTACTGTTGGAATTATTAAATGTAATTACAGAATATCTTTTCAACAGGATAGAAACATACTGAAATTTGGCTTTGAGGATTTTGTGACCTTAGACTCAACAATTACTTTCCAAAAGTCATTTATTCTAGATACTAATGCATTTTCCTGTCACTTTATTTACTTTAAGTAATTGAATTTCAACTTCTGAGGATCAGATGAGCTGTTGTTATTTTTGTTGTTTTGCTTGAATCTCCTACATTGCTTAAAAAATCTAATAACATCATACTTATCTACGCTATAAATGAACAAAATTGCAATTGAGATCATGATAATTATAACCAGAGGTAGACTTTAAGAAATCTAAATGATATTTTTATCATCATCATCATCATATCTTAAGATCTAAAATTTTTATTATATTTATTACCGAATATTATGCCACAAGACCTTTTAATACATTACAATTACTTTAACTGCTTTATAATTAAATATTACAGTGAATTGTGACTCATAGTATCCATATTAACTGCTGTGTTATCATGTAACAGTAATATAAAATAATATATAGTTAAATGCTTAGTCTATGATTCAGCTAAATCCTGGCCTACCTGGTTCAGGCCTAGGGTAATTGTATGTCCGGGAACAAATTATTTGACTTCTCATTGTTCCCAGGCAATTCTATAGAGTTGTGACCTACATAGGCAAATGAATGAATAGTTTTTCCACTGAAGGATTCTCCATAAAGGCAGCTAGAAATGGATAGAACATTGACCCATGAGTCAGAAAGGCCTGAGTTCAAGTCAACCTTCAGACACTTATTAGCTGAATGACCTTGAAGAAGTCATTTAACCCCTATTTGCCTCTGCTTCCTTAACTGTTAAATAGTGGTAATATTACCCCCTACTTCATATAAAATATGTCTGGCACACAATAGGTGTATAGTAAATATTGATTACCTTCTTCCTTTTCTGTAATCTAGATCTACCTCTCCCATCAAAAAAAATGATGATGATAAAAAGAAGAGGAAGAATTATAGGGGCCTAGGATTGAATTCAATTTGTATAGTGGCATTCTGATCAAATATTCGTATTTGAATTTTTTCAATAAAAAATAAAAATATTCATAAAAAAAGAAAATATAGGTTAGACATGGAAGTTTTATTCTCTGGGATTTACCATTAACCTATAGGTGAAGACTATTCTGGTAATGATGTAGCATACTTAGTCACAAAAACAGGATAATGGGAATCATTAACTTCCTTGGTGGCCTGTCAATGAAGGTTACACAATCTTGAATTACCTAATTGCTCTGCAAAGTCTATCAATCTCATATAATTTTATCTGATTAATTATCTCTTCCTGGACTTTAAGCAGGACAAGACTTCCAACATCCTGATCAGTCTTCCTGAATTTGTAATTAACATAGGAAAAGATAAGTAGTCATTTACTTTTTACCTACTGGCAAAAGGTGACTGTAAAGTGAAAGCTGACTACTGTTCTAAAGAAATTGGGCTTTTTTTAAACTAGGAATAGAGTTTGTGAAAAACTTATTATTATTATCATCATCATCATCATCATCATCATTATTATTATTATTGCACTTTGACATTCCCCCATTCCCCAAAGATGACATCATTATGTCACCTATAGATAATTTTTTTTAATGAAGGGAATATTGGAGGGAGAGACAGGTTCTCTTGGAGACCAACCTAAGGTTGCTAGAAGAATGGTCAAGTAACAAACATAAAGTCTTTCCATGGAAGGGCATAAGGATGAACAATACAGTTAGAGGATCAAGGGGGCAAGTTATATAGATCAAAAAGAGGGTGGTCCCCCTTAACCCATACAAATAAGAAATAAAAGGAGTAAAAAGTAGATAATAACATAAACTTCTGGTCCATTTCTTCTTTCTTATGGAGATATCTGATGTTTTTGTATCTCTTGAGAGTCTGTCAATGACCAGGTTTTTTCAAGTGCATTCAGGTTACTTGTAGGTATTTTCCTGATAAAAGAAATTCTTAACAAAAATTTTAAAGAGATCAAAACCTATGATTTTGGAACCTATTTGATTTATCAGTTGTCACAATTAATTGCAAGTAGAAAATCTGAGAACCCAAACTGATTTTATACCAGTTAAAAATCTTGGTATTATTATTGTTTTTATTTTCCCCATTTGGAAGTTGCTATAATTTTCATAAAAATAAAGAACATACACATTTGATAATCATTTTTAGAAGAGTGTGTATCTAGGAAGTGATTTATAAATCAAACCATTTAAAAGAATCAGAAAGAGGGGGAAGAGAAAAGCTAGAAATGGATTCCTCTCAAAAAAGGAAATTAATAAAAATGAAAAAAAAATTTTTAAGAGTCCACAGGTCATCCTTCTAACAGAACTTGAAGTAGCTATGAAAGCTGATCACCTGTCTCATGATTACAAGATTCAAAATCTGTCCAGGTAAGACACTTCCAAATGTCATATTTGAGAAACCAGGTTAGGAAAGTCCAATCTCAGAACTTGTTGAAAATTGCTTCTCCAGCCTTTCTCAAGAGCCTGTCACCAACAAATATTCATGAACACCATAGGGATGCTGGTCTCATTGGTCCAACCTAAATTTTCTGGATTTCAGATTCAGAAGGCCAATTTTCTGTCTCATGAGGTCTTTAATAATAGCAATTTCCTATAATCAGACATTTAGCTGTAAACTTTATAAGCTAAAGGATCAGAATATACCAGGTGCTGACTATAATCTTATAGTGGCAGTAATAATATTATCACAAAAATAATCTCAAAACTCATTCCATTGTTGCACATAAGGACTGTGCTTAATGTTAATACATACATATATAGATAGATAGATAGATGATAGGTAGATAGATAGATAGATAGATAGCAATCAATAATCCCAATTACCTCAAAACAGACTTTATAAAAATTTTTTATAAGGGGCAGCTAGGTGACACAGTGGATAGAGCAATGGCCTTAGAGTCAGGAGTACCTGAATTCAAATCCAGCTTCAGACACTTAATAATTACCTAGCCATGTGGCCTTGGGCAAGCCACTTAACTCCACTGCCTTGCAAAACAAAAAAACTAAAAAAAATTTTACAGTAGACTATGATTAGCTATTGATCATGTTTAAAAATAGACTTAAACAAATTGTTGTTTTTAGATTCCTTTTAAACAGAACATCTTAGGGGACTTTAAATATTTCAACAGGTGTTATTAATTTCAAATATAACCAACAGCCATAAGAACAATCAGATTTCCAAGTAGAGTAGCATACTATTATATTGCACTAAACATGTTTTCATACTCAAACATTACTTCTTGGAATAGTCAAAACAGCATAGAAGTTTTCTTAATCTTAACCTTCTAAACATAAATGACACATTTTGTTTTATAAATCTACTCATATATACTCATCATTCTCAAAAGAAAAGGAGATTCTTCAGGAATTTAATCTTATACATATGATAATTTCAAAATTAGGCCATAGAATGACAACAAATTTAGATCAAAACAGAAGGATTCTTTCTATTTGCAATTAGTACAATCACTTTAAATGCTTCTATCCAATGACAAAATGCTTCACAATAGTAAATTTCTACTTTTACTTCTTTGAAAAATAGAATATTTTCTGTGAGGAGCAAAAGCAGGGACATAAAGAAAATTTAAGGTGTTTGAATCAAGTTAACTGAGAGCAGAAAAAAATTTATTAATAATTAGCTTCAAGTGAGTCAAAAACAAAATCTATATTATACAGGCTTTCCTTCATCAAAGATGGACACAACTGTTATCAGATTAATATTATAATAAATGGACTTTTACAAACTTTTTTTCAGTGTTACTTAATCCTATATATATGATTCATTTGAATAGCACCAATTGATTTGCTGTGTGTCTTCCACCTTAATTTATACATATAGATCAAACAAGCTTTTGACTTCTTACCTACTGGCAAGGTGACTGTAAAGTGAAAAGTGACTACTGTTCTCAAAAAATTAGTCTTTTTTACCAGTATTATAGTTTGTGAAAAACTCATTATCATTATCACTATCATCATTATTATATTTTGACAAAAAATCTTTGAAATAAATTGCTGCAGCTATAACTGTGAAGACTGTATAGAGTTTAGGACACTAGCATCACTCACAGAGAAGTTGAAACTTTTTTATTGGTTCAGTGTGTTATTTTACTTGGTTTTTGTCTTAAATAATTATGATCAGAATTAGTTTTTAAAAATAAAGGTTTAGAGTTTTTTGTGATTTTTCCCATTCAGGAAACCCACCCATTCACCACTCCTCAATGCTCCCCACCTCCATGATTGACAAGGGACAATTGTACTATATAGAATGAGAGGGGGAGAGAAGGTAAAAGATGGCAGAAGACTGACTAGGAGAAGAGAACCTCAGGAGAGGTGAAAACACATCAGGGAAACTGAAAAAAAAAACCCACTCCCTCCTGGTTGGGGTGATAATCTGAGGCAAGTAGCCATGAGAGGGTTTCAGGCTTCCCCTGAGTGATTCCTGATTGACTGAAGAGAATTGACATCTTTGGTCAAGGACTCTTATTACAGAGAGGAGGAAAAGGACAGAAAGAAGGGATGGTCATTAAGTTTAACTGAAAATATAGATGATTTTTATTGCTGATGTTTTTCCAACATCTTAATTGCTTATCATTAAGAAACTCATCAAAGGTTCATGTGAACAACTAATTTCAGTTGAATTAAATAACCAGAAGTATTGTTTTACTGGGAAAGTGACTTAGAATTGATCAACTTATGTGGATTCATCTGGTCTGTCATGGATTTGAATACTTTAAAAAAGCTTTTCCCAGTCTCAGACACTTAATAATTACCTAGCTGTGTGGCCTTTGGCAAGCCACTTAACCCCGTTTGCCTTGCAAAAAAACCTAAACAAAAATTTTTCCCAGAATAAAAGATCACAGTAGATTATTTCTCCCTTAACTTCAATACCTATTATAGTTTGTGATGGAAACAAGCTCTCCTCCAACTTTCTACAATTGGACGTATTTAAGGCCTTATTATTTGTATCATTGGAGAAATATATATTGTTTTCTAAAATTTTTACATGTACATAGTAGGGTCTGCATTTAGTAAATAAAACATGAAAAAATCTACCAAAAAAGAAAAAGAATTTTTATAGAAACATTCTATTATTTCACTTAGAGTATTGCCATTTGATTTCTATTGGGCATATACTTCACTCAGAGAATTATAATGTCATTTGTCACTGGTCTCTTGTGTTCTGTTTGAAATATCCTTAGCCTCTCACTTGTAAAATGGAATGAGCATCACCCATAACAATGCTAAGGACTTGAGTTTGAGTCCTCACTCAGCTCTGACTTACTGGCTGTGTAACCTTGAGCAAGTTTCTTAACTTCTCTGAGGTTTTTTCATCAAGAAAATGAGGATAATATTTGCACTATTTATCTCATAGGGTTGTTGAGAAAAAAGTGCTTTATAAACTATAAAATGCTATACAAGTAAGTTTTATGTATTCCTCAGCAACCTTTTCCTTAAGCAATTATGGTAAGAATTCTGTACTTTTGCTCACTAACTTATCCTCACAGTGCAAATAATTTGTGGATATCATTGATATTTTAGAAAACCTCATTTAACATGTCTACTGAAGTTTACTCCATGTAAATTTTGAAATTACGTTTGTTTTAGTCATTCTTGAGGCTAAAAAACAGACTGAATGTCTTTTAACAAGAGGGGCAGCCTAGCGAAATTCAGAGATGTGGTTGTCACCAGTGGATTGGCCATAAAAGCTATTCTTCCAATACAATCCACAAAGAAAAAGGCAAGAAAGTGCTATGATCTCTGTTCATTGAGGCAATATCCACACTCATAAAGTCTTGTGTCCCCAAAGTATGGGCAGAAGATGTATGTTCTGCATGTAATTAGCAATGTCTTTTCAGATGCCTTTAAAAAATGTCAGTGAGGGGAGGCTAGGTGGCGCAATGGATAAAGCAACGGCCCTGGAGTCAGGAGTACCTGGGTTCAAATCCAGTCTCAAACATTTAATAATTACCTAGCTGTGGGGCCTTGGGCAAGCCACTTAACCCCATTTGCCTTGCAAAAACCTAAAAAAAAAATGTCAATGGGGGCAACTAGGTGGCACAGTGGATAGAGTACCAGCCCTGGAGTCAGGACAACCTGAATTCAAATCTGACCTCAGACACTTAATAATTACCTAGCTGTGTGGCCTTGGACAAGCCACTTAACCCCATTTGCCTTGCAAAAACCTAAAAAAAATATAAATAGTATTCTATTTTATGCAGGCAGGAGATACATTAGGGAAACTGTGTGGTCAATTTCCAAAATAGTAGATAGTACAAAATAGTACATTTCTAAAATAGTACACCTATAATCACTCTTCTATTTCTTAATACTCTACTTTGAAAGTCCCTATTTCTCTATCCTGCCAGCCAAATATGCTATGCAAATATTGAAATATGAAATGGCTATGCTTGATAATACATTTTAATTACTGCTATTTTTATTTGCTAAATTATGAGTTCTTTATTTTTAGCTTACCATAGAAAAATATTGATGATCATTTGACTAAGGGGTGCTATTCATTTTCCCAAATTTTGACTTTAATTATAAACTACTTAATCTGTAGAAACTTATTTTTGTAATGTACTAAACCTATCACCTTGCCTTTTTTACATATTGTTAATATTGTATTTTTGCATTCGATTATATTGTATTTTAACGATTATTTTTCCTGATTAAACAATCCTATTTATTAAATCCTATTGCAAGCCTGTATTAACATTTAAGATGTAAAGTTTATGCATATATATTTAAATGCTAAAATATATAATAACCTCTATTAGGCTATTCAATTAAAATGAAATAATAAGTAAAAGCCCCATATTGAGTTTCTAAACAGAAGAAGGGATGATCAGTGGTGTGAAAAGCTTCAAAAAGGTGTGGAAGAATGAAGTCTTAAAAGTCCATCTAATTGAATTAATCCAACCATTATATTCTGCAGCAAACAACCACTGAGAATACTAACTTGGTGGGGCGAAAGACTGTTTTGTGGAGCTACATTCAGTCTTCAACTGGTGGAAGAATAGGTCACTTCAGAAAATAAATTGTTAGATTTGTGGGTGAACCCTGGTGAAAATATTTGCACACTACATGCCCAGTATACCAATCATATTTTGTTTATAAAGAACTATCTATTTTAAGGGACAAAACCAGATTCTCCTCTATAAGATGATTAAATTCAATCAGTGGGTTTTTTGGTGGGTGGGAAATTATAAGATTTGAATGACTGGGAAGAAATATACAGGATTATTTCCCAGAGAGTTGTAAATCTGTAATTGTCAAAGAAATATGAAATGGTCTCATATCTTTTAATGGCTGTTTTTAGGTGTAAATACCATATAAGAGACAAAAGGTCCAGGCTTGTGATTTGACCAAGAAATTCATATTTGGTATTTTGTTGGGGTTTTATCTGTCCCAAACTCCCTAATCCTGGACTGCAAGTCTAAGCATGTAGCTTCAAAACTACAAATCCAAGATTTGGGACAGGATTACGAAGGATAAAAAATGTTTTCTCCCCACCTTCACCCCTACCAACTATGTTAACATTTAGAGATAAAGTCCTGGACATCCCTGATCCTCCATGATGACTTTTATAGGCCATGTGACTTGCTCAGGGTCACAAAGCTGGTGTCAGTCAGGACTCAGATTCAAATTTCTCCTGAAACCAAGTCCAGAGCTCTTTCTGTTGGACTACGTTACCACTCAGGAAAAGTCCAAATTCATTACTCCAAATCTGGTTGGAATGAGTAATATCAATCTACATTTTAGCATGGTTATACATGCATATCCTATATTAGATTGCTTTCTGTGAGGGAGAGGTGGGAAAGGGAGAAAAATGTGAAGCTCACAGCCTTGCA
This sequence comes from Macrotis lagotis, assembly GCF_037893015.1. NCBI lineage: Eukaryota > Metazoa > Chordata > Mammalia > Peramelemorphia > Peramelidae > Macrotis > Macrotis lagotis. The sequence continues at coordinate 377,125,953 of NC_133658.1, forward strand.
AAAAAATGATTGTTGAAAACTATTGTTGCATGTAGTTGGAAAAATATATTTTTAAAGAAACCTGGTTGGAAACAAGGACTTAGTATTAAAAAGCACAGCATAGAGAAATTTAGACTTTGGGAGGAGCCAATCATTTCACCTCAACTATTCCCTCTTTGGAGATTATTATTTGGTGAGATCTAATATAAAAATGAATTGAAACAAGAGGTGAAGAAACAAGAGATAGCCATTATTTAAGATATTATAGAGGAAGCAAAGAAGCAAGAGATCTGGTCCTTGCCCTGTCAAGAGTATATAGTCTAGGGGTGGCTAGGTATCATAGTGGATAAAGCACCAGCCTTGGAGTTAGGAGTACCTGGGTTCAAATCCGGTCTCAGACACTTAATAATTGCCTAGCTGTGTGGCCTTGGGCAAGCCACTTAACCCCATTTGCCTTGCAAAAAAAAGAGTATATAGTCTAGCTGTGAAGATACATGCAATAACAGTAAATAAGCAGTATATGACAGAATTTAGTTAAACATATACTCTTTTTTGTATAGACATAGGTACTATGGAGAGAGATGAATAAAAGTAGTCCGGGAAGGTTCCATGGAGGAGGCAGGGAAAATTAGATCATAACTCCTAAAAGGTAAAATTAGATTTCATTCACATTCTGTAGAATAGCTATCATATTTATTCAAATAAATGGTAAATTGCCCTAAAAAAATATAGTCCAGGGGTGGCTAGGTGGCATAGTGGATAAAGTACCGGCCCTGGAGTCAGGAGTACCTGGGTTCAAATCTAGTCTCAGACACTTAATAATTACCTAGCTGTATGGCCTTGGGCAAGCCACTTAACCCCATTTGCCTTGCAAAAACCTAAAAAAATATATATAGTCCAACATAATCTCAATGCAACCTGTCATTCTGCAGAGAGAAAAGAGCAAAAAGGAAGGAAGCAGAACAGATAAATATGAACATGTCTTTTTAAAAGATTTATGTGGAGCAGCTAGGTGGTGCAGTGGATAGAACACTGGCCTTGGAGTCAGGAGTACCTGAGTTCAAATGTGACCTCAGACACTTAATAATTGCCTAGCTGTGTGGCCGTGGGCAAGCCACTTAACCCCACTGCCTTGCAAAAAACCTAAAAAAAAATTATGTGTATGTATGTGTGTATACATACATATACACACACACACACACACACACACACACACACACACATATTCACACCCATTCTAGGTCAGGTCTTATCTAGGTCAGTCCAGTAATTCAAGTTCAAGAATTAAATAAGGCATTTTGTAGATATTAAAATATAATGAAAACAATTTTGTTAATAAGGAATGAAATACAACTTCTAAAGTGAAAAAGGGTATAAAGTGCTACTTTCTCCACTTTCACAGATACCATACAATCAATAATATCCTACAAAAAAATAACTAATGAACTTCTATTATCAGTCCCCTTTAGGTTGAATCCCTTACACTGCAGACAGTAAAGAAGCCTTCCCCCTTCCTTTTTTAATGACCAATCCAGCCTACATGCAGCCCAAACCTCTAACATGTAGAGTCCTGGGTCAAAGGCAGAAAAAGTCATAAGGGAGAAAATAAATATTGTCAAGAACATGCTGGACCCTGTGATTAATGCTTTACAAATATTATTTCATTTGATCCTTACAACCCTACCTGAAAGTTGCTGTTAGCATTAGGAGGCAGATAAAGGTTAAATGACTTGCTCAAGGTCACAGCTAATAATGTGTCTGAGGTCATGTTTGAATTCAAGTCTTACTAACTCCAAGCCCATCATTCCATGCATTGTGCCACTTAGCTCTATCTAGAAAACGGGAAAGGTGGAGGAAGCCACAGCACTATTATTTTACCATAAGCCTGGGCAGCCAGTAGGGGATCACTAGTCTTTCCTATCCTCAGCATATTCACTGAAAGAAGTAGCAGCAAAATGGTCATGACATTAATAGAATAGCCAGCACTTCCTCTTGCCACACTTAAAATTCGAATATTGTCATTTTTTTCTCAATCCTAGAAATAATATCATGTATTTAAATGTATTATAAATCATTTTCCTCTTGGTGGAAACCCCCTCATTTGGGAAGTATAATACATATTTGGGAGTAATCTGTATTGGGACTTATACAGTAACCTGATATACTAATGTAAATGTTAAAGAGGAAGAGGAGGAAGGCCAAAAAAATGAAACTTCTTTGGATGTCAGCCCACACTCACCTTCCTGGTATAATTTTGCCAAGTCCCCTAGAGCTGTTCTCTAGATGTAACAAAAAGAGATAGGACCAGGTAGGTAGAACCAGTTTGGGGGTTTGTTTGGTTTTTAATTTTAATTTACTTTTTCAATTATGCTTAAAAATAGTTTTCAACATTCATTTTTATAAAATTTCTCCCTCCCCTCCTCCCACCCTTCCCTTCACTTACTCTTAAGTTAGCAAGTAATCTGACATAGGTTATACACATACAACCATAGAACCAGTTCTTTCTATATAGCTTTTCACATAAAAGAGCTCCAGGTTGAGAAACCGAGTATTTTCTGTTCATTGATGGCCTGAGTCAGCCAATCTTCTTATGATAAGTTATTCGATTCAATAAAGTTTACTAGAATTACAGGATTTAGAATAAGAAGGGACCTAAGAGAGCATCTAGTTCAACCTCCTCCTCCCCAACCCGTCTCTTATGTAACTATTTGGAATGAAAACTAGTCAAACCATGACTCAAGACCCCACCAGGTTAGTGATAGAAATACCACAGATAAATAAATTAAGACAACAGAAACTAAGGCATGCTAAAACACAAACCACAAGGAAGTGAATAAATAGTATGAAAGTTGTACCATGTATTGTCTACGCTGGACATCAGAAGTCACACCTGGCGGGGGAGGCAGTTCATTCACTTTGGGCTGCCCTTTCCTGGAACCCTTCTCTACCTACAGAAAAGGAGCACCAGAGGCAGAGCCAAGATAGAGGAGCATTGAGAAATATAACAAGTGCTCCCTAACCCAAACTCCTCCAAACAAAACTAGAAGATGCACCATAGCAAATCTGGTTGAGAAAACCCAAGAAACAATTCACAGTAATTTCCAGATCAGGTCAGCATAGAAAGACAGACAGACAGAGAGATCTTCAGACATGGGAACAGAATCTGGTCAAGAACATAGCCAGACCCATATCAGAGCACCACAACAGAAACAGTTCCAACTGGCAACTATTTTATCCAATTCTGATTCACAGATCCAAAGTAGATTGAACAGAAGGACAGAAAGGAAAGAATGAAGGAATAAGTATTTATTAAATTACCTGCTATCTACTTAGCATTGTGCTAAGCACTTTACAAATATCTTATTTGATCCTCTGAACTATCCTGGGAGATAGCTGCTATTACTATCCCCATTTTACAGTAGAGGAAACTGAAGCAGGCAAAGGTTAAGTGAATTTTCCAAAGTCACACAACTAGGAGGTGTCTCAGAATGGATTTTAACTTGGACCTTCTAATGCCAATCCCAACATTCTATTCACTTGACTACCTAGCTGCCTAGCAGAGGTCTGAGGTCCCTAGGTCCTACGCAGCATATGGAGAGAGGGGAAAGTTCAGAAGTAAGCAGCAGGAAGGTTGTAGAGAGGGGGCTGCTAGCCCAGTGTGAAGTTTGCAGAGGAATAACCAGAGCAGGAATACCTAAACCAAATGGAAGTGTGCAGTCCTATCTCTCTGAAGCAGCAGTGTTTCCTATTTGGCTGATAACTGTCATAGTTTTCTATTCCTTAGACCCAAACCCAGGTCAGAAACTTAAGAGGAAGAGAGTGGAAGTGGGGGCAGCAATTAGATTCTGAAATCAGGAAGGAAGTTAGCAGAATGAGCAAACAAACAAAAAAAAGAATCCTACAATAAAACAGCCAATTTGGCTATAGGGTCACTCAAGACACAAATCCAGAAGGGAATGACACCAAAATACATATATATACATATATATATATATATATATATATACACAAGAAAAGCAAAACACAACCTAATGAGCAAGCAGAGAAAAAGAGGAACACTATTGAGAAATATTTTGCAAATGAGCCCAAGAAGGATCAAAATATTCAGTCTGAAGATGAGGAAGCACAAACTCCTGCATCTAAAGACTCCAAGAAAAACAGAAATTGGGCTCAGGCTATGACAGAGCTCAAAAAAGACTTTAAAAATCAAATGAGGGAGTTGGAAGAAAAACTGGGAAAAGAAAGGAGAGAGATGCAGGAAAAACATGAAAATGAAGTCAGCAGCTTAGTCAAGGAAATCCAAAAAATTGCTGAAGAAAATAGCATGCTAAAAACTAGCTTAAGTCAAATGGATAAAATAGTGCAAAAAGGTATGGAGGAGAAGAATGCTTTAAAAAGCAGAATTGGCCAGATGGAAAAAGAGATAAGAAAACTCTCAGAGGAGAACAAATCCTTCAGACAAAGAATAGAATTCAGGGAGATTGATGAATTTACGAGAAATCAGGAATCAATACTTCAAAACCAAAAAATAATGAAAATTTAGAAGAAAATGTGAAATATCTCATTGAAAAAAACAACTGATATGGAAAACAGACTTAGGAAAGATAATTTAAAAATTATTGGAATACTCAAAAGTCATGATCAGGAAAAGAGCCTTGACATTGTTTTCAAAGAATTACTACAGGAAAATTGCCCTGATATTCTAGAAGCAGAGGGCAAAATAGAAATGCAGAGAATCTACTGATCCCCTCAAGAAAGAGATCCCAAAAAACCAACCCCTAGGAATATTATAGCCAAGTTCCAGGACTCCCAAGTCAAAGAGAAAATATTACAAGCAGCCAGAAGAACACAGTTCAAATACCGTGGAGCTACAGTCAGGATCACACAGGACTTAGCAGCAACTACGATGGAAGCTCATAGGGCTTGGAATACAATATACTGGAAGGCAAAAGAGCTTAGAATGCAGCCAAGAATCAACTACCCAGCAAGGCTGAATGTCCTCTTCCAGGGAAAAAGATGGACTTTCAATGAACCAGAGGAATTTCAAATGTTCCTTTTGGAATGGCCAGAGCTGAACAGAAGGTTTGATCTTCAGATACAGGACTCGGGTGAAGCATGGAGATTGGAGGAGAGGGGGGAAATATGAGGGACTTAATGAGGATGAACTGCATGTATTCCTATATAGAAAAATGACACTGATAATACTCATATGAACCTTCTCAGTTAATAGAGCAGGTAGAGGGAGCTTTTATAGTTGAAGCACAGGAGAAAGTTGACTTCAAAGATAAAATATGGTGTAAAAATGGAGTCAATAGAAAAAAAGGGAAATGGAATGGGAGAAAGAAAAAGGAGAGGGGCAATAGTCCAAAATATTTCACATAATATTTTTTTTATTACAATGAGCTATTGCAATGATATGGAAGGGGGGAGGCAAGGGGGAATGAGGGAACCTTTGCTCTCATCAGAGGTGGCTAGGAGAGGAAACAGCATATATACTCAATGGGGTATAGACATCTGGAGTAAGAAGGAGGGGGGACAGGGGGAAGGGGTGGGGATGTGAATGAAGGAGGAGAGGATGGACCATGGGGGAGAGTGGTCAGATATAACACATTTTCTTTTTTTACTTCTTGCAAGGGGCTGGGATTGGAAGGCCTGCCCAGGACCATAGAGCCAGGTGGATTCTGGGCCTAAGGGGTGGTATGGGGACTCAGGGCTTCTTGGCCCCAGGACCATGGATCTGTCTGCTGTACCACTCAGCGACCCTACAGCAGAGTCAGAGTGAAAGGAGAGAGAAAATAGAGTACATGGTAGTGGAGAAACAAGAAAGGAGGGAGTTGCGATTCAGCAATGGCAATGTTGGAAAAATATGGAAGTAACTTTTATGACGGACTTATCATAAAGAATGTGATCCACCCATGACAGAGTTGTTGGTGTTGGAACAAAGACTCAAGCACATTTTTTGTTATTATTATTTGAGGGAGGGTGCAGGGCAAGTGGGGCTGGGTGGCCTGCCTGGGGCCACATAGTAGGGTGATCTTTAGGTGTCTGGGGCCAGATTCGGACCCAGGTGCTCCTGGCTCAAGGGCCAATGCTCTGTCTGCCACCCAGCCACCCCTACTATTATTACTATTTTATTTTATTTTGGGTCTTTTTTTTTCTTCTTTTCGGTTTTTGCAGGGCAGTGGGGATCGGGTGGCTTGCATGTCACACAGCTGGGTGATTGTTGGGTTTATGAGGCTGTATATGGGCTCGGGCGCTCATGGCTTCAGGGCTGGTGCTTCGTCCATTGCGCCACCTGGCCATACCTACAATTAGTACTATTATTTTTTTTATTTTAATTTTTTTCTCTCCCCTTTACCTTTTTTCGCCCAAGCAAGTCTATCTATATTCAGGGGGGAGGGGTATTTTGTTTACTTGTAAACAAGAATATGTTTTAATGTAAAAAAAATTTGTACAAAATGAAAATTAAAAAAAAGAAAACAGACAGGGAAAAGAATTTCAACTCCTTTAAGGCCAAGGAAAAAAAAATTTAGAATGGATCAAATAAAAGCAATTCAGTAACTCCATCAGATGATAACAAAATTTTTTTAATCAAAATACTAAAAATAGGAAAAAATATAAAGCATCTCATGACAAAACCAATCAACCTGGAAAACAGATTGAAGAGAAAATATTTGAGAATCATTCAAAAATCTGAATGCCATGATTTTTTTAAAATCCTATTTCAAGATATCCTATTTCAAGAATCTTTAAAGAAAATTGCTAGTTTTTTTTATCACATTTATATATCATAGCTTGTTTACCCATTCCCCAATTTGTGGAATCCCCTCAGATTGCCATTTTTTCCATGTCAAAAAAGATCTATAAATATTTTTGTACATAATTGGTTAGCTTGCTTTGCTTAGGATTAACCATTCGCCTAATTTGCCTCTCCTCCCCCTTTTCCCTTTTTCTCCTTTTTTTCCTCCTCTTTTCCTGTTGAGTGAAATATATTTCTGAGTCCAACTATGTGTGCTTTTATTTGTATGTATGTGTATGTGTTATTCCTTCCTTTAATTAGTTCATTTGAGAGATTAAATTGTCATTCTATCTCTCCTTCCCCCTCTCTTCTTTGTATATGTGTCCTTTAGAACCCTGATTGTGTGAAATTGTTCTCTCATTTTCCTCACTTTCACATTCCTTAGAAACAAAGGGTAAAGTGAAAAAAGAAAGAATGCACTGATCACTTCCTGAAAGAAATTCCAAAATTAAAATACCAACATTGTACATTGTATAATTAGGTACATTGTAGTCAAAATCTAGAACTCCCAGATTAAAGAAAAAAATACTGCAAGAAGCCAGAAAGAAATAATTCAAGTACCAAGTATCCACAGTCAGACTCACGTACAAATTAGTAGTCATTACTATATAGGCACAAAAAACTTGGAATATGTAATTCCAGAAGGTAAAGGATAGATGCTTACAGTCAAGAATAACATCCATAAAACTGAGTATAACTTCATAGTGGAAAAAAATTAACTTTTAATGAAATGGAAAATAGAAAATAATATTTATTAAAATAAGACAGAGCAACATTTGTATGTTTAATATTTTCTAGACCTGTAGGATGAAAGAGGAACCCACAATGCTGAGAGTTCAGAGAGAGCATCTTGGTGGTGTATTTTTTGTTTCCCTGTATGGTCAGAAGACACGGTTTTCAGTAGATGAGATCTTCAGTATTTTTCCATCAGGGAGTTCCTAGCTAAATTTTTCATCAGTCTACTGTGTTTTGAGGCACGCCTCAAAGGAGGAGAAGGAAAATTATTGATAATTCTGTTAATTTCAGAAATTATCCCTCCTTTGTCCTGACCTTGTATTTATCAGTTATGCTAAAAGTTTTTTATTTCATATTTATTATCATTTGTACAAATAATGTTTTTTACATTGATAAAATATTCTTGTTTAAGAGTAAACAAAATATGCCCTCCCCCCATAAATATAGACTTGCTTGAGCGATAAAGTAAAAGGGAGAAAAAAAATTAAAATTAAAAAAATAATAATAGTAATAATTGTAGGTATGGCCAGGTGGCACAATGGACAGAGCACCAGCCCTGGAGCCATGAGCACCGGAGCCCACATCTGGCCCCATACACCCAACAATCATCCAGCCGTGTGACATGCAAGCTGCCCAAACCCCACTGTGCTGCAAAAACCAAAAAAAAAAAAACAAAAAGAGAAAGAGAGAGAGAGAGAGAGAAAACCAAAATAAAATAAAATAGTAATAATATTAGGGGTGGCTGGGTGGCAGACAGAGTATTGGCCCTTGAGCCAGGAGCACCTGGGTCCAAATCCGGCCTCAGACACCCAACGATCGTCCCACTATGCAGCCCCAGACAGGCCACCCAGCCCCACTTGCCCTGCACCCCCCAAAAAATAATAAAATAATAATAAATGTGCTTGAGTCTTTGTTCCAACACCAACAACTCTGTCGCAGGTGGATCACATTCTTTATGATAAGTCCATGGCAAAAGTTATTTCCATATTTTTCCAGCGTTGCCATTGTTAATCGCAATTCCCTCCTTTTGTATTTCTCCACTACCATGTACTATATTTTCTCTCTCCTTTCACTCTGACTCTGCTGTAGGGTAGCTGAGTGGCACAGCAGACAGATCCCTGGTCCTGGGGCCAAGAGCCTCCATACCACCCCTTAGGCCCAGCATCCACCTGGCCCTATGGTCCTGGACAGGCCATCCAATCCCAGCCCCTTGCAAGAAGTAAAAAAGAAAATGTGTTATATCTGACCATTCTCCCCCCATGGTCCATCCTCTCCTCCTTCATTCACATCCCCACCCCTTCCCCCTGCCCCCACTCCTTCTTACTCCAGATGTCTATACCCCATTGAGTATATATGCTGTTTCCTCTCCTAGCCACCTCTGATGAGAGCAAAGGTTCCCTCATTCCCCCTTGCCTCCCCCCTTCCATATCATTGCAATAGCTCATTGTAATAAAGAAAAACCTTATTATATGAAATATCTTGGCCTATTCCCCCTCTCCTTTTTCTTTCTCCCATTACATTTCCCCTTTTTTCTATTGACTCCATTTTTACACCATATTTTATCTTCAAATTCAGCTTTCTCCTATGCTTCAACTATAAAAGGTACCTCTACCTGCTCTATTAACTGAGAAGGTTCACGTGAGTATAGTCAATGTCATTTTTCTATACAGGAATACATGCAGTTCATCATCATTAAGTCCCTCATATTTTCCCCCTCTCCTCCAATCTCTATGCTTCACCCGAGTCCTGTATCTGAAGATCAAACCTTCTGTTCAGTTCAGGCCATTCCAAAAGGAACATTTGAAATTCCCCTGGTTCATTGAAAGTCCATCTTTTTCCCTGGAAGAGGACATTCAGCCTTGCTGGGTAGTTGATTCTTGGCTGCATTCTAAGCTCTTCTGCCTTCCGGTATATTATATTCCAAGCCCTACGAGCTTCCAATGTAGTTGCTGCTAAGTCCTGTGTGATCCTGACTGTAGCTCCATGATATTTGAACTGTATCCTTCTGGCTGTTTGCAATATTTTCTCTTTGACTTGGGAGTTCTGGAACTTGGCTATAATATTCCTAGGGGTTGTTTTTTGGGGATCTCTTTCTTGGGGGGATCGGTGGATTCTCTCCATTTCTATTTTGCCCTCTGCTTTTAGGATATCAGGGCAATTTTCCTGTAGTAATTCTTTGAAAATGATGTCAAGGCTCTTTTCCTGATCATGACTTTCAGGTATTCCAATAATTTTTAAATTATCTTTCCTAAGTCTGTTTTCCATATCAGTTGTTTTTTCAATGAGATAGTTCATATTTTCTTCTAATTTTTCATTTTTTTTTTGGTTTTGAAGTATTGATTCCTGATTTCTCGTAAATTCATCAATCTCCCTGAATTCTATTCTTTGTCTGAAGAATTTGTTCTCCTCTGAGAGTTTTCTTATCTCTTTTTCCATCTGGCCAATTCTGCTTTTTAAAGCATTCTTCTCCTCCATACCTTTTTTGCACTGTTTTATCCATTTGACCTAAGCTGGTTTTTAGCATGCTATTTTCTTCAGCAATTTTTTGGATTTCCTTGACTAAGCTGCTGACTTCATTTTCATGTTTTTCCTGCATCTCTCTCCTTTCTTTTCCCAGTTTTTCTTCCAACTTCCTCATTTGATTTTTAAAGTCTTTTTTGAGCTCTGTCATAGCCTGAGCCCAATTTCTGTTTTTCTTGGAGTCTTTAGATGCAGGAGCTTGTGCTTCCTCATCTTCAGACTGTGTATTTGGATCCTTCTTGGGCTCATTTGCAAAATATTTCTCAATAGTGTTCCTCTTTTTTCTCTGCTTGCTCATTTTCCCAGCCTTAGCCTGTTTTCAGGATGCTTCCTGAGCTTTTTGGGATACTCCCACAAGGGTCTCAGTGTGTGAGGCTCTGTCCTCCCTCCTGGTCTGTGAATGACCATAAGCACCCCCCTCTGCCATGGGGCTGAGGTGGAGGGGGCCCTGCTGTTCTATGGGGGAGCCTAGACTGTGATCAGGATCTGAATGTGTTCTGAGCCCCAGAGTCCTGTTCCAGGGGCAGAGGACAGAGCTCTGCAGTCTCTCTCTTCACTCTCCTTCCTAGGTTCAATGGGCTCAATGCCTTGGGGGCTCCTAGTTACAGGCTCTGCCTACTTCTGTTTCCTGGAACTCTGCTGTGCTGGCCAGGCTGCTTTCTGTGTGCCCTGAGGGCTGGGCTTCAGGTGCTAGCTCTGGCAGAGGTCCCCCTCCCCCGGCTGTTCCTCCTATTTGTGCCCAATGCTCCCTGGGGTATAGCTCAGGAGACTCCCCTGCTGCTGTGAGCCGCAGCTCCCAGCTCCCTGGGGCTGCATGCGGGAGGCTGAAGTTCTTTCACTCTGGCCGGTCACCCCTCTGGCGGGCTGCCCCTCCAAAACCGGGGAGCAGAGCCTTTCTGCTCTTTTCCAGGTTACCTTGAGTAGGAGAACTGCTTCCCTGAGTCCCTCTGTGGATTCTGTCTCTCAAAAATTTAGTTAGAGTCCTTAACTTATGAGTTTTATGAGAGAACGCCTAAGACATGATCCTTTCTTGTTGCCATCTTGGCTCTGCCCCCACTAAAAATTTTTTTAACAAGAAGGGTATAAAGTTTTATTGCCCTTTGGGCTTAGTTACTTCTTATCAAAGCCTGGGTCAGTTAGGGGTGTCATCCTTTTCTAATGGAGTTTAGGGATTCTACACTTAATGGGTTGCAAATTGGTTTAGCTACCAGAATTTCATTAGATCATTAGTGGGATCAATGAGCCTGCAGGGCATATATGGTATGTGGTCTGCAACTGCCAGGGCAACCAAAGAGGGGGGACTCAAAATTTATTAAATCTAGAAGTGAATTAATTAAATATTTAACCAAATATAGCAGGTGAATGATGTTACAAAATATATAAATGATTCTTGCCAAAAATAAAAGGTTTCCCACCCCTGTTTTAAATGAATGATGGCCTTTCCATCCACCTTATTTTATAGGCACTTAAATGAGCTAAATAGAAATATATTTTCATGAGGGCACTATTCATTTTTAATAAGAATTTACAAGCATTCCTGATGAAAAGATCACAACTGTACAGAAAGTGAAGTTCAAACCCAGGAATTGTAAAACCTAAGAAGGTAGACATGATGGCACAATGAAAGGACTGAAAGAATATAAACTGCTCACTTTATAATATGAAGAGATAATACCTGTGCCTCCTCTGAACTCTAATTAATCATCAGCAGTCAGAGAGAGAGAGAGAATATAATTAAACAAGGCCTAGGAGTGATTCTGTTGTGTCTTAAAGATCTTGAGAGAATAATGGAATGAATCGAAAATAAGAATACACTAGAGAGGAAGAAAGGAAAGTGAGGGAAAAATCCCCCAGAATCAGGGTTCTAAAGGACACTTGTATATACACAAAGAAGAATGGAGGGGAGGGTGCAGCTAGGTGGTGTAGTGGATAGAGCACTGACCCTGGAGTCAGGAGGACCTGAGTTCAAATCCAGCAAAGACACTTAATAATTACCTAGCTGTGTGACCTTGGGCAAGTCACTTAACCCCATTGCCTTGCAAAAAGAGAAGAATGGGGAAAGAGAGACAGAATGATAATTCAGTCTCTCAAATGAACTAGTTAAAGGAGGAAATACACACACACACACACACACACAAATAAAAGAACATGTAGTTGTTATGAGGAATATCGGGGTGTTTGGGTTCCACAAGAATGTAAAGGGAGAATTATTAGTTTACATTACAAAGACAGGGGTCTGACTGTATTGTTGCCTATGGACAGGTATGTGAATTAAGACAAAAGACTTACCCTCAACCTGCTCAAAAACAGATTTGCCAAGTCTGCCCCACCTAGTTCTGTGTTAACCTAGGTGTCCTTCTCCTTTGTGCATACTCAAGAAGATAGCTGTTCTTGCTCATTAGTATAATGATTAGGGCAGGAAAAACTTGTGGGGATGAATATATCAATTAGATTGTGACCCCAGCCAATGACTGGCACAAAGGGGGAGGAATAAATCCTTTCAAAGTGCATATAACACCTAGCATTTCTGGTATTCAGTGCCCCTCTCCCTAAAGAGAGTGGTGTCATTTATTAAGATGTCTTAATAAAGAAACCATTTTAATGACTCTGGACTAAGTATTCACAAGCCATTTATAACAATTTGGGGACCCTTTCAGAATATAATGTAAATCTTTTTTGGTATTTTCCCAGAAGAAAACAAGAAAATAATGCACATAAATGGCTTGATTTCAAGTACACTTTCTTGGTGTTCTCTGCAGGGGAAATATCTTAGATTCCTGGGAAGATTGGCCCAAGTTTTGTAACTAAGAGTGATTAAAATGTCTAGGGGTAAGATCCGTGGTGAAGGACACCCTCTAGGGTGGTGGGGTGGTGGCCAGGACTGCCCTAGCTGGCTAAGAAGTCCTCCAGGTGGGAGATCTATCCTGAAGGAGAGACCAGAGGATGATAGGATGTCTCAATGGGAGAGAGGGAGATTTGGGGTCCCTTCAGGATTTTCCCCAAATTCTAAGCCCACAATAGGGAAGATTGCTGGCAGACTTGGGGGGACAAAGGAGCCTCATGGCCAGTAGCCAGAAGTCAGAAGCTAGAAGAAAGGAAACCTATTGGATCCAGTATGGAGTATGAGTGAGTTTGAATGTTCCTGGGTGGGGGGGTGTTTTGTGTATTCATATGTTCTAAATTGTCTGGGGTAGCCCTAGTCTTAGGATATTTCTGGATCTGGGGATTCAGTCTACATCTTAAACTGGGGGAGCTGGGAGTTGGACCAAGGAGTTTGGGAAGATGGGGGAGGAGGAAGTAGATCTGAAGTTTCCTCCTCATGGAACTCAACTCCTCCCTCCCTGGGTGCTAGTGTGTGGAGTTAGAGAGAGAAGAGAAGGGAACTATTTTTTTTTTGAGTTTAAAATATTTTTATTTTTTTAAGAAAGATTTTATTTATTTTGTTTTATAATTTTTCCCCCTAATCTTGCTTCCCTCCCCCCCACAGAAGGCAGTCTGTTAGTCTTTACATTGTTTCCATAGTATATACTGATATAAATTAGATGTGATGAGAGAGAAATCATATCCTTACGGAAGAAACATAAAGTATAAGAGATAGCAAGATTACATAATAAGATAATGGATTTTTTTAAAATTAAAGATAATAATCTTGGGTCTTTGTGCAAACTCCACAATTCTTTCTCTGGATATAGATGGTATTATCCATCACAGATATCCCAAGATTATGCCTGATTGTTGTACTGATGGAATGAACAAGTCCATTAAGGTTGATCATCGCCCCCATGTTGCTGTTAGGTGTACAGTGTTTTTCTGGTTCTGCTCATCTCACTCAGCATCAGTTCATGCAAATCCATCCAGGCTTCCCTGAATTCCCATCCCTCCTGGTTTCTAATAGAACAATAGTGTTCCATCACATACATATACCACAGTTTGGTAAGCCATTCCCCCAAATGAAGGACATGCACTTAATTTCCAATTTTTGCCATCACAAACAGAGCTGCTAGGAATATTTTTGTACAAATGATGTTTTTAATCTTTTTCATAATCTCTTCAGGGTATAGACCCAGTAGTGGTGTTGCTGGATCAAAGGGTATGAACATTTTTGTTGTTCAAGAAGAGAACTCTTTTTTTATCTTTTTTTTTAGGTTTTTGCAAGGCAGTGGGGTTAAGTGACTTGCCCAAGGCCACACAGCTAGGTAATTATTAAGTGTCTGAGGTGGGGGTGGCTAGGTGGCATAGTGGATAGAGCACCGGCCCTGGAGTCAGGAGTACCTGAGGTCAGATCCAGCCTCAGGCACTTAATAATTACCTAGCTGTGTGGCCTTGGGCAAGTCACTTAACCCCATTTGCCTTGCAAAAACCTAAAACAAAATGAAGGACAAGTGTCTGAGGTGGATTTGAACTCAAGTCCTCCTGACTCCAGGGCCAGTGCTCTATCCACTGCACCACCTAGCCACCCCCAAGAGGAGAGAACTCTTAAAGAGAAAAAGCTGTGATTCAGGGAGAGTTTAAGACAGAAAGAACTATTAAGGGAAAGACTAAAAAAGTTATAAGAGGGATGATTTCTTATTTTATGACTGTCTGGGAAAGATCCCATGTTTTCTTCCTGGGTTGGGGGAAGGGGGTGGTAAATTGGATACTTAGTAGTCTTGATCCCATTCACCGTCTTGTTAAGACTTGAACTCTAAACTGAAGAGTGCCCTGACCATGGGGGAGGGTGGGGAGTGGAGACAGGAGACTTTAAGTGTTTAAGCCTTAAAGGGAAAGACCCTGCCACAAGTCAGGTGGGTAGCTGGTTGGGAAAGGAAGAAAATATAAAAACCAGGGGTTGAGAGAAATGTTTATTGAAATGAAATCATGTTAATGAATATTTCTGCTCTCCTACACTCCTGACTCTCATTCTGTTTTTAAGGCTGATCCATTTCTGAACTAGAGTTTTGGGAATCACTCTGAGAGGTTTGTTTTAGTTGTTTTGGTTTTTTTTTTGTAAGGTAATGGGGTTAATTGGCTTGCCCAATGCCACACAGCTAGGTAATTATTAAATGTCTGAGACTGGATCTGAACTCAGGTACTCCTGATTCCAGCCGGTGCTCTATCCACTGTGCCACCTAGCCACCCCTACTCTGAGAGTTTTAAAAGAAGGGAATTGGTGTTGTTACATTCTAACAAAATTTGTTCAGAATGGGAGGAATTATATAATCTAGATTGTTAAAGTGGTTTGGGATTTTAAACTCTATTATAATACCTTTGAGTTTTAAAGGAAAGTGATATTGTGTTACTAAGAAGAAAAATATTATGCTATTGGGGATATTTACTGATTTCTTTTGGAAAAAAGAAAACACAGGAGAGGAAAGAGTTGTGAAGGGCATTTATGGGGAGGGCTTATTAACTCTAATTTGTTTTAATGTTAAGCCTAATAATGATAACAATTGTATGTTTATTTTGGATGAAATTTTTGGAATGTGAGTTCTAGATTCTCTGTACAAGACACTCTAAAGCTTTTGTCAAAATAAACTGTTGGGAAGTTTAGTTAACAGCAAAAAAAAAATGAACTGAGGTTTCATCTAATGAGTTAGTCCTTTGCCATTGGATTAATCATGGCATAAATAAGAATTGCATTGGGATTTTAAATGTATCGTATGTATGACATTGGATTCTTCAAGGATCTGAGTAAAGATGTTTAGTTTTAAAGAAGTCATAAATATGGACTTCTTTCATCTTAACTGCAGACAGCTGATGTGGGGGCTCTGACAGATGACTGAACAAATAGTAATTGTGTGGTTCCACTGTAAGGTAACTTACTGATAAACATAATTATTTGGTTACCTCTTGTAAGCATATGAGTTATTTGAATACTGTAATGTTAAAGCCTAGAATTAACATGTGATTGCTTTGAAAGGGTAATAAGGGAAATATCAAAAATTATGACTACTTCTGGGATAGATCTGTGGGTTCCTGTATGATATAATAATAGAAAGATATCTAGTAATTCATGTGACATTCTTACTGCTGTTTTGTCATATTGGAACTAATAGCACATGTTGGGAAATTTAAGGTCATCTTGGTTCTAATGGTTTGAAAGAACTCTGAAAATAATGATTTGTATGGTAAGGATGGCTAGTTGTTAAACAAGTTTATGTATAGAAATTTTCCAGTTATATATGTAAACTGGGACCTTTTTTTGTGTGTATATATATATATGTATATATATATATATACATATATATACATATATATAGTTATATATGCAAACTGGGAAAGATAATTTGATAATTATTGTTAGGTGAGAATTTAGGAGATGACAGGCAATCTCCTAGCCAAAGGAGATGTTTGTTTGCTGTAAATTACGACAGGCTAGAAAGAGGGTTCTCTAGCTAAGGGGAACTTGATATAGCATCTTCATATAGAGATAGAACTGATATGGTTTCAAACAAGGGATGTGGGTCTGGAGATCAGAGGCCTCAAGCCAAAAGTAGGAAATGAGGCACGTAGAACCGGAAATAGTTAGAATTCCTGGTTTAGCGAGGACCCAGGAAGGACACTCAGGGGATTCATTCATTAAGCAGGGGATTCATTCATTGGGACCTCATTAAGACTATAATTGCAATTTAGTGAAGTGGATTCACTCAAAGTTATAATTAGCAAAAAGGAAGAGTTACTGGTTCATTGTGTTCTTGGAGCCAAGGAAGTCCAATGGGCTGAAGATTCAAGTGACAGAGATATATAGTTGAAGGGGTGAATTTTCTGTTCAACCTGAGACCTTTTTGACTTGATTCCCTCAAAAGTGGCATTTGGATCATGTCTCCTGGTAGAATAAATCTGGCCTAAGACATTTGATTCCTCCCATGACCTATGCCTGGATACTGACATTTTTTTTTTAGGTTTTTGCAAGGCAAATGGGGTTAAGTGGCTTGCCCAAGGCCACACAGCTAGGTAATTATTAAGTGTCTGAGACCAGATTTGAACCCAAGTACTCCTGACTCCGCAACCTAGCTGCCCCAACTACGCCACCTAGCCGCCCCTACTGACATTCTATAAAGGAAATTTCCTTTAATGTCCTGGATCTTTATAGAAGTTTTAGATCAAGTGGATTTAACAGCCAGATAGGTTAGGTAGGTGGCTCTGACACTTGCTGTCTGCTCCATAGTTAGATAGGAATTAAGATTCCTTAATTTTTATATCAGAGAGAATATTTAGATAAGAAGAAGAATGGGAAATTTTTAGGATAATTACAGTTTCAAGGTCTAGTTTAAGGAATAGAATGTAAGTCATATAAATACATCTGGGAAAGGAAAATCTATGGTAATTTGGGAATATTTTGGGGAAAAAATCATTTTGGTTAAGGATGCTTGAGTCGTTATTGTAATGAAAGCAAAAAATTAAGACTGTTACAAGCTTAGATTAATGTTGTATTTCTCAGTAGAGCTTACTCATGTGAAACATGTGAAACACTTATGGAAGTTTATTGTGTTGAAGTGAAGTATGTATATCAATATAATAGTGAGTAGGGCAAAATGTAAATTGTAACAAACTCCAGAATCTCACTGTCTTGTGATCCTAACATGTGTTTTGACCTGAGTAAAATGTTAAGCAATTTCTTCACCAAAAGAGAAGGCATCAACAACTCACCTGAGCTGGAGAGAAGCAGTTTGGAACAGAGGATGCAGATGGACATCAGATATCTCCAGAGGAGAAGAGAAGAGAGAAGGAGAGACATTGGACTAATTCATCTGTACAACCTCTTGTCTGTCCCTTTTGATACCTGTAACTTCCCTTGATTCTGTAGCAGTGACACCCCTACTTTTGTTCCTCTCCTTATGAAAAGGAGGAGGAGAGACAGGGTGAAGATGTACTCCATTGAGAGAAAAAGGAGATCAAGATTATTGGGTGGCATGATTATATCCTACATGAGTCTGTATATACTATCTAGGGAGAGTCTGATCTCTGATTTAGAGAATGGGGTATTAGTAATGGTGGGAGGAGAATCTAGCTGGTATGGCTAACTATTGGACTTGCAGTGGTCCACAGCAGTTTGAGAATTGGCCTTAGGTGCCAGTCCCCCAGGGTCTGGCCTAGATTTTGGGTTCCTGGTCAGAGGTGCACTGTGGTATAGGATTCTGGTCCATAGGAGAGAAACACTAGTGGCATATGACTGAGTCAGTTCAAGGTGACTATTATTTATACCAGTCTAGACAGGATATTTTCCTGGGGAGTGGCAAATGGCTTTGGACTTATGTCTAGAAGCAGGGTATGTATTCTGGACTGTATAATTTACAGACATAGTAGACTGAGACTCATGTGAGAAGTAATGATGGTACCTGGATCACTTGTCCGGAAGCATTACAGTAAAGAAAATTGTGATTATCACTGCATATACCCAAGTGCCAAAGATTGGTCAGGAAGTTTTTATCCAGACTTAAAGGACGGCTACTTGGGCACAGGCTGAGAGTTAGAGCTATGGAATCCTAATTTATATACGTATATATATATATATATATATATATATATATATATATATATATGCATATATATATATATGCATATATATATATATATATGATAAGATTCTAAGCCATGGTGAAAACAATTACCAACTAGACAGCTAAAGCCCTAGACTTGCTGGCCGACTAAGCCATGCAAACAAGAGAGAGTTATTCAACATAGAGTTGTATTAGACAATCTGTTGGTTGGAAAAAGAGTTTGTGGTAAATTGAATCTATCAAGTTGCTGCCTAAAGATAGATGACAATAGACCAGTAGCAAAAGACATCAGAAAGTTTGCATGTGCTCCCACACAAACCTGGAAAATAGGACAGGTTCATGTCTCTGATAATGAGGAAGTAAAAATATTGATAGAAAAAGAGTCAGTAATCATGTTAATAATAAGGATTCTTATTTAGGAAAGAAATCACTAATAAGATATAGAAATTCTTATTAAAATTCTTATTAAAATCTTATTTAAAAAGAAAATGGGGTAATTGTGAGGAATATGGGCATGTTTGGGTTCCACAAGAATGTGAAGGGAGAATTATTAGTTTACATTACAAAGGCTGGGGTCTGCCTGTGGACCTGCCTATGGACAGTATATGAGTTAAGACAAAAGACTTTGCCTCAATCTGCTCAAAAACAGATAAGGTCAGCTCTGCCCCACCTAGTTCTGAGTTAACCTAGGGTTTGTGTCCTCTGTGCATGTTGAAAGAGGTAGCTGTTCTTGCTCATTAATATAATGAGTAGGGTGGGGAAAACTTAATAGGATGAATATATCAATTAGATTGTGACCCCAGCTAATGATTGGCACAAAGGGGGAGGAGCAAAGCCTTTCAAATTGCATATAACACTTAGCATTTCCGGGATTCAGTGCCCCTCTCCCTTTGAGAAAGGTGTGCCATTTATTAAGATGTCTTAATAAATAAACCATTTTAATCACATTGGACTAAGTATTCATGAGCCATTAGTAACAGTTGGGCTCAGAAATATATTTCACTCAACAGGAAAAGAGGAGGAAAAAGGAGGAAAGGGATAAAGGAAAGGAGAGGTAGATTAGGGGAGGGGTTAATACTAAGCAAAACAAGGGTGGCTAGGTGGCATAGTGGATAAAGCACCAGCCCTGGAGTCAGGAGTACCTGGGTTCAAATCTGGTCTCAAATACTTATATTACCTAGCTGTGTGGCCTTGGGCAAGCCACTTAACCCCACTGCCTTGCCAAAAACCTAAAAAAAAATACTAAGCAAAACAAGCTGACCAATTATGTACAAAAATATTTATAGCTCTTTTTTGAGATGGAAAAGAAAGGAAATCTGAGAGGATATCCATAAATTGGGGAATGGGTAAATAAGCTATGATATATAAATATAATTTTAAAAAACTGCTGTAAAAATGATGAAAAGGATGGTTTCAGAGAAACCTGGGAAGATTTACATGAATTGATGCAATGAACAAAACCAAGAGAACAATAATATGATGGCATCTGGAAAAGTAGCATCCATGGTCTGCTCTATTTTTACCCTCACTATTTTTGTGACTTACTTGCTTTTCACATCTCTGGCTCTGTTATAAGTGTTGTCTTCTTTATCAGAATGTGAACCCCCCCTTATGGTATGAACTATCTTACTTCTATATTTGTATTCCCAGCAGGCCTGGATATATGAGGTCACTTGAGATTGGAGACTTGTTTCTAGTTAACAGGAAAAAGAACTGGAGCTGAAACTCAACTAGTGGTGCCCCAGGTCTTCCTTATACCCCATGAAGAACCTACCCTCCCCAATCCCCTTTAGAAATGGCAAGCTTTTCTCTTACCTCAGGAGTGCCAAAGTCAATTCTGACTGTCTAAAAGGTATGAGGGAAGTGGTTCTCTTACTGTTGACTATCAGATTTGGAAGAGTTATTTGCTTTTCCTTGCCAAGGCAGCTCATATTTCTGTAAGACCTGGTCGGTACTAAAATAATTGGAGGTCATTAAGAAGGGTTTGGCTGAGCTTGTCAGGGGGGAGAGAGGGTTGTTCACTGTACTTCTTTTCAATTCCAGGACTTTGAGCATTTTTGTAAGCAACTCCCACCCTTGTTTCCAGGTGAAAACAACCTCACTGGAGTCAACTGTCTGAGGAAGTCTGTGGTCCCCAACAAAGGCCATGAAGGTTGGAGAGAGATGGTGTGACTACTACTGCATATGAAAGATCCCAGACAGTGGGTTTTGGAAATGGGGGAAAGAGTCAGCAATGACATGCTATTCCTTGGGAACAATAGTAATAAAATTCTTGGGTTTTAGTATTTTTTTTATAAACTAAACCTCCTGATATGTGACAGTGGAGAGAGCACTGGACCTAAAGTCAGAAAGTCCTGGTTTAAGTATAGCCAGTGGACAAATTACTTAATCTTGGAGCTGTTAAGCAAAATTATAATGCTCATGACCTAGGGCATTATTATTGCAAGTGATTTTATATATATATATGTAATAAAGTCAAAAGGTTTTAAAAATGTTAGCCAGTATTATATGTCACATGTGAATGAAGCATACTCTTGAGCATACTTCTCTAGGGACACAAAACGAGCCAAATTTGGTGAGCACAATTCAGAAAGGCAGCAAAGCAATATGTTAGATCTGATCAGAGTTTTCAGTGTTCCTGACTTCCCCCATGTAGATACTTGCCAGAATTAGCCCATGATACAAGGGCTAGGCCTTGAAAGGGATTGGAGGAAGTGAAAGTAGGACATAATTCTTCTCTGACTAGGAAAGCAGTTTCTTGTCTGCTTGGTGGTCTTTCACATGACCTGGGCTGCCGCCCCAACTTCCACATAATCTTGGAACCATCAATAAGGGGTCTTGTCTTCCAAAGAAGATAGGTCAGACTGTTCCCAGTTCTTCTTCCCTCACCAGCTATAGCTGTCCTGACTGGAGAGCCCAGGCAGGAGGCAAA
This sequence comes from Macrotis lagotis, assembly GCF_037893015.1. Classification (NCBI taxonomy): domain Eukaryota; kingdom Metazoa; phylum Chordata; class Mammalia; order Peramelemorphia; family Peramelidae; genus Macrotis; species Macrotis lagotis. Next base: position 377,147,398 of record NC_133658.1, read on the forward strand.
AACCAAGGATTATCATGGTGGCCTCAGCCTGGAATCCACAACAAAGGTGACTTTTTTTACCAGCTTTGCTGGCTGCATTGACTTCTGCTCAGGTCCAGCCCTCTTCTCCTTAGATCATAATCTTCCTCTGGACTTTATTACCATTAAGCCCTCTGGGAACCTTCCCCTTGGTAGAAAGTTGACTGAATTTAGAAACAGAGGAGCTGAGTTTAAATCCAAACTACTGCTTACTACTTTGGACAAATCACTTTCCCAAAGACCTTTCCAAGCCTCACTTTATGTAGAAATTTATATTTTCTATATATATTCCAAGTCTTACCTATACAGAAGAAAGAGTTGCTGAAAGCAACAAGTGTTTTCATTTTAATTTCCTTTAATCATCAAAGGAACAAAAGTAGAAGGTGAAAAGATTATGCTATTATAAAGAACCAGGTCACAAAGGTTGTTTTACACTTTAAATAATTTATTATTAACTTAATATTGTACAACAATGCAACTAATTAAACATGATTTGCAAGTATCTACAGTTAAATAAAATATTTCCATATATATGGTGATTTCTTTCTTTTTTTATTTTTTAGGTTTTTGCAAGGCAAATGGAGTTAAGTCGTTTGCCCAAGGCCTGTGTGTCTAGGTAATTATTAAGTGCCTGAGGCCAGATTTGAACTCAAGTACTCCTGACTCCTGACTCCAGGGCTGGAGCTCTCACCACTGTACCACCTAGCCGCCCCCTACAAGGTGATTTCTAAAGTCCAACTGTTAGATATTGTTCGTAAAGATGGAATAAATTTTTTGGGGGGGAGGGAATATTCTTTTTCCATTTTTTAAAAATTTAATCAATCAACAAACACTTAAAAACCTAGTATATACTTTTTTGTACCTATTAATTATACATTTAAACTATGCCAAGTCCCAAAGATAATGAAAAGAGATTTTTAAAAAGTCCCTATTCTCAAGGAGCTCAGAATCTAATGGGGAAAGCAACCAATTTTAATTATATTTAATTAAAAAATTTTTAATATTTTATTTTTTCAATTACAATTTTTTAACTTTTTCTTAGTCTAGTCAATAAATGTAATCTAAAATGTGGATGTATGTACCTTGATGGAAGATGGGCTAAGCCATTTTTATAAACTTGTTAACTCCTGTTGATAATCTTCAAATATTTTATTAAGTGAGATTGGTCTGATATATAAATTTATTTTTTCCAACTACATGCAAAGATAGTTTTCAACATTTATTTTTTGGTAAGATTTTGAGTTCCACATTTTTCCTTCCTCCCTTTCCTCACCTCTCCCTTGACAGTCAGTAATCTGATATAGATTGGTCTGATTTCCAAGGCTCTAGGAAGTTAGAAGGTGAAGAGCTCCAGGGCAGTTTGTTCTTGCTTGCACAGAAGTCTAGGCAGGCAGCTCACATCCGTGTATGTGCAAAAGGAACTGAAAAAGACCTGGAACTAGATTTTAGAGCACCACCTGGAAGCTTAAAACAGAGATCATATTTAAATACAGTTTTTGTTCACCCAACCTGCCTTTCCAAATCCTGTATTTCAAGAGTGGGACTAATCCCTTTAGCTCTTGTTTTCAGATTTCCTTCATCTTCTGTAACTCAAAGGCACCTTGTTTTCCCCTAAAATCACATTTCTTAGTAACCTCTCTGGATGAAGAGTTGAGAAGCTTACATTTTCAGACTAGCATTCAGCAATCAACTTTCCTTCCTTAAAGTTTGCTCCCAGCTGTCCAGATCCTTGGTGCTATCATCTGTGGTCATTCTCTGTCCTTTCTAATAAATTCAGTAACTCTAAATCCCAACCCTTATCTCTTTGACTATCCTGACCTTAGCCAACTCAGCTCATAAGATCTCTATTACTTATCTTCCTCATTCTTTAGAAAATCCTGTGTTGGGGCAGCTAGGTGGCGCAGTGGACAGAGCACCGACTCTGGAGTCAGGAGTACCTGAGTTCAAATTCGGCCTCATACACTTAATAATCACCTAGCTGTGTGGCCTTGGGCAAGCCACTTAACCCCATTGCCTTGCAAAAAAAAAAAAAAATGGAAGATCCTGTGTATCATCCCCATAACTACACATACCTCTTTCCAAATTCAACTAAATGTACCCCAGATATAATTCCTAGTTAGGGCTCTAGTGCTAGGGTATGGAGATAGGAATCTCTGGAGTACTGTGAGCCATAATCAATAGACTGACCCTCATAAACACCTTCACATATCACAAAAATAACACAAGTGAGAGAGCATCAAGATCAACCACTGTAGGAACCACAGCAAGCCCTTACTTGCCAGTATCAAACACTCTGAATCTTATCATATGATCTCAAATTATTTGGCATAAATAATTTGATTTAATCATAGTTATACCAGCCCTGTTCTTGTTATCTGGCTCCCTTAAAAACACTGGCAAAAGTGCCAGTGTATTAGTGATGTACTTGCATCATCATCTGTGCCCCATAGTACCTTTTCTCCCTAATATAATAACACAATTACCATTCAAAATGTATGTCTTTAATTTCTGGAACGTTCCAGACGCAATGGCTAGGTTTTGGTCTCAGGTCATTACGAAGGTCAAACTTAGTTCAGCAATAAGATCCTGTTGGAGGGAATCATCTTAAGCCTCACATATTTAGCAATTCCACAATATATCATCTAGAAAATTCTCACAATTGTAAAGTTGAGGCTAATTGCAGCATTTATGCATATTTTTTCTGAATAATAATAGATGATACTGATGAGAAGCACATCTTTGATAACTAAAAATTGTTTAAAATATTGCTCAAAAAATTCTAAGCTAAAGAAGAGAGTTATAGGTCTTATATGATATATTGGAATGTCAAACCATCAGGATCCCACTAGAAGTCTATTTCAGAAACTTCTATCTTTTTTATGTTGTTAAATCATTTTTACATTGTTAATCCCATACTCTTTCTATATAAGAATATGAAGAAACTGGCTCATATCTCAACATGTCCTAAAGCAATTATTTTTAAGCCCAGGACCACTTAAATTTTATAGTGGAAGCCATATTCAATTATCTGGGAGATGAGTTACATTGCCAATATGGCCAGTCTTTTACAGAAACCCTTCTTCTGGGGGCAGCTAGGTGGCACAGTGGATAGAGCACCAGCCTTGGAGTCAGGAGGACTTGGAGTCAGGAATTCAAATCTGATCTCAGACACTTAATAATTGCCTAGCCGTGTGACCTTGGGCAAGTCACTTAACCCCACTGCCTTGCAAAAACAAAAACAGAAACCCTTCTTCATCACCTCAAAAATAGGTACTTTTTAAGAAGTATTATCTATAACATAAGAGAGGAATAGCTCTTCAACATAAAAAACCTTATCACAAAAAATACATTGTATGAAATCTCATCTTAGAGTCACACTGTATCTTTGAGGTACAAAGAGATACAAAACATTAATGTCACAGGGAGAAATATTACAATATTGCACCAAGCCCTCTCTCAAGTACATACTTAATAGGTTTCAAGGGTAAAGGATGTTGAAAGTTCTTCCTAGCAGGCCAGCCAGATGTCATTTAATTGTTGATATAAAGTTGATGAGTGTGCATTGTGACAAGAAAAGTCTGAAAGCAGAAATTGCATATGAAATCGAACTTTCTCAACAACTCCATTTTGAAAACATCCTGATAATAGTGACTCATGACATTAACTCTGATAAACTCTGGACCATAACACTGTTATTAAAGATTCTCTCTACAAAATGGTGAAGAATCTAGCCTAATTAATCAACAAAGAATTATTTAATATCTATTGTTGGCCCTTTCTATAGTAGATTCATTCCTGACATATTAGCCTCCATTTTCAAAATTCATTTGCCTATAATTTGTTAGTCATAATATATAATGACATTGAAATTAATATATCTAACAATATCTTCAAGTCTGTTTTGCTTTTGTTTATATATACCAATTCCAAGACAAATCTTTAAAGAAAAAGTTAGCTATGTGGATACTAGATGCTAAAGGAAAGAGATGAAATGGCAAGTTGACAGGTTATTGACAATAATAGCTGACATTTATTTAAAACTTGGGAATATATATTGTTTATATATTTATATTTGTTATTTATATTTATATTATTTAATCTGACTCTCAGAACATCTCCATATGGTATGTAAAATAGTCATCACTCCATTTTATGGGTGTAAAAACCCAGGGCCCAAGAACTGAGCCTATAAACTGTAGACTGGAGAATGTGACTTCAATTCCTGGAAAAACAAAGCATTGAATGATTACTGAGCATTTAAAAAAAAAAAAGAAGTTGGTGATCACAAAGACCAGCAGGTCTTTATCAAAAACCAATAATGAACTACTGGAAACAATTAGCAATTTTAGCAAAGTTGCAGGATATAAAATAAATCCTCAAATCCTCAACTTTTCTATATATGACTAGCAAGATACAGCAGGAAGAGCTAGAAAGAGAAATCCCATTCAAAGTAACCTCAGACAATATGAAAAATCTGGGAGTCTATTTGACAAGGCAAACTCAGAAACTTTTTGAAAACAATTATAAAACACTTCTCACACAAATTAAATCAGATTTAAATAACTGGGAAAATATCAACTGCTCACAGATAAGTAGAGCTAATATAATAAAAATGACAATTTTACCAAAACTAAACTATCTGTTTAGTGCCCTACCAATCAAAATTCAAAAAAATTACTTTAATGAGTTAGAAAAAGTTGTAAGTAAATTCATATGGAGAGATAAAAAGTCAAAAATTTCCAGGGATTTAATGAAAAAAAGTACAAAAGAAGGGGGCTTATCCCTACCTGATATAAAATTATATTATAAAGCATCAGTCATCAAAACTGTCTGGTATTGGCTAAGAAATAGAGTGGTGGACCAGTGGAATAGCATGGAAATGATTATAGTAATCTGCTGTTTATTTAATAAACCCAAAGAGTCCAGCTATTGGGATAAAAACTCTCTCTTTGATAAAAACTGTTGGGAAAATTGGAAGTTAGTATGGAAGAAACTTAGATTAGACCAACACCTCATACCTTTTACCAAGATAAGATCCAAATAGATACAGGATTTAGACATAAAAAACAATACTATAAGCAAATTAGAAAATCAAGAACTAGTTTACCCTGGAAAGGGGAGCAGTTTATGACTAAGGAAGAGATGGAGAACAGCACCAAAAACAAACTAGAGGATTTTGATTACATTAAATTAAAAAGCTTTTGCACAGATAAAACCAATGTAACCAAGATCAAAAGAAATGTAAACTGGGAAACAATCTTTACAACTAATGATTCTGACAAAGGATTCATTTCTAAAATATACAGAGAACTGAGTCATATTTTTAAAACAAAAAGCCATTCTCCAATTGACAAATGGTCAAAGGATATGCAAAGGCAATTTACAGATGAGGAGATCAAAGCAATTCATAGCCATATGAAAAAATGCCCTAAATCATTAATTATTAGAGAAATGCAAATTAAAGCTTCTCTGAGGTACCACCTCACACCTCTCAGATTGGCCAATATGACCAGAAAGGATAATGATCATTGTTGGAAGGGTTGTGGGAAATCTGGGACATTATTACACTGTTGGTGGAGCTGTGAACTCATCCAACCCTTCTGGAGAGCTATTTGGAACTATGCCCAAAGGGCAACAAAAATGTGCATACCCTTTGACCCAGCAATACCACTACTGGGTCTATATCCTGAAGAGATTATGAAAAAGGGTAAAAACATTATTTGTACAAAAATATTTATAGCAGCCCTGTTTGTGGTGGCAAAGAATTGGAAATCAAGTAAATGTCCTTCAATTGGGGAATGGCTTAGCAAACTGTGGTATATGTATGTCATGGAACACTATTCTTCTATTAGAAACCAGGAGGGATGTGAATTCAGGGAAGCCTGGAGGGAGTTGCATGAACTGATGCTGAGTGAGATGAGCAGAACCAGGAAAACACTGTACATCCTAACAGCAACATGGGGGCGATGATCAACCTTGATTGACTTGCTCATTCCATCAGTACAACAATCAGGGACAATTTGGGGCTGTCTGCAATGGAGAATACTATCTGTATCCAGAGAAAGAATTGTGCAGTTTAAACAAAGTTCAAAGACTATTCCCTTTAATTTAGGAAAAAAACTGATATCTTATTTCTGATCTTGTTATCTCATACTTTTTGTTTCTTCCTTAAGGATATGATTTCTCTCTCCTCATACTCAATTTGGATCAATGTACAACATGGAAACAATGTAGAGACTGACAAATTGCTTTCTGTGGGGGGGGGGAAGTAAGATGGGGGAAATTGTAAAACTCAAAATAAATAAAATCTTTAATAAAAAACATAAATAAAAACCAATAATGCCCTCATATGTAACCTTGTTTCCTTTTCTTCTAGGTAATGAAACTAAGATCATAGATTTGAATCTGGAAGGGAACTAAAGAGAGAACAATTAATCAAACCACCTCATTTCACAAATGAAGAATCCAAGGGATTTAAGTGACTTGCACCAAGTCACAAAGGTAAAATCCAGAAAATGCTACAGATGCAGTTCACCTAGATTTTAGGAATTCATTTGATAAAGTTTCTCACATCTATCAGATATGAAGATGGCAAAGGGCTCAAAAGTCTAGGTAACATACCAGATAACAAGTTTCCAAAAGATCTTGACATTCAAACTGTGGGCCAAATAGAGTAAAATGAAATTTATAGGAATAAATTGAAAGTCTCGCACTTGAATTCCAAAAATCATCTTTTTGAGGACAAGATGAGGGAAGCATTGCAAGATGGATAGAAAATAGTTCCTCTGAAAAAGACATGTTAATGCAAATGTCTAACTGAAAAATGCATTTATGTGCTGGAGCAAAAAACACAAAAGAAAGAGTCATTGCCCGCAGAGCTCTTACATTTTAAGAGAATGAAACAATACAAGTAAGTGTTGCTCAAGAGAGGTTGTTTGATTTGAAAAGTTAAAGGAATGATGAGTGGAGCCATTGGAGAAAAAAATGGATTTGTCTTTCATGCAGTAATAGCAATATTTATTTGATTATGATTTCCAGATCTGGAAGCGTGTTATACAGCAGGAAGGATGTACAGCAAAAGGAAAGATGATAATCAGGGTACAAAGTAAAGAGGGTCAGCTAAAAATATGAGGCTATTCAAGGCATTCACTGAATTGCTAATTAATTTATGAAATTATGAAATGGGTCAGGCAGGCCCAGTTCTTTGGGTATTCACTGGGATAGCCCACAATGGCAGCAGGAATCCAGGTTGCAATCACACTTCAATAAAGCATAGTTGGCACAAGCAGACACAGAGTGAAATGGCAGAAAGAGGTACCAAGGCAGACTATGTCAGGAGTGGCTGAGTTGGTCAGGAATATGTGCAGTGTAGGGACTAGTTCATTAACATGTCCAAATCATCTCAAAGTTTCAACAAAACATTAAAGTTAACATATCCATGTCATCTCAAAGTTATCAACACAATCTGATGATTTGCTGGTCTTACGGAATATATCTGGAACTTATATAAGATTTACATATCATAAGACCAAAAGCCCTGATAGCAAGGCCTGGATGACCCCCTGATTTAGTACAGGATATGACTTTTAGTTAATATATAATATGATTTATTAATATATGATATGATTTAGGACAGCTAAGTGGTATAGTAGATAGAGCACCCAGCCCAGAGTCAGGAAGAAATGAGTTCACATCTAGCCACAGACACTTACTGGTATTAATTGTGGCTCTGAACAAGTCATTTAATCCTATTTGTCTCATTTTAGGGCAACTAGGACAGTGGATAGAACACTAACCCTGGAGTCAGGAAGATCTGGGTTCAAATCCAGCCTCAGACACTTAGCACTTATTAGTTGTGTGACCTTGGGCAAGTTACTTAACCCTGATTGCCTCATATTCAAGGCCATCCCCAGTCATCCTGATTCATATCTGGCTACTGGTCCTACTGGAGGAGAAAGCAAGGCTGATGACTTAGCACAGCAACCCCTCTCTCAAATCCAAATCACGTGCTTGTAATAGCATCACTTCCCTGGTGTCATGTCCCTCTGAGAATGAAGGACAAGCCAATAATGATATTGGTTTGTAAATTATTCTCCATTGATCTTTGGGATGGTCTATAGATGATGTCTAAGTTCCCTTTTTCAGTCTTGCCTCCTGCTAATGTCACTTTATACTGGCTACTTATAAACTTACTAAAATGGGGAGGGGCAGATTTGTGGTCAGGGGTATCAGAACAAGATAAAATTTTAATACATTCACCAGTCAGGATAGTATAGGCCCACAGGCCTATATTCTAACCCAGAAGAGCAGGCAGAGTGGAGGGTGCAATGATGACTGGGTTTTAAAGTGAGGCATGGTTGGGGTCAGCCAGATAACATGGGCTATGTAGCTCCATATGAGTCAGTAGTAAAATAAGGCAGCTAAGTAAATATAAGCTTAAGCTACACTCAAAGAAGCATCTATCCAGGACTAGGGAAGTGGTTGCCTCATCAAACTCTGGCTGATCATATTCAAAGCCTTACATTTCCAGAAGGACATGGAAAAACTGAAAAGAAAAGGCAACCAAAATAGAGAAGGGCCTTGAGCTCTAAGTCAGAGCGGCTGACTTCAAGTATTTGAAGGATTGTAACTTTGTTGTTCAGTTTTTTTTAAAAAGTCATTCCAACTCCTTGTGACCGCCTTTGGGGTTTTCTTGGCAAAGATACCAGAGTGATTTACTATTTCCTTCTCTAGCTCATTTTACAGATGAGTCAAACAGGGTTAAGTGATTTACCCAGTGTCATATAGTCACCAAGACTGGATATGAATTAAGGAAGATAAGTCTTCCTGACTCCAGGCTCAGCTCTGTCCACACTGTCCCATTTAGTTGCCCTAGACTTTGTTCTCCTGGTACCAGAGAAAATTAGAAGCAATGGATAGGAAATACAGAGGCAAATTTAGGCTTGTCATGAGGAAAAACTTCCAAATCCTTAGACTTGTTCCCAGGTGAAATTATCTACCTTAAGATAATAAATTCTCCTTCATCTGGAAGTCTTTAAGCAAAAGATGGATGATTACTTGTGTGATATGCTATATACCAAAGGATTCTTGTTAAGGTATAGGATGAACAAGATGTCTTCAGAAGACTCTTCCTTCTCTGAGTTCATTATTTTGTGGAAAAATACTCATGAGTTACTATTCAGAGCAAGTCACTGGCACTCAGGACTAGAATGGAAATGCCTTGACTCCCATTGTAGGAGATTCTTTTCCACCCTATCTCCAACCCCCCTGGGTATTCTCCAAAATTTGTCCTAGGCTCTCTTCCTTTTATTGACCTCATCAGTTCCTCAAAGGATGATTCACAGATCTATATAACCATCCCCAGTACTTTGCCCAGTCTTCAGTCCTGGATCACTAATTGCCTAGATGATATTTCAGACTGGATATCTCATAGACTTCTCAAACTCAATATGTTAAAAATTAAGTTATCTGCCCCCACAACCCAAACCTTCCCCTCTGCCAAACCCCTATTTTTGTCAAAAGTACTGCCATCCTTCCAAATTCTTGTTCTTCACATTATCCTTGATTCCTCACTCTTATTTATATCACATCCCTAACTGCTCAATCCTGCCATATCAACCCCTGTAACATCTCTTGAGGTCTCCTTGACTCAAGTTTCTGCCCACCTCCAGTCAAACTACATATTATTGCTAAACTAAAGTAAATTAACTGGGAGCTTCCTATTGCCTCCAGGATAAAATATAAATTGCTCTATATAATTCTTAAAGCCCTTCAAGGCTAGACTCCAAGCTAACTTTCCAATCTCTTTGGATCTTTCTCTCCTAAACTCTAATGATACAGCCAAACAACTTTTACCAAATCTCCTTCCTCAGGGCCTTTGCACTGGAGGTTCTCTATGCCAAGAATACACTCCTTTCTCACCTCTTAAAATTCTTCTATTTCTTCAGAATGCAACTCAAGCACCACCTAAGTGCAACTTTTCCTCATTTCTCTAAATTGCTAGTACCCTCCTTCACAAACTACCTTTTATCTCTTTTGCATGTATTTATTTTCTTTCTATTGATTCATATATGTTTATATGTGTATTATCTCCTCTATTAAAATATAAGTTTCTTGGATTGTTTTCCAAGAATGGATTGTTTTCTTGTACTTTTATCCTGAAGGCCTGATACAATGCCTGGCACATAGTAGGAACTTAATAAATGCTTGTTGATTGATAGTGTTCTGAAATAAAATATGTATACTATACATGAAATAACTCAAGAACATGTGCAAAAACATCAGATATTAGGAACTAAAATATTGTACATAAAGACATCTAAGATCTTTAGAAATACTAGAACATTCTGAAGTAGTAAGGTGTGGTTTAAAAATGGTCCAAGAAAGGACAGTTCTGAGAAATTTCCCACTGATTCCAATATGTCACCTGGGATTCTGGAATATGGCTTATCCTTATTATCTTGGAAAATATTTCTCATTTTCAGAAATTATGGCAAATTTTGACTCCTGGTCACTGCCTCTTAACATTAGGGGTTATTTGTTCAAGGAAACATAGTGTAAAGAAAAACCTAGGTCAAATTTAGGAGGAAAGGAGGAAAGAAGATGAGAGAGAGACAGACAGACAGACAGACAGACAGAGAGACAGAGAGACAGAGACAGAGACAGAGACAGAGGAGAGTAAAGGGGAAAAAAAGGGCAGACTTTACCACTGAGAGAAGAGGGGGTGAGAATGGAGAGTGGAAGAAAATTGGGTAGCATAAATATGCAAGTGGATGAATGTTGAAAAACTTTCATAACATGTAATTGGAAAAATAAAATATCAGTTAAAAAGGATTGAAGAGAGGGAGAGGAGAAGAGTGGAAAGGAGAGAAAGTAATGGAGAGTGGAGGGGAGGAGAAGGAAGAAGAGAAAATGAGAAGAGAGAAGGGAAGGGTAGGGAAGAAGAGAAGAGAGGAAGAGAGGGGAAGGATCTTAAAATGTAGTTCAAAGCCAAAGTGAACATATTTTGGGATTCTCCACTATTTCTAAATATTCATGAAGCTGCTTCCTTTGGTTAAGTGCAAAGCTGTAATTATATTCCTGAGAGGCTTCTGGCAGAGATATTAGTGAGAGATTTGCTTTCTGAGACCTAACACACAAAGTTATTCCTGATGCACTAGCCAGAGTGCTCAAAAGCAAGAAGCAATGAAAACAATGAAAATCCCATAGTTCATTTAGTCCCTCTGTCTCAAAGGCTAGATGACTCCATATGGGATATGACTACTTTTCCGGATGGCTCAAAGCTTATAAACTAGTGACTCATTGACCCATCTCTTTTGCTATTGCTTCCCATCAGCTTGAGTATTCAGTCTTTTCCTCCCCAGCTAGACTCACTTTCCAGTCAGCAATTATTGTTGTTTTATCTCTCTAGTCAAAGCCAAGGCAAAGCCATTTTAATTGAAGGATCCAACTTCCAAAGAGGTCTTGTTCTAATTGGTGGAGTCCCTGGTTAATCTTACGGGTTACTGAAAACATAGTTTCCAAGCTAAATTATGCTGAGTGATTCACCAGTATCAAAAGTACTAAATATATTTGTTCTTATTAATTACTGGTTTGGAGGTTCTCCTGGGTGGAGTGAATGAACTCCACCAAAATCCAATTCCAAACTGCATCGAGTGCCTCAAATCAAAATTCTACTTTATTCCCTCCAAATGAGTAGTCATTTCCTGTATTTTTTTAATTTAATATTTATTTATTCTCATTTTGTACAAAGGATGTTTTTTATATATTAATAAAATATTCTTGTTTAAGAGTAAATAAAATACCCCCTCCCCCCAAAAAATATAGACTTGCTGGAGCGATAAAGTAAAGGGGAGAGGAAAAAAATTAAAATAAAAAAAAATAGTAATAATTGTAGGTATGACCAGGTGGCGCAATGGACAGAGCACCAGCCCTGGAGCCAGGAGCACCTGAGCCTACATCCGGCCCCGTACACCCAACAATCACCAAGTTGTGTGACATGCAAGTGACCCCAACCCCACTGCCCTACAAAAAAACCAAAAAAAGAAAAAAAAAGACCCAAAATAAAATAAAATAGTAATAATAGTAGGGGTGGCTGGGTGGCAGACAGAGCATTGGCCCTTGAGCTAGGAGCAGCCAGGTCTGATTCCGGCCTCAGACACCCAACAATCACCCTGCTATGCAGCCCCAGGCAGGCCACCCAGCCCCAGCTGCCCTGCATGCCCCCAAAACAATAATAATAATAATAAATGCTCTTGAGTCTTTGTTCCAACACCAACAACTCTGTCGTGGGTGGATCACATTCTTTATGGTAAGTCCATGGCAAAAGTTACTTCCATATTTTTCCAACGTTGCCATTGCTGATTGCAACTCCCTCCTTTCGTATTTCTCCACTACCATGTACTATATTTTCTCTCTCCTTTCACTGACTCTGCTGTAGGGTAGCTGAGTGGCACAGCAGACAGATTGCTGGCCCTGGAGCCAAGAGGCTCCGAGGCCCCCTAACACCCCTTAGGCCCAGCATCCACCTGGCCCTATGGTCCCAGACAGGCCTTCCAATCCCAGCCCCTTGCAAGAAGTAAAAAACAAAATGTGTTATATCTGACCACTCTCCCCCCATGGTCCATCCTCTCCTCCATCACTCACATCCCCCCCTTCCCCCTGTCCCCTCCCTTCTTACTCCAGTTGCCTATACCCCATTGAGTATATATGCTTTTTCCTCTTCTAGCCACCTCTGATGAGAGCAAAGATTCCCTCATTCCCCCTTGCCTTCCCCCCTTCCATATCATTGCAATAGCTCATTGTAATAAAGAAAATCTTATTATATGAAATATCTTGGACTATTCCCCCTCTCCTTTTTCTTTCCCCAATTACATTTCCCTTTTTTTCCTATTGACTCCATTTTTACACCATATTTTATCTTCAAATTCAGCTTTCTCCTGTGCTTCAACTATAAAAGCTCCTTCTACCTGCTCTATTAACTAAGAAGGTTCATATTAGTATTATAAGTGTCATCTTTCTATACAGGAATCCATGCAATTCATCATCATTAAGTCCTTCATATTTTCCCCTTCTCCTCCAATCTCCATGCTTCACCTGAGTCCTATATCTGAAGGTCAAACCTTCTGTTCAGCTCTGGCCATTCTAACAGGAACATTTGAAATTCCTCTGGTTCATTGAAAGTCCATCTTTTTCCCTGGAAGAGGACATTCATTTTTGCTGGGTAGTTGCATTCTAAGCTCTTTTGCCTTCCGGTATGTTACATTCCAAGCCCTACGAGCTTTTAATGTAGTTGCTGCTAAGTCCTGTGTGATCCTGACTGCAGCTCCACGACATTTGAATTGTGTCCTTCTGGCTGCTTATTATATTTTCTCTTTGGCTTGGGAGTTGTAGAACTTGGCTATAATATTCCTAGGGGTTGGTTTTTTGAGATCTCTTTCTCAGGGGGATCAATGGATTCTCTCCATTTCTATTTTGCCCTCTGCTTCTAGGATATCAGGGCAATTTTCCTGTAGTAATTCTTTGAAAATGATGTCAAGGCTCTTTTCCTGATCATGACTTTCAGGTATTTCAATAATTTTTAAATTATCTTTCCTAAATCTGTTTTCCATATCAGTTGTTTTTCCAATGAGATGTTTCACATTTTCTTCTAATTTTTCATATTTTTTTTTTTGGTTTTGAAGTAATGATTCCTAATTTCTTGTAAATTCATCAATCTCCCTGAATTCTATTCTTTGTCTGAAGGATTTGTTTTCCTGAGAGAGTTTTCTTATCTCTTTTTCTTCTATAATATTGTGAAATGCTGATTTTCTTAGGCTAAAATACTTTGATAGATAATTACTTTTTTAAAGTAGCATTATTATATTCTGTTCAAAGATGTTTATTTGCCTTTCTTTTCTCCAGAGCTTTTTTTCATTTCTCATCTCTTTCATTTTATCCCAATATCCTTGTAGTCTATTTTTTCTGTTTGTCTCTATTTGCGGTGTTTCTGGTTCAATAGCAGTTTTTTATAATGATTCTTGACTTCTTTTGTTTGCTAATATTGCTAACCTTAGTTCCTTGGTTATGTCTCTGTGCCAGTCAAACTATGCCCTCAGCTATACTCTTAGCTAGAGTAGTTTCATTCCTACGTAGTCTCAACCAGGGTATCACCAGGAATTTCTGTGCTGAACTCCAATTTCCACAGTGTGTCTGGGTTCAGAGTAGTGGTAGATTTCATACTTCCTAGATCTTTGGGGTTTAGACACTAAATCTTTAGGTTCCTCTGTGTCATCAGACACCAGAATAGTTCAAACTTCTGGAGTCCTGAGATTTTCTAACCTATTCACTGTTGTTCCACTTGCTACTGGTTACCCACTACTTCCAAGGTCCGAGTACTTTGAGTTTCTTATCACCTTGAGCATCCCCATAAAACCTTTCATCTCCCTGCATCTAGAAACACAGCAGAATGTGCTGGAGTCAGCTCAAACCAACTTGCAAGAGTTGTTTGTTAAGTTTTTCAGTGTGAACCTTTACACTTCGGCAATTACGGAATGCTATTTGAAAATAGCTCAGTTTATTGTTTTGTTGATTGTCTAGAATTAACAAAGTGATGGAGAAAATGTTAATAACGAAGATTAAACTCTTGAGTTTGTTTGGGTTTTTTTTTTTTTACCCCAGAGAGCAGATTGTCAAATATTTATTAGCAAACCACTACTGAAAGTCTTTAGATATCCATGGACTATCTCTGATTCTGACTCACAGATGTTTCTCTTATTAGACTGAACTGACAGTCTGAATTCTTTTACTGCCTTTTTATGAAGCTGTGGATTGAATAAAGGTACTTAACATATTTTCTTGTTATACTTTTTATTGTTATCCTATGTACTGGGTTGTTTGTTTTTTTGTTGATTGGTTGGTTGGTTGGTTGGTTGGTTTTTCAGTTTTTTGCCCAAGTAAAGTATTTGAGAATTGGGCTACCTGCTTTCATTATGAAGACATCTTAATTGAAAGTCCATAAAAAGATTAATTGCTTACTATGTGTCAGGAAATAAGTTCTGTGCTGGGGATACAAATCAAAAAAAAAAAAATGATAGTCCTTGACTTTAAAGAGGCATAATATCTATCAGATGAGATCGTGCAGATTAAATCAAACTTTATTTGTTTTGGGGGGGGGGGTTAGGTTTTTTTCAAGGCAAATTGGGTTAAGTGGCTTGCCCAAGGCCACACAGCTAGGTAATTATTAAGTGTCTGAGACCAGAATTGAACCCAGGTACTCCTGACTCCAGGGCCAGTGCTTTATCCACTGCACCACCTAGTTGCCCCTATATCAAACTTTAAATATCTCATACCTTCAAAATGGTGTTCATAATTACATTAGAACAGGATTGGGAAAACTTTTTTCTGCTGAGGGCCAAAAATTAGCATACTATATTTGGTCAAACGTTTAATTATTCATCCCTAAAAATCTCCTAGATTTATTGAATTTTGAGCCCCACCTGCAGTGGCCATGGCAGTGCCAGACCAATGATTTTGAAGATCTCATACTGGATGGTCCCACCCTTACTCTAGAGAATGAGTTCTGCCTAACCGTCACAAAAGGAGAAAATGACTATATGAAGAATAATCATTCTCCTGATTATGATAAGCAGGAGATAGACAGTCCCTAGAACTTATCCAGAATTACATATATCTTATATAGTTAATGTTAGATAGATAATGAAATAGGCCCAGGATGAAGTAGGAGGATCTAAGTGGACTAAATTGTACTTAGAAAGTTTTACAGTCTGTGATGGAGAATACTATCTGTATCCTGAGAAAGAATTGTGGAGTTTGAACAAAGACCAAAGACTATTATCTTTAATTTTTAAAAACTGTTGTCTTATTATGTAATTCTACTATATCTCATACTATATGTTTCTTCCTTAAGGATATGATTTCTCTCTCATCGTATTCAACTTAGATCAGTCCATACTATAGGAATGTTGTAAAGACTAGCAAACTGCCTTCTGTGGGGGATGGGGGGAGGGAAGCAAGATTGGGGGGAAATTGTAAAACTCAAAATAAATAAAACCTTTCTAAAAATTTAATAAATAAATAAATAAATGAAACTTTAAAAAAAAGAAAGTTCTGCAATATTGATATTATATAACCCCTAATAACAGAATATCACTAACCCTAAAGAATTAAAGTTTAAAGTCACTCAAAGGTTAATGGAGAAATATATGTTAGCTATGCTATGGCTGGAGTCCATTATCAATTAAATTTTGTGCAAGAAAAATAGTATAAAATATATCATCAGAAATGTGTTACCAGATGAGGAGATGAATTGATGATGTAGTAAGAACAAAGGATAGCCAATGAGTGGCTATGTGCCCCAATAATACATAATGTCAAAAGCAATATAGAAATGGTATTCATTCAATCAAAAGTGTTATTCCATACATTTTGGGAGGAATTAGGTTATTAAAAAATAAAGATGCTATTTTTTTCAATCATAGACTCCTTGAAAGATGCCCATAGGATCCAGATTGAGAATTTCTGCTATGGTTAGGTACACTAAGTATTCTGTGAAAGACATCTGTGAACATGTTACACTGTAAACTTTTAAAATATAGAGGTAAAATAAAATGACAGAAAAACATAGATTAGACATGAAGTTTTATTCTCTGAGATTTACCATTAACCTATAGGTAGAGGCCATTCTGCTAATGACCACTCCAAGCTGAGGAAAATCAGAATATATGTACAGAGGCAAGGGAAAGGTATGTTATCAAGAGTAGACAAAACCTTAAACTTCCCTGGAAACCAACCTATTAAGTTGATCGTTTTTATACAGTACTTTCTGATTAATTGTTATCTCTACCTGAACTTTAAGCAACATGTATCAGAATATTTTTCTGGTTTTAGTTTTAGTTTTTCTTCCACTTTTCATTTATCTTTTTTATGCACCTCTTGAGCCTTGTATTTGGAGATTCAATTCTTTGTTCAGTTCTGGTCTTTTTAATCAGGAAATTTTAGAAGTCCTTTATTTCACTGAACATCCATCTTTTCTCCTGACAGAATATGCTGAATTTTGCAGGGTAGTAAATTCTAGGTTTTAATCCAAGGTCCTTTGCCCTCCAATATATGGTTTTCCAGGTCCTCCAAGTCCTTCAGTGTTGAAAATGATAAATCCTGTGTAATTGTGATTGCTTGTTTAAATTGCTTCTTTATTGATGCTTGCAGTATTTTCCTCTTTATTTGAGAATTCTGAAATTTGGCTATGATAGTCCTTGGTGTTTTTATGCTGGGACCTGTTTATGGAGGAGTTCTGTGAATTCTTTCAATGGCTATTTTGTCTTCTTGTTCTAGCAAATTTGAAGAGTTTTCCCTGATAATTTCCTGCAAGATGTTTCTTTTTTTGATCTAGGCTTTCTAGTAGTCCAACAATTCGTAAATTATCTCTTCTGGATATATTTTCTTTTTTTTTTTTAGGTTTTTTTGCAAGGCAATGAGGTTAAGTAGCTTGCCCAAGGTCACACAGCAAGGTAATTATTAAGTGTTTGAAACCAGATTTTAACTCAGGTACTCCTGACTCCAGGACCAGTACTCTATCTACTGCGCCACCTAGACACCCCCTGGATCTATTTTCTAGGTCATTTATTTTTCCTAAAAGGTACTTTATGTTTTCTTCAATTTTTTCAGCCTTTTTACTTTGAGGGAATCTTGTGGTCTCATAGATTCATTGGTTTCTATTTGTCAAATTCTAATTTTTAGGATTTTATTTTCTTCTCCAACAAAAATTAGCTTTTGTGTTTCCTTTTCCAGTTGATTAATTTTACTCTTAACTGAGTTGTATTCCTTTTCCAGTTGGTTGAGTTTATTTTTGAAGAGTTACATTCTTTTTCCAGCAGGTTATTTTTACTTTTAAAGAAGTTGATTTCTTTGGTCAATTTTTCAAAATTTTCCTACATGACTCTCATTTCTTTTTTTTTTTTTCATTTTTCTTCTTCTTCCTCTCTTCTTTGGTTTTTAAATTCTTTTTTAAGCAGTTCTATAAATTTTTGGATTGTGTCCAATTCATAGACTCTTTTGAGATTCCACTTGGGTAATTTTTCACTGTTTTCTTTTTCTAAGGTGGTATTGTTATCATCTGTATCTTCAAAGTGGCTTTCCATAGTGAGAGTTTTTAGTTTTTTTGCTCATCTTGAAATATCTAAGCTCTAATCCTGGGGTATAGGGAGTATAGACTCTAGCTTTTTATGCTGGGACTGGGGTCTGATCCCTGGCTTGTCATTGGCAAAGTTCAGGCATTGTCTTTGCAGAGGTTTGTTTCCTCCTTTATGTCCAAGTTCTGCCTATACAGGTTTGTTCCCACCCATACTATCTTTTGTCTCATGTTCCCAGGGCTGACTTTGTATGGAGTTGGAACCTTCCCTACTGGCTTGCTATATTCCTTCCAGAATCTATGCTGTTGTCAAGCTGTCAGCTCCTGGACTGTACTGTGGCTAAAAGTCTACCACTGGTTTTCCTACTCTCCCACCTCCTGGGCTTTACTCCCCCCCCCCAAAGAGACAAACCTTCATCAAAGATCCTCCAGGACGACTACAGCTGAAAACTTCTTTGGATCTTGTCTTTTTTTGGTGGAATCTGTAGCTTTAATGTCTGTGCAGAAGCTTCATTTAACTTTGTATAGGGAAAAGCTTCAGGAGCATGTTAGCTTCACCCCACCATCTTGACTCAGTATTCATAAGTATCAGTATATTACAAGAGCTCCTCAAAAAAAGTTATGTGCTCTCAAAAAAAGATCAGCCTAATACTACATACAGGAAAAACTACATGATCCCTATTGTGCACAGTAGCCAGAGTATGTTTATTGAATGAGTTCCTAATAAATGAATTTCTGTTCACTAGATCAATGAGCTGCTATTTGTTTCTTATATCTAATTCTTTGCATGAAAACTGGTTTACTTAGATAAATACAGAGTATCATTTTTAAAACAAATATTTTCTCCTAAAACTTGCATATTTGCTAAACTTAAAAAAAACTAAGGACTTCTGGCCAAGATGGCAGAGAGAAGACAAGCACAGTTCTAAAGTCTCCTGATCTCTTCCCTATCTATCACATAAAACAAACCTCTTAAAAGAAATCCGACCCACAAAACCCAGAAAGAAAAGCCAGGAGAAATAACATCTACCTCAGGATTTGTCTCCCGCAGCAGCTTCGGCCAAATTCGGGCGGGTGAGTCTGGGCTCAGAGGGAGGATCAGCCCTGGATCAGTCAGATTAACAGCTGAATTGGAACCGGGAATCTGAGGGCTGGAGAGCCAGACCTGCTGGATCCGTGGTGGGGCTGGACGAAAGGGGCTTGGGTCCCTGGGGAAGCAGAGGCGCTGGTGTTGGTGCTGTCTCCCTGGAGCTTGGGGACCAGGCTGGGGGAAGAGTTCTGGTGCAGGAGAGCCTGCGGACACCATCCCTGGGCTCCTCCGGTCTGAGAAACTCTGAGTCCATGCCTATATTGCACTGAGGCCTCCTTCTAAACAAACAATTGCAAACTACTTCTGGCTCAGGCCCAGGTGTATGAGCAGAAGAACCAGCCCAGCTGAGGAATGACCTCAGGCCAGGGTAAAGCCCACCATTGATTGAAGGCAAAAAAATTCAATAGCTCCAACTCCTCCCTTCAAGGAAAGGGAGAAGGCCTCTCAACCAAGGTCACAGACACTCCAGAGAGGGCAACCAGCACCTCCTACTGGCCATCCAGAGAAACTGCACTCAGTAAAGCCTTTAACGATCCCAAGCCCAGGTGAACCAGCCCCCTCCAACTCATGGTCTTAGCATAATGAAGAAGGGTCAGTGGAAAGGCAGATCCATAGAAAAATTCCTGGAAGGGAAAGACCCCAACTCAGAGAGACCTGGAACCTCTGAGGAGAATACAATCTGGTCTCCAGCACAGAAAGACTTCCTTGAAGAAATAAGGAAGGAGCTTAAAAATCTGGGAGAGACAATTAATACCCTGCAACAAGAAAACAAAACCTTAGAAAGTACAATTGGACAAACACAAAAGGAGAATGAATCTCTCAGATCATCAATTGGACAATTACAAAATGAGAATAATTCTCTCAGATCCTCAAATGAGCAAATGAAAAAAGAAATTAATTCTCTCAAAACCTCAATTGGTCAAATAGAAAGCTCTTTCAAAAGTAGAACTGACCAATTGGAAAAGGAGTTACAAAAGGTTAATGAAGAAAACTCCTCTCCCAAAAAAAGAATGGAATCTACAGAAACTAATGACTCCACGAGACAGCAAGAGTCAGTTAAATAAAATCAAAAAATAGAAAAAATAGAAGCAAATGTGTAAAATACCTCATCAACAAAACCACTGACCTCGAGAATAGATCGAGGAGGGGAACCTGAAAATTATAGGACTTCCTGAAAATGAAGAGAAAAAAAGTCTGGACTTAATATTACAGGATCTAGTGATGGAAAACTGCCCTGATATCATGGAATTGGAGGGCAAAGTAGTTATTGAAAGAGTACATTGATCCCCACCAGAATAAGATCCTAAAATGAAAACACCAAGGAATGTTGTGGCCAATCTCCAGAACTATCAGATCAAAAAGAAAATCCTGCAAGCAACCAGGAAGAAATAATTTAAATATCAAGGAGCCACAGTAAGGATCACGCAGGACCTGGCTGCATCAACTTTAAGGGATTGAAGGGCCTGGAACAAGATATTTCGAAGAGCATGGGAGTTTGGAATGCAGCCAAGAATCTACTTTCCTGCAAAGCTGAGCCTTCTCTTCCACAGAAAAAGATGGACATTTAATGAAATGGAAGAATTCCAAAAATTTCTGATGAAAAGACCAGAGCTAAACAGAAAACTTGGACAGGACATCAAACAGGAGGTTCAAGAGACACATGAAAAAGTAAAAAAAAAGGGGGGGAGCGGTAAAAGGGAAAAAAATGCAATCCAGTAAGTTGAAACTGGCTATATCCCAGCATGGGGCGGGGGGAAGATTCTCATAAATCTTGAGAAATGTAACTCTAACAGAGAGAATACACCTAGCCAGAAATGATGGACATTCATGACCTATCCATGAGACTACTATCTAATGGGATGTAACTGGCTTTAACCCCACTTAGGAGAAAGACTCTAATAACTCTCAGGAATTTTGACTCTATTCGATAGAATATACTGAACTAGAAGGGAAAGACACTCAGAATTTTCTATGATTTAGATAGAATGATCTAAAAAAAAAACCACTATCTCCCTAAAAAGGGGGACAGGAAAGAGACGGGAGGAGGGAGGGGACTGAATGGGGTAAATCTCATTACACTAAGAGGTACAAAAAAACTATGGTAATAGTGGGGAAGAAGGGAGCAGAGGAGAAACACCTGAATCTTCTTCTCATTAGACTTGGCTTAAAGTCAACCTACACATACTCAGTTAACTTATAAAACATCTAACCTTTCAAGTATTAAAAGGGGAAAAGGGGAGGGGGGGACGGAGAAAGGGAAGGAGAGTGGGGGAAATAAGGGGAAATAACAAAAGGAAGGGAAGGGAAAAGGGAAAAAGGGAAAGGGGAAAGAAAGGGCAGGGTGTGATATAGGAGGGCAAACACACTGAAGGGGTTGGTATTCAGAAACAAAGACTGGGGAATATGGATAGGGGGGGAAGGGGGGAAAAATACAAACAGAGGGAAGATAGCACGGTAAAGAATTAGTAATCACAACCTTGAATGTGAATGGGATGAACTCTCCCTTAAAATGTAAGCAAATAGCAGAGTGGATTAAAAACCAGAATCCTACAATATGCTGCTTACAAGAAACTCATTTGAAGCAGAGAGATACATATATAGTAAAGATAAAAGGTTGGAGCAAAATATATTTTGCTTCAGCTGAAGTAAAAAAAGCAGGGGTAGCAATCCTCATCTCAGACAAAGCAGCAGCAAAAATAGATAGCGTTAAAAGAGATAAGGAAGGAAACTTTATCCTCCTAAAAGGTACCATAGACAATAAAGTCATTTCAATATTGAATATATATGCACCCAGTGGGACAGCACCCAAATTCTTAGAGGAGAAGCTGAAAGAACTATAGGAAGACATAGACAGCAAAACTCTACTAGTGGAAGGCCTCAACTTCCTGCTATCAGATATAGATAAATAAAATCATAAAACAAACAAGAAAGAAATTAGGGAGGTAAATAGATTGTTAGAAAAATTAGATATG
The DNA here is from genome assembly GCF_037893015.1 of Macrotis lagotis. Classification (NCBI taxonomy): domain Eukaryota; kingdom Metazoa; phylum Chordata; class Mammalia; order Peramelemorphia; family Peramelidae; genus Macrotis; species Macrotis lagotis. Next base: position 377,169,605 of record NC_133658.1, read on the forward strand.
GTAGACTTATGGAGGAAACTGAATGGGGATAGAAAGGAATATACTTTTTTCTCTGCAGTACATGGAACTTATACAAAAATTGACCATTACTAGGACATAAAAACCTAATGATCAACTGCAGAAAGGCAGAAATAGTGAATACATCTTTCTCAGATCACAATGCAATAAAAGTCATATGCAATACTGGGCCAAGGAGATATAGACCCAGAACAAATTGGAAACTGAATAACCTCATCTTAAAAAATGAGTGGACCAAAAAACAAATTATAGAAAGAATTAACCATTTTATTCTAGATAATGATAATAATGAAACAGCATACCAAAACCTATGGGATTCATTCAAAACGACTCTCAGCTCTAAATGCTTATATGAATAAATTGGAGAAAGAGGAAATCAGTAAACTAAACATGCAACTAAAAAAATTAGAGAAAGAACAAATCAAAAATCCCCAATTAAATACCAAATTAGAAATTCTAAAAATTAAAGGAGAAATTAATAAAATTGAAAGCAAAAAAACTATTGAATTAATAAATAAAACTAAATGTTGGTATTATGAAAAAACCAATAAAATTGATAAACCTCTGGTCAATTTGATTAAAAAAAAGAAAGAAGAAAAACAAATTGCTAGTATCATAAATGAAAAAGGTGAACTCACCATCAATGAGGAGGAAATTAAAGTAATAATTTGAAATTATTTTGCCCAACTCTATGCCAATAAATTTGATAATCTAAGTGAAATGGATGAATATTTACAAAAATATAAGTTGCCCAGGTTAAATGAAGAAGAGATTAAATACCTAAACAACCCTATCTCAGAAAAAGAAATTCAACAAGCCATTATTGAACTCCCTAAAAAAAAATCTCCAGGGCCTGATGGATTCACAAGTGAATTCTACCAAACATTTAAGGAACAATTGGTTCCAATCCTATATAAACTCTTTGGAAAAATAGGGAAAGATGGAACTCTGCCTAACTCTTTCTATGAAACCAATATGCTACTGTTAAACCAGGAAGAGTTAAAACAGAGAAAGAAAATTATAGACCTATTTCCCTGATGAATATAGATGCAAAAATCCTAAATAAAATCTTAGCAAAACGATTACAACAAGTCATCACTAGGATAATACATTATGATCAAGTAGGATTTATTCCAGGAATATAGGGTTGGTTCAATTTTAGAAAAACTGTTAGTATAATCAATTGTATCAACAACAAACCTATCAGAAATCATATGATCATTACTAGGACATAAAGTTTTTGACAAAATACAGCAACCATTCCTATTAAAAACACTAGAGAGTGTAGGAATAAATGGACTGTTCCTTAAAATAATTAGCAGTATCTATCTGAAACCATCAACAAGCATTATATTCAATGGGGAGAGGCTAGAGGCATTCCCAATAAGATCAGGGGTGAAACAAGGGTGCCCATTATCACCACTACTATTCAATATTGTATTAGAAATGTTAGCATCAGCAATTAGAGAAGAAAAAGAAATTGAAGGAATTAGAATTGGGAAGGAAGAGACAAAACTCTCACTCTGCAGATGACATGATGGTCTACCTAGAGAATCCCAAGAAATCATCTAAAAAACTACTGGAAACAATTAGCAATTTTAGCAAAGTTGCAGGTTATAAAATAAACTCTCATAAATCCTCAACTTTTCTATATATGTCTAGCAAGAAACAGCAGGAAGAGCTAGAAAGAGAAATCCCATTCAAAGTGACCTCAGACAACATAAAATATTTGGGAGTCTATTTGCCAAGAACACTTCTCACACAAATTAAATTAGATTTAAATAACTGGGAAAATATCAACTGCTCATGGATAGGTAGAGCTAATATAATAAAAATGACAATTCTACCAAAACTAAACTATCTGTTTAGTGCTTTACTGTTGTGTCACATATGTTCCAGGCTAAGAGCTATGAAGGGTTAATACAGAAATAGTTATGTGCTTTAACCAGTAAGATGTACTTCAGAGCTTAGAGAAGGGAGTAGCTGCATGTCTGAGCTAACTAGGTGTATTCCCAGGCTCAGATAGATAGCACATTCTGAGATAATTACCTTCTGCACTTTGTTTATCAAAACACTGTTTGGTTCTCAAAACAATCACCTAAGACATACACAAGGTATGCATGTGAAAAAAATGCTTGCTAAAACGCTTATGTAATTGGTTACGTAAATGTAGAGTATAAAAGTATGTATCCTGTGATCAATAAACGAACCAGCTTATGCATCATATTGATGTCGGCCTGAGTTCCCTCCTCCAGACTCGACACCCTACCAATCAAAATTCAAAAAAATTACTTTAACGAGTTAGAAAAAGTTGTAAGTAAATTCATACGGAGAGATAAAAAGTCAAAAATTTCCAGGGATTTAATGAAAAAAAGTACAAAAGAAGGGGGCTTAGCCCTACCTGATATAAAATTATATTATAAAGCATCAGTCATCAAAACTGTCTGGTATTGGCTAAGAAATAGAGTGGTGGACCAGTGGAATAGCATGGAAATGATTATAGTAATCTGCTGTTTGTTTGATAAACCCAGAGTCCAGCTATTGGGATAAAAACTCTCTCTTTGATAAAAACTGTTGGAAAAATTGGAAGTTAGTATGGAAGAAACTTAGATTAGACCAACACCTCACACCCTTTACCAAGATAAGATCCAAATGGTTACAGGACATAAACATAAAAAACAATACTATAAGCAAATTAGAAGATCAAGGACTAGTTTACCTGTCAGATCTATGGAAAGGGGAACAGTTTATGACTAAGGAAGAGATGAAGAACATCATCAAAAACCAATTAGATGATTTCGATTACATTAAATTAAAAAGCTTTTGCACAGATAAAACCAATGTAACCAAGATCAAAAGAAATGTAGTAAATTGGAAAACAATCTTTATAACTAATGATTCTGACAAAGGACTCATTTCTAAAATATACAGAGAACTGAGTCATATTTTTAAATCAAAAAGCCATTCCCCAATTGACAAATGGTCAAAGGATATGCAAAGGCAATTTACAGATGAGGAGATCAAAGTAATCCATAGCCATATAAAAATGCTCTAAGTCATTAATTATTAGAGAAATGCAAATTAAAGCTTCTCTGAGGTACCACCTCACACCTCTCAGATTGGCCAGTATGACTAGGAAGGATAATGATCATCGCTGGAAGGGTGTGGGAAATCTGGGACACTATTACATTGTTGGTGGAGCTGTGAACTCATCCAACCCTTCTGGAGAGCTATTTGGAACTATGCCCAAAGGGCAACAAAAATGTGCATACCCTTTGACCCAGCAATACCACTACTGGGTCTATACCCTGAAGAGATGAAGAAAAAGGGTAAAAACATTACTTGTACAAAAATATTTATAGCAGCCCTATTTGTGGTGGCAAAGAATTGGAAATCCAGTAAATGTTCTTCAATTGGGGAATGGCTTAGCAAACTGTGGTATATGTATGTCATGGAACACTATTGTTCTATTAGAAACCAGGAGGGACGGGATTTCAGGGAAACCTGGAGGGATTTGCATGAACTGATGCTGAGTGAGATGAGCAGAACCAGAACATTGTACACCCCAACAGCAACATGGGAGTGAAGTTCAACCTTGAAGGACTTGCTCATTCCATCAGAGCAACAATCGGAAACAATTTTGGGCTGTCTGCAAAGGAGAGTACCATCTGTATCCAGATAAGGAGCTGTGGAATTTGAACAAAGTGCAAGGACTATTCCCTTTAAGTTAGGAAAAAAAACAGATATCTTACTGTCTGATCTTGTTACCTCTTAGACTTCTCTTCTCTTTAAGGATGTGATTTCTCTCTCATCACACCCAATTTGGATCAAGGTACAACATGGAAACAAAGTAAAGACTGACAGAGTGCTTTCTGCGGGGGGGGGGGGGGGGGGGGGGGGGGAGGGGGGGGCGGAGCAAGATTGGGGGAAGGTTGTAAAACTCAAATAATATCTTTAATAAAAATAAATTTTAAAAAAATAAATAAAAAAATAAAAAAAAACTAAGTCCTCAATAAATCATTGCATGGTCCTCAAATTCACATTGTGATCCAAAAAAGGAAAATTAAGTGGCTGTATTTATTATAAAAAGTAGAGCTATAATAATAAATTTACAGAAATGTTTGTGTTTCCCAATTTATAAAATGCCTACCCTATAAATGAAATAAAAAAATTAAAGTTCTACTTACTAATCACTTGACAGATGCAAAGCAGCAATTCCCATTTTATTTTAAAGGCCAAGATATTTTTATATGTGAGCAAATGTGGAACACACTTTGCCATGAAAAAATGTTAGTTGGTTTTGCTCTTATCTGAACAAGAATGGTTAAAATATTTGTTTTTGATGGTACACTAACACATTAGAACTTGAAAATCATATTATGTTTTGACAGTGGGTTACTAAAGAGTTCAATGATTTATCATATGTATGTGATATATCTCTGTAATGCATAAAGTAAGAAAATTTTTACTGTTTTTTATAACATTTTATATATGTGAAAAGGAGTTTTCTGCTATAACTGTTATCAAGGAAAAATGCCAGTCTCCATGGGAGATGGAAAAAAGAAATATAAGCAGTAATATCATGAATGATACTACATTCTGACAAGCTCTTCAACAAAACAATTCCTACTAAGCACATTAATACTATTGTTACTCTGTTTACTGGTTTTGCTATAAATATAAATATTGTGAATTTTTCAAATTGTGGCAACTAAGTAAAAATTAGATTCTTAATTTTATTGCAATAAAATTCTCAGAAATTATTTGCATAGGTTGTTCTGTGGGAGTCTATTTTTTAAAGAAGGTTGCTATATATGGGAAATCTGAGAGATATAACTTCTAGGTAATTAATAATCAATTCATTAATTATGGCTAGGAATACTTAAAATGAAGTCAATGGCACTCTCAGAAGTCAAAGATGAAAGTTGGGAGCCATTGAGAGTTTAAATACCTTTGGAAGAGTAGGTGTTCCTGACAGGTATAAATCATCTCTGAACAATTAAGGAGAAAATGAATATTATGAGAGGTCAGATTATGCTAATGAGGAGTTGAGGACCTGTGACTTGGGTTGTCAATTTTATTCAAAGAGATTCATTTTTACCTAGACCACCTCCCCCACACAGACAATTTCAATAAAAGGATCTATTCTCCACTCAGTCTTTTTTTTTTTTTTTAGGTTTTTGCAAGGCAAATGGAGTTAAGTGGCTTGCCCAAGGCCACACAGCTAGGTAATTGTTAAGTGTCTGAGACCGGATTTGAGCCCGGGTACTCCTGACTCCAAGGCCGGTGCCTTATCCACTAGGCCACCTAGCCACCCTCTACACTCAGTCTTACCAGAGTAGAATAATGGTGGAGTTAGGTGAGAATTCCTCTTATACAAAATGGTTTTTAACCCTTTAATCAGAACTAAACTTTCCCATTTGGGTGAGGTTCCATGCAAGATTGAACCTAATCTTATCATCAGCCCCTTTCTTTCAGAGGCTGTTGTGGCCTAATCATTAAATGAGGAAATTAAAAAGAAAAAATATTAATAATTGGTTTTTAATAATTATTTCTCAAGGCTATATATATGTATATATACATAAATATACATCATCTGTGATATCATGGTCCTCTTTGAAAATGAAGAATAAACAACCTAGTATGTAATATTCAATACTTATAGAATGAATGACTGCTAGTACTTATTCTTTTGAGTGATTCAACTAGGCTTAATATAGAAGTGCCACTGACTAAAATATCTCATAACTACCACTTAGCACAACTCTCCAAAATATCTTTGCATATACTAGTAAAGCTAAAGCTGGTTCAAGAAATAACCAAGTGGACCAGTCCTCTGCCATATTGTAAAACAAGAGTAGATTTAAAGTGATTGACTGGCTATAAATCCCAAGACAGGTGTTTAGCATCTTGGGCTGCTCTTACTATCTCTAACACTAACTCATGTATGACTTTCAGGGAATTGTGTCAAAAACACCACTGAAGTAACTAAGAACAACATAATTAACCATATAGCGCTGAGTGAAAGTGTCTTAGGACCAACAAGCAGCTGAAATAACTACTCCAGTGATTGTGATGACACAATCTATATTTTTCATTTTTACCATATTGGAGCCAAAATATTCATGAATATTTGGGCAGCATTTTCAAGCAGGTCCTGGGGAGATCACAGATAATCTTACTGGAGAAATTCCTAAAAATGATTTATTTTTTTAAAACCCTATAAACAGATATATTTGCAAACATGGAAACCTTTTTCCTCTTCATGGGGGAATATTGCCTGCGTTGTCTGTAGCTGTGCTTTGAGCCTGTGGCAGGTTAGTGGTAGAAGCCTCCAGTAATATCCCTTAAAGGGAACTGATGTGAGGTAAGGAGGACACTTTGACCTCCTCCTCCCATCCCCTTAACTGGAAGAACATCTTGTGATCAGAGGATTTTAGACTTCTACCAACATCCTAGTCTTAGCTTAAAAAGGCCAAAGTCTCCCTCTGCATCCAGGGCCACCTTCACTCATTCTGATCCCTATCTTGCAACTGGACCCAGGTGGCTCCGGAGGAGAAAGTGAGGCTGGTGACTTCGGCCATCATCCCCTCACTCAAATCTAATCCACGTGCTTGTCGTGGCATCTCCTCCTTGATATCATGGTCATCTTCGAGCATGATTGTTGATATTTTGTCCTCATTCGCAATTAGATCTGAGTGAGGGGATGATGGGCTAAGTCACCAGCCTCACTTTCTCCTCCGGAGCCACCTGGGTCCAGTGACCAAATATTAATCAGGAAGGCAGGAGATGGCTCTGGATGTGAGGCAAGCAGGGTTTTAAGTGACTTGCCCAAAGTCTCTTCAAGAATGAATGATGAGGGGCGGCTAGGTAGATAGCGAACCGGCCCCGGAGTCAAATCCGGTCTCAGACACTTAATGATTACCTAGCTGTGTGGCCTTGGGCAAGCCACTTAACCTCATTTGCCTTGCCAAAAAAAGCCTAAAAAAAAAAAAAGGAAGAAAGCAGAAAAAGGAGACCCCAAAACTTGGGGAAAGGAAGGAGAGTGAGGATCGTCTTAGGGTTTATTAAACGGAGAAGGCAGTACCCGGCACAGGCCATTGCTCCCGAACCAGCCTGGCACATGGAAGGCATCGCGACAGCCGGTAGCGGGGATCAGAGGCCCCGACACCCGGGTTCCAAGCTTTCGCCAAGTTGCTTAACTTCCCTGGCCCAGAAGTTTGGCTTCCCTCCACATCGGCCTCCCACCTGTCACTTTCTACGAGGCCATTTGCGGCTTCGGGCCAGCGCTAACAAGCCAAAAAAAAAAAAAAGGAGGAGCCCTCTTCTTACGGAGGTGGGAGTGGGCAAGGCGCGGGGCCAGACTGCTCGGCACCGGCCCTTCTGCCCTCCCCCACAGACGCTCCCACCCTGCACACGCGGGCCCCGCCCCTTCTTGGCGCTCATTGGCCTGCAGCCGGCTGGCGTGACTCACGCCCCGCCCCCGCCCCTCCCGGAAGACGCCGAGGGGTGGGAGGGGGTAGGAAGGACCCGGGCCGCGAAGCATCTCGGGCTCTGTAGTCCGAATGCGCCGCCGCAGTTTTGGAGCGGCGCCTCGCTGCACACGGAACTACGAGTCCCGGCAGCCCCTCTTCGCGCGCGCAGAGTGGGGGCGTCACGTGGGCCTTCCGTCTGGGCGGGCTCGCTGCTCAGCGCGGCGGCGGCGGCGGAGCGCGGCGGCTCCCGGGAGAGGGGCCTTTTGTCTGGAGCGGCGGCGGTGGGGCCGCAGCGGCGAGCGCCGGCGTGTCGCCCCCAGCGCGCCCTCCGATCCCCGCGCGGCGGCGGCGCCCCGGGAGCTGGCCCGGAGGCGCGCCCTCCCCGCCCCCCGCCCCCTCGGCCGGGCATCGCCTCAGGCGGCCGGCAGCCCCGCCCCGCGGCGAGCCCGCCCCCCGCCGAGCCGCGGGGAGGACCCGGCCCGCGCTTCCGCGCCGCCGCCGCTCGGGACCAGGGCGCCCGGGCCGAGCCGCCGCCGCCCACCGCGCCCCCGCGGCCAGGCAGCATGAAGATCAAGGATGCCAAAAAGCCCTGTGAGTTGGGGTCCGGGCCGCGGGCGGGGGCTGGGGAGGCCGGAGCGGGGCCGGGCCCGGGGCGAGTTGGCGCGTGCAGCCCCCGCCCCGCGCGGCCGGTGCGGAAGCTTCCCGGAGTCAGGCGGAGCGCCTGGACGGGGCGCGGGCCGTGCGGCCGCCTCGCCTTCCGCGGCGTCCGTGCCCCTGGCACTATCCTCTCTACCCCCCGTTTTAAGGCAGTTGCTAGTTGCTTGCCCTTCGGCTGTTAAAACTCGAACCCAAGGCTTCAGACTCCCTTGACACATTGCCAGAGACGACAGCCGGCAGCATAAGTTGCAAAAATAGCGAGAGTATCTGTTTTTCGAAGTTATCTCTCTCTGTGGCATTCGTGAAAATGTGCGTCTTGAGCCTGATCCGGTTAACTACTATTTTTAATGATTCCAAAAACATTTTTCCTTTCATTAACTTGTTTATTTCCCCAAATCAGTCTGATTTACCAGCACAGAGTGACATGATTTTTAATGCTTGCAGATAACTTGTACAACTTGTACAACTCTCACTATTTAACTGCCTCGTAAAGAAAGAAAACAAATGTGATTCGCTTTGCTGTTCTTGCCTATTGGTGGTGTGTAGTCTGTGGTGTAATTTTGTTTGTCGTTAAACTGTTGTGATCACCTTATTTTAACAGCTTTCCCGCTTATTTTACAAATCTGGGTTCCAGGTATCATTAAAGTTATTGGGGTGGGTTGGCAGGAGTGGGGTAGTTAATTTAAATGTTAATGAACATTGAAAAAGATTGAGTAGATTTGTTAAAATATAAAAGACTGATGAACTTAATAGTAATGTGATCCACATAACAAGCAGCAGACTAAAATATGGGGCAAGTTGGAAACTTGAACAGTAATAGAGGAAGAAACTCGGTAGGGTGAGATTTTCAACACTTAATACCTGTGTGACCATGTGATAGGTCTCTTTCAGTAAATGGAAATATATTTTAAAATTATGTCAAACTATTGTCTGACGATGAAACGAATTTTAATATGTGTATGCAGGTACATGCTACAACTACATAATTTTTAGATTTTAGTTTATTACAATAATGTTAGTAATTCAAGTTAGTAAAGCATACTATGAAGAGATAGGCTTTTATATCTAATTCCTGTTTTCCTAAGGGATTATATGAATGGTTAAAAAATGAACTGGGTTTTTGTTTTTTGAAGAACTTAAGATTGTAATTGTAAGAGAACCTGCCTCAGGGTCAAAAAGACCTGAGTTTATTTTCCTTCTGACACTGGTTGGATGACCCTGGAAAGTAATATAACCTCTCAGTGCCCCAGGCGCAACTGTTAGGAAGTTTCTTCACAAGAAGTTTCCTATGGCAATGAAATCATGGGTCCAGGCCAAAATAGTTTTTTGGTTTTTTTTCACCCACTGATTAATTTTCTCTGCTCTTGTCAATATTTTTTAAAAATTGCCATTTAAACGATTTCAACTGACACACATGCTCCTACTCTTGCTTGTAATATGTTACATAGATGTGAGTATAATAACTCATCAAGAGAGAACTTTGACATTTATAATAACAATTTTCCAAACAGTGACCCTTTGAGGTAGATAGTACAAGTATTGTTACCAGATATCCTAATTCCATGTGTTTCTACTGCTCTGTTACCTACCTTTGGCACATATATATATATATATTGAACCTTCAGCTAGTTTAATTTTAATTCTGAGAAATAAAGTGAGTATATGTTGTATTTACATATGTGTTGTCATGAAACTAGCTTGACTTTCTAAGGAACTGAAAAAATTTATCACAGAATGAAACTCAGAAGAGATATCAGAGAGATCATCTTGTTGTGACTGAATCCCTTCTAAAAACATTTATCTAGCTTCTACTTGAATACCTTCAGGGTTGTATTTTTGGAAAGGAAGAAAGGTTCATAAGGAAGATATCCTAAAGTTTTCTAATTAAGCACGTTGTATATGGAACTTGATGCAGATTCACCTTGCCATTTAATTCTTTTTTTAAAAAGTCACCATAATTTTGTCACTTAGTTTTTTCTTTCCACCTAAAGAGTAAATTTCCAAATCTGTTCAGTGCCAGTGATGTTTAAATAACTCTTTGGTGCTGCTTTCTTTTTTTTTCTTTTGCAACATTTAACAATATGTAAAACTTTTATAACATGCCATGTTAGAAATTAACAGCCTTGTCTTTATGATTCAGTGTCTTCTGTTAATCATTAAAGAGATGGTTGAACATCCAGGTTTTTCCTTTTACCTACATAGAACAAATCTCTACCTTAAAGATCCTTTGATTATTAGGAAGTGGGAGGAGGGGTTGCTACTAATAGGGCTGATGGCCACTGGAGTAGAACCAGGTGAGCAACACAAAACAGGAGTTTGTCAACAAGAGAAATTGCAGAGAAGATGAAAACACTATAAAACAAGGGGGAGGGTATGATTGCTTTCCACAAAGTGCTTGTACTTAGTACTTTTTGTTGTTTGCCCTATTAGATTGTTGCATTTTGAATATTTCATTTTCAGAAACTGTTTATAGGTTATAATATAGTGGTCACCTTATTAATCTGTTTGACTTTTTTCATTTCTGGATGCTTTTAATATTTTCTATAAGTTTTGGGGGTGGGAATAATTCTACTTTAATTCTTAGGATATTTTATTCCATGTTGCAAGTATTTGCAATTTGTTCCTTACACTCAAGGTAAGTAGACTGACTACAGATATGTTGGTATTTGAATTTGTAACTTGTAGTCTGTAACCAAGACTCTTACTCAGAAGTAGGTCTGATACTAGTATTTGTGTCTTCTTACTCCCTGTCCTGCTGTTTCCCCCATGCTTCCTTAAGTAGTAGCATTGTCCATTAGAAAATGGGTTGTTTTTGTTTGAATTCCAGTAATCTGTTGTGTTGATATTAAGGATTTCTAAGTGAAAGGTAGATAGCACTAACTTTTTTTTCTGGGAGTAAGATGTATCATAATTTCTGTCAGAAAGGAGCAAACTTAATTCCGTTTTGAAATTTCATAGCAATGTATTTTCCCTGGTTTTTCATATTAAAATTAGTCACCAAAATTTTTTTAAGTAGAATAGTAAAGATTTTATATTTAAAATGTTAGTTCTTGATTAAGAAATAATGCCAACCACACAGAGACTGCTGTAATAGGAACCTTAGATTATCAAAGGATTCGAGCACAGAGCTTGTTTTTCCTCCTTAAGAATCCTCTGACTTTGGCAAATAAACCTCATTTCTCAGGGCCTCAGTATCTTCATCTGTAAACTTAGGGATTGATTTAATGATCTGTACACACCCTTTCAACTCCATAATCATGCATGACCTAAGACATTCATATTATGTACTATGGCTTCTCAGAATTGTTCTTGCACATTGGTTCAAAGGTAGGCTTTACATTTTAGAATGATAGTGTTTTCTTTTCCAGGTATAAGCTCCATATATGACAATCCAACAGATCTTCCAAATTTAGTTTGCTGTTTGATTTGAATTGTGTTCTAAATTGAATAAAAATAAGTAGCTGAATTAAGTGTACTTTTTTATAATGCTCTCTTTTTAGAATAAGTTTAATTTATGGGTACTGTTCTTTTTTTAGATAGAATAAATTTCAGTGATTTTTGTTTGTTGTCATGTTCTTAAATCCAATAGCAGAGGGACACTTCAGTTTTGATGTTTTCTGGATATAAATACAATTTCCCCTCCATTTATGCCTAGGGCTTTCCTAGCACATCAGCCTTCCCCTGAAAAAAAAAATGTCATGGAATGTTATTATGGATATGACAATATGAAATCATGAACAAGATTTTTTTTTCCCTACAGAATTCAGTATACTAATCATTTCTACAGCCAAGATCATCCGTATGTACTTTGGAATTAAATGGTATTATGACCTAGGGGTCAAAAACTGGATTTTCCTACATGGTTTCAAAAACAGTAAATGTGTTTCTTCATTTGCAAACTAGAAATAATCCCTATGCAATAAGATTCTTTTGAGTGTTAACCAGTGCTTATATGTAGCTTTGAGAATAACAAAGCTATATATATGGTGTTAATTGGGGTTTTCACTTTGTAGGTGGTGCTGGTATTTATAGATCTTGACCAAAGGTTTCAGGCAAGAAAAAAGGCTTGAGCTCTGAACCTATCATAGAGCTTTTTTAGGTTGCCTGCATACTTATAACTTGGATATATATTTTTTGTTTGAATACAAAGATTCAGAGTTTAAGAAATTTCAAATCAACATTTTTCGATTCATATAATTATTTTCAGAAAGATAATATTTTGTCAGATTAATAAATCCAATTCAACCTATCATTTCACTTAACATTGATTCTAGAGGGGGTTTTTTCTCACAACCCTTCTAGAATTTGAAGTCATGTAAATACCTGTCATGGTTATGCAATGCCCGAATAGCTTCTTTGTTTAATATTCAGGAAAATGCCCTAATTTCATAATTATTTGGAAAATTGGAAAACTTCTTACAGACCCTTTTTTGCTTTGTTGGATAAATAGAATTGCCTCCCATACCCCTCCCCCCCATTGCTATCCTACTAAAGTGTATTCATCCAGGAAACCATATTTAAGTGTTGAGTTTCCCTTGTCATTGTTAGTTTTACTGAATGGTACTTCTGAGTTACCTATTTTTTTTTTAATGAAGGGGGGAAACCCAAAGAGTTAATATTTTGAAACAGTAATTTGGGATTTTTGATGCAAATTGGTGCTTAAAATTTACAATATAAAAGATTTGTTTTGGTTGGAAAATAAAAGGTTTGTTTTTAAATCTTTACTTGATTTTATCTTTATTTAAAACTGCTACTGATTTAGCTTCTAATAAATGAACTTTCACGTGTAATTTGCTACCTGCCACTTACTTGAGTTTTGAGCCATATATAATCAGCTAAATAAAATTGAGGTTATCTATTCATTATTTTAATGGCTAGAACTGTGTGCCATGAGCCCAGAAGGCCCTGAGTCCAAAGGTGGCCTTTGACACTTAGGAGTTACTTGATCCTGGGCAAGTCACTTAACTTTTGTCAGCCTTACTTTCCTCAAGTATAAAATGGGAATAATATAGCTCCTGTCTCTCAGAGTTGTTATAAGAATCAAAGGAGATATTTTTAAAAGGCTAGCACAGTGCAGGCACATAGCTGATGTTAGTTGAGATGTTTATTCTTTGCCCTTTATTCCCTTCCCCTCTTTATACTAATCTGGGATAGCAGTAAAATTTGTTACCATATGATAAAAATTTCTTTATAATTGAATAGGGATTGGGGCGGCTAGGTGGCACAGTGGATAAAGCACCGGCCTTAGAGTCAGGAGTACCTGGGTTCAAATCTGATCTCAGACAATAATTAATTACCTAGCCGTGTGGCCTTGGGCAAGCCGCTTAACCTCCTTTGCCTTGCAAAAACCTAAAAAAAAATAATAATTGAATAGGGACAACACATGTAGTCTATTTTCATTTGTGAATAGAACCATGCATGTGAGTTTTATGATGTTCTTAGTTCACTTTTGTTGCCCCTCTTTGAAGTAATTTATTAATTTTAGTCAGTGTGTAAGTTCTAAAATGGAGTTTAGAATTCTCTCCACCACCACCATTGAATCATACATACTCTTTTCTCCCACCTTAAAATGAATGAAAATGTACATTTCAAGTAAGGATAATATCAAGGAAAGAAAAAATAAGACTCATACAATAAGAATTAAGGAGAATTCTCTTTTATAAATTTTTCATGGAAATTGATAGGTATTTTAATCAGACTTTTTAAAAAGGGTACCCATTAAAGGGTACTGAAGAATTTGTAGAAAATCTAATTCTGTTGTGTTTGCCAACTATAAGTATCAATTTTATAATTCATAGCTAGGTGTATACATAATACTAATTTTCAGAAACCTTGGGAACAAAGATACAACAACATCTCAAGTCCATAATACATAAACGACAATTCATATTGGGTAATTGAATTTTATAGTTGGAAGGACTCTTAAAGATAATCCATATCAGTTTCCTTGTTTAACGTCGCAGAAGGCAAGTCTTTCTTGACTTCCAGCCCAGTGTTTAAGTGGACTTGAACTAACAGACTGATCTAATGTCCTTAGCTAATACAATATGATACCACACATTGATAATAGATCAAATTTCATTATGGTGAAATGTAACATAAAACATAATTTATTCAGCAGCATCATTTAGGTTGGGGAAATAACACTAAAGTACACTAAGGCAGGATTCACCTCTTCCACAACCTGTTAGCTTCTTTGGGCCTCTTACTCATCTGCAATATGAGTAAATTGGATTTTACTTTGCCAGGGGAAAATAGTATTTCAACATATTGATGAGTGTGGTGACTTATAATTCCTTAGACATTGACCAGGGAGGCTAACCCTGGTGAATTAAGTCAAGACCCAGGAGTACTGAGTTTCAGTGAAATCAGGGCTGTGAGTGGCTGCTATACTTCAGTCCTGGACAAGATAAGGAGACCAGATCTCCAAAAAGATAGATACTGTGATTGGCTAGCAAGATTCTTGGTTTTTGAAAGACTATTGTTGATCTCTGTCATTTCTTATATTCACAGCTTTCCCATGGTTTGGCATGGACATAGGAGGTACACTTGTGAAACTTGCATATTTTGAACCCATTGATATCACAGCAGAGGAGGAGCAAGAAGAAGTTGAAAGTTTAAAAAGTATCCGGAAATATCTGACTTCTAATGTAGCCTATGGGTTAACTGGAGTTAGGGATGTTCATCTTGAACTGAAAGATTTGACACTTTTTGGGAGAAGAGGGAACTTGCACTTTATCAGATTTCCAACCCATGACCTGCCTACTTTTATCCAAATGGGGAGAGATAAAAACTTCTCAACATTACACACGGTGCTATGTGCTACTGGAGGTGGTGCTTACAAGTTTGAAAAAGATTTTCGCACGGTAGGTAACTGTTAAAAATTATTACAAGTCTAACTATTTCCTTTAATATCAAGCTGCCACTCTATTATTAAGCTAGTATGTACTGGAAAAATGGATTTTAAAAAGTAGAACATCTGTATAGTTATTGTACAGATTTGGATAGCCTTGTTCATGATTCAAATTACTTTTCTAAGCACAAGATTCTTGACTCATTTGAAATTTGATACCCCTTATTTATAAAGGTTGCTTCTCATATGTTTTTAGAAGCCTATTTAGGGTGGGGAAATCTACTTAATAGACTATCAGACTATATAAAAATTGTCCTTGAATCATCTCCTCTATAATCTATTCCCAGTTCATATATGCAGATAACTTGGCAAGTAGGAGGCCATCACCTTGTCAAGCTTCTATTGGGCCAGAGTCTCCTGACCTCAAAGCTTGCATGAATTTCTTTGCCATTCGAAAGGTTCCAGTTCAAATTTCTTTACTCTATGGTTGGATGCTGTTATTGATTATGTGGCTAGATTGTGCCCTCTATTCCTACCTGAGGTTCTTCAAATGTTACAGTTGATGGGAGGTTGAATTAAGTGACCTCTGAAGGGTTGTGTTTTTTTTAATTCTCTGATTCTATAAAAAAAACTAAGAAATTGTTTATACATTATTTATATTTTGTGTATTTGTCATTTATAGATTATATTTATACATTACATTTATATGTAAAATATGTTTTATTTACATGTTATCTCACACACACATATATATTAATCAGCAAGCATTGACTCCTGTGTTCTTGGGAGATTAAAAACAAAAAGAAATTAAATAGTTCCTATTCCTAAGAAGGTTTACAATTCTGTTGGGGGAGACAACATGTACATATTTTAGTATATGCAGAATAAATATGAATTGTGAATGGGAAAGTCTTTTTAAAACCAAAATCATTTATTATCTTGTGTCTTCCCCTCTTCACAATTTGCCTCCTACTATCAAGGACACCACTATCTGCTTAGTCCACTAGACTTTAGTATCATTCTCATCTCATCACTTGCACTCATCCTATAGGTTCAATCACATCATCATTTTGACCTTCATACTTACATAAAAATACACATACCCACACACCATTCTTTATATTTACACATCCTCTCTCCTTATATAGGCCCTTTTCACCTTATGCCTAGGCTCTTTGCAGTGTCATTCTAGTTGGTTCTTCTAACTCTAAATCTCTCCCCAGTTCATCCTCCACTCAGTATCAAATTGATTTTTATAAGAAGACAGATAATGACTTGTTAAAATTTCACCTCCCCTACTCAATTAACTCTTAGTAGTTCCTTGCTACCCCAAGATCAATATAAAATCTTAATGTTTAGCACTTAAAGCCAACTATAACCTAGCCTCTTATTCACTTTTTTGGTCATCTTATGAGTGACTCTCCTCTATTCACTCTATAAACCATCTATGCTGGCCTACTTGCTTCAAGTTCCTGGTTTTCCTGGTTTCCTTTATCATTTAACTTGAATCCCATCTTCTATGAAAGCCCTTTCCTATCTGCCCCAGCAGCTTTTCTTCTTGAGATTATCCATTGCATTATACACATCTTATATGAATATAACTATTTATATATTGACTTCTTCCATTTAGAAAATGATCCCCTTGAAACAGTAGGGACTGTTTTTGCCTTTCTATCCCATTCTTAACACAGTGCCCAGCACATTGTAAGTGTCTAAACAAATTTTGGTTAACTTAAAACTACTGTCTTTAAAATTTAAAAGATAATGTTAGCATGCCAGAATTATTCAATTTATAATTTTGAGTCAGTCTAGAGCTCTAAAGTGCCATTTGACAGATGATGGTGGTTTTTACAGTTTATTTTACTTTGAATTGAGTTTGGATAACTTATGTAGGTTAGTTCTTTAAAACTGTTGCTCACTGAAATCCACTGATGCTTCTTAGATTGCAAAACACTCTAAAAACATTACAGAACTGACTTTTTTAGGTGATGGAATCCTTCACCATTGACATTTTCTTCAGATTAAAAATGTTAGAGAAGGAACATGCTATTTTTATTACATTACTACGAAACAGTTTTCTATCTGGTGTCAAGGCCATAGAGTGATGCGTCTGCTACTTGCTCTAACTGGTATTTCATTTTAAATATTTTATTTGCTCCTAAAATGAGGGAGTGGGGCGGGGGGCGGGGTGCAGGAATCCACATATTCTAGGAATTTAATACCTCAGGTGTTCAAGCAGACAGTGAGTGAACTCCAGAAATAACTTTGTGAATGTCACATCTTTCCCAAATTACTATGTATCTTGAGATGTGGAAGTTACGATTAGGCATGTTGAATAAAAAAAAATCCTCAGATAACAATACTTTTCATATATGCTATATTTATATCGTAAAACATTTCTGATATAGTAGAGCCTACCAGATGAGCAACAGATACAGTACCAGATGTAGAAATTGGAAAGTAGACATTGGAAGTGAAGATCGGGAAGAGAACTGGGATGGAACATAAGGTTTTTAAATGGACTGACTACCTTGGAAATTTTGAAATAATGTTTAATAAGAGTTGATGAAGTTTATGGTAAACAATCATAATAACTTGAGCACTAAAAGAACCTCAGAAGTCATCTGGTCCAAATTTCTCCTTTTACAGATGATGAAACTGAGTCCCAGAAAGAGTAAATGACTTGCTCAAAATCACATGCAATTCAATTCTTAATTTAGATACGTCACTCTTTTGACCATATCTTTTAAATTCTTCAGAGTGATTATAAATGGCATATTTGTTCCAAGTGTTGAAAACAGCTAGCATTCCTCTTGCTTTTGAACAGACAACTGGAATCATATAAAGTCTAACATAGTAGTATTGAGCTTACTTGAATGGTTGCTATATTTTGTTTTTTTAAATGGCTGGTGATGTTTTCTTTTTTTAAAAAACAGATCGGAAATCTCCAGCTGCACAAACTGGATGAACTTGACTGCCTTGTAAAGGGCTTGCTATATATAGATTCTGTCAGTTTTAATGGGCAGGCAGAATGCTATTATTTTGGCAATGCCTCAGAACCTGAAAGATGCCAAAAGATGCCTTTTAACTTAG
The DNA here is from genome assembly GCF_037893015.1 of Macrotis lagotis. Lineage (NCBI taxonomy): Eukaryota > Metazoa > Chordata > Mammalia > Peramelemorphia > Peramelidae > Macrotis > Macrotis lagotis. The sequence goes on from NC_133658.1 coordinate 377,187,701, forward strand.
ATGACCCATATCCACTACTGGTCGTGAACATTGGTTCTGGAGTTAGTATTTTAGCTGTCCATTCCAAAGACAACTATAAACGAGTTACTGGAACAAGGTAATAACTGTTCAGTCTTGTGAATACACAAATAAATTATTAAATTAACATTATGCGAGGTATATATTCTAAAGGAACTGATTTCCTTTTCCCATTCACTGCTTATTTCTAGTCTATTGAAGAGTTATTCTGGAAAGAAGCAAAGGTTATAGCTGTATTGTCCTCCATAGATTTCCATCAGTGGAAATACAGATTTCTTTGTAAATAGATAATGTTGGCCCTGCTGCCAGGAAGGCAACTTGAATTTATATAACAATGAAAGCCACATTGGTATGTAACATGAAATAAAGTTGTTGTTTTTTTATGTAGGGTACTTTCATTCATGAATATACATACATGCATGCATGCATACATACATTTTAAGAATGAATGAGTTTTTCACTTGCCTCAATTTCTTAAATAGATGGATAGTTATAGTCTGTTCCATCAGTTTTAGTGTCATATTTAAAGAATGAAGTTTTTAATCCCATGTTTATACCCTAAGTTATTTACGATCTTCACAAAAAAAGTATTTGTTTGAAATAAATAGGTAGAACTCCCCAGAGTAATGACCTCTGGTTTAAAAACAAGAAATTCATTCCTTGCTGTTTAACCTCTCTAGCAATCAAAGCTTTTCCCTCATCATTATTTTTGAGAAGACAAGACATTTATCTATCTTTGGGGAAACTATAACACAGGGAAGTTGAAGTTAATAAAATAGAACAATGACTCAATTACAAATTATTCTGGAATAATTTAAAGTCTGGATTTTCCCCCTAGAAATCACTGTTTTCCATTAGAGGCTCTGATTAAAGAATTTTCCTTGTAGTCTATCGTCAGTGCTTCATTTTGTTATTTTCTAGAAAGCTTTACTGATATACTTCAAGGACTGGCAGCTTCTGACAGGCTTTGTACATGAGTAGGCTTTCCAGTTGGTGATGAATTCTTTGACTCTAGCAACTCATGAAACACAAAAGTTACACAATGACTTTCAGTCCTGTGTCCCTCTTCTCCCTCTTCATTGACAGTGATGAGAAATGTACCAGTGTCAGTTTTTTAGGCCATCTATAAACTTTGAATTGTCATTGGACCATAACCATGAAAAAAGTTTAGCAGAACTTGGGAAATTTTGTCAGCAAAGTCCTAAGCACTATGAACTTACTTTAATGTTGATAACAGAAAAGTTGTGGAATCAGCAGCCATTTGGTACAAAATTGATTAGGAAGCATATAGCTTTATTTAGAAATTGCAGCTATAGTAACATTTCCCCCAATATATGGAAGTTTTCCTTTATCCCCTTATTTACATGCATAGGTGGTGTTAGAGGAAATTTTTTGAGACTTGAGTCTCTTTCAGCTCTAAGTTTATGAAGTTACATATATTTTCCTGCAGGATGCAGTTGCTTCAATTCAAGAAGGTGGTCCCGGGTGTTCCCCCCCCCCCCCCCGCCCCCGTGACAGAACTTTGTATAATACTTTGAATTGTCTATGTCAGGTTGGATGGTTTGGGGACTTAAAAGTATTAAGCAAACCCCCCTTTCACAGATCATTCATTTGAGAACTAAAGAAAACTTGGGCTTCATATTCTTCCCAGAAGCTGTGATTTTCATTAAATATATCAAGAAAATAGGTCAACAAACATTTATTAAGCACTTGCTATATGTATCACTGGAAATACAAATACAGGCAGAAAGAAAAATAGCTCCTATCTTCAAAGAACTTAGATTCTAAGGAGACAAAGGGAAGCTGAAAGGAGGAGGAGAGTAAAGGAGGGGCAAAGGGGCTTGGTTGAGAAACTGGAGAGGGGAGGAGTATGAAGATTTGAGTAGCCCAGGCATCCTTTTTAAAATAGATGCTCTGGGAGGAACCAGTTAATCTGAGGGAGAGGCCATAAGGGTGAAACACATTTTTCTTAAGAGAATTTTTTTACTATCTTAGTTTTTGAGAAGAGATTGTGACCCTGGGGAAAGGCTATATGAGAACTCTTACAAAGTTGTTTTTTTTTTTAACTCTTGTTTAGCCTGGGAGGTGGCACATTTCTGGGCTTATGCAGCTTATTGACTGGCTGTGAAAGTTTTGAAGAAGCTCTAGAAATGGCTTCCAAAGGTGACAGCACCCACGCTGATAAATTGGTCCGTGATATTTATGGAGGAGATTATGAAAGATTTGGCTTGCCAGGGTGGGCAGTAGCATCTAGGTAAGTTAAATTCTTATATCATTCATGTGTTATTTAATATATGGAAATGAATTAAATGTACAGCAAAACAATTGTAAGAATAGAATTCTATGTAGATAAAGATGGTGCCCTACCTGAGTTTGAGGAGGCAACTAAAAATTTCCTAATATTGTACAACAACATTTTTGCAAAATGGATCAAAATATTTCCCTTCCCAATTTAGCAGTTTCTAGAGCAGAAAATTTTCCTAGTTATTAATTTTTTTTTGCATATAAGTTCTACAATGTAGTGTTGGGTTGCCTTCTATTCCTTCTAAAAATAAGTCATTTACTTTAATTTGCATAGTCACTCTTACAGATATAATTTTTACTTTGATTATTCTGTGTAAATAGTTTTGTGTGTGTGATTTGTTATAAATCAATCATAGGTAATTTTTTTTAATCTTGGAGGGAAAAGTGCTGTATCCATAACTGTGTGGGAAGTTCTTACATCTGAATTACAGGCTGCCTTATTTACAACCAATTTGACTTCTCTGCTTTCCTCTGCTATCCCCTTTTTTCATCTTTTTTTCTCTCCCTGCAGTTTTGGGAACATGATCTATAAGGAGAAGAGAGAATCTGTTAGTAAAGAAGATTTAGCCAGAGCTACTTTAGTTACTATCACCAATAACATTGGTTCAATAGCAAGGATGTGTGCTGATAATGAGGTAAGCCTGCTTTCATGTAAATGAAAAATTCTGAAAACTCTATGAATCTACAGTTTTAAAAATGTTTGAAGAATTTTTAAAAATTATTTTATTTTCATTTAATCCTAAGAATTAAAATATCATCTGTATCTTTTTTTTTTAAAAAATCACATAGCTTAATTGGTAGACACACAAGGTTTTAATTAGATAGGCCTTAATTTAAAGTAATATTTACATTTTCTTTTTTATCTAGGAAACATAATGTTGAACCTTTTCAGAAACCTTCAAATCTTACTAATTTAATTAGAGGCTAAGCTCTAATGAATGGTGTCCTTTTTCTAATTAGTTCATTTTCCTTTTGATAGTCTCAGATGATTTGAGACATTCTTTTATTGTTTGAATTAAAACTGACTGAGCATCTGGAAGATTTCTTATTGTCTTCGGCTTCTTTACAGTGCTGCCTTGTTGCATATGGATCAAGCAGCATTGTACAGGGCTATGAAGGCATTGAGATTTGCTCTTCAAATAAAAATTGAATGATTTAATTTTGTAATGGTGGGTAATAATTGATTTTACTGGCCTTTAGAATTTCAGATCCACAAATAAATATTACAGATGTACTTCATTTAGCACGCAAGGTATTTCTGGAAAGGATCGGGGTAAATTTATAATTTAGGTAATTTAAATTGTAGTTTAAGCTTACTAAAGGAATCTGACTTCCCTGTGCCTAGTTACTTAAGATATAAAGATCTTTTAATGAAGTCGATATTAATACAGTTAATATAAATTCTGGCTCTGGATTTTTCCCCAGTATCAGTGTATTAATGTAGAATAAGTACAAGCACCTTAAGTGCAGGAAATGCTTTTTATGTTTTTATGGCATCACATTCTAGCATAATTCTTTAATAAATGGTTCTTTATGGTTTCTCAAGCCTCAGTGATCAGCCTAGGTCTGCCTTTATATATTTAAATAATGAATAAATTGTCCAATTATTATTAAAGTATTTTTTTCTGCTATAATCACTTTTATTGAAGTCCCTGAAAAAAACTGAACGATTAATTAGAAGCTTATTGGTGCTGATAGTGTAAAGGAAGACAAGTTACTTTGTTAAAAACCTTGCTTACTTATTTTTTTGGTGTATTGATAAGTGATAGAAAGTCTCCTCCCCTAAGAAGTTAGTGCATCTAATTTACACACTGACAAACTTACTTTTTAATTTTTTTAATCAAGATTGCATTGTAGCTATTATCTCCCCCTCCGCCCTTTTCTTTTTCACTAATGTCAATAAGTATGTTGTATCCAAATTTATAGGTTGTTTTGCAAAGCAAATATTATAAAGCCATTTCTAATATGAGTGCAGTAGAAAAGAGAATTGATTTTTAAGTCAGAAACCTGATTTCAAGTCCTGTTTGCCATTTATTTATTTCCTTGTATGACCATGGGCAATTCATTTAAATATTAATATTCATTTATTTCTCAGCAACTATAAAATAAGAGATTTAATTATTTGATCTCTAAGGCCCACTTCAGCTCTAAATGTAAGTTGAAAACAATTTGATCTCAGAAGTACCATATCACCCAAGTACTTTGCAAATTTGTAAAAAGTGAATTTCACCTATTTAAAAGGGATTATTCAACTACGTATATTTTGAGTAAGAATCACAGAAATGTGATCTTGTCCAACAAATTTTATAATGCTTTTCTAAGGAGCTTCTTGCTTTTTTCTTTTAGAAAATTAATAGAGTTGTCTTTGTTGGAAACTTTCTACGTGTCAATACCCTGTCAATGAAACTTTTGGCATATGCATTGGATTATTGGTCTAAAGGCCAGTTGAAGGCATTGTTTCTAGAACATGAGGTATGTTGTCAACTTACCTTCCTTACTTGAGCCGATTGTAAATTTCCAACCCAAGAGCTTTTTTTCCCCTCTTATGAAAGTTGTAGAACATAATTTTAAAAAAACTTAGATACTTCTTTATTCATTAAAAAAATTCATCAGTGTGGTTTCTCCATGTACCCATGAAAATCCAGTTCCATTTGTGCCTTCTCAGCCTATATGATTCTTTTTCAGATCTTTATGTAAATCCCTCACAGGATTCACCTGGGAGACTCCATGACCGTCCTTTGATTACTCTGCTGCTGCAGATATTTCTTTTTTTTTTACTAAAAGTCAAATCATTTTTAACCAGAATTAGATAGATTGTTGAGAATTGTCCCATACTTTTCCTTGATAAATAATATATTCATTGTTTTGAAAAGCATTTATTTTTATAAACTTATTAACACTTGCACTGATATTTTTTAAAATGCTATTTCTACAGGGATACTTTGGAGCAGTTGGTGCTCTCCTGGGGCTACCAAATTTCAGCTAAAACATCAAAAGATGCTATGTCATTAATGCCATCCAAGTGGAACTGAAACTCAGAAGGATTATTCTTGCATTATTTAAACTGATGGGAACCAAAGGACAAGGGGGGGAAATAGCAATGTTGCTGTTCATTTTTAAATGTCAAAATGGTAAGCTGCTGAATGTTGCCATATTGAAGTGAGATCTTGGTAGCATGAAGCATTTCCAGTTGAAATGCTTTAGGGATTTTGGTCTTACTCTTCTCTGTGTATATAGCCAGTATTAAATCCTTTGGATGCAATACAACCTCTGATTGAGCTTCTCAGAAATATTTTCTTTTGTTTTTAAGTAGTCAGCATTACAGTACTGTATGCTCAAATAAAAATCTTGAAGTCCTCAGATAATTTAGTTTATTAAAATAATTCATTCTGAATGTATGTTATAAGGATCTCTTTTACCCATCTCTTGGTTATCTTTTACACCCTGTATTGAAAATTCATCATAATCAAAGTGTCATTGAGAGATTCCATTTTCATGTGATAGGAAATTTCAAGCATTGAGAAGCATTAGAACTTTTCTAATGCGTTTTCTTAAAGTTTATTTCTCTGGTTTTTGAGAAATCCCCAGTAGAATCAAAGTATTTTCAAATACCATAATGTAATTAAAATGCGTAGCTATTTTTGAAACTGCAGGTATATAGCAGCTTAAACTCTGGCAATTTATTTTATACAACCTCTCTAGTTTCATTTAGTTGGTGCAGTAGAGCACTATTCATGGAGTCAAAAATCATTATGCTTAATACATTTAAAGATATCTAAAATTTTATAATTCGATTGGTAATCTGTTTAATAAGAGCAGTAGGGGGGTGTGTGTGTGTGTGTGTGTGTGTGTGTGTGTGTGTGTGTGTGTGGTTTGAAATCAAAGTACATCTCTTAATTGGGTATATTCCCTCTGCTATATTCCTTTCAAACCAGAATTTAGAGACTTAAGATCTGAACCACCAAGGCAAGAAATAGCCCAGCTTAACCTTTCAGAGTGTTTTGTTAAACTTGAAGATAATTATTTGAAGCTTCATGGGATTCAGAGGCAGTATTGCAGAATCACAAAAGGATCAGTGTTTGTACATTCTGGCAATAAAGGCATTATAATTCCAATGTTTGTAAAACTTGTTGGCCTTGGAATTTACCCTCTATTTTGGAGTCATTGTTTTTGGTGAAGTTGTGGAGTTTTTCAGGTTTTTTACTTTCAAACTAACATCAAGAGTAGTTTAGTGCTATAGCACACAGATAGGAGATTTTTAGTATTTGGAAAACTCAAAATATTAACCACTTCCTGATACACCATAATGGTACTCATTACATGAAGAGAAGTATTATGTATTTATATAAAACCACAACAAAACTCAGTATGTACTCCGAAGAGAAGACTTTCTGTTATATTTTTCAGTTATGATGTGCTATATAAACATTGCTCCATCGTGTATCCTTTACCAGATCTTGTTCATAATAAGATTATCTTGTTGATGATCATTCTATAAAGACATGAATTTCTGAACCATGAAAATGTGAGGGAAGTTGGGAATTGTGTCAGTTAAAAGAAAGAATCTAGTTAATTTTAAACTGCACAAACTTTAGATCTAAGCTGTTTTAAAACCCAAAATGATAACCCACTTTATTATTCCTATTATAATTATTTCATATTTCAGTGATATTTTCATGATTTCTTTATTTTAAAGGCTTCCTATTTGGGCTTAATATCATTTAAAGTGTAGTCAGGTGCTACAGTTTTTAATATTAGTAGCTGTTGGGGGCAGGTGTCTAAATGAAAAAAAGTGACAAGTGTTGATTTTTTCTCTCAAACTAACAAATGAAAATTTTCATTTAAAAATAATGTGAATACTGTCCTAATATGTGTGTTGAAATTGTGATACATCCTGAATTTTGGTCTTTTATTAATGGTGAAATCACCTACAACCAAAGAAGGATATAGTGACCATAAAATCTGGTTACTGTCACTCTGCTTTTCCAATAATTATCCTGTTTCTCTAGGAGCATTCAGAAAATGCAATTGCTACAAAAGCTATTAAGATTATACTTCTTGATAATCTTTTAAATTCCCCCTAGCATTTTAAATGAGCTTAGTTGCTAAGCTCAGGCACTGGAATCCTCAAAACTGCATATTTGAGAAATAACCTAAAATGAACACACGGGTTCCTAAATCAAGACTTTCCAAAGAAAACCCACTTGAGAGGGAAAAATATATGCAAACCTATTTCTCAGTAAATGTCAAGAAATCGCTTTTTTTTTTTTTTGGTCTCTGCTACTTTTGTATGTTCAAATAAGCATCAATGTCCTTCTTAGTATGCATTTCCCTGTTCTTGATAGAATTATTGAAACTTTTTAAATGGAAAAATACTTGTCAGGGCACAATTTTTTCAACAATTTCTAAAAATTATATTTTCCTTCACTAGTTGAGTTGGTGATTTCAGTGCCTTAAATTCTTTCACCTTTATGGTATTGTCAGAAGCCAACTTTAGGCACCAAAGGCGTAATTTCCTGTTGAATCAATTATTGATTTATTTGTTGTCTCTACTACATTGTCCAAACAACTCTTGTCTTTTACTTAATAATTTAATTTTTACTCTTAAGAAAACAAATGGGAAATACTCTGAAACTGAAGGAACATAACTTCAGAATTACTCAGAAGGATGGTTGAAGGGAAGGGGTAGTAACCCTTTTCTTTCTGAATAAGGAGCAACATTTCTTTTCAACACTAATCAGTTTTCTTGTGGCAAAGTATTAATGGACCTGCTGATCCTACTGATTTAGAAAGGACTAAAGACTTACTTTCAGCTTAGGCAATAAAAACTTAACTGCCCTTAAAAGAACATCTTAAAATCCTTGAACCAGACATCAATTACTTGCCAAATAACAGAATCTTTAAAGATTTCATGAACTTTTTGCCTTCACTTATACAAGTTTGATAGCTTGTATTGGGAGTACCAATGGAGTGCTTATTCCATCTCTATAAACAATATAATGGACCAAGAAAATGACAAGATTTTCATTTCTTTATCCATTCATTGTTGGATTAAAGGAATGATCCCTTGAAATGTGTCCCCTTTTTTGAGTGTTTTCATTCTTGGCTCAAAAGATTGAGCTTGGAAGTAGTTTTGAAATGCCCATTATAACCACTGAGTTCCTTTTGGGAGTTTTTTGTTTGTTTTTTTAGCTTCAAAGAATTGACTACACACTTTTTTTTCTTTTGAGCACTTTATGCATTTTAGATATTGCACTTGTGAATGTATTATGGTAATAAAACCTTCCTCCACTAAAAGCCATGTATAAAGACTAGTGAACAGAAAACTGAGTGTTCATTTGGTTGAATTTTTGCTCTTTCTCACCATTTGGTTCATGAAGGAAAAGGATAAGAAGGATTTGCCTTTTTATTACTGAATATTTTTTTTGACCATTTTGTAAAATGGCCTGCCTAGCAAAGCTTCAGTGAAATATTCCTATTTACACAGTAAGTCTACTTAAAAATCTCTTTTCAATATTGAAGAAGTTGTCACCTTGGTTTAAGTAGCTTTATGTTTTAGATAAGCCCCATCATCAAAATGAACTTGGGGAATATGTACTAATTTATGTATACAGTTTATTTTTCATTTGAGGAAATGATTTGCTGTGACAGTAGTTTTATATTGAACCTAGTGTATATTCAGTAGAGACTTAAGTTACCGAGGGTTTTTCTTTTTGGTTATTTTAAAATATTTAGTCTAAATTGAGTGATTTTAACTTACAGAAAAATATTTTCCAACCTTGAAGTACTTACTTTGTAGTATCTTATTGTTTACATTCAGTGAAGCTATGTTGTGGTGTTTTGTAAATAGTACCATCACTATTCTAACTACTTCACTTCAATTGGCCTCAGTTTTTCCTCATATGAAAAAATGAGGGGGAAGTTAGACTAGATTGTCTCTAAAGTTTCTTCCAGCTCTTAATTCTATGTTTATTTATGAAACTGCATTATCAGGGTCCTGAAGAGGAAATGAGTTATATTTAAAATAAATAGTTGGTCCTTTTTTCCTCCACATTTTAAATAAAATTTACATATATGCAGTGAATTTGTGAAGCTCATTCCAAATTCATGTAATAGATATAATTATCTTGCCAATGTTAATAGGTACTAAGTTTTTGTTTTTTATCAAATGGATAATTTTACCATAACTAAAATTCTCAAATTTAATGTTTTTACTTAGTGGAGAAATCATAAAGTCAACAATCTTATTTAAGTTGTTTTGTATTTGGTTAATTTAGCAGCTGTTCTGTAGAAGTATGCCTGAAAATTTGTTTCTAGAAAATATTTACCAATTAATAGATTATTTTTTTAAAATTAGAACTATTAAGGCAAGGCTTCATTACAGAACCATTTTTTGACTATATTTGACAAGTAGAATTCAAAATGGCTGAAGCTTGTAAAAGGACAATTAACTTTAGATTTTTAATGTAAACTGAATTATATGCATTATTCTGAAATGCCATAATTTTATTATACACAAGGAAAATTTTCAGCTTAAACTCTTGAGTACCGATCATTATAAATACAAACATGATCCACCAGTGATTGCCAGAGATATTCTGATTTTTTGTTAGCAGCTTCCATCTTCATTGGAACAGAAGGCAGGTGTATCAAATACTTGATCCATAGGAAAGTTTACAAAGGACAAATGGATAATTTGCAAATGTATTGATATATATCATATCACATATTGTATATCTTTTATTTTAGAATTTCCATTTTTATGTTGTTTGAGAATAATATTTAAAAAGCAGATGGTCCCTTTCAGTTCATAGTAGAATTAAAGAAATGAGGCAGTGGGGGGGCAGCTAGGTGGAACAGTCCTGAAGTCAGCAGTACCTGAGTTCAAATGTGGCCTCAGATATTTAATAATTGCCTAGCTGTGTGACCTTGGGCTAGTCACTTAACCCCATTGTCTTAATAAAATAAAATTTAAAAAAGAAAAATAAATGCAGTGAGATTATCACTAATAACTTCAAAAATCACAGCAGTGCTGAATGATCTGTTGATGAGCAGAAGCTAAAAAAGAAATTATAGTTTATTCCTTTGGTAATCATAATTTTCTTTTTTATTTCTGTCTTCCATTCATCTGAACTTTAAAATTTATAGTTTTTAAATCAATGAAAAATATTTTTCAGTTTGCTTATAAACATAAAGAAGTTTGCAGATTTTAGTTTGTGCTGTATTCAGATAGATTGCAATTATTCAATATAAGCTATTATACTGATTTTTATATCTTCCGTATTTTTCCTTGCTTGTAGTCCTGGTGCATCTTTTGAAAGTGATTTTCACTGTCATCCTCAATAGTTTCAACCTAGGCTTCTACAGTACTTGTATTGTCTTATGAAAAATTAGAAATAAAAAAGATGCATATGCTGCAATTATATTTTTCACTTCAGAATTCCACTTGGAATGATATAAATATTAATCTGAAGTCTCATCTTAGGGAAATTATAGCCTTTTTTTTTTTTTTTTAGAGAGATTGTGTATTTCTAATTACTGTTTAGAAAGTGAAAAATCATTCCAAAGACCAGAAATGTATGTGCTATTCTCTCCCTTCTTCCTCCCAGTATTTTGGTGGAATTAATATTTTAGGAACGTGTATAATTTCATCATCTGTATATATATATATATATTATGTGCTTGGTGTGTAAATTAAGCTATAGATGAAAATGTTAAGACACCTGCTTTTTAAGCTCAAATAACTTGTTGCCCTTTTACTGACCAAATTATTCTAAAAATAGTTTTGGCATCACTTAGAGAGAATAGCTAGTTAGAAACATCAAAATTTTTATTTGGAGATTCACTTTATCCATTACACCATTTCAGTTTTAAATTGCCTTATTCTGTTGCATTGTACTTAATGTCTGAATTTTGTTTACTGTTCTGACACTGAATCTGTGATGTAAAAATATATGATGGACTATAAATTTTATCCCTAATAAACTTACTAAGTTATACAGCAATATAAACTATAAAACATTTCTTGTAAATTGCCTAATTTATTATTTTTCATCTTGTGTTTTTCATCAACATGTACATTTTCTTTAATTCTCATGATAACCTACTGTAAACATTCCTCTTCTATTCTGTATTTTCCTTAATGCTTGTTTGCATGAATGATGTCTGGGTTTCATTTATTTACTGGTATTATATTGCCATTAAACCAATCTCATTCCCACTACATACCTTTTTAAATAGTTGATTTTCCTAGTTTTGTTAATGTTTTGTATTGATGTTAGAAACCATGCTTTTTATCTTCTTTCCTAATAAAATTCTTTCCATATTTAATGTGTACTTTTTCCCATTATTGTTTTGTACATTTTTTTGTATTCTACAATAGATTTGTGTGTTTAAGTTCAAAATTGTGACTTTATTTGTATACATTATAGAGAAGTAACTCTTTACTTTGTCTTAATAACTTAAATAGTTTTTAAATGGTTTTCCCAAGAGAAGTTGAAAATAGTAATATTCAAAAACATATTCAGTGGGTGAAACTTAAGATTTAATTCTTTGGCTTTATTTGACCATATGATAGATTTTTCTCTTAATTTTTTTTTTTTTTTTTAGGTTTTTGCAAAGCAAATGGGATTAAGTGCCTTGCCCAAGGCCACACAGCTAGGTAATTATTAAGTGTCTGAGACCGGACTCTCTTTAAATTTAAGACCACATTTTACCAATCTCACGTACTAGAAATGAATTTCTACAGATTACTAAACTAAGGTAGTAGGGAAGAGAAGTCAGAACTAGAACTATGATAAAATGGAAAGATTTGGAGTCTGGGAATTGGGGTTAATTCAGATACTGACTGCCATTTTATTATTTTGGTTATTTGGGACACACAACTTCTGAGTTACAGTTTCTCCCCTGGAAATGGTGGGGGGTGGGGATAGAGGGAAGTGAAATAGAATCATATTGAAAACCTCATTAAAATTACCCTGGGAACAAAAGGACTAGTACATTTGTGACTGGTTATCAAATATGGGGAGAAAGGAATACAGGCTACATTTACAGCTAGATCTAATTGTTTTTTCCTCAGTAGCAAGAAAATCTGAACTTGAAAATAAGTTAGGAATTGGATTTTCAGTTCATGGTGAGATGTAATTAATCAATGGCTCCCAAAAGGATAGTTAACACTTAATGGAGTAGTTCATCCCTAACATTTAAGGCACATTAAAGTAGCTTTCTAAGAGCTATATAGCTATATATGTTGTATAAGTATCTACAATATAATTTTTAATGTTAGGAATGAAATTAGAAATTTGCCCTTTTTTGTACTATAGGGTCTTAGAACAGGTTATGTTTGAAAAACTGAAAATAATAAAGTGAATGTTTAAAGTGATAAAGCTTTACTATTTTCTAATGTGGTAGTTTGTATTGGGTCCTTTGGCATCAGCTATCTTAATTTTAGAAGCAAGCTGTTTAGTTTCTGTTTATATTGATTTCCTAAATTTAGTACAATTCTTTATTGAGCAGGCACATAGTTGATAGTTCCTTCCTGTGTGCTTAGAATGACTTTTTAACTTGTCCTATTGCCTTTAATTTAGTAGTGGGAATGGGGAGGAAAAGGACTCCCCTATCATTTTTTCTAGGCAGTTTACTATATTAATATGTAAAAAATATAGGGATTGCAGAAAATTGTCTACAAGTAAACAAATTTCTGAGGCAGAAATCTATGTAACCCAGACTTGTTTGAGTTCATTTAAAAAATTCTGAACTTATGTGCAGCATGTATGTACATGCACACACATTTCCATACATACTGCAGAACACAAAAGGAAAATCCTCTGAAACCACCCATCTGTTTTGTCTTGCTGTCTTAATTTTTCAACATTTGGTATGTTGTAAAAAATGATAGTATGGCCCTCTTTTGGCATGCCTTGCTAACATCTCTCCAGATCTCCCTCTTTACCCAATAACATTGTAATAAGCAGTTAAAAATTGGATCTACACAGTGGCCCTGTCTAAAATTCATATTTCTAAATCTTATGTCCATCACTTCTGTCAGGACATGTAATTTGGTTCATTAAAGGTTCTCCAGGAGAGATAGATAGTCATTGATTTTGATCAGAGTTTTTAAATCTTCCAGAATATTTTTTTCCTCATGATATTACTGCTTTGTTCTCTTGTTTCTATTCAGTTCATTCTTAGAATGTAATCATTTTTTTGACGCAATATTTCATCATTCATGTATCTTTCCTCCTTTTAATTCCCCTTTCACTGCTAGTTTTTTTTGACTTATTATTCCCATGTCTATGTTGAGTTTGATATAATCTTATATCAAACCTATCTTGTTCAACACTTCTTTGTGACTAAAGCTAAGTGAGATTCATCTATCTGCTGCTCACTTCCACTCCTTACATGTTTGGGTATTCTCAGTATATTTCTCTTACCCTTCTTTCTCTACCTTCATACCCTTAGGAAGGAATCTCATTTTACCTTGAGGACTTATGGTTTTTTTTTATTTTCCTTCCTCGATAGCCTTTGAAGTCCCTAAAGGTTCTAAAAAAGACCTTTGTTTCTTTATACAGCAGGGTCCTAAAGGTAACAGCGGTGGATGAGATGTAATTCTCCTATTTAACTAGTTCCTAAAGCTCCACCATTTATCAGAAAGTCAGTGACAAGAATAATTAGATTTATTTGTTAGAAGGCAAAAATTAGAAAATCTAAATGATTTAGTCAAAATATAGTCCACCCACAAACTTGTCACACAAAGCAACTAGGTGGGACAGTGGATAGAGCACTGATCTCGAGGTCAAGAGGGCAGGAGTTTGAGTTCAGCCTCAAACATTTTGACACTAGCTGTATGATCTTGGGCAAGAGAAACTTGGGAGGGAGTGAAGAAAGTCTCATATCCAGGGCAATTCACAATTCCAGTCTGCTGGCCTTTGATATTTTTGGTTCCTTCAGGAGCAATCTGTACTATTAGGAAGCAATATCTTAGCTAGCTGTTCCCCTTCTGCCTTCCTGCTGGGCAAAACCATTCTCTGAAGCAGTGGCAAACTTTTACCTCTGCCATCTTCACAGGGTGCTCCAAAAGTATTAGTCTTTTAGCAAAAATAACAACACTGGTCTTATTCCATGACAAATAGTTCTCTTAAGCCAGCAAATTGCACAGCTTCTAAGAGTTGGCTCTTTGGGCAAGGCAAGCAAACCCAAGATGGCTTTCCATTCAACGGGATTCTGCTTCCTCACATCATCACTGAACAGAATAAAGTATCTTCTCTAATGAACACATTTTAACATCAAAACAGAAATAAGGTCTATATTTCTTCCTTTGTCTTGCCTTCATAAGGTTTCTGAGACTTTAAAATAGCACCAGCGAGCAATTAACTGAAATAATTTCAGTATGCAGTAGCAGTATTTGACTCGTTTCCAACTAACATAACAGCTAAAGAATTATCTGGGCTCTTTCTCCAATCAATTGCCAATCATCAGGTTTTCATCAATGTAGTCCCCAAAACAACTGATGTATAGTTTTGTTCATTTATAACCATTAAATCATTTTTTAAGTTGATGGACCACAGTACCTTACAGCTATTTGGCTATTGCTTTGTCTTGAAACGGGTGCTCTCGATATATTCATCTGAGGGGCAGTTCTCCATCTGTTCTTCAGAATAATCGTTCTCTTTATGACAAGAGAATATGTTTATTCAAAAGTTGATTACCATTTCCTTGTAAACAAATTTTCTTCCCCTTTCAGCAACCAATTTGTTCATACATCAAAGTGATGTTTTTGTATATAACTGTCTTTCAGGGGAGTAGCCAAAATAGATCATAGAGTATATACCATTAATAGCATGTTTCATAAAGTGTTACTATGTTGAATTATATAATGACAGGCAGTCTGGTGTGAATTGGAAGTTGATTTTGGAATGAAGAGTTCTTCCTTTGACCCACAGCAGCTTTACCTTTGAGCATGTCAAACACTTCACCCTAAACCAGGCAACTTCCTAAGAATCTAAAGACAGAACAGACAAATTACTAATGTGCATCAATTGAGTAGGATTGCCCTCACTGATGAAATCACAGGTACACATATGCTCCTTGCTAGCACCCTTCACATCCAATCACTTGCCAAATCTTGCCATTTCTACATCCAGGACATCTTTCACACACAATCCCTTTTCTGCTCATGCAGGCCCTCTTTATTCTAGATTATTTTTTTTTGTTTGCCTTTTTACGTATCTGTTGAGTCTTGTATTTGAAAATCAAATTTTCTGTTCAGTTCTGGTCTTATCAGGTAAGTTTAAGTCCTCTATTTCACTGAAAATCATATTTTCCTCTGAATATTTGAATTTGCAGGGTACTTGATACTTGGTTGTAAGCCAAACTCCTTTGCACTTTGATCCTTTTGATGTTGAAGCTGCTAAATCCTGAGTAATTCTGATTGTGACTTCCTGGTATTTAAATTGCTTCCTTTTTTGGCAGCTTGCAATATTTTCTCCTTTAGCTGAAAAATCTAAAATTTGCTACAATATTCCTTGAGTTTTTATTTTGAGATCTCCCTTCTGGGGGTGATCAATAGATTCTCTTGTTCTGGGATATTAAGGCAGTTTTCCACAATAATTTCCTGCAAGATATTGTCCAGGTTCTTTTTCTGATTGTAGCTTTCAGGTAGACCAATAATTCATAAATTATTTCCCCCTGAATCTATTTTCCAGATTGGTTGTTTTTCCTTTACGTTTTCTTACATCATACTTTTACATTTTCTTATAAATTTTTCAGTCTTTTTGTTTTATTTGATGGAATCTTGATGTCTTGTAGGATTATTAGTTTTGATTTGTCCAATTCTAATTTTAGGTTTTTATTTCCAGTTAGCATTTGTGTTTCCTTTAGTAGTTGGTTAATTTTACTTTTAGATGAATGTTTTTCTTTTCCAGTTGATCAGTTTTACTTTCCTCTTCTTGTGCTCCACTGTCCTTCCAAACTAACTCCATTGACTCTCATTCAAGGAACTCCTCTCCCATCCCAATGCTTCCACAATGGCTGATCCTAATGCTTGAGATGCATGCATTCCAGTATCTCTGAATCCCTCACTTCAAATTGGCTCAAGAACAAGTTTCTGCACAAAACTTTTCCCGAAGTGCTGGCACCCTTCCTATTTTATATTTAACTACTTTACATTTATGTTGTATTTATATTATATACTTTAATATTTACATGTCTCCCCCTCAAGTTTTTTCTTCTCTAGTCTTCATCTCCATTTCTTATTAAATTTATTTTTAATTTAATTTTAAATTAATCTTATTTTTAAATTTTTATTTTAATTTATTTATTAAATTTAAATTCATTTAAATAAATATTAAAATTTAAATTTATTAATTTATGGAATAAAAACATTTCTTTTATGGAAAATAGCATTTCTACAACAAAACAAAAAAAGATAATTGCACATGAAACTGCAAATATATTATGTACAACTTGTTTTTCCTTTTAAATATATAAAGTCATTTCTTTTTATTTTCTTTTTTCATGGTTCTGAAACTTCTCACCAACCTGGTTTACCTACCTTGGGATGTATAGGGTATATTCATGGAAGACTAATACCCCTGGAATGAGGACTGCTGAGCCCTTTTCAGGGCTGCTTGTCTATGCAAGCCACCTGACTCTCACCTGTGACTCCAAGAAATTGTAGCATGCATAGCAGCCTTGCCCCAATAAACCAATTCAGCATGGGGTCTCAAACCCACTGGTGAGTTGGGGTGGGGGGTTCTGCCCCAAGCATGATGGAATGGGTGGACGAGAACAATGCATTCCAGTGGTCATGAAGAAAATTGAAGCATGAAGCAACTAGAGCTTGGTTAGACATCAGTGACGCCAGTGTCATCCACTGCATCTAGAACCATCACTAATTGTCTTAACTGTCTTGCCATTGAACTGTGTTGACTTTGGAAGAGAGAGTGAGGTCAGCAACTTGGTGCAATTCTGTCTCATTTAAATCCAATTTACACACAAATCAAAAGAGATCACCCATATCCTTTTACAATTTCTATCCATCTCTTGTGGCGACAAGCAAATGACAAACAGCAGGTGTGAATATACTCAGAGTTGCAGCCACAATTTTACACACAGGCGGCCCAGGTCATAGGGTCATCTCACTGGAAATAACAGAGTTCAGTAGTCCCCTGGATGTCTGAGCAATCTTTTAAGGACTGCATTGCTCACCTGGTATGAGGAAGAGGCTAGAATGACTTAAAAATTGCTTATTCAACCCTGGCCCAATTACCTCAGCAGACAGAATGAAACAAGTCTGACAAATGAGACCAGCTTACTGAAATCAGTTGCATTCATGTTTTTGAAGGGGAGAGCCATGAAGTTGGGGTAGGTTTTGCAATCAAAACTAGTCAGCAAGCTTGTATGCCTACCAAATCAGGCTCATGACAATGTGATTGCCATTTGGAGTAAAAAGCCATGCCACCATCATCATCTATGCTTCCACCATGATGAACCCTGATGAAGTTAAAGAAAAATTTTATGAAGACCTAGAGACCCACCTACACCAAAATTTACCATATTAGGGCACAAAAGCCTTATAATCAAATGCAGAAAAGCAGAAATAATAAATACACACTTCTCAGACCATGATGCAATAAAAATTACATGTAATAAAGGGTCATGGGAAGATAAACCAAGAACTAATTGAATTTAAATAACTATCTTAAATAATGGGTGGATCAAACAGCAAATAATAGAAATAATAATTATATCCAAGGCAGTCTTGAGGGGAAACTTTGTATTTCTAAATACCTATATGAATAAAATAGAAGAAAGAGGAGATCATTGAATAGGGGTATGCAACTAAAAAAGCTAGAAAAAGAATAAATTGAAGATCTCTAATTAAATACCAAATTAGACATTCTGAAAAATCAAGGGAGAGATTAACAAAACTGAAGGTAAGAAAACCATTGATCTCATAAATTAAACTAAAGTTGGTTTTATGAAAAAACCAATAAAAGGACAAACCTTTAGTTAATCTGATTTTAAAAAAAGATAACCAAATTACCAGTATCAAAAATTAAAAGGGTTGGGGGAGGGACTAGGTAGTGCAGTGGATAGAACACTGGCCCTGGAATCAGGAGTACCTGAGTTCAAATCCAGCCTCAGACACTTAAGAATTACCTAGCTGTGTGGCCTTGGGCAAGCCACTTTACCCCATTGGCTTGAAAAATCTAAAAAAAAAAAAATGAAAAAGGTGAACTAACCACCAATGAGGAGGAAATTAAAGAGATAGTTTGGAGCTACTTTGCCAAACTGTATGCCAATAAATTAGATAACCTGAATGAAATGGATAAATATTTACAAAAATACAAATGGCCCAAATTAACAGAAGAGGAAATAAATTACTTAACCCCATTTCAGAAAAAGAAGTTGAAGAAACTCAATAAACTCCCCAAGAAAAAATCTCCAAGTCCAGATGGATTTACAAGTGAATTCTACCAAATGTTTAAAGAACAATTAATTCCTATTATACATAAACTATTTTAAAAAATAGGAAAGGAGTTCTGCCAAACTCCTTTTATGACATCAACATGGTGCTGTTACCTAAACTAGGAAGAACCAGATCAGACAAAATTATAGACCAATCTCCCTAATGAATATTGATGCAAAAATATTAAGTAAAATTTTAGCAATGAGACTATAGCAAGTTATTACTAGGATGATACTCCATGATCAGGTAAGATTTATACCAGGCAGGCAGGGATGATTCAACATTAGGAAAACACTCAACATCATTAAACATATCAATAGCAAAACCAGCAGAAATCATATCTCAATAGATGCTGAAAAAGCCTTTGATAAAATAAAAATCCATTCCTATTAAAAAAACTAGAAAGTATAGGAATAAATGGAGTTTTCTTTAAAATAATAAATGCTGTCAATCTAAAACATCAACAAATTTTATATGTAATGGGAATAAATTACAAGCATTTCCAATAAAATCAGGGGTGAAACAAGGATGCCCATTATCACCATTACTATTCAATATAATATTAGAAATGCTAGCTATAGCAATAAGCAAAAAAAAAAGAAATTGAAGGAATCCAAATGGGCAATGAGGAAGCAAAACTTTCACTCTTTGCAAATGATATGGTGGTATACTTGGAGAAACTGAGAAAATCATCTAAAAATCTTCTTGAAACAATTAACAAATCCAGCAAAGTAGCAGGATATAAAATAAACCCACAGAAATCATCAGCATTTCTATATATGAACAACAAAGCCCAAGAGGAAAAGATAGAGGAATTCCATTTAAAATAACTATAGACAATACTTGGGAATCTACCTCCTAAGACAAATCCAAAAATTGTATGAACACAGTTATAAAACCCTTATCCCCCTAAAAAAAGTCAGATCTCAATAATTGGAAAAATGTTAAATGCTCATGGGTAGATTGAACTAATATAATAAAAATGACAGTTCTACCCAAATTAAATTATTCAGTGCCATACCAATCAAACTACCAAATAACTACTTCACTGTGCTAGAAAAAATAGTAACAAAATTCATCTGGAGCAACATAAGGTCAAGAATAACAAGGGAACTGAAGAAAAAAAAAATTAAAGGAAAGTGGCCTAGCTCTAACAGATCTAAAACTATACTATAAAGCAGCAGTCATCAAAACTGCCTGGTACTGGTTAAGAAATAGAGTAACAGGTCAGTGGATTAGCATAGGTTCAAAAGAAAATGCAGTAAATGACTACAGAAATCTACTGTTTTACAAAAATCGTTAGGAAAACTGAAAAATAGTATGCCAAAAACTAGGTATAGATCCATATCTCACACCCTATACCAAAATAAGTTCAAAATGAGTACAGGATTTAGACATAAAGAGCGATACCATAGATAAATTAATAGGCCAAGAAATACTCCATCTATCAGATCTATGGAAAGGGGGATAAATAAGAAATAGCACATTATAAACAGCAAAATGAATTATTTTGACTATATTAAATTTAAAAGGGTTTGCACTTACAAAATCAATAATGCCAAAATTAGAAGGAAAGCAGAAAACTGGGAAACAATCTTCACAGCTAGGAGTTCTGATAAAGGTCTCATTTCTAAAATATGTAGAGAATTTATAAGGTCACAAGTCATTCCCCAATTGATAAAAGGTCAAAGGATATAAACAGTTTTCAAATAAAGAAATTAAAACTATATATAATCATGAAAAATGTTCTAAATCACTATTGATTAGAGAAATGCAAATTAAAACAACTATGGGGTACCATCTCACACCTATTAGATTGGCCAAGGTGAGAAAAAAGGAAAATGATCAATGATGAAGAAGTTGTGGAGGGGATTGGGACATTGATGCATTGCTGGTGTAGTTGTGAACGAATCCAGCCATTCTGGAGAGCGATATGGAGCTATGCCCCAAAAGCAATAAAATTGTTCATACCCTTTGACCCAGCAATTCCACTTCTAGATATATATCCAGATGAAATTATTAAAAAAGGGGAAAAGTCCTATAAGTTCCAAAATATTCATAATAGTATTTTTTTGTAGTGGCTAAGAATTGAAAATTGAAGTGATGCCCATCAATTGGGGAATGGTCAAACAAGTTATGGAATACTATGGAATATTATTGTTCTGTAAGAAATCATAAATGGTCAGACTCTAGAGAAGCATGGAATGAATTACAGGATCTGATGCTGAGCAAAGGGAACAGAACCAAGAGAACAACGTACACATCAACAACAACATTGTGAGATGAACAACCTTGATGAAAGTAGCTCCTCTTGGCAGTCCAGAGAGCTAGGACAACTGTATTAGACTGGCTATGGATAATGTTATCCCAGTCCAGAGGAAGAAAAATAAAACAACACACACACACACACACAAACAACCCTTCAGAGTATGATGAACACTTTATAAAAATTATCTCTTATGTATCTCTTTCCCTTAATCCTAATTCCTCCTACTGAAAATAAACCATTATTTTAGCAGGGCAGCTAGGTGGCACCAGCCCTGAAGTCAGGAAAATCTGAGTTCAAATCCAACCCCAGACACCTAATAATTGCCTTGGGCAAGTCACTTAATCCCATTGCCTTAAATTTAAAAAAAAAAGGGTAGTTGAATATTACTTTAGTCTCTCTCCCCCCAATCCCTCCCACTCTTTAAGATTCAGAGGAAGAGTAAACTGATGAGGAATTTTCTTGCTGGATTTCCTTTATATAAATGAAATCAAGACCTAGGTCCAAAAACTTAGCTTCACAAAAGGTGGATATAGACAAAATGGAGTCCCTACTTTTATTTTTTAATGTAACAGTCCCCACTTAATTCTAGGTTCTCAACCCCCCCAAAATCACTTATTTAAATACTTTATCTATTAGGAATTTCTGGATGGACTGACTGATAGTCTTCCCTTAAAGGGACATCAAAGTAGATCAAGCAGAGTCATAATCTTATATATCCCCCTAAGTAAGGAGACAAACATTGTTAAATAGATCTATAGATAAACTAAATCAGATTACAGATCAAACTACTTAGAGGCTCACCATGAACTAATTTGAGAGGAGAGATTTACATGTCATCAAGATAAAAACTTAGCAAACAAGGATGTCAAAGAAACAAAATTCTGAAGAAATACAATAACAAACCTGAATATTAAATAATATGAAGTCTCCTTGTCACCTGGCAACCTATTCCCAATGTCCATTTAATCAGCACCTTTCATCCTGAGACCCAGATTTCCCATGTAGTCATCTTGTCCCTGGAAACATCTTCCCTTGGACCTTCTGGAATAGATCTCATTTTCAGAGCAGCTCTGAATGGGAGCTTCTCCTAGAAGATCCTCTTCTCTGGTTTCACTTGCAGAGAATCCTAGGTCTTTCTGCTAAAATTTGGTGACAATATAATGTGGTATAACCTCCTAAATTTATTTTTCTAATAATTAGTTCATGTGGTGAAAACCAATTCAAGACTTATGCTTCTGATCCTATTAAAAATAGATCCTTAAGAAGATCAAAGTAGGAACTCATAATTTACCTGAAATGTCAGAAAATTTCAGTTTTTACAAATTGCTTGTTTTTCTATCTTTCCCTAAACCCTGTATTTGATATGAACAATGTCATCCACAGGTTGAAGGAAAAATCTTAAAGAAAAAATCTAAGAAGGTCTGATTTGGAAAATGAGTCTTTCGTTCTCATAATTATTAGAAAATTCAAAAATAGAAAAATAATTTCACTTTCTTTACATATACATTATAAGTTTGCTGTAGTATACTTACCAGGGATGTGCCCATTGATAATAACACATACATTGCCAGAGCTGACTCAATGTTTGATAAACTCTAAAGAGTAGGGGTGACCATTAAACTGAAGGTCTACAGAGCCATTGTGCTGACCTCATTGCTCTATGCCTGTGAAACTTGGACAGTCTACCAGGGCCATGCCAGGAAAATGAATTGTTTCCATTTGAATTGTCTTAGGAATATTCTAAAGATCACCTGGCAAGCAGAATATGCCAGACACTGAGGTCCTTTCTCAAACCAAACTGCCAAGCATTCAAGCAATACTACAGGAAATACAACTCCAATGGGCTGGTCACATTGTTCCAATGTCAAATGTATGCTTACCAAAAAAAGACTATTTTATGGGGAACTAACAAAGATCAAGTGCTCACATAGCAGTCAGAAAAAACTATACAAGGACACTTTCAAGGTCTCTCTTAAGAATTTTTGTTACTAGGGGCAGCTAGGTGGCACAAGGGATAGAGCACTGGCCCCGAAGTCAGGAAGACCTGAGTTCAAATATAACCTCAAATGCTTAATAATTGCCTAGTTGTGTGACCTGGGGGAAGTCACTTAACCCCATTGCCTTAAACAAATGAAAATTTTAAAAAACTTCAAGAATTTTGGAACTGGGACATGGGAGACATGGGAGTCTATATCCACCTTTGCTAACAGGACCACCCAGCATGGCCTACCCTCATCAGAGTGGGTACTGTATTATCTATTATTATCTATTATCTATTAGCAAAGCAGAATTGTAGTGGATGAAAAACAAATGTGAGATGCACAAATTTAGAGAAATGTTCACAGGGTTTGTTTGTGCCCGACCTGGGTGGAGTATTCCAAGCTCATGTTAGTCTGATCAGTCACAGTCTATAATTTGACTCTAATATAAAGATGTCATTTTGGTTCTCTTCAAGAATGAAGGAGAAAAAGCACACATTAGCAGAAGCCCAAGTTAATTTTTATAAAATTCCTAGAATATTAAGCAAATAAAAAGCATTTTTCTTAAGGGATAGGTATTGTTCTAAATGTTAGAGGAAAAAACAGATCCTTCCCTCAAAGAGCTTGCAATCTAATGGGTCATAACTCACAACAACTTTATAAATACTAGATTTAGACAGGATAAATGGGAAATAATCTCAGAGGAAGAAAAGAAACAAGTACTTATTAAGTGCCGATTAACATGCCACTCTGTTAAGTGGTTTATGAATGTTGAACCTGGGAAGTAGGTGTTAAAATGCGGATAATAATATATAACCTCCCAGAACTGTTGTGAGAATCAAACAAAATATGTATAAGACACACAGCACAATATCTGGAATATATGCTAGGTTTTGGTTTTGATTTTATCTCCCAAAGCACTGGGAGAAAGCCACTGGAAAATGTAGTTTATCATTTAGTAGAGGTGACATCTTCATGTCATTGTTGATGTTTGTCCTTCACTATCGAAGAAGACCATGACATCAGGGAGGTGAGGTCATGACAAGCACATGCATTAGATTTGAGTGAGGGGGTGCTGTGCTAAGTCGCCAGCCTCACGCTCTCCTCCAGAGTTATCTGGGTCCAGTGACCAGATATGAGTCAGGACGATTGGAGATAACCCTGGATGCAAGGCAATAAGGATCAAGTGAGTTGCCCAAGGTCACACAGCTAATAAGTGGTAAGTGTCTGAAACTGGATTTGAACTCCTGCCCTCCTGACTCCAAGGGCAGTACTCTATAGCTAACTAGAGAATGGACTTAGGGCTTAGGGCAGAGGAACCAACCATCAGGCTATTACAATATCCATGCCTGAGGTTATGACGGCCTGTACCAGGATAGTGCCAGAGGAGAGAAGGGGGCACATTCAAGATATGTTGTAAAGGAATTCAAAAATTTTCAGAAACTCCCCTAAATTGTTAATGACAAATTCTCTGTTGTTGTATCATTGTTTTTAAAATAATTATAATTTAATTCATTTTTAAAAATTTGAGTTTGAAATGTCCTCCCTCCTCTGGTCCTTTCCCCACCTATAAGAGAAAGAAAGCAATAGGATATCAATTATACATGTGAAGGTATGTAAAACATATTTCCATAGGGGCAGTTAGGTAGCACAGTAGATAGAGCACTGGAGTCAGGAAGACAGGAGTTCAAATCTAATCTCAGATGCTCAATAATTACCTAGCTGTGTGATCTTGTGGAAATCACTTAACATCATTGCCTTGCAAAAAAACAAAAAACAAACAAACCCCAAAATCCATATTTCCATTAGTCATGTCACAAAAAAAATAAAAGCAAGAAAATCAAGGAAGTAAAAAAGTATGCTTCAATCTTCATTCAGAGTTCATTGATTTTTCTCTCTAGAGATTGATAGCATTTTCTCATTGTTGACGAGAAATTCAAAATTCTTAGGTACTTGATTATATTTCACCTCTAGAGAGCTTCTTCTAGGATCTTATAGAATTCAAATTTGGAAAGGGACCTTAGAAGCCCTTTGGTCAATACCCCTTATTTTATAGATGAAGAAACTTAGTGATCTACATAAAACTCTCACAAATGAAAAAAACAAAGAAGAAAAATGAAGGAAGTAAGAAAGAAGGAAAGGAAGGAATAAAGAAGAAAGGAAAGAAAGGAGGAAGGAAAGAAGGGAGGGAGGGAGGAAGAAAGGAAGGAAGGAAGGAAGGAAGGAAGGAATGGAATGGAATGGAAGGAGGGGAAGAGAGAGAGAGAGAGAGGAGGGAGAAAGGGAGGAAGGAAAGAAATAAAAGAAGCAGAAAAGGTAAGAAAAGAATAATAATCCTGGCAGAATCAAGATTCAAACTCAGATCTTCTGCCTCAAAGTCCCATATTTCCCCTACACCCATAACTTCATTCAGTGGAAGATACTTCCAGTATCTTCCACCAGAGGGAGCAAAGGGATTTAGGTGATAAACTCCAATGAGACTGGCAAACACATTCAACTCACCTTGGCTGCCTGATTTTGACCCATTCTCTCCTACAATACCTTTATGAACTTATTTAATCTAACAATATATTCTTCAGAATGTAAAAGATTCATCATAATGGAGATAAATAATGTCTTTTATTGGATCAGAATAACCAGTACTCTTTAGGAAACTTACATAGTCATTAATAACAACTTGCATTTTACAAAGAACTTTACAAATTTTATCTCATTTTATCACAACAACCTTGGGAGATGGATGCTACTATTATCATCCCCATTTTACAGGCGAGAAAACTGGAACAGATAGAGGTTAAGTGACTTTTCCATGGTCCTAGGTTGGATTTGAACTCAAGTCTTCTTGATTCCAGGTTCAGTGCTCTATCTACTGAGCCCACTTAGCTGCCACATGGTAGGATGGGGAGATAGGTTGCTAGGTGGCACAGTGGATAGAGTTCTGGGTCTGAAGTTAGGAAAACTTATCTTCCTGAGTTCAAATTTGGCCCCAGACATTTACTAGTTAGGTGACTCTGGGCAAGTCACGTAACTCAGTTTCTTCACCTGTAAAATAAGCTTAAGAAGGAGAATGTAAACCACTCCAATATTTTCTTTGCCAAGAAACCCCCCCACCCCACCCGCAGTGGAGTCCCAGTGGAGTCAGATACAATGAATAAAAACAATAAATGTGGGGAAGTTTTAGCTTACCTCAAATACAGTCAGAAGGTAAGATGCTAGAGGAATGAAAAGTTGCAGTCAGCTCTCACTAATTAATTCTAAGCCTTCCTGATAGAATTGTTTAAGAAAAGCAGCCCGAGGATGGTTAGAAAGCTAGTCTAGGAGTCAGAAAAACTCAGATTCAGATCTCACCTCTGACACAAGCCTCTTAGTACTTTAGTCAGTTCTCTAAACTATGATTTCAGAGACAATTCTGACCTACATTGGTAGAAGTTTCTTTACTTTGGAGTTCCTTATACCAATCAAATTACAGGTCCAGACCTTGTCCTTGATAATTTTTACACTAGTAGTCCTGCTTATCTAAAAAGCAAATGATAAAGATTTGTTCCATAAACCGGCAATATTACTTGTTAGTGTCACATAGTGGATTGGCTAAGATAGGGAGAGAGATGCTTCAAATTTTCATCACAGTGGAGAAAGTGGCAATATCAGTACTAACTCAGGATAGATTCTGATAGGATTGATCCATTTTTAGAAGAGAGTTTGTGCTGCTCCCTACCCCACCTCCCCCAAATGAATATCCATAGGCACTAGAATTGTTTTTCTCTGGAATCTCATTTGCTTATGTAAAAAAAAAAATTCTGTTTAGGAATCAAAGCCATCAAAGAAAACCTGTTAATTGATAAAGTTTCTATTAAGTATATCTTTCTTTTCTTTGAAAGAGCATCTTTCCTATAAATAGATAGGAGAACTTTTCAAACAGACTATTTTATTAACTGGATAATTAGAAGCAGCTGGGTAGCCAGTGCTCAAAGCACTGAACCTGGAGTCAGGAAGATGGGAGTTCAAATCCATCCTCATACACTTAAAAGATATGTTACTGGGGCCGCTAGGTGGCGTAGTGGATAAAGCACCGGCCCTGGAGTCAGGAGTACCTGGGTTCAAATCTGACCTCAGACACTTGATAATTACACCTAGCTGTGTGGCCTTGGACAAGCCACTTAACCTGTTTGCCTTGCAAAAACCTAAAAAAAAAGTGTGTTACTTCTGTCTGTCTCAGCTTCCCCATCTGAAAAATAGAGATAATGGTAATATCTACCTCGCAAAATTTTTTTGAGGATAAAAGAAGAAAACATAGAAAAGTGTTTTGCAAATCTTAAAATTCTATATAAATGTTGGCTATTATTATTTTTATTATTAAATAAGTCACTATTCTTCAATACTCCTGGACTAGTATTTATCATGTAGTAAATTATAAAAATTTAAAAACACCCCATTTTCATTCTTAAGCAGTAGTGGGTTGTATAAAATTTGTAAAGTTCTTTGTAAAATGCAAGTTGTTATTAATGACTATGTAAGTTTCCTAAAGAGTACTGGTTATTCTGATCCAATAAGAGACATTATCTATCTCCATTATGATGAATCTTTTACATTCTGAAGAATACATTGTTAGATTAATAAGTTCATAAAGGTATTGTAGGAGAGAATGGGTCAAAATCAGAGGCAGCCAAGGTGAGTTGAATGTGTTTGCCACAGTCTCATTGGAGTTTGTCACCTAAATCAGTTAAACACTACATTTGATCAATCTAATCCCTTTTCTCAAAATTTGACCATTTACTTATGTTTCTTTGTGGCAGCCCCCACCCCCCCAGGAGAGTATAATCTTTCCTAGCAACAGGCTAAGAGTTCAGGCCCTCACTCCCACCTCCACCTGTCACCCCAATTAATTATTAGAGAGTTTTAATTTTCTTTATGGGGAAAGGAAGGAGGAGGAACAGAGAAATCAAGACCCCTTTCAAAACTATATATTCAAAGGCAGAATTATTAGACCATTTTAAAATTTGGACTATGATAAAATCAAAAATAAACCTAAAATAATGACTAAGAGTTACCAGCCTGCAACTAAGGTAACCTAGGAGATAGGGACCTGGACCACTCCTTTTGAATTTCAGGAAAGACTCAGATTCAAACCCAGCCTCAGACACTTTTTAACTGGATCACCTTAGGCAAGTCACTTAACCTATGTTTGTCCCAATTTTGCCTCAGTAAAATGAGGATAATCATCATCATGAGGATCAAATGAAATAATAATTGTAAACTGCTAGCATAGGCAATAATAAGCACAATATAAATGTTACCCACTATTACTATTGCTGTATTTACAGCTATTTGACCTTGGGCAAGTCATTTCACCTATAGTGACCTCACTTGCTCTGTGGAAGAAGGGTTCCTGCTGTTCTCTCCTGCTCTATGATGAGGTAATTTGGGAAAAAAGCACAAATTCACAGGATCTAGAGGTAGAAGTTACTGCTGGAGTCATCGAGTCAACTACAGTCTTTGTTTAAAGGATTCCAGCAAGAAAGAAACCATTTGTTTCAGATTAGCCACTTCCACTTTAGGATGGAGTGAAATCAAGCCCAAGGAGATTACCCTATAACTTTCCCTCATCACTGTTAAATCTGTGTTCTGGTCCCAACATGTCTAACCCCCTTGGACATAATAAAGTTTTAAATGCTTAATAATGTTGTCATATCCTTTGTAAACCTTCCTAAGTGAAAAATTCTCCATTCTTTCAACTGATCCTCTGGTATCATGATTCTCAAGTCCTTCATAATTCTAGACTCTCTCCCGAACATTTTCCAACTTATATTGTCACTTCTATCTTTCAAAGAGTGAAATTTTCATTAAGGCAAACCAAGAAATGTATTAGCTATAGTTCACTTAACTGAAAGAGAGCATCATCAGAGGGATGGATAATTGAAATCTCCTACCCTTCCTCTTATCATTATTTTATAATGCCTTCATGAAAATGTTATGGTTTCCAATACTCATCTATTTCCCATTTTTTCCCAAGGTATACTATGCCTGCCAATGGTTCAGTTTTGACTCTATATTTACTAATATATTTACTTATCTTGAGAAAACATGGTCTATAATTGATGCCTCCATTTTCTTTCACTCTCTTCTTAACTCTCTATACTCTGGCTTCTGACCTCATCTTTCAATGAAAACTACTCTATCAAAAATCACCAGTGATCCATTCAACTTAGATCAATGTATACCATGGAAACAATGTAAAGACAAATAGACTGACTTCTGTGGGGGGTGGGGGAGGAAAGTGATTAAGGGGAAAATTATAAAATTCAAAATAATTGAAGAATTTTTTTAAAAATTTATATACATATATATATCTATAAATTACCATGATCTCTTAATTACCAAATTTAGTAGTCTTTTCTCAGTTCTCATTCTTTGTGACCTCTCTGAAGCCTTTGAGTCACACTGAAGTAAAGAATTATGAATGTAGCTTAAATGCTGTTAAAATCTTTTTAATTGTGGAAGGCTGTTTGCTCCTGAGATTCAAAATGACTTTGATTGTTAATTGTATCCTTTCTCCCCTTGAGCTGTTGTTTGTGTCTTGTCCCCCATTTTCCCCTTCACCTAACCTTGGCCATAGACGCTGGCAAGACAGGAAATGGCATGTTGAACTTGGGTGTATAAGACCATTCCCCAAAAACCGCCCTTTGTCCAACCTACCATGGAAGAGTACTTAACAGGAAGCGTGGAACCTTTGGCTTTTCTTTTTCATTCTTTAACTCCAAGAGGACAGGTTTTTCTCAGGCTCTTTCTTAGGCCTCCCCAGGCCCCGTGGCCAGACTGTCAAGCCTCATGGCTACCTGCCCTTTTCTCTGTCTCTGTCTGTCTCTCTCTCTCTCACTTTCACTCAAACTTCACCTAACCTATTTTTAAAGTGGTTACTGCTTTTCTAGGAGTTTTCATCTATATATATTTGCCATAATAAAATCCTGAGCAGTTGTAACATCCCAGAGAGAGTGTGAGAATTCCTTTGCCTTTTCAGTGGCCTTAAATCTCCTGTCTTCAATCTCTAAATCTTTAATGATCAGCAGCAACACTGTTCTCCTTGATCTCTTTTCTTCAGGTTCTCTCCTGGTTCAACTCCTAATTTTCCTCAATTTCTTTTGCTGACTCTTCATTTAGATCAAGTTTCACCCCCATACTATTTCTCCTGGTGATCTAATGGAGATCTAAAAGCTCCCATTATCATCTTTAAGCAGAAAATATTTTATTTTCCAACTACATTGAATGGTAGTTTTTCATCATTCATCCATTTGCAAATCTGTTCCACATTTTCCCTCCCCCTTCCCCATGGCCATGAACAATCTGGTAAAAGTTGGGCATGTTTAACCTATTTCCATAATTGTCATGTTGTGAAAGGGGGGGATTAGAACTAAGGGAAAAGGAGGAAAAAAAACATGAGAAAAAGAAGGAAAAATATAAAAGAAGTTTTAAAAAATAAACATAGCATGTGTTTAGACTCCATGTATGTTTTCCTCTGGAGGTGGATGGCATTATCCATAGCAGTCCTCTCAGAGTTGTCCTTGATCTCTGAAGCTGAGAGGAGTTGCATCTATCATAGTTGATCATCTGACAATGTTAATGTGGACAATGTTCTCTTGGTTCTGCTCTCTTCACTCAGTATCCATTCATGTAATTCTTTCCGTGCTTTGCTATAAAGTCCAACTACTCATGGTTTCTTATAGAGTAGTACTCTATAACATTTACATACCATAACTTGTTCAGCTACTCCCCTCTATTTCCACTTCTTTGCCACTACAAAAAAGAGTTTCTATAAATATTTTTGAATATGTGAGACTTTTCCTGTTTTCTTATGATTTCTTTTTGCAAGGCAAATGGGGTTAAGTGGCTTGCCCAAGGCCACACAGCTAGGTAATTATTAAGTGTCTGAGATCAGATTTGAACCCAAGTACTCCTGACTCCAGGGCCGGTGCTTTATCCACTGCGCCACCTAGCCACCCCATTCTTATGATTTCTTTGGGATATACCTAGTACTGGTATTGCTAGGTCAAAGGGTATGATCAGTTTTATTTAAACAGATGATTCTTAAATCTATTTATCCAACCCTAGCCTCTCCTTTTCTCCTCCAGATTCAAATCTTCAACTGCCTATTGGACATCTTAAACTGGATGTTTCATAGACATGTTAAACTTATCAGATCCAAAACCCAAATCATTATCTGTTACTTCCGCACTTCCTCCCTCTTCCTCACCTTCCTTTTACCACTATCTTTCTATTTCCTCCCAAGCACAATTTAGTTAAGTTCTGAAATAAATGAGTCATGAGTTGAGGAATAAAGTATCTTTAATTGAGAAGACAGAGTAGCAAATCTGCCACCCTGAGGGATGTCCCATAAGAGCAGAGCACAACAGATTTCCCAACCAAGAGAGCCATGATAGGGTTTTGTTTTTTTTTACTTCTAGGAAGGGGTATGGGGAGAAGAGGGAATATGAGGAAGGAAGGTCTGGTCATGAGAACCCAGAGACCCTTGACCATCCAGGTAAGGAAAATCATTGTGAAGGTACTACCCTTCTTGTCACGAATCCCAAAGAAGGTGACAAGGAAATTAGCAGCTGAGGTTCTCCAGTCATCTCCACCTCCCATATCCTGTTGCCAATCCTATCTATTCTCCCTAATAATGTCACTTTTCACCTTTTCACTTTAACACAGCCGTCACTCTGGCGCAAACCCTCATCACCTCATGCAGTAGCCTAGGCTCTGGTATTCCTGTTTCAAATTTCTCCCTACCATTCCATTTCTTACTTTGCCGTCAAAGTGATCTTCCTAAAGTACAATTCATATCATGTTATTCCCTTATTCAATAAACTCCAGAACGCTCCCTATCACCTTCAGAATAAACTACAAAATCTCTCTTTGGTTTTTAAAGCCTTGCATCACCTGGCCCCCTCCTATTTTCCTAATCTTATACTTGACTCAGTTTCACATACTCTGCAATCCAATGACGCTGGCATCTTGGCATAGGTCACTCCATCTCTCAACCCTAGACAGGTATGTGCTCTCATGCCTGGAATGTTATCTTTCCTTGTCTCTGCATTCTAGTTTCCTTTAGATCTCTACTAAAATCCCACCTTCTATATGAAATTGTCTGTCTGCCTTAATGCCAGTCCCTCCTTGTTGAGCTGATCTTCAAAAAAGAATTTTTTTTAAAAAGAGGGCTATTGAAGCATTTTTACTTTTTTAATGCCAAAGAAGAAAAGACCAAAAAGTACAGAGGTGCAGAACAGTTTTTAAAAGTAAAACTTATATATACAAGTAGAATTGATATATAGATACTTAGAAAGAAATGAAAGCTATGTATAACAGAGCAGTTTTGTATACAGCTTTCTTTTTATGGATATGTAAATACCCTTCTTATTTAAACTCAGAATAAAAATAAAATTGTATTTATAATATATGTTTATATAGGTATGTGTATTATGAATACACATGTGCATATGCATGTATAATAGTTAATATTTATATAGTGCTTACCATGATCCAAATACTATATTAAATTCTTTACAATTATTATCTCATTTGTTCTTACATCAACTTTAGAAGATAAGAACTATCATTATTTCCATTTAATGATGAAGTAATGAAAGAAAATGCAACTTAAGTAATTTGTATATCTGCAAATATATCACTTTAAGGTTTGCAAAGCATTTCACAAATATTATTGATTAATCACAACAACTTTGGGAGGTAGGTCCTATTATTATCCCCATTTTACAGATGAGGAAACTGAGACAGAGTTTAAGTGACTTACTCAGTATTACACAACTAGTAGGCATCCATCACTAGATTTGAACTTGTCTTCCTGACTCCAGATTCAGTGTAGAGATGATAACTGAACCCCTGATGCCTTAGGAGACCACCAAGAGGAAGATTGTTAAAAGAGAAGAGGATTCAGGAGAAAGTTACAAGGATATGCACTGATGATCTAGGAATGGGAAAATGAAAAGGGTGGTCAGATAGGGAGGAGAACCAATAGAGAGAAGGAACATTAAAACCCAGAGAGAAAAGATGATACAGGAGAAAAGGATCATGTTGGCAGTATCATGTGATACAGAGAGGTCAAAGTCAGATTTCAAGTAGATGAGAAATAAATAACAGGATAGAAAATGGAGGCAAGGAGAAAACCTTGGCTCTTCCCCCTTCTTCCTCATCTCTAGCTCCTAGCTTCCCTTGTATTCTTCAAGTGCCAATTCAAATCCTAACTTGTAAAAGAAGCCTTTCCCTATTTCCCCCAAAATGTGTGGGCCCTGGGTTGATTCTCTCTCATTTATTCTGTTTATTTCTTCTTTGTTCATAGTTGTGTGCTATATATGACCTTAGTTAAGGTCCTTTGCAACTAGGTTGTGAGCTATTAGGTTGAAGCAATAGGAGGGACCATTTTTCTTTTTCTTTTTATGCTCAGTACTCAATGCAATGTTTACTTGTTAATAGACACAAATTAACTTAAATGGATCCATGATTTTCTTGATGTGAATGTGAATGTGGATATTCTCTCCAACAGTAATCATACAACTCATTCATACTTGCCCATCCTATGAGATTCCTTCCATGTGCTTCCATAAATTCACTACAGCACAGTTCATCCACAATACTGAGAGCCTTCCTTCAGTTCTTCTGACATTCTGATACATCATAGATTACCTATCTCTCTCCCACCAGGGAACCAACACATGTTGTTTTTTGCTCATAGGTGAGAGACACAGAGCACTTAGACCTTGTTCAGACATCAAAGACATCAAGGTCATCCATTGCATCCCAGACCATCATCAGTTGTCTTGATTTTTTTTGTCTTGTCATTATAGTTTGATGACTCTGGGGGCGGGGCTGACAACTGTGCAATTCTACCTCACTTAAATCCAATTCAAATGCAAGTTAAGACCTCATATTTTGATATCATTGGGCCTCTTCAAACCAAAAGACATTTTTGGTTCATACATTTCCTGATAACATCCATTATTCTTCTTCTTCATTTAAGTTCCTTACTTGTTATATGGTATATCCTACTCAGATTTGCCATATTCCTTTCTACTTTTTCTTTGATTATATTCATTTTAAAATCCTTGGGGACTGGGTAATGTTCCATTACTTACAGTTATACAACAACAACATCTATATATATATATATTTTCCAAATGTTTGAATTGTCTCACAAAGTCCTGTGGTTGGTGTTGGAAGGTGGCGGTGAGGTTGAAACAGAACTAAAGAGTTGAATAAAACAGTCCCTGACTTCAAGTAAAGGAGGGATTAGGAAGAAGGGAACCTAGGAATCAGTAAAACTTGGTCCAAGTCTTGCCTCTGACAGAAATTGGTTTTATGACCTTGGGTAAGTCACTTGAAAACAATTTCAAATTGTTTTCCAAATTACATATTTACTATTTGTAAAAGAATCAATCCCCTCAAAAAAAGGAGAGGTCCTGGTTGAGTTTGGACTGTTAGAAATAACTATGTGTTAACTTTCCCAGAGTTTGTCCCAATCAAGGACAAAAGTTATTAGAGATTTTGGCTTTAAGAAAGAGCAAAATAAAATTAGGTTAACAAGCATATTTAATGATATTTCTCAAGTTGAGAATTATGCTCACAAGGAGGGATCAAACCTGAAGACCAGACCCCTCACTGATGGACAGTTTTCCCCTTTTAAATAGTAGTAGTGTGCATTGGGAGGTGTAATCTGAAACATCAGTTCTGACTTGTCCAGTCAAAGAAGGGTGCAGTCCAATACAGGATGGGGAGAGAGGGCAAGGTGCAAAAGAGGTGGAGATAACTCAAAAAGAAGAAAAGAGGTGTTCCAATGGTAAGAGAGTCTTAGAAGACCTTCAAAACAAAAGTATATGGGGGGGGGGGACTTCTGATGAGATTAGAAGGGGAGCTTTTTGTTTTATTTTAAGATAAAGGGAATCATCTCTAATCACTTTTCTCAAATGCTAATTGGCCTCCCCCCACTCCTCTCTATTCTCTAATTTGATCAATAGGAGGATTTATAAAACAGGGTAATTTTCAGTCACTTGTCATAAAAATATGTTTAAAAACTTGTTCCCTTGTGACATATTGTAATTAGTAAAAATACGAGCTCCTTTTAAAAGCTTTACTGAAAGAGACATATTGGCTTAGTAGTTAAAGATGGTCAGTCTAGAGCCCAGGAATGCCTGGGTTAATGCCCTGTCTTTGATATATACAATGAGATAGCTATCTGTAGCTAAAAATCTACTTATGAATCTGTCTATCTATCTATCTGTTTGTCTAGCTAACTCTATTTGCAAGTCACTCAGAGCATCTGACACTCCTCTAGTACTATACATTGTAGAGTAGATGCTGATTTGTATTGGGAGAGGGAGTTTGGATACTCGAGTGTCCTATACCAAGAAATCACAGGCCTGGTACAAAATAGTAAAAATAAATAAAAAATGTTACTGGATTCATAGTAGCATTTTGTCATGATGTATTTTGTCTGTCAACAGATGCTAATAGAATAAGTGCTATGTGAAGATTCACAGATTTTTTTATGCTAAAAAATGTCCCAAGAACTAGAAACAAAATGAGTGTTTGTCTATTGGGAAACAGCTAAACAAATGGTGGTAGATGAACAGAATATCATTGCACTGCAAAAAATGACCAATATGAATAATTCAGAGAAAAATGGGAAGCCATGTGTCTCAAAGTCAGGAAAGTCAAGAAAAAATATACATGATTTCCACAATATAAATAGAAGCAACAGGGAGCCAAGATGGCAACATGAAGGGATCCAGTCTTAGGAGCTCTCTGATAAAAAACTCATAAGCTAAGGACTCTAATTAAACTTTCGAGAGACAGAACCCACAAAGGGACCCAGTGAGGCAGTTCTCCTACTCAAGGTAACCTGGAAAAGAGTAGAAAGGCTCTGCTCCCCAGGGTCGGAGGGGCGGCTGGCCAGAGGGGTGGCCCGAAAGAGCGAAAGAACTTCAGCCTCCCGGAGGCAGCCCCAGGGCGCTGGGAGCCATGGCTCACAGCAGTGGGGGAGTCTCCTGAGCTGCACCCCGGGGAGCACTGGCACAAAGTGGGGGAACAGCGGGGGACCTCTGCCAGAGTGAGCACATGGAGCCCAGCCCTCAGGGCACACAGCAAGCAGCTTGGTCTTTCAGCAGCCCAGAGCCAGAAACAGAAGCAGGCGGAGCCGGGAAGCAGGAGCCCCCAGGGCATGAGCCCATTGAGCTGAGGGAGGGGAGTGAAGAGAGACTGTGAGCTCTGTCCTCTGCCCCTGGAACAGGACTCTGGGGCTCTGACCACATTCAGATCCTGATCGCAGTCTAGGCACCCCCATAGAACAACAGGGTGCCCCCCCACCTCAGCCCTGTGGCAGAGGGAGGTGCTTATGGTCATTCACAGACCAGGAGGGAGGACAGAGCTGCACACACTGAGACCCTTGTGGGAGTGTCCCAAAAGCTCAAGAAACACCCCAAACCAGGCCCAGGCTGGGAAAATGAGCAAGCAGAGAAACAAAAAGAAGACTATTGAGAAATATTTTGCAAATGAGCCCAAGAAGGACCAAAATACTCAGTCTGAAGATGAGGAAGCACAATCTCCTGCATCTAAAGACTCCAAGAAAAACAGAAATTGGGCTCAGGCTATGACAGAGCTCAAAAAAGACTTTAAAAATCAAATGAGGGAGTTGGAAGAAAAACTGGGAAAAGAAAGGAGAGAGATGCAGGAAAAACATGAAAATGAAGTCAGCAGCTTAGTCAAGGAAATCCAAAAAAATGCTGAAGAAAATAGCATGCTAAAAACCAGCTTAGGTCAAATGGATAAAACAGTTCAAAAAGTTATTGAGGAGAAGAATGCTTTAAAAAGCAAAATTGGCCAGATGGAAAAAGAGATAAGAAAACTCTCTGAGGAGAACAAATCCTTCAGACAAAGAATAGAATTCAGGGAGATTGATGAATTTACCAGAAATCAGGAATCAATGCTTCAAAACCAAAAAAATGAAAAATTAGAAGAAAATGTGAAATATCTCATTGAAAAAACAACTGATATGGAAAACCAACTTAGGAAAGATAATTTGAAAATTATTGGAATACCTGAAAATCATGATCAGGAAAAGAGCCTTGACATCATTTTCAAAGAATTACTACAGGAAAATTGCCCTGATATTCTAGAAGCAGAGGGCAAAATAGAAATGGAGAGAATCCATCGATCCCCCTGAGAAAGAGATCCCAAAAAACCAACCCCCAGGAATATTATAGCCAAGTTCCAGAACTCCCAAGTCAAAGAGAAAATATTGCAAGCAGCCAGAAGGACACAGTTCAAATATCGTGGAGCTGCAGTCAGGATCACACAGGACTTAGCAGCAACTACATTGGAAGCTCGTAGGGCTTGGAATGTAACATACCGGAAGGCAAAAGAGCTTAGAATGCAGCCAAGAATGAACTACCCAGCAAGGCTGAATGTCCTCTTTCAGGGAAAAAGATGGACTTTCAATGAACCAGGGAAATTTCAAAGGTTCCTTTTGGAATGGCCAGAGCTGAACAGAAGGTTTGATCTTCAGATACAGGACTCAGGTGAAGCATGGAGATTGGAGGAGAGGGGGGAAATATGAGGGACTTAATGATAGAAATGGATAGAAAAATGATACTGATAATATTCATATGAACCATTTCAGTTAATAGAGCAGGTAGAGGGAGCTTTCATAGTTGAAGCACAGGAGAAAGCTGAATTCAAAGATAAAATATGGTGTAAAAATGGAGTCAATAGAAAAAAAAGGGAAATGGAATGGGAGAAAGAAAAAGGAGAGGGGGAATAGTCCAAGATATTTCACATAATAAGATTTTTTTTTATTACAATGAGCTATTGCAATGATATGGAAGGGGAGAGGCAAGGGGGAATGAGGGAATCTTTGCTCTCATCAGAGATGGCTAGGAGAGGAAACAGCAAATATACTCAATGGGGTATAAACAACTGGAGTAAGATGGAGGGGGGAGCAGGGGGAAGGGGAGGGGATGTGAATAAAGGAGGAGAGGATGGACCATGGGGGGACAGTGGTCAGATATAACACATTTTCTTTTTTACTTCTTGCAAGGGGCTGGGATTTGGTGGCCTGCCCAGGAACATAGGGCCAGGTGGATTCTGGGCCTAAGGGGTGGCATGGGGGCTCAGGGCTTCTTGGCCCCAGGACCAGGGATCTGTCTGCTGAGCCAGTCAACGACCCTACAGCAGAGTCAGAGTGAAAGGAGAGAGAAAATAGAGTCCATGGTAGTGGAGAAATAAGAAAGGAGGGAGTTGCGATCAGCAATGGCAACGTTGGAAAAATATGGAAGTAACTTTTGTGATGGACTTATCATAAAGAATGTGATCCACCCACGACAGAGTTGTTGGTGTTGGAACAAAGACTCAAGCACATTTTTTATTATTATTATTTGGGGGAGCGTGCAGGGCAAGTGAGGCTGGGTGGCCTGCCTGGGGCCACATAGCAGGGTGATCTTTGGGTGTCTGGGGCCAGATTCAAACCCAGGTGCTCCTGGCTCAAGGGCCAATGCTCTGTCTGCCACCCAGCCACCTCTACTATTATTACTATTTTATTTTATTTTGGGTCGGGTTTTTTTTGTTTTTTTTTTCTTCTTTTTGGTTTTTGCAGGGCAGTGGGGATCGGGTGGCTTGTATGTCACATGGGTGGGTGATTGTTGGGTTTACGAGGCTGCATATGGACTCGGGTGCTCGTGGCTCCAGGGCTGGTGCTTTGTCCATTGCGCCACCTGGCCATACCTACAATTATTACTATTATTTTTTTTAATTTTAATTTTTTTTCTCTCCCCTTTACTTTTTCGCCCAAGCAAGTCTATCTATATTCATGGGGGGGAGGGGTAATTTGTTTACTTGTAAACAAGTATATTTTATTAATGTAAAAAAATTGTACAAAATGAAAATAAAAAAATAAATTTAAAAAATAAATAAATAGAAGCAACACTAAAACATAGCAATGCTAAGTAATTATAACTACCAAGATTGTATTTAAA
This sequence comes from Macrotis lagotis, assembly GCF_037893015.1. NCBI lineage: Eukaryota > Metazoa > Chordata > Mammalia > Peramelemorphia > Peramelidae > Macrotis > Macrotis lagotis. The sequence continues at coordinate 377,226,773 of NC_133658.1, forward strand.
AGTTTAGATAACACACTTCCCTCCTTTTTTTTGAAAAGCTAGATAAGGACTATGGATATGGGCTGTTAGTTATGGTGTCAGACATGGCCTTTATGCCAGCTGGTTCTGATGAACTATAATTTTTTTTATTTCATTTTTGTTACTAGGATAAGATCTCTGAATAAGGGGAGTGGTGCATATTTAGAAATCAACATCTTACAACTAAAAGAAAGAAGCATTAATAAAACTTTTTTCTTTTTTTTTTTAATTTTATTTTGAATTTTTTACAATTTTTTCCCCTAATCTTGCTTCCCTCCCCCCCCCCCACTCCCCACAGAAGGCAGTGTGTTAGTCTTTATATTGTTTCCAGGGTATACATTGATCTAAGTTGAATGTGATAAGAGAGAAATCATATCCCTAAGGAAGAAAAATTAAGTATTATGCCTGACTGTTGCACTAATAGAATGAACAAGTCCATCAAGGTTGATCATCACCCCCATGTTGCTGCTAGAGTGCACAATGTCCCTCTGGTTCTGCTCATCTCTCTCAGCATCAGTCCATGCAAATCTTTCTGGGCTTCCCTGAATTCCCATCCCTCCTGGCTTCTAACAGAACAATAGTGTTCTATCATGTACATATACCACATTTTGTTGAGCCATCCCCTAATTGAAGGACAGTCACTTAATTTCAGTTCTTTGACACCACAAACAAAGCTGCAATGAATATTTTTGTACAAGTGATGTTTTTTATACATTACTAAAATATTCTTTTTTTTTTTTTAGGTTTTTGCTAGGCAATGGGGTTAAGTGGCTTGCCTAAGGCCACACAGCTAAGTCATTATTAAGTGTCTGAGACCAGATTTGAACCCAAGTACTCCTGACTCTAGGGCCGGTGCTTTATCCACTGTGTCACCTAGAGGCCCCTAAAATATTCTTAAGAGTAAAAATAATACCCCCTCCCCCAAAAAAATATAAACCTTCATGAGAAATAAAGTAAAGAGAAAAAAATGTGCTTCAGTCTATGTTCTGATACCATCAGCTCTGTCTTGGGTGGATCACATTCTTTATGATAAGTCCATTATAAAAGTTACCTCCATATTTTTGCACTATTGCTGTTGCTGATTGTAAGTCCCTCCATCCATTCCTCCCCACTACCATATATTTTATTTTCTCTCTCCTTTTACTCTGTCCCTCTTCTAAAATGTGCTGTAGGGTGGCTGAGTAGCACAGCGGATTAATCACTGGCCCTGAGGCCAAGAGGCCCGGAGCCCACATACCACCCCTGAGACCCAGCAACCACCTGGTCACATGGTCCCAGACAAGCCACCCAATCCCAGCCCCTTGCAAGAAGTAAAAAATAAAATGTGTTATATCTGACTGTTCTCTCCTATGATCTACTTTCTCCTCTATCACCCACATCCCCCCCTTCCCCCTTTCCCCTTCTCTCCTTTTTACTCTAGATGTCTATACCCTATTGAGTGTGTTTGCTGTTTCCTCTCTGAGCCATTTCTGATGAGAGTGAAGGTTCCCTCATTCCCCCTCGCCTGCCCCCCTTCCATATCATTGCAAAAGCTCATTGTAAAAAGAAGGAAAAAAATATCCTTTATATGAAATATCTTAGTCAATTCCACCTCTCCTTTCTCTTACTCCTTGTGCATTTCCTTTTAGCCATTGACTCATTTTTACTATATATTATATCTTCAGATTCAGCTCTCTCCTGTGCTTCATCTATAAAAGCTCCTTCTACCTGCTCTGTTAAATGAGAAGTTTCATATGAGTATTATCAGTATCATTTTTCTATGCAGAAATACATGTAAGTTCATCATCATTAAGTCCCTCATATTTTACCCTTCTCCTCCTCTCTCTATGCTTCACCTGAGTCCTGTATTTGAAGGTCAAACTTTCTGTTCAGCTCTGGTCATTTCAACAGGAACATTTGAAATTCCCTGATTCATTGAAAGTCCATCTTTTCCCCTGGAAAAGGATGTTCAGTTTTGCTGGGTAGTTGATTCTTGGTTGCATTCCAAGCCCTACAAGCCCTTAATGTAGTTGCTGCTAAGTCCTGTGTGATCCTGACTGCAGTTCCACAATATTTGAATTGTGTCCTTCTGGGTGCTTGTAATATTTTCTCTTTGACTTGGGAGTTCTGGAATTTGGCTATAATATTCCTGGGGGTTGGTTTTTTTTTGGTTCTCTTTCTGGGGGGAGATTGGTGGATTCTCTCAATTTCTATTTTGCCCTCTGCTTCTAGCATATAAGGGCAATTTTCATGTAGGATTTCTTTAAAATTGAGGTCAAGGTTCTTTTCCTGATTATGACTTTCAGGTATCCCAATAATTTTTAAATTATCTTTCCTGAATCTGTTTTCCAGATCAGTTGTTTTTCTTTTTTTTTAGCTTGTTTTTTTTTTGCAAGGCAAATGGGGTTAAGTAGCTTGCCCAAGGCCACACAGCTAGGTAATTATTAAGTGTCTGAGGTCAGATTTGAACCCAGGTACTCCTGACTCCAGGGCCAGTGCTTTATCCACTGCACCACCTAGCCTCCCCTCAGTTGTTTTTTCAATAAAATTTTTCACATTTTCTGCTAATTTTTCATTCTTTTGCTGTTGAAGTATTGTATCTTGACTTCTTGTAAACTAATCAGATTCCTTTAGCTCCATTCTACATCTGCAGGATGTGTTTTCCTCAGAGAGCTTTCTTATCTCTTTTTCCATCTGGCCAATTCTGCTTTTTAAAGCATTCTTCCCTCAATAACTTTTTCTTTCTTTCTTTCTTTCTTTCTTTCTTTTTTTCTTTCTTTCTTTCTTTCTTTCTTTCTTACTTACTTTTTTTTTAGGTTTTTGCAAGGCAATTGGGGTTAAGTGGCTTGCCCAAGGCCCCACAGCTAGGTAATTATTAAGTGTCTCAAGCTGGATTTGAACTCAGGTACTCCTGACCTCCAGGGCCAGTGCTCTATCCACTGCGCCACCTAGCTGCCCCTCCTCAATAACTTTTTGAACTGTTTTATCCATTTGACCTATGCTGGTTTTTAACATGTTATTTTCTTCAGAATTTTTTGGATCTCCTTGACTAAGCTGCTGACTTCTTTTTCATGTTTTTCCTGCATCTCTCTCATTTCTTTTCCCAAATTTTCTTCTATCTCCCTTACTTGATTTTCAAAATCTCTTTTGACCTCTGTCATAGCCTGAGCCCAATGTCCATTTTTCTTGCAGTCTTTAGATTCAGGAACTTGTACTTCCTCATCTTCAGATTGAGGAGGATTCTTGGGATCATAGACAATGTATTTCTCAATGTGTTCCTCTTTTTTTCTCTGTTTACTCATTTCTCTAGCCTGTGCCTGGTTTGGGGTGCTTCCTGAGCTTTTGAGTATTATTGGGACATTCACTTTGGGTTTGTTTTGTTTTTTTTTTTGGTACACCCTACTTGGACCTTTATTCCTCCAAGGTCTTATGCTCTCTTTCCTGTGCTTTGATATGTAGATGACCTCAGGCACTCCTTTCTGCCCTGGAGCTGTGAGGAGGACCCCTGCTATCTTAGTATGGAAGGCCAAACTGCAACCTGGATCTGAGTGTGGTCAAACAACAGAGTCCTGCCCTAGGGAGAGCAGAGAGATTTCTGCAGTCTCCCCTCACCCCCTTACCATCTGCGGGCTGTGCTCTGGAGGTGCAGGCTGGTTTCCCCATAATTCTCACTGCAGGTTCTGCGGCCAGTACTCCTCTCACTCTGCACTCATTCTGGTATAGCAGAGTTCTCTCAAGACCCCTTCAAGCTATTGCCAGTGATCCCTGGGCTTCACTGTGGCCATGGTTTTTTCCCAACCCCCGGTCCTGATGAAACATACCTTTCCTCACAGAATTTCTGAGTTATCTTGAAATGGGAAAATGTATCGCTCATTCTTTCTGTGGGTTCTGCCCCTCTAAATTTTGACTAGAGTCATAATTTGTTGGCTTTTGGAGTTTTGGGGGGAAGGAGTTTCTGGGAAATGCTGCCTTCATGCAGCCATCTTGGCTCTGCCCCCCAACTTTTTCTTTTTAATGAAAGAGGTTCCTCAGAATCAAAAAGACAACTATTGTTGTCCAGTCATTTTTCAATTGTGTCCAACTCTTTGTGACCCCATTTGGGATATTGATTTTACATTTCCTTCTCCAGTTCTTTTTCCAGTGAGGAAATGGAAGTCAATAGTTCTAAATGATATGCCCAGGATCACAATGCTAGTATTTGAGACCAGACTTGTATTCAGGAAGATGAGTTTTCTGGACACTAGGTTCAACACTCTATCCATGAAACCTAGATACCCCTTGCCAGATAAAATCCTGATAGGAAAGAGGAGCCCACAGTAGAGTTTTCTCAACCTCCTATTCCTTCATTCCTTCATCCATTCATTCAATAAGTATTTATACTTTTTTTTTAGGTTTTTGCAAGGCAAATGGGGTTAAGTGGCTTGCCCAAGGCCACATGGCTAGGTAATTATTAAGTGTCTGAGACCGGATTTGAACCCAGGTACTCCTGACTCCAAGGCTGGTGGTATATCCACTACACCACCTAGCTGCCCCCAGTATTTATACTTCTTAAGGATGGTGTGGAATCCCACTTCCCCTCTGAGGCTAGTCCTTTCTGCCCAAATCAACAAGCTCTGTTCAAGTCCAACTTGTTTCCCTTAGCCCAGCCAAGACCACTGAGAGACAATTTATATAATGTGGAGGTGATTTTTACTTATGTACCTGTCGAGTTCTAACACCATCCATGCATTTTTCTTGTATGCCATGGATAGAAAGAGAACAAGGCTTCCTTCTGCCTTAGGTGCTTCAACAAGTAAAAATAATCAGGGTTTCATAGCAAAAGTTTAAGGGGAGGAACAACACAAACACAACTCCACAGGATAGGTCTGATCCCATCCTTCTGAAGGTGACATGAGAATGAAAGGCAACAATTCTTCTAAACTCAGCAGTCACTTACTATTGAGCTTCTACTATATATCAGGCAAGGTGATGATGAAAAATATGGCCCAGGACATCAGAAAGCTCACAGCTCCACTGAGGGAAAGATGGATTTACTGGGACCAAGCTTCACTTGCTCTGGGATTGTTAAATTTTCTTTGTTAGTAAATGCTACAAATTAGAGCTTTATTTATTGTTTTGTTGATTGTCTCTAGATTAGACTTAAAAAGTAATGGGAGAAAAGGTTACTAATACAAATTGAAATTTAAAATGTGCAATGAATCCATCTTTTTTTTTTTCCTGGAGAGCCAACTGTTTACTAGAAAACTTTGCTGATCAATTAGTCAACAAACATTTACCTGAAGTCTGGTGGGAAATGATAAGGGTTGATCTTTAAATAGAGGATCTAGGAGAAGCTCAACTGTGACCTGCTGCACTCACTCTCATCCAGAAATGGAAGGTGCCCTAAGGGCTGGGGGGCTCCTGAGGAGGTCTGAATTTCAGAGCTGATTTCATCTTTTGAAGACTATGGGGAAGGCAGATTTGATGGGGTCCTCCTATCTCCTCCCTCTTTCCCTCATTTTTAAGGTGCTCTTCAGTTTTCACCCTCCAGCTTCTTAGACATATAAACTTATGGCCGGAAGGGACCTTTGAGTTTTTTCTAGTTCCACATCCTTCCTTTTACAGATGAGGAAATTAGTACCTAGAAGGGATAAGGGACTTATAGACATCATACCTGGAGTGACTGGTGCCAGCTCTGTACCTCTGGATCCCAAACTCATCCTTTCCTACTGTACTGAATACAAGGGACAATTTAATTTTTAAATGTAAAACAAAATATAATAAAGTACCCTATAGATAGTAAATGCTCTGGGTATCCTAGAAGGTCATAGATTGGTGTTGCCTGAAACTGTCTGGGTAGTTTTCCCACCGAAGGTGAGTGTTGAAGGACTGGTGGGTGTCAGAGAATAATTCTTTGCTGCCTTTGGCAAACTCTCCACCATCTGTACTACAGAACACCCGCCAGGCTCCAACCCGGTCAGGAATGTTTGCTCTGGACTTGACTTTTATTCCTCTGACCCTGGCCAACAGTTACCTGAGCTGGAGGAGCCCAGTAGGAATTCTGGCATTTATACCTGAGATAAGAGTGCTGTCCAGGCTGGCTCATTTTGAGTTTCAGACTAAGGGACAGGAATGAGGGCAGCAGCTCCAAACACAGCCCAGGAGCCTATTTTACCTCTGTCCATGACTCTGGACACCTTTCTTAGGTGACTTGGTTGTGGGGCTCCCGGATGGACGCTCCTAAACTTCAGAATACACCATGACTTTTGGGGGGTAAGTAAATTAATCTTCTGTAGTGTGTTTGACCCCTTTGGACTTGTTATTCTAGGAAGAAGTTGTCTTCAGCTTTTAAAAACTGACTGAAAAATGGATCCATCAAACGGAGACCACCCCCTTGGTGTCTCCCCTTCCCCTAGATAACCTGGAGATAATGATAGCTGAAGAAAGGGAAGAATTCTCAAATGACAAAAGAGCTGATTTAGGAGGAAGGGCCACGGGCAGTTCTGGACTCATGTCCTGGGAGGAGACTGGATCCCCTACTCCATCCCTGGCATACCAGACAAGGGCAGAATTCCAGTGCTCTCATAGCAAATCGAACCTTCTTGCCAATGCCTCAGGCCCCACACAGCTGATGTCACTCAACTGTGTCTCTGATCGTGCCCACCCATTTCCCCCTACTCCAGCCACTTGTGTCAGGAGAAACACCAAACACCAGAGAGCCTGGTTTCCACACACTTGGACTCCTCTGGGGGTGGCACAGAGCCCCCAAACTCCAAAATTTGCCTTGGGAAATTAGAGGAGTGTTAAGTCTTCTTTGTTGCTGTCCTCCCCCACCACTCTTTTCCTCTTCCCACCCCTCGGCATATGGGAGGGATTAGTGGATAATCTGGTTCCTTTCCTTGACTTATTTATTTCTCACCGAGATTTCATGACACGGCCCCATTTTAGCCTCACAGCTTGTTTACCATGGACCCGGGACAATGGCTTTGTGGGAATCCAGGAATCCTTTCCAGGACAAATAACTCATGGTCTGGGGACCTGTGCTATGGAGACATTGGAATCTGGGCTGACTGAGCGCCGAGTGGTGCAGGATCAGTTTCATTTTTGCATCCTCGCCTTTTCCTCTCCTTGCTGGAGCCCACTCCCCTCCGGCCCCTGCTCTCCCCCCTCACCCCAACACAGGATCTCCCTCACAGGCTAACACTTGCTCCCACTCGACCCCATTTCACCAAAGTCTTCTCACTGCCTCTTCTGGGAAAAATTCCTAATGGAGACTCAGCGTCTCTTCCCTACTTGGGCCCCAGGCCCATCCCCATTTGGCCAGGAGTAAACAGTTTTTTCCCTTTCAGCAGCTGGAGAAACCAAAGGGCCAAGGAGGTCTTGTGAGTCAGCCGAAGGTCCAGGGAGACAGGAAGACATGTGGCCTTGGAGCCTCCAAGCCCAACATGTAGTCACATTGCCGGGCAACCTCGAGGGAAGAGATGCAACTGTGTCAGGTGCAAGAGCTTTGGGGCAGCTAGATGGTCCAGTGGAGAGAGCACTGGGCCTGCAGTCAGGAAGAACTGAGTTCAAATTCACCCAGACACTGCCTAGCTGCAAGACCCTAGGCAACTCACTCTGAATCTATTTGCCTCAATTTCCTTCTTGGTGAAATGGGGCCAAAATAGCACCTGCCTTCCAGGGTTGCTGTGAGGCTCAAATGAGGCAATAATGGTAAAGCTCTTATTTTTACAGATAAGATATAGAAACAGCATGGCACTTAATAAGTTTTATTTGTCTGATTCGCTGTCGCTGTCATCTATCATCATCTATCTGGCTCTGTTTGTCTCTCTGTCTCACTCTGGTCAGTCTCTGTCTCAGTTTCTCTCTCTGTCTCACTGTCTTTCTGTTTCTGTCTGTCTCTCTGTCATCTGTCTCTGTCTCGCTCTGGTCAGTCTCTGTCTCTCTCTGTCTCTATATATACATATATATTATCATTATCATTACTATTATTTTTAAAAATAAATTTACTTAATTTTTCCAACTACATGCAAAGATAGTTTTCAACATTCATTTTTTTTGCAGTTTTGAGTTCCACATTTTTCTCCTGCCTTCCCTTCCCTCCCTACTCCCCTGACAGCAAGTAATCTAATTATACATGAGGTTATACATGTATAACTATGTTAAACATATTCCCATATTGATCAAGTTGTGAAAGAAGAATCAGAACAAAAAGAGAAAAATATGAGAGAGAAAAAACATAAAACAAATTTTAAAAATTGAAAATAGCATGCTTTGGTCTGCATTCAGACTCTATAGTTCCTTCTCTGGATATTGATGGTATTTTCATAGCAAGTCCTTTAGAATAATCATTACTATTATTGTCATCATCCTAAGGGGAAGAGCACTTTGGGATCTAGGAATCTGGAAACATTATTTCTAGACTCAGTTCCCTCACTAAAGAAATGGGCAAATCACATCATTTGTCTGATCCTGTTTCCTCATCTGTAAGATGGAAATAATTACCTCCCATGCCTATCTTACAGAGTTGTTTGTTGGGGAGGATAAAATGATACAATAGAGGGAAGATTGATTACAAATTCAGGCATGTTATCTCAGGCACAGGTGGACTAGATCACCTCTGAGGCCTGTATGAAAGTGAAATTTCAAAAAACAATAAATATTACTAAAATTCAATGAGTTTTCTAAAATTTCAGGATCCAAGTAACAGTGGTGTTTGGGGGGGAAAAAGTAGAAAAAGGTCCCTGTAATTTTCAATATAATTTATTCAATGACATGTATTGTCTTCTATATACAAAACATTTGAATACACAGACCAAAAGGAGGAGTCCTGCCTTTAAGGCAACAATAATTTTTTTGATGGTCATCCTTCATTTTTTTTTGTTTTTGCAAGGCAAAAGGGGTTAAGTGGCTTGCCCAAGGTCACACAGCTAGGTAATTATTAAATGTCTGAGACCGGATTTGAACCCAGGTACTCCTGATTCCAGGGCTGGTGCTTTATCCACTGAGCCACCTAGCCACCCCATCATCCTTCATTTTAAAGAGGACCAATGACATCAAGTGGTGATGTCTTGATTTTTTGAGTGAATTGGATGTAAGTCAGGTTGACTTACTCCCACTTCCTGGGTCATCAAAGTCTTGTAGCGGGGTCTCCCAGGGAAAGAAGAAATTGAATCTGAGTAGACTCTAGTAAGTAGAATTGAAAAAATAATGCATTTCTGGCATGAGGGATTGTGCAAAGGCATCGACTTGGAAAATAGCATGAAAAAATAAGAGCAGGCCAGTTTAGGTGGATTACAAAGTCCTAACTAGGGAGTTGGGAAAGATGACTGAGGCCAAATAATGAAAGACTTTAAAAGCTAAATAGAAGGCTTTATGTTTTATCCTCAAAGTAATAGGAAGTCATTGGAAATGATTAGAGGAATCACATAGTCAGATCTGCATTTAAGGAAAATCACTTGAGCAGTAGTGCATGGAATGGGGGGGGGGGGAGGCTTGAGGCAGGGACATTACTCAGTAATCTAGGCAAGAGATGAAGAGGACCTGATAGAGTCATCAAGTGAATCCAGGAGCACTGTGCTAAGCAGTGAAGATACAAGGAAAGATGAAAGCATTTTCTTATTTCAAAGAACTCACGGTATGGTAGGAGAGACAACATGTCAACTATGTACAAACAAGATAGATACAGGATAAATTGGAGATAATCTCAAAGTGCTGAGAGAACACAGGGGGAGCTCACTTCCTACTGGGGAGGATCAAGGAAGGTTTTGTGGAAGAGGTGGTATGTGAACTGGGTCTTATAGAATGGGGAACATATCAACAGGAATTCCTGTTGATATCAAACCCTTCCCCAGCTCTCCTTGACAGGGTTAGGACCTCCCTGAAATGACAATCAACTCTGCAGGAGTTTGCAGAGAAGAGCTAATGCTTTACAAGTGGAATCAGGATTTTAAATGATCTTGATAGTTTGAAAGCAATGAAGGCAAATTTAATGGCGATAAAAATGAAGTTTTGTGCTTAGGTTCAAATAATCACATATAGAATGGGGACAATATGACAACAGCAATCAAGGGGAAAAAGAAATATATCTCAAGAAACAGCTCTTCTTTTATGACTGATGCTGGGAATTACAGAATTCTATAATTAGAAAACAAAAAAAGCAAACAAAACTTCATGTGATCTAGATTGAATTATTAATAGAAGCACATTGTTCAGGAAAAGAAAAGTAACCATGCTACTGTACTGTAGTCTGTGTTCATCAGACCACATCTAGATACTTTATTTTAGAAAAGGACATTGCTCATTTGGGATAGGATCATAGGTTGAGAGCTCTAAGGGACTATGGTCTCTTACAGATCATCTAAATTCAATTCCTTTATTTTACAGATGAGGAAACTGAGGCTCAGGGAAGTTAAGTGACTTGTCTAATGTCATTCAAGTAACATATATCAAAAGTGAGATTTGAACTTGGATCTTCTTACTCAGAGTCAATGTGCTTTCCATTATACCACACTGTCTCCCATTATATCCACAACTGGGGATCAGGAATAGTGAAGGGTATGGAAACCATGTCATATTTGGATGTTCTGCCCTAGAAAGGAAAAAATTAGGGAACACATGAGGACAAACAAGAATGTCAAAAGTCTTTTATGTGAAAAAGAATTTGGAAGTGTTCTGTATCATCCAGAGAGAAGAACTAGGACCAGAATATAGAAGTCACAGGTAGGCAGGTCAGTATAAGGGCCTTTCTAACTTTTGAGCTTTCCAATAATGAAATAAGCTGCCTTGGGAGATAGTGAGCCCCAAGTCATTGAAGTATTCAAGGACCTAAATGTAAGGATATTCTATATTTTTAAAGTGCTGCATGACTCTAAGCTGAGAGTATCATCATGTGTAGCAGCCATGTATAGAATTAGGCTGGAGAAGGTAGATGCAGAAAGGTGGGCAAATAGGGCGATGTTATTTTAATTCCAGAAATGATGGCAGTAGAAATGGAAAATTCATTTTCACAAAAACGAAAAGAAGTAATTGATGAATATAGGTGGGATCTTAGAGGAATAATACAGAAGAAGGGAACCCCTTAAATCAGAAGAAACAGAAATGATGGGTGTTTTTTTTTGTTCCTGACTCCCATAAATTTTACAAGCAAATTTAATTACAGAAGTAGCCATGAGCAATGGAAAAGTAAATGGATAAGACTGAGTAGATAAAGTAGATAAAGAACTGAGGAATTGATTAGGTAAAGGGAGGACCTGGGGGGAGAGAGAGGGGGAGGGAGGGAGGGAGAGAGAGAGAGAGAGAGACAGAGAGAGAGAGAGAGAGACAGAGAGACAGCCTAACCACCCCCCCCCCCCGAAGAAATACCATCCTGGGGATACCCATTCTTCTGTTCAGCTGGGGGATTCAGGGCTGGCTTGTTGACATCCTGGACAGTGTGTACTCTGGGGCTAGGAGACCCAAGTGGGCAGCTACTTCCTTCTCAGCTCAGCCTGACCTCAGCAGTTTGGAAGGAGTTGCTTTCTCACTCCCTCATTCTCTTTCCCCAAAAGGGGTGTTAACTAATCGTATGCAGACATCTCCTCCAGAGCCTCTGCACACCATCCATCTGGAAAGGAGGGAGGCAGGAGAGCAGGACTGGTGGGGGGGAGTTTCTCCTCTCCTTGACCCCTTCCCTTCCCTGGATGGAGTTCCGCTGGGCTAAAGGGGCTGGGGTGGGTGTGCAAGGACCCTCTCAGCTTCGGAGAGCCTTCAGTGAGCATCTCAAGGATTCCACCAGCAGAGCCTGGGAGGTGTTCTGGAAGAGGACAAGAGAGCGGAGGCTCACAGGTTAGTTTGGTGGTCTGTGGGAAGGGGGCGGGGGGGATCCTTCCCTAAAGGATCTTTAGAGATTTGAGTGTCTTAGGGGCTCCTGAGGCCCAGCCTGGATCCCTCCACAAAGGAGGAAAAAGTAGCATCCCACAGACCTACTGGACATATTCTTAATCCTAACACTTGATTGTGATGCTTCTATCTTGCAGAACTAAAACTCCAGAGAAAACTCAGGAAGGGGATAACTTAGGCAGGGTGAGGAGATGGGCAAAATAGAAGAGAATGTGTTTATATTTGGAAATAGAAGAAGAAACACAGCTTCTCGAGCCATCCAGGATGATCCTTCTAAGTCTCAGACCCTGGACTGAGAAGGTTTTTGCCTAGGAATGCCAGCATGTGGTACCAGAAAAACAACTGGGCATAGGAACAGAAGACTTAGCTTTAGGTTCTGGCATTGCTGCTTGCCACCCTGGGTGACCTTGGGACAGTCACTTCAACTCCCTGGGCTTCCATCTCCAGAAGAGGTTGCCCTAGATAACTCTGAATTCTCTAGCCTCTGGTTCTAGCCTATGACTTCAGGTACCTGCTGTTTCTACTTCCCTCCCACTCTCAGAAAAGAGAAAACGAGGAGGGTCAGTTCCCTGGCAGGGGCCCCGGGGGAGTTGGACCAAATTCTGAGCAGGCAGGCAGCCCAGAGACACAAGAGCCAAGTTCGGCTTCCTCCTGCCACCCTTCTCCTGGAACGTAGAGGAGGCTGGAGAGGTTACATAATATGCAATGCGTTGACCCTCTGGACCAGACGTCAGAATGTGGTCCCTGGGCCTCTCTGTCCGGGAAGAATACCTGGCTTCTCCCGGGCGGTTGCTACAACAAAACCTAGAAACAAAACGTAAGCAGCGCAAGATTGAGAGCCCAGAGACTGCATTCCACTCTCTGCAGGCCAGCCGTCCAGTGGCCGTGCCGCTGTCAAAGATGGAAAGTCTGGGCAGGGAGAAGGGGTTGGGCCACCCCCCCCCCCCAAGAGCATGAGATGGCAGCAACACCCTCGACAATGTGCAGGTCCTGAAAGGCTCTGCCCAGATGGCATAAATTGTAAGATCAACATTTACAAAGCAACCAATGGATCCAATGACTCCTCCTCTGGCTAGAACTGTTCTCCCCGAATAAGAGACTTTCTTATTTGGCCTCTGGCCTAATTTCCTAAAGTCAGCTCTTACTCTCAAGAAGTTCTTTCCAAAATCTAACTTAACCCTGTGTGTGACCACAGCTTGTTCCTGTGGTTGCCCCTTTCCTACCTTTCCAGTCTTCAGCTCTTCTTGAGACCCTGCCCCTCTCACTGTTCCCCAAACATGCCTCCTCCCCAGTCTGAGAGTTTTCACTGATTGTTTCCCCAACCTGTAACTCTCCATTTCCTCACCTCTTGCCCCTCAGTTTTCCTTGTTTCCTTCAAATCTTGGATAAACTCAAACCTAAGGCAGTTAGGTACACAGTGGAGAGAGCACTGGCCTTGGAATCAGAATTTTAAATCTTAGTCTCAGATACTAGCTGTGTGACCCTGGGCAAGTCACTTAACCACGATTGCCTGGAATCTAGTCATCTTGATTCATATCTAGCCACTGACCCAGATGACTCTGGAGGAGAAGTGAGGCTGGTGCCTTAACCCAGCACCTACTCATTCAAATTCAATTCATATGCATGTCATGGCATCACCCCCTTGATGTTGTGGTCTTCTCTGAGGACAAGGGACAAATATCAAAGTCAAATCTTCTATCCTTTCCTAGTCCTTCCTAATCTTAATGCCTTCCCTCTGAGACTACCCCTAATTTATCCTGTTTTTAGGAAGTCTCCCACCAAGTCTAAATCTGCCTCTCTTAAGTTTACACCCATTGCTCCTAGTTCTCTCCATTGGACCAAGTAGGGGGAAAAAAAAATCTAAACCCTTTTCTACATGCTAACCAAATAGCCCCAAGACTAGGAGATTGCTATCAATTCCCTGCATAGACCCCCTCTTTTCTAGGATAAACACTCCTCAGTTCCTTCAGTCATCCTCATATGATATGTTCTCAAGATCCTCCCCTATCCTTGTTGCATTTCTTTGGGCTCTTCCTAAACTATGGTCCTCTAAATTGAATATCATATTCCAGACATGTTCTGGCTCTGGTAAAATACAGCAGGATGGTCATCTCTCTAGTCCTGGAAACTATGTCTCTCACTAAGATAGCATTAGTTTTGGGGGATGCCATATTAAATTTATAGTCAACTAAAATTCCCAGATTTTTTTTTCAAATGAACCTCTATCTAGACATGCTCCCTTAACTTATAATTATGAATTGACTTTTAGAACTCAAGTGTACAAATTTGCATTTGTCTGTACTACATTTTTCTCTTCTGAGACTCAACATTTTTGTCCTTTTTTTTTTAAATCCTGACTATCTTCTGATATGATAGTGCTTTCTCTCAGCTTGGTGCAAATGTGGCAGCCACAAATTTGGCAAACATGTCATCTATGGTTTTATTCAGGAAGTTGAAAAAAATAGCATAAAACCAACTCAGGTATCTTGGGTACTCCACAAGACAGCTCCTCAAGTTTATTGATGGATCTTCTTTGGGTCCAGCTACTGATCCAGTCTGTATCCAACCATCATTTTAAGCTAGCCAATATCTCCTTTTTCATAAGAACAACAACTTTCAATTAGAGAGAGTATTCTGCTTTTATCTTTGATGTCTTCCTAATTGCTTGGGGATTATTGGGACACAAATTGGAGGAGAGATTAGATTAGGGTTCCTTCTACCCCTGACAGAGAAATTGTGGCTTCAGAAAAGGAAATAAGGTCAACAGGGAAGAAGACTGTCCATGAGACTAGTTTGTTCAGGCACTTCTGGGCTCCTTGAAGTCCAATAATAGCCAAGCTCTGTGACAATGTATCTAACTTTAAAGAGAATTGGGAGTTAGGGTCAGAGTTTTTGAGTGACTTTTCTTTGGTTCCATTCTGTTCTCTAGTCTTGTATAGTCATTAAGGTTATTCAAATAATCCAATAGGATCTATGCTCTCATCAAATTAATCAATAGACTTTCCTCAGGAGTCTATTAGGGCTAGATGCTTTGAGTTATAAAGACAAAACCCCAAATAATCTCCCCCTCTAACTCACATTCTATTGATGATCTCCAATGTTGTAGATTGTGACCCTTCCAGGCCAGCCCATTCTTTGAGACAGTTTGGATAATTCTTCCCACTAAATGTGGGGTCCCACAGCACAAAGGCTGTCAGACTGAGGTCACTGGGGTTAACTGAAAAAATGGCAATTAATATTTTTCAAAATATCTTGTTTTATTAAAAGCTCATCTACGTATTTTTGAAAAACTTCAAAGCAGAGCAGCCCTATGAAGGAGCTAAACCAGACACTGCTATTTCTCTTTTACAAATGGAGAAATGGTAATGGAGAATGACTTGCTCTTTAGCCTTGAACCTAGGCTTTCTGACTTTCAAAATGATACTTTCTATTTTAACACAAAGATTCATGAGGACTAGACTCTAGCTGCTCTCTCCCCTGCCTTGGCTCCTCCACTGCTCATTAGTACAAGGATTTGGGGGGGTGGGGTGACATATAATTTAAATGCATATATGCATATATACTCATATATATTTGTGAGTATCTCTCTAAATGTCCACATACATATATATATATATATATGCATACATACACAGAGGGAATAATCCTGTGTATTTTCATCTCTTTAAAAAATTATTCTGAGAATTATACTGAGGTCTATGGGTTCCACTGAACTGCCAATGGCATAAGCTCACATTCACACAGAGGTTAAGAATGCCCGTTGGGGCAGCTAGGTGGTGCAGAGGATAGAGCACTGGCCCTGGAGTCAGGAGTACCTGGGTTCAAATCCAGTCTCAGACACTTAATACTTACCTAGCTGTGTGGCCTTGGGCAAGCCACTTAACCCCATTGCCTTGCAAAAAAAAAAAAAAAAAAAAAAAAAGAATACCTGTTAATACAGTCCATAGAGGGAGATCAACTGTGATAAATATCCAAATTACTGAAACTGGCTAAAGGGAAATTCTTCTTTAAAACATCACTAGCTGCTGCTATGCTGCTATTAACACATATTCTCCTACTAATCTTCCCAGAGACCTAAAAGAGAGATTTTAAGTGTAAGGTATTTCTTCTAATTTTCACTCTTCTAAGTCCTCTCATACTAGAGAACAGATTATGATGGTGATGTGGGCAATTCCTAGTGTGGAAATTCCCTCAATGGATATTTGTCAGCATTTTAAAGGCTCAAAAAATTGCTTGGGGGTGCTGAAAAGTTAAGAGACTAGATCATGGTCAATACTTATCTGAGTATTTATTGTCTTGAACCCAAATTCTGACTCCAAGCCTTACTTGATGACAATGTCTCTGTTGCTTTTCTCAAATGTTATCTGAAATATGGGGGAAAAAATTGTTTATGATCAGACTCTGCATTTATTACCTGATGATTTCCCCTTTCCTAGATTCATTCTAATCCGGGAAAACTCAGTCTACCCATTGCATCCTTTATGGGGTACACAGATCAGATGTAAAGAACTAGGGAAAAAACTTCAATTGAACTTCTAACCTTAGAACTTTTTGAACTGCTCAAACCACCAACTCCTCAAAGGTTTTGGAAGGGGATCTTAAAATCCATCTTCTAATCCTATGCCCTTAGTTTACAGATGAATCAGCAGAGGGAGTAAGAGTCTTTTGCCCAAGGTCCCATAGGGAGGATATGGCAGAGAAGATTCTAGAACCTATTTCTTTCCTTCTCTTATCTCTCTAATGATGTGATCCTCTTTGAGAAGAACAAACAAAAACAATATTCCCAATGCTACACACTATTGGACCACAAGCATGTATTTTCTAGGATTTATTAATAATGTAAAAGTATATTATTTATATTTCAGAAATAATTCTTAAAAGTGAGATCATTGGGGAGGTGGTACAGCAGCTGAGAACTGAGTCTAGAGTCATAAGACCTGGATTCGAATCCAGCCTCAGTTACCTACTAGCTGGGAGACTGACAAATCACCTAAATCTTGCCTCAATTTCCTCATCTGTAAAAGGAGGATAATAGTAGTACCTACCTTCTAGAATTGTGAGAATGAAAGGAGATGATACTGGTAAAGTACTTAGTATGGACTTGGCCCATAATAGGTACTTTTCAAATGGTAACTATTACTACTAATCAGAAATCCAGATAAAACCCAGTAATTAATGGTACTTAGCTTCAAAGCTATTCCATCTAGCTATAGCTCCTTGGATCTATTATGGGTTATTTTGAGTCCTGGAAAGGACAGATTATCTAAGGCCCTATTAATTTTTCTATGAGAATACCATTTCTCATTCTAGAACTTCAAGAAGTTGATTTTAAGATTTTCCCAGAGGCCTAATTAGGAGGTGCTGGAGTTTTGCCCCAGGGCGCTCTAAATTCAAGGGTGTTAATAACACTTTCGCCCTATGACAGTTAAGTACTTGATACCTAGTTTGCAAGAATAATTAGATAAAAATAGAAGGGTTTAGGATGGATTTTTCTATTGGAATTATGGTTAGTAATTGTATTGACAAAGTTCTTACACTTCTCAAAAGTTGTTTTTCTTTACAATGTTGCTGTTATCAATGATTCTCCTGGTTCCACTCACCTCACTATGCATCAGTTGACACAAATCTTTCCAGGTTTCTCTGAAACCACCTCTTTTATGATTTCTTATAGCACGGTAATATTTCATTCTATTTGTTTGCCATTATGAAATGAACTTTGGTTTAACTTCCACCTCTGTTCCTCCCCCGCCCCCATTCCCAGTCACTGCACCAAGCCTAAGGGGGCTTCTTGCCAGGTATACTACATTTCATCCCCTTCCTCCTCTCCTTGGTCCACTAATGCCAGGAATGTCTTCCCTTCTCACAGCTAGCTTCCTTCAAAGCTCAGCTCGAGTGCCATCTCCTATAAGAAACTTTTTCTTGATTCTCCAAGTTGCTAATGTTCCCCAAACCTCATCACTGATTATTTATTTAGTAGCTGTATTATATTTATTTATCTGTGAGCATGTGTATCTCCCCTCTGATCTTTGAAGTAGAAGCTTCTCAAAGGCAAATTCTGTCCATCTCATTCTTATATTTAGACCCTCTTTGCCTAAAACATAGTAGATACTTGATATATTCCTGTTGAATAAGTGGTTGGATCCACTGATGAGAGCATTAGAAATCATAATTCAAGGCACATTCAAGTCAGCAATCTTCTGTCCTTAAGACTCTTAACATGGGTCTAACAAAAAGATCTTCCTAACCCCAACTATTAACTTGTTGAGTATCTTGGCAAATTGCTTTCTTGTTTTGGGCCTCAGTTTCCCCAACTGTAAAATGAAGGAGCTGAACTACTAGATGATCTCCAAATCTCCTTTCAGTTCTATGCTTCTCTATAGGGCTGGGAAACAGGGGTAGGGAGGTTGAACCTCACCAAGGAGACTGTGCAGCAGGAAATCAAAGCTAACTTTTCCCTCAGCCTCCTAGGACCACTCGGGTCTTCACAGGACGATTCAGGGAACTCCAGATGTGTAGTGGAGGCCTTGCTGGGTTTGGGGTGCACTCCCTTCAGCATTATATAACATTCAATAAATATTTGAGCGCTTTCCCCTCTTCTCAAGGAGTCAGTCTGGCCCTGAGCATCAGATCAGAGCTGAAGATGGCCTTGGAGATATTCTACAGGTCATTTGGGAAGGGTCAGGATCTGGAGGCTTCCTCCTCCTCTTCCTCCACCCCTCCTGCTGAGGAGAAAGTCGGCCGTGCTGCTGGGAGGCCGTGGAGGGGCTGGAGAGAGCCACTTGGCCGCTGAGCCTCTTGGAAGCATTACAGGCAGTTGTTTCTCGGGCAGGGGCTCCCAGAGGCAACTCTCCCCACCCAGCCTGGGAGGAGGGGAAGTGGAGGGCAGACAGCTGTGCTCACTGGTCCGCATGCAGCACAAACATCTGGGCTCTCAGTACAGCCAGACCGGCAGCATCGAAGGGCTCTGAGTGGGCCAGGGTCCGAGGAGTCTCCCCAAGTCTGGCACCCCAATGGAAGGTAGGAAGCTGCCTGCAGTTCAGTGTCTGAATCTGAGGGAACATTGGCATATGGGGATAAGGGAGGGGTGAGGGATAATTGTGTGGGGAAGATGGGGAAGGGTGTGGAGATGAACTCTGGGAAATACAAGACAGTAGGAAAAAAGAGCTTGTAGTTTGATGGATATGCAAGTAGAATAGCTCTATGCAGAAAATATATAGGGGTAGGGAAGGGCTGTCTCTGAATTTGTAAATACTCTGTCTATAAACATTAGAAAATGTACACTTGTGGTCTACTGTCCAGAGTGGCAGAGGCGAGAAGGAAGCAGATCTAGAGCTGGGTGTAGGATAGGGCAGGCAGCAGGAGGACTGGGCTAGGTCAAGGCACTCAAGAATTAGGGTCATTATGATAAAAGGGTCTCTGGGAAGGGTGGCGCGTGCTGAAGTATCAGATAAAGCTCAAAACATAGCAATGAGGTGGCTCAGCCTCACCCCTCCCATCCCAGCCTTGGCCAGTCCCATGCTTAAGGTCCTCCTCAGAAGTTTCAAATGGATTAGCATGTCAGAAGACCCCCAGGATTAATTCAGATAAACTTAGGGGGAGGAGGAGTATTGCCAGTTTTCTATATTGTCTATAGCCCAGGGGCTCATCCCAGGAACATCTCAAGGAGGAACTACAATAGGGCTGGATAAAGGTCGAGACCCTAGAGAGGAGGGTCCTTGAACCCTGACTTTTAAATTTTCAATGGAGAGTAAATTCTTGTGATCCCTCTGTGAACAGGGCTAGGGTGTTTCTATGCATAGTCACTGAGAATTATGTATTATTAAGGGCTATTTCGGACGCCCTGGGAGTGTCCCAGGGCCTGTGTGTTGTGTGAGTATATCTGTGTTTTCTTTTTCTATTTTCTCACAGCTGTTTTCTCTCACTATGTTCTTGGGTCTGGCAGCAAACAGCCCCAGCTGATTGAAATGTCTCTGGGGCTCATGTAAACTCAATTCATCTGGGGTGAGGTTACAGGAGTGGAGAGGGGGCCATTTTCTTAGGGGAGGGGGCCAGAGGTATGCCCTTTGGGGCTTGATGGTGGTTGCCACTCAAAGACTAACCCCCTTGGTCCCTCAGGCCCCCTTCCTATTCTCCTCTCCCTCTTATCTCCCCCTGCCCCTGTGCTGCACCCTCCCTTCCTAAGATTGCCCTCACCTTTCAATGGGCTGGGTTCTCCACTCCACAGTCACTTGGAAGAAGGAGATTAGATGCAGCCTTCTCTGGATGGAGAATTGGAACCATCACTAACACCGGTGATGCCGTGTCTGGGCTGCTCATCAGCTCCTGGGAAAATATAAACACTGTGGGAGGAAATCCAAATATTGCCTTGATGGAAAGAGACTTCCGATTCTTCATCCATAGGGAAATAGAGTCAGTAGGGCCCATTTATTGAGAGAGGGAAGCCTGAATCATCTCACTTTAAGGGTGGGACAGCAGGGGGAATAGTCCCATAGCTTAGGGAAAAAATGTTCCCCAGCAACCTCATTTTTTAACCCTCTCGATCTCCAGCCTCTTGAACTCCCCTCTTCAGCCTCTTTCTCTTCCCACACTTTCATTTTCTCTGTCTCTTTACCTCCAGCTGCATCCTTTCCTCTCTCCTGCCACCCTCTCTGTCCTGATTTTGGCTAGGATTCAACTGGGCTCTGTCTCCTGATTCTAGCTTGCTACTGGGGCACACCAAACCACACTTGGGGTCAGAGCTTTAGTGCTGAACCTCAGGGTCATCTAGTCCAACCTACTCATTCTACCAATTTTTTAAAAAAATTATTTATTTAAGGCAATGGGGTTAAGTGACTTGCCCAAGGTCGCACAGCTAGGCAATTAAGTGTCTGAGGTCATATTTGAACCCAGGTCCACCTGACTTCAGGGCTGGTACTCTATCCAGTGCATCACCTGGTTGCCCCCAAGAAATTTCTTTTTCCAAGATTACTACCATTTCTCCAACTCTACTAAACTGTCTTCCATAGTGGTAAAACCACTGAAAATGTAACTTCCTCCTACTCCAAGTCTTCTTTCTGTGCCTCTCTGAAGATAACCAAGGGCTATGGAGAGGCAGACCAACTCCTTTCCTGGCACAACTGTTTCTCCTGGAGAATGGTTTTCTGCTTTGCCCAAAACTCCCCAACCCTACTGTTCTTTGCCTTGCTCAGCCCCCATATCCTTTTCCCATACCACTGAAAGAATTCCTAGTTCTAGCTGTCTCTAAGACTTACCTTCTCAGTTAAACAAAACTGAAATCTTCAGCTGTTCTTTATATGTATATTGGCAGTATTTGGCAAATGATATACATATTTATTGGGCAGCAAGATGAATCAATGGATAGAGTGCTGAGTTTGGAGTCAGAAAGACTCCTCTTCCTGAGTTCAAATCTGGTATCGAACACTAGTTGTGTGACCCTGGGCAAGTCACTTAATCCTGTTTGATTCAGTTCTTCATCTGAACAATGAGTTGGGGGCGGGGGGAATGGCAAACCAGACATGTCTTTGCCAAGAAAATCCTAAATAGAGTCATGGAGAGTCAGATGTGACTGAAAATAATTAAATAACAACAGCAAAATATATTCATCAACATATTCCTCATTTGATCATAAATTTAGAGCTAGATGTGACCTCATAAAGTCTAGTTCCTCACCTTACCCTAAGTTTAGGTAAACAAGGAAATTGAGATCCAAAGAGGCTAATGACTTGTCTGACATGTCACACGCAATAAACAGGTGGCAGAGTCTGGTGTTCCATAGACTCACTTGAATGTTGAGTGGTTTGGTTGTACTGAAAACCTTACTATTGGCCTTCAAGCCTTTCATAAATCCATGAGACAGACAGTTCCTCCAGTGATGCAGATCAAGATCCTTACCAGCCTTTTTGTCAGTGTGGTTCAATGGATGGAGCATTATTTGTCTTGGAATTGACCCGGTTTGAAATCTGGTTTAATTCCTTTACTGACTGAATGACCCTCCAAATGTCTCTTCACTTTTTCCAGATTTGTTTTCTCTTTAAAATCAGGAGGTTAGAAAAAAGGTTCCTTCTAGCTCCAAGAACCTATTATCCTGTTTGGGAATGGGGTGACACCAGGGTAGAATATCAGAGAAAAAAGGAAAGTTGACCTCTCTATAAATTCCTTCAGCCTCAAGATTGGGTGGAAACAAAAGTAATCAAGGCAGAAGTCAGAATCCTTTCCTTCTCTGGGGAGAAAAAGGGGGGGGGGGAAGCCAGTGAGTGAAGGGAATAGCACACAGCCACCTGGGAAGGTACCAAATAGAAGTCTCTGTGTAATATTAGTATAGTAACTAACCCTTTAATTTACTCCAGTTCTTAACTCACACACTTTCTAGGATGTTGTGAGCTTATAGGATCACAGGAATTAAAGCAAAAAGCTTCTGCAAGAATTGTCTCATCCAATTTCCTAATTTCAAAGATGAGGAAACTAAGGCCCACAGAAGGGAGCCAATATGGAAAGAGTAGTGATTCTGGATCCAGAAGACAAGGGTCCCAATTCTACACTTCCCATTGTGTCCTCTTGGGAAAGTTAAGTTGCCTCTCTGGGCCTCAGTTTCTTCATCTGCCAAAAAAGGGATGTTGGCCTGGATGGGTAACTATGGATTCCTTCCAGTTCTGGATTTATGATCCTATGGTCCATGACTTGCTCCTTTTAGATTTGAACCATCCAAGTGACTCTAGAGACAATGTTCTTTGTACCCTCCATCATGCTGGTTCCTAACTGATGCCTCTGAACACTAGAATAATGCCTAGAACATAGCAGGTGCTTGAAACTCTTATCAGTTGATTGACAAGGTCCCTATGAATATTATCAAGACAACCTTCTTGATTGCGTTCTTCAAATAATAAATATATCATTATCAGGAGAATGTTCCACATAAAAAAGTGAAATGAATTTGGAGTCAAAAGACCTAGGCTCAGAATGCTTCCACTTGCTACCTCTGTAATCCTAGGAAAGTCACTTAATTTCTCTATGCCTTATTCATCCTTTCTCCTCCACAATGGTGCAACGGAAAGAGTTGAGTTCAAATCTTGACTCTGACACTTTATTACCTATATGATTTTGGACTAGGTGGTCTCTGAGATCTGCTTCAGCTCTAAATACATGATCCTATAATCTGAAAACCTGAAATTAGGTTGAGCCATTTCTCCAGTGCCAATGGATATGTTGCCTGGCCTCTTGGGGGCGGGGGAATGCTTCCTCAGTAACACTTTCTATTTTATTTGATTTATTTTAAATCTAAAAAAGTTTTTAGACAAAGATATACTATAATCTCCCTTTCATCATATTTCACTCCTTGGCAATTGGGAAAGCAAGAAAGATAAAATCCCATGCTACAAATACATATAATCAAGCAAAACAAATTCCCTCATTAGTCAAGTATACCCCTCTCTAACCCCTCTGCAACTTAAAAAAAATGTCTTGATCTGAACTCTGAATCCATCACCTCTCTATCTGGAGGTGAGAAGCATTGGTATGACTAACTTTTGCATTGCAATATTTTTGTTATTGTAAGAATTATTCTGATTCTGCTCATTTCACTTTGCCTTGATTTGTATAAATCTTACTGAGTTTTTCTGAAAGCACTGTCTCCTTTCAGCATTTCTTACAGCATAATAGTATTCCATTATAATCATATACCACAACTTCATCAGCCATTCCTCACTTGATAGTCAACCTTATATTTCCCATTCTCTGTCATCACAATAAGCGTTGTTATAAATATTCTTATTCTATATGGACCTTTTCCTGGCGTATAGAGATAACAGTGGTATTGTTGAATCAAAGGGTATGATAGTTTAATAATTTTGGGGTCACTGTTCCAAATTGCTTTCCAGAATAGCTAGATCCAGTTGTCTTAATATTTAATTATTAATTATTTAGAGCTTTTTTTTTCACATGACTTGATATCTTGAATTTCTTTCTCTGAAACCTACATGTTGATACATTTTTACTATTGATTGGGAAACGATTATTCTTTCAAATGAATCAATTCCTATATAAGAAATTTTCTGCAAAGATTGTTTTCCCCATTTATCAACTTCTCTCCTAAATTTAGTTGTATTGGTTTTGTTTGTGAGAAAACTTTTTATTTTTATGTGATCAAAATTTCCTATTTTACCCTCTGTGACCTTCTCTGTCTCTTATTTGGTCATGAACTCTTTCCTAAACTATAGATCTGGTAAGTAATTTCTCTCTTGCTCTTCTAATTTGTCTATGATGTTACCTTTTATGTTTAACTCACATACCCATTTGGAACTTAACTTGAGATGTTGGGTTTCTATCTAATTTTTGCCAGATTACCTTCCATTTTTCCTAATAATCTTTGTCAATAGTGAGTACAATAGCTGGAATTTTGGGGCTTATCTATCACTGGTCTATTGTTTGCTTATTGCCCTGGGATAAATGCAGAAGACATCAGAACTATACCATATCTCTATATTTTGTGTACCAAATCTGTTCCCCTGTTCAATGACTCTAATTTTTAACCAATACCAAGTTACATTTATAATTACTGCTTTGTAGTATAGTTTGATATTTGGTATGACTAGGTTCCCTTCCTTCTCAATTTTTTTCATCACTTTCCTTAAAGTTATCAACCTTTTTATTCTTCCAGGTGAATTTTTTTTCTAGTTTGCAAAGAAATCATTTGATAGCTTGGTATGGCACTAAGTAAACTATTTTATGTTATATATTCATTTTTATTATATTGGCTCAACCTATAAATGAGCAATTATTTTTCTAAATTATTTTGATCTTTATTTGTGTAAAGAACATTTTGTAATTGTGTTCCTATAGTTTATGAGTGTGCCTGGACAGATAGACTGCCAAATATTTTATATTGCCTGTAGCTAGTTTAAATGGAATTTTTCTATCTCTTCTTAGATTTTGTTAGACTCATATAGAAACTATGGTGACTTAAGGCAGTTAATTTTATATTCTTCAATTCACTGAAGCTGTTTCAAATAGTTTTTTTGGTTGACTCTTCAGGGCTTTCTAACACTGACTTTTTCATAACGTGCATCTCACATGAGCAGTCACTCCCTTACCCTCCAGCTTCACTGACCTCCTTTGATCCTCAGCACTAAAATGGGTTATCTGTCCTTTCTCTCAGTGGTCTTGGATGAAAGCTACTTAATAAACCAGGAACAAAGGGTGTTGCTTCTCAGTCTTCTTAAGTCAGATCCAAAGCCCCCCTTCCCAAGTGGCTCCCAGAATGATATTTTTAGGAGTTAGGAAAAGGGAAGAGAAGACATTTAGAACAGAGGAATTATATTGTCATCTTACATGACCTAGAAAGTTGAAGAGGCTAATGAGGAAAGCAGAGCCCCACCGTGGAGATTCTTAAACTCTGGTTCTGGATCTGCTACTAGTTGTATGACTTTAGACAAGTCATTTAACCGATTGACCTTTTGTTTATACATCTGTAAAATGAATATAGTGGGTCTAAGCAAGTGCTGAGGAAGGAATATTTGGATTTGGAGTAAGAAGACTTGAATTTGAATTCTAGATCTGCTAGAAATTAACCTGTGTGACTTTGGGAAAAGTCAGTTCTGAGCTTCTGTTTCCTCATCTATAAGATGATTAAGCCTCTGAGGTTTCTCACGTCTCTGGATTCTTCCCTTCTCCATAGATCCAACAGGTAGTTTCTTTCTTGCTCTTCTCATTTGTTTATAATGTTACCCTTAATTTCTTTCTTTCTTTTTTTTTTAGGTTTTTGCAAGGCAATGGGGTTAAATGGCTTGCCCAAGGCCACACAGCTAGGTAATTATTAAGTGTCTGAGGTCAGATTTGAACTCAGGTACTCTCGACTCCAGGGCTGGTGCTCTATCCACTGCACCACCTAGCTGCCCCAACTCTTCATTTCTAAATCATATAGCATTTGCAACTTCTCTTGAGATGTCTTCTGCCTGGTTTGATTGACATATCAGTGACATAGATCAATAATTTGTGATCTCCTATTACTGTTGTAAAGACAAAATGTAATAAGAAATATGAAGAAAAACTTTGATAAAAACTCTAAAATACAGATTATAGAATCACAGACTAGGAGTTGTAAGGGATTTAACATTTTGTCTAAATCTTACCCAAAGTTTGAATCCTATCCATAACATCCCCAAGTGTGTATCCAGACTCTGTTGGAAGACCACCAGTGACATAGAAGCTACTACCAATATGCACATATGGAAACTCCAGGCTGCCTAATTTAAAACTGCTTTAATTGTTAAGGGGCTTGTTTTGGTTCTTAATTTATATTTGTTATTATCATTGTTGTTCAGTTGTTTCAGTCATATTCAACTCTTCATTATTCATTTGAAGTTTTCTTGGCAATGGTTTGTCATTTCCTTCTCCAGCTCATTTTATAGAAGAGGAAACCATGGCAAACAGGGGTAGGTGACTTGCCTAAGTCACACAACTAGTAATTGTCTGACATTTGAATTCAGGTCTTCCTGTCTTTGGGTCTAGCCTGGCACCCTCTCCACTTTGCCATCTAACTTCCCCTTTATGATACATCAACATATTTGATGTCATGTCTTTGTCATGTCTCTCTTCTCTTCTCAAAGCTAAACCTCCTCAA
Organism: Macrotis lagotis; assembly: GCF_037893015.1. Classification (NCBI taxonomy): domain Eukaryota; kingdom Metazoa; phylum Chordata; class Mammalia; order Peramelemorphia; family Peramelidae; genus Macrotis; species Macrotis lagotis. The sequence goes on from NC_133658.1 coordinate 377,253,243, forward strand.
TTCCTTCAACCCATGTTTTTGGGTCATCACTTTCATGCCCTTGCCATTCTGATCTCTTTCAGGTCTGCTCTAGTTTATAACTGTCTCTCCTAAAATGGCATGCCCAGAACTGGAAACAGTACTAGAGATATGGTTAGAGGAAAGAGAAAGACATCAGGACTTAAATGTACCTCATTCTGGAGAATAGCCTAAGTTACCATTGATAGTGAGGTAATATTATGTAATTCATTCAAAAATAATTTGTTAAGGACCTTTGTGTCAGACATTGTGTGAGGTGGAGGGAACAAAAATACACAAACAAAAACAGTGCCTGTCCTCAAGGAACTTATACTCCATTAGGGATCAGGTGAGGTAGGGAAAACAAGTATATACACAGGTAAGTGTGCTGAAGTGCAAAGAGCACAGAATTTGGAATTAGAGTATTCCTCTCTTTACCTGTGTGATCTTGGGCATGTCTCTCTGGACCTCAGTTTCTTTATCTGTCAAATAAAGAGGTTGGATTAGATAGCCTCTGAAGAACCTTCCAGCTCTAGATCTATGATCCTAAGCAAATACGCAATATATACTAATTAGAGAAAAGTAATTTTGAATAGGGATAGAACACTAGTGACATGGAGGATTCAGAGAATTTTTAGGATATGACCTTTGCAATGAACTTTGTAAGAAATTATAGATGCTACAAAAGGAATGTTAGGAAGGAGTACGTTCTAGGCATCTATGCCTTTGTAATGGCATAGAGATGGGAGATAAAGTTATGATGCATGGAGAAATGGACCAATTTGGCTGGAATGTGGAATACATTGGAAAAAAGCAATGTACAGTAAGTTTAGAGAGTTGCCTATGAAGGACTTTAAAAGCCATATCAAGGGTTTGCATTTTACCTTTGAAACAATTTAGGAGTCACTGGATTTCTTTGAGAAGAGGGGATGACATGGTTTTGTCTGTGCTTTAGAAATATTGTTTTGTCTGCTAGGTGGAGGATGAGTTAGAGAAAGGATAGAGTAGAGGCAGGAGAACGAATTAGAAGATTGATATTATAGACTAATAAGTCAAAGGCAAAGGAAGTTTGAACTAGTATGGATACTGGGGAAATAGAGAGAAGGGGACAGATAATGACGAATCAATAAGAATGATCAAGTGATTTGTATATGAGGGATGAGGGAGAAGAAAATTATTTTGTTGTAAACCTGAGTAACCAGATGGTTACCAAAAATGGTCGTTGATTCAATGTCATCTTGAAGGGAGTCTTCCATTGGGGTACTCCAGGGATCTATACTTGACCTTGAGCTAGTTAAAATTTTTATCAGTGATTTGGATACAGTTATAAATGCCTTAGCCATCAAAGTTGTGGATAGTTAAAAAGTGAGAGGGATAACAGAGCTGGGATAGAGAATGGTACTGAATCTAAGAAAAAATTTTCAGTAAATATGAATATAAAAATTCTAAACTTGAATTTTAAAAAGAATCATGACTATCCTATAGGGAACAGAGGGTTAGATGGCAGTTTGAAAAATATCTGGGCATTTTGGGGACAGTAAGCTCAATTTGAATCAATAATGTGAGGTGGCAATCAAACAGTTAATGACATCTTAGGATTCAATGAGAGGAAAATTGCTTACAGGAATAAAGAAATGTTTACTAGCTATGTAACCTGGGCAAATTACTTATCCCTGTTTACCTCAGTTTCCTCTTCTATAAAAATGAGCTGGAGAAGGAAACAGCAAATCATTCCTGCAACTTTGCCAAGAAAACCCCAAATGGGGTTTGATCCCAAAAGGGATTACAACGAGTTAGACACAACTGAAATGACTGAACAATGACAATGATGTAGGGTTAGAGTTCAGGAGATAAATGAAGGATCAGGAAAGCTTCTGCATAGGAGTGATAGATGAAGTTATGGGGTCTCATGGGATCATCAAGAGAATTTATAAGAGTCCCTGGGCAGAATGAGATCCCTCCAGGGAAGGGAATGTTCATGACAGGTAGCAGATGATAGGTTGAGAAGCTTTTATTCTCTTTGTTCTTTTTTTTTTGACAAGGCGATAGGGCTAAGTGACTTGCCTAAGGTCACACAGCTAGGTAATTATTAAGTGTCTGAGGTCAGATTTGAATTCAGGTTGTCCTGATTCCAGGGTTGGTGCTCTATTCACTGCGCCACCTGACTGCCCCCTCTTTGTTCTTTAGATAGGGATTTCTGATTGATTTTCCTAGAGTTTCTCCAGATTTTCCTGGGAGTACTAAACATTCTTGTGTGGGAATTTAGGAAACCAGGTGATCTTATACCTAATAAGCTTGAACATGTCTCAACAGAGAGATGGGTGGAAGAAGAAAAGATTGCTAGGGTATGAGACACTCCCTCAGACTGTAATGATGGTAATGTAGGGTTGCCATCACCACTAGGGGGTGCAAAAATCTAATTTTATGACCAGGCATAAAGGGGGTTCAGTTAATATTGATATTGGTATAATGATGACTCACTGATCTTACTAGATCATTCAACAATTTTGCCTTACACTGTACAAGGACATACAGAAAGAAGCATCCCAAAATGAATGATCTAATCCTGTCTCCATCCAAGAAAAAGCCAAGTATCTATTTTAGTCCATTTAAAACTGGCTGTCTCTGTCTTAGGCATGGATGAATTGGACATATTTGTAAATATCCTGTCCTTGAAAAAAAATCAGGAAATACTAGTCTCTGCCTAAATACTCACGGGAGGGCTCAGGAAGATGCTGAAGTCACCTTTAGTTCCTGATCTGGCTTCTCTTTCTCTAGCATAGGATTCCCTCCTTTGGTAGTAGTGGGGCAGGTGCATAAATCCCTTTGGCAAAGTGGGGAAGCCTAGGGACCTCTTTTCAGCATCATGGTTTTGAATGCATAAAATACCTGAGATGACAAAGGAAATTAATTACATTGAGATAGTTATTTTAAAAAATTCATTGACTCAAGGTGATCCACTTGTCTTCTTAGAGAAGGATTATCCAGTGACAAGGAGGATCTACTAGACTAGACCTACACCTAGACAGATCAGGCTGCCACCCCCTCAGATTGCTTACTAGCCTTGTGATTATGAATATTACTTCATTCTGGTTTCAGGGTCCTCAACTATAAAATGAGGCCGTGGGAGGCATCATGGTGCAATAGGAGAAATTAATCCCTTCACAACTGGCTCCTTCCTGCCTTTCCAATCTTCTTCCTCTTGGTCCTCGCCTACACTTCAGCAACATCGACCTTGCTCTTTCCCTCCCTCAAGGTGCTCCGTCTCCCAACACTATACCTTTTTCCTGGTTGTCTCCCATGCCTGGAATGCTTTCCCTCTTGCCTCTATTTCTTAGTTTCCTTCAGAACTCAACTCAAACCCCAGCCTCTGCATGAGACTTTTTTATCTCTAATAGTTCTCTTCAAGTCTATGCAGACTCCTTTGCCTGTGACTGGAAGTGAGTCAAAAGTGTTTGCAGATTTACTATCTGTATGATCCTACCCTAAATGAGTGTAGAATAGCAAGAAGAAATGGGATAGGCACTGTCTTCTAGGCTCAGATTCTCAGTCAACTTATAAGGTGGTGGGTAAATAGAAAAGGGCTCCTTCCTTCAGACACCTTGTGTCCATATTTAGATAAAGAGACATAAACGGAGTAGGGTAACAGACTTTCCCTAAGATACCAATTTTGGAGAGTGCTACCAATACTTAAAGTTCTGAAGTATAGAAGTTAAATAATTTGAGACCTGGTTAGTTAAAAGAATGTGACTTTCTTTATAGTCTTTTGCATATTCCATTTGTGAAACATGTGGAATTCTGCTGTGGAAACAGTTCAAATGTTTTTGTGAGCTGTTTTAAATTTGCAACATGATGGTGTGTTACTCCTTTAAATATCCAACAACAGAATACAACATCTGTTTGACTAACAGATGGTTCTCTCCTTGAGCAACCAGTCCAATAGCCAATTTAACTTCTCTCTATAGCAAAGTATAGGACAGCCTTCCTAAAGACTGCAGCATCTTTACTGATAGGCAGAAAGCATTCAGCCTGCAAATGCCTCAGCTGGTCATCTACCAGCAAGGACTCATTTTAGGGCTGGTACTAAGCAGTTCAAACTTTTGCTATTCAAGTTTGAAGCTCACTAGAGGAGAAAATAGAATATCAATCAAAACAGCAAAAATATTAAATCAACAACTGAAGAGCCACCACCCTGGGTCTAGGTACTCATATCTTTGTCCATAGCCTGCCACATTTGTAGGACTTAGAATCTCAACATAGTATGATTACAAAATTTATTTACTTTTTTTTAAGTTTGTTTGGGTTTTTTTTTGCAAGGCAATGAGGTTAAGTGGTTTGCCCAAGGTCACACAGCTAGGTAATTATTAAGTGTCTGAGGCTGGATTTGAACTCAGGTACTCCTGACTCCAGGGCCGGTGCTCTATCCACTGCACCACCTAGCCGCCCCTGTGATTACAAAATTTATCAAACATAGTTAAAATAGCAAAAATAGTAAAATAAAAATTTAAGTGATGCCACATGGAGCTATAACCTTTAACCATTTCCTAGACACCTTCCAATTTATCCTTCCAGATCTTCAAGGATGGCAGGAGAAAGTTACCAAACCAACCATATCACACCCATAGCACATGGAAAAATGTGTATTTTGTAAGTATGTCTAGAACTCCAGTTCCATGTAACTGGTTAAAATAAAGGAAATTGGGGCAACATTGATGGAAAATTCCTCCTTGTCAAGTAAAAAGATTTTCAAAAGCTTCCAGTCACAGGATTCAAGATACCACCTCTCTGAACCCCAATCATATCTCTGTTCAGTATTTAGATCACTGCTTGCTAGTCTTTAGAATCTCAGGTTACAGTGGCAATGGCCCCCACAGTCATCATCCTGGCTGTTCCGGTCCACCTCATGGTAATACAACAGTTTCACTTCAATATCTGTTGCTTGACTCCAGACACCCACATGCATATTGGAAGTCTGTCTTCAATAAAAGCTACCAATTTCCCCAGTCTCCTGTTTAGCAATTATAATGCCCAAAGTCAAGTGCAATGGAAGAAAAGAGAGAAATGAACTCTATACTCCAGTGAAGGAATCTTGTACCCTTCCCTAACCTATCTCATAAATTCTTACCCAATCCTCTAGCACTCCCAGGAAGGGGGAGGAATGCATTGAATTTATCATATCATTTTATTACTCTTTTTTTTCTCTTTCCTGATTCATGATCACCCCAAGTCTGGAGATTAAAGATAATAGGACATGATATAGGCCAGGTTATGATATTAAACAGTTGATGATCTGTTGAGATGAGTTTCTTACCTACTCCAAGGTCTTGAACTAGTCTCATGACATCTCTGCCCAAGCCCTTCCCTCCTCCCCCAACTTCAAATGGTACTTTTCATCCTGAGTATGGTTTGTGATCTTCATTTCAGATGAAAGGTAAAAGAAAAGGACTTCATTTTATTTTGATTATTCTCTGGACTACAATTTTCTGATTATTAGGAGTTTGTACAAGAAAAGAACCTATGGATCTGTGGCATCAAATTTAAATAGAAACAGGGGCCATTAAATCATGCATAAGGATCACTAAGAGTTACATATTGACTTAGAAAAAAATCTTAATATTATCTATCTTGTATTAGTTTATCTTGTTAAATGTTGCCTAATTATATTTTAATCTGACTCAGACTGCCCTTGAGAGTGTTGTCAGCTGTATGTGGGTTATGTATTGGACACCACTGCTATAGAAAATTGATATGAGGTTCCAATCCTAGTCATTTAGAGGAAAGTATGACCTCCAACAAAATAAATAATAACAAGAGCAATAGCTGATGCTTCTTTAGCACTTAAGGGTTTATAAAAATACTTTCTGTATGAGATCTCATTTGATCCTCACAGTAAGGCTGCTATCTCCAATTTTACAGATGAAAATATTAAAGCAGAGAGAGATTGTTTCTTACCCATGGTCACACAGCCAAGGGAACAATTAGACTGTATTTGAACCCAACTCTTCTTGATTCTTTTTTTTTTTTTTGCAAGGCAAATGGGGTTAAGTGGCTTGCCCAAGGCCACACAGCTAGGTAATTATTAAGTGTCTGAGACCGGATTTGAACCCAGGTACTCCTGACTCCAAGGCCGGTGCTTTATCCACTATGCCACCTAGCCACCCCTCTTCTTTATTCTTAACACCAACATTCCCACACTGCTTAGATGTGTAGATTGTCTTTTTCTTTTCTAACAGTTCAGAGGTGACTAACCTCAAGATTGAAATTTAGGGGAGAAGGTCAAAGTTTACATGTCACATGAGGATTGTTTAAAGGAACAAGGAATGTTTTACCTGGAGAAAGGAGCCATGATAGCTTTGTTCACATATTTGAACTGCTATCACGTAGGAGGGACTGGATGTCATCATTCTGTTTAAGGTCTGCTAGCACCCACTAAAGTGAACTGCTTCTGAATTTGATGTCCCTTTCGCCTCCAAGTCGGGTTTAGTCCCTTCTTGGAACTGGCACCATTGAATCCTTCCAAGGCAACTCAGCACTGAATGTTCAGGGACCTAATGTCCAACTTTTTCTGCTTCTCAGATGTTTGTAAAGAGCTTGTGGAAAGAGGGACCAAAATAACCCCTTCTAATTGTGGGAGCGGAAACAGTCCTTCCTACCACTCTCTAGGCACATCTTGTAAAGGAAGTTTCTAGTTAAGGTTCAAAAGGGTCAGGGGATACTGCTGTGGAAGGCAGAAGAGCAGGTTGGGGGGAGGGATCATTCCTAGCTAAACACAAGTTATAATGATATATAAACTTATTAATTGAAGGTAGCACTGGCTCTTGAGTTAGAGGACCTGAGTCCAAATCTGACCTCTGAAACTTTTGGGATATATTTGCATAAATTAATATCATCAGCCTTCCATTTCTTTTCTTTGTTTTGTTTTGTTTTTTTGCAAGCCAATGGGATTAAGTGACTTGCCCAAGGTCACTCACCTAGTAAGTATCAAGTGACTGAGATCACATTTGAACTCTGATCCTCCTGACTCCAGGGCAGGTACTCTATCCACTGTGCCACCTAGCTGCCCCTTCCATTTCTTTATCTATAAAATGAGGGATTTGGACCAGATGGTCTCTCAGGTCCTTAGCAGCTTTAAATCTAAATGACCCAATGATCTTAATTATCATAGCATGTCTGGATTCTTTTGGTACCTTTGGGCAAATATTCTCTCTCCCCTCAACTTTAGCTTTCTCCTGATGGGTTCCCTGTTCTGTATGGATGTGGTCACTCCCTATGACACAGGTAACTGGAAGGAGTGCCCCAGGCTTCTTGATAATTTTCCCCTCCCCATTGCCTTTTTCCTCTAGAAGAATGCCACTTAGTCCAGTCCCTCACCCCAGAGGGAAAAAAAGGGGGATTGTTGTTGTTTGGCCTTAGAGGGCTGAAGGAATCTCGAGGTGATAGCTTGATTTGTGTGTGAACTGGATTTTATTGAGGTAGGAATGGTGATGAGGCTGAGGCAGCGAGTGGTGTGCTAGGAAAAGCTAAACTAATTTAAAAAGATGTACACAAATCATATGTGAAAGTTTAATTTGCATTAACATTTTCTCTATCACGTTCTTGTCAGTCAACAAAGCAACAAATCAAGCCCTGATTTGTAGCATTTGCAGAGTTCTGAGGTGTAGATGCTTACCCTGAAATTTTAACACAATCTCTCCTAGCCAATAGGAGCTAGTGCCAGCATACCCCTGGGCACGGGTGACCAGGCCAGCTGCATAGAGAAGCATTTCACTCCTCAACTGCCAGGAGAAACGTACCGAGGCTATGGCATGTTTGGCCCCAGTGGAGCTTGTCTGGCACCCCCATTCTCTCCCAATTCCAGGAAACAAAACCCCAGTGGTGTCTATACCTGCCTGCTGGCTCCTGGTAAAATGGGTTGGGACCCATCCTGTGCCCATCTCTACTAGAAGGTGTGGATGTTCTTCCTTTTGGAATATGATGGGGAAAGGAATCTGGGTAGAACCTTGTAGGTTCCCAAAGGCTTATCTGGGGGCCCTCGGAGGTAGCTGTTCCCCATCACTAGGGGTGAAGCGGGGAAGCTGCAGCTGTGGGTAGCTAGACCCTCCCAAGGCAGCCCTTCCTCTCCTCGATGACCTCCCCTCCCCATCCTGTGCTTATGGGTGAAAGGACAAACATGCTGTTGCTAAAAACAAAGTGGTTACTATTTCAGGCCCGGGCAGCATTGCGTAGGCCATGGAGCCAAGGCCTCAACACTTGGAGTGGAGTGAGAGCCGAATGGGATGGAATGTTAAGGGTATGGGCTAAGCAATCTTCTAGGCATTTAGCCAGCTGGACCACAGTGCATTTCACATCAGGAGCCACAGGATAGAGGATCAGAGGTTAAGAGTTAGCAAGGCCATTGAATCCAATTCCCTTATCTTTCCAAAGAGGAAACAGAGGCTCAACAACCTTCTATATCTTGCCCGAGGACATACAGGTAGTGAGCGACTGAGGTGGGATTTTAACTTGTCTTGATTCCTCCAGCCTGTTCTATACTGTGCCACTCTATTAAATTTTTCTATAGCAAAAATTCTGAATGCTCAAAACCTTCCCAACTGCAGCCAGGGTCCAAATCGCCCAGGGATAACCTTAAGAGGGAAACCTGCCCCCATCATCTCTTTCCCCAGAAATCAATCATCAGCAAGCTTAATGAGCACCTACTATGGGACAGCAATGGGGTTAGGTGCTGAGGAGACCCAGACCCTAGGGTCTGGAATCCATGCCCTCAAAGAATTTAGATTTCAATGAAAGAGATATCATGTACCTCCTTAGGTATAGAAAAAGGTTTCCAAAATAGAAATGTTATTGGAAGCTTTAGGAATTGAGATCAAGAGAGAATTCATTTTGTAACATTAAGAAGAATAGTAAATAGCAGGGGATTAAGCCAAGGGATGGATATTCATTGGCTATACCCCCTGAGTACAGATGACATCCAGGAGAACTTGCATGGGGGGAGGGGGTGCTTGCTGCATGGAATAGGGAGTAGAAACTGAGAATTAACATGTAAGGAAGCCCATGTAAACTTGTTAGACTGAGTTTCCTAGGGACTTGAAATTTTCAGGGAAAAGATGGAGAGCAGAGTACCAGGGAGAGGAAAAGAAGCAGAAGGAAGGAGGTACAGTTAGAAGAGAGGTCCTAAAGGCCCCAGATCATAAATCCCAAAGAAAAATCAGTCCCTACTTATCCCCATGAAGTTTATCCATGGTCATTCTTTTTCTTCCATTATAATATACATAGGGGAAAGGAGCATTGCCAAGCCCCACGGGTGACTCCTCCAAAGGGCAAGTTTATGATAAGTCAGAAAGCAGTGAAAGAATGGCCCCCTCCTCCACCTCCCCATCTGAGATTTTGGACTTTGAACCCAGATATAGGTCAAAACTCACTCCCCAAAGAATACCTGAGAATTGTCTCCTCTCCAGCTCTAAGACAGGTGTCTTAACTCTTTAATTGCCCTGCTTTTTATGTCTCTAGGTCACATGGGGACATCCATGGGTTGTTGCTTGGCTAAGCTGCAGGTACAGAGAGAGAGAGAGAGAGAGAGGCATGGCCTTCCAAGAATAGACTTCTTCCTTCCATTTTGATATTCTTTGGTTGCCCCAGGGATGGCCTGTTTTCAGCCTCTCTGGCTGCCTGGCCTCTTGCCGACAGTGCTTCTCACAGGAAGGTGGCAGGAACAGAGACAAAACTCCTTCCTCTGCCGGAAGTAGGGTGGGATCCCGAGTAGGCCAAGCCTGAGATTGCTGTCTTGTGAGGTCATGAGAATACCGGAGCCTAGGCAGGATCAAGCAAAGGGTGTGCTCCATCCTTCCTTATGGCTCAGCATCAGGGTTCTAGATAGCCAATGCCTGACTCTGGGATTCTTCCCAGAAGAGAAAGCCAGTGAGTAAAGAAACCTGTTCCTTCCGGCTCCGTACCCATCCTCCCTAAGCCAGGCCCTGTGGGAAGACTCCTAGGAACAGTGAACAACCAGAGAATCCACCACAAGAACCTGACCAGTCTAGTGGAATATTTGACTGTCAACCCAGAGTGGCTGACCCAACCACATGGATGATGGGATAGAATGAGGGTACCTGTGGTATCAAAGCAAACCTTGAGTTTAATAAGCCTGTGATTGGTCAGACAGCCTGAGCTACATCCCACTTTCTCCTACCCCAAGAATCATAGTCAAAGATGTGGAGTTGAAAGACACCTTAAAAGTCTAATCCAATGACTTCCATTTACAAATAGAATCCCAAGAAAATTAAGTGACTTACCCAAGGTCGCACAAAATCCTGGCAGAATAGGGGTTCAACCTGAAGATCTCTAATTCAGAGGTCAATGTTGTTTCTGGTACATTTTGGTGTCTGCCCTTCCCAACCCTCCCATATTAAAATCCAATAGCCTCTACTCTTCCCTCCCCACCCCCACCCTTCTTCCTATAGCTGGGCTTGTTTTGAACATGCTTTCAATTTTCCTTCACAAAGAAATTCTTGGGGGCAGCTAGGTGGTGCAATGGATAAAGCACCGGCCCTGGAGTCAGGAGTACCTGGGTTCAAATCCAGTCTCAGACATTTAATAATTACCTAGCTGTGTGGCCTTGGGCAAGTCACTTAACCCCATTTGCCTTGCAAAAAAAACTAAGAAAAGAAAAGAAAAGAAAAGAAATTCTTGGGGGTAGCTGGGTAGAGCATTGGCCCTGGAGTCAGGGCCTTAATAATTGCCTAGCTGTGTCACCTTGGGCAAGTCACTTAATCCCATTGCCTTAAATAAATAAAAGTTTTTTTTAAAACCTTTAAAAGAAAAAAAAAGAAGAAATTCTTGTAGGCATTTTAAGATCCCCAACCTCAGAGGTGGCCAGTACCACTTCCCCTCCTCTTTACCCAAGCTGGCCCATGCCTACAGATGTGTAGGAACTTGGACAGCCAGGGTCCGCTTAGAGTGCAGCTATTAGTTGGTTAGCTATAAGGATCAGCCAGGCTACATGTTTAAATCCAAACCATCTTCTGAGCTGGAGAAAGAGATCTTCATAGTTGCCAAACATCATGAGAATTCCAGGATTTTAGGTTCAGTCAGAAGGATTCTAATTAGATTTGAGGAGTTAGGGGGTATGTCATACAGGCCTTGGATTTCATCAAGCCCATTTCTCCTCATTTTCCAGAGGAAGAAACTGAGACCTAGAGAGATCAGACAATAAGCATTTATTAAAGACCTGCTGTTTAAATATCTAGTCCTATCCTGGAGTGATAGAGACAAAAGGGAAACTAACCTCATTCCCTAATAGTTTACATTCTATCAGGGAGATTACACAAGCAATTAGTAGCAGAGTCAGTATTTGAACCCGGATGTCTGATAGAAATTTATTATTCTTTCTGTTATTCCACATTGCATGGTATAAAGGTCTTTTTGTTTGGAAAGGAAGTAGAAGAGTAGAATTATTTGATGAGTTCCAAAAACAAATGGAAATTTTATTTTAATTAATTTTTTTTAGAAAAAAATTATCCACAATCATTCTTTTCCTTCCATTGTAATTATACATAAGTGAATGGAACATTGCTGAGACCCATGGATGACTTCTCCAAAGGACAAGATTATGATAAGTCAGAAAGTGGTGAAAGAATGGCCCCTCCTCTGCCTCTCCTATCTGAGATTTTGGACTTTGAACCCAGATATATAGGTCAAAACTCACTCCCTAAGAAATATCTGAGAATTGTCTCCTCCTCTCCCTTCTTATCAACTCCTGAACCCATTTATCAGTTTTCTTGTTCTCCTTTCTACCCCTGTCTCTACCATATTTCATATTTAGAATTAGCATCATCAAAATTACAGAGTAGTTTAGATTCCCCCCATCTCTACCATATTCTTTGTCTTTTTCTCTCCCTCCTCCTTCCTGTCTGTTTTTACATCCATCTATCTATTCTTCCTTTACAGATGTGTCCTGTGGTCTATATTTTTTTCATAATTCTCACCCCATTGCAAATTAACTTCATCTGTGTCCTATTCCTTCAGATTTTTCCTTGTGATACTATAAGAACTAGCCTGATAAGCCAAAATGACTTTAATAACTTAATGGGTTAACTTCCCAATATACTTGCTAATTATACTTGCTAATCAAGACCATTAATTGAGTGCAAAATGTGGGACTCCTAGGAAACATGACAGGATTCTAAAAGAGAGGTTTTGGAAATGGCAATTTTTTTTCCTTTAAAACATATCTCTTAAAAAGTATCCTATGTTTTAAGAAGTAAAACTAAGGCTAGTTCTGGTCCTTATGCCTTTCTTTCCTTATTCCCAGCTCCGCATAAAAGGAATGCAGAATGTTAGAGCTAGAATTAGGAGAATTCCGCCTGCCCCTCCCTTTCTCCACTCGGGACACCCTTAGAGTAGAAAGGTGCTGCCCAACCATATATAACTGAGACACAAACTGGTTTGATGGTACAACACTTGAGCTGGGGGGAAAGAGCAGAGACAGTGAAGGAACTGGGATGCCAGTTGTCAGGGTAGGAAGGAGAAGGCTGTTTGTTTGTCTTGGCCCAGTCCAGGGACTGGGGTGGGCAGGGTCTGGGCCTGCCTCTTGGTTGCTCACACACCTGGGCCTCAGGAGGGGCTAGGGCTGCTCCCACATTCCCTGCTTCTAGAAACAGCCTCCTTTTCCTACAAGCACCACACCCTCCTAAGTGCCCCTGGCATTACATTTACATTTACATCTAGATTGTGAGAACTGAAAGTACAGCGAAGCTTATTACCTTTATCTATCTCTTTCATTTTATAGGTGAGGGTTGGAGCTTGAGACCTACTGAGGTTAAGAAACATGCCAAAAATTACTCCCTTGCCAGAGAGAGTTCTGTGTCCCACCTGTGCCCCCCAGAGAAGAGGAATTGCAGGATTTGAGAGTTGAAATGTAATTCCTTCCCAAAAGAGAAAGTTTGAAGCAAGGCTACCCCTGCATAGTCTTCACTAGAGTCTACCTCCTCCTGAAAGATTTTGAATGGAAGTGGAGGCTAGGTATTCCAGGGACTGGACCCCAGTAAGATAAGACCTTCCTGGACTGGATAAGAAGTACCTGCCCCTTCTTCCTCCAAACCCAACCAAACTAGATCTATGAATCATAGGCCAGTGACCATCTGGTTACAAACTATTTACAAAAGGAATTCTCACCTCGTACCATGCAAGAAGTAGACATGATCTCTCATTTCAATTTAGCAGACCTGAGACACTATGGTGACACTGTTCTGATAGTGATGTCACCAGTCCTTGCTGTCTGTGCCCTTGCCTCGGTGGTGGTATCAGAGCTAACAGGTTTATGGTGCAGGAATTTGAAGGATGGGCTTCTAAGTGGCAAACAGAAATCACTCTAGGGTTGAACATTCCTTTTAGGCCCTGGTGAGAATATGCCCAGATATCCTATTTTCTATGCCCCCCTCTACCACGTTTATCTATTAGAGAATCAAAGTGAAACTGGGGTATTTCTCTAAGATAAGGGGAGTGGGTGACAGGGTATCTGGTTACTATGTAGACCTCTATTACATCCTCCCTTTCCTGCCCTTTTCAGCCTCTGCCAAGGCCAGAGGGGCTTTTGGAGAACTGGGGATGACCTAATTGCCTGGCAGCTTGGGACAGAAGAGTGAGTAAAGGCAGACCTGGTACTACTGGGCCTGACAGGTTGGGGGGAGCAGGGAAGCTCCATCAGGGGCTTCCTGATGAAATCAGAATGACCTCTTGGCTTTTTGCGTGTGCCTGGGCAACCTGCTAGACTTGGAGATGGGTTCTAAGATAGAGATTTCCCTCCTCTACAATGAAATAAAACCTTTGTGTAAGGCTGCTTCCTGTATTCCATTTGCTGGTGTCTATCTCCTCTGAAAGATTTTGAATAGAAGTGGAGGATAGGCAAGCCAGGGTCAGAAGCATCTGTAAGAAACACTACCCTCCTTTCCCCTCCAAAACCACCCACACCAGGGCTATCAACCAAGGACAGAAGTGCACAGCTTCCATAGAAACCTGGCTAAATATCTGATACCCAAGAGAAAACATCTGTCTCAGCGGGATAGAAAGGCAAAGGGTTGCTATGTTCGTTTTGATTCTTGGCCTAGGCTTTCTACTAACTTTTGTCTCAAGGGAAAGGGGTCCATCTTTTTCATCTCCAGTCCCTGCCTGCGCTCATTTCTTTAGTTCATGAGCAACATCTTGGGCCTATCCTTTAGCCTCCCGCAGAAAATGAGGTGTGTAGACAAAGTTGTACTAAATTAGCCTAGGTTTGCAGACAAGATAAGATTCAAATTCAGCAAAATCTGTATTACTTGTAGCTGAGTACAGCACTAGTCATTGTGGGGAATGAAAAGTTCAGTACATGATTTCCTGCCTTCAAAAAGGTCATAGTCTTGTGGTGTTTTACAAGGAAATTCAAAGGCAACTGGTGACTGACTTACTGGACATGGGGGCTAAGGAGACAAAGAAGACCCTGAGTTTTTAAGCCTAAGAATCTAGAGAACCTAGGTACAATGAATGGAAACAAGTCCGAAAGGAAGGTTGTTGGTAAAGGTGAGAGTGCCATTGAGCTTAGACAATGGGATATTTCATTCAATTCACTTCTATAATTAATAAGGACTTCTATGCAAGGCATTGTTTTAGACTTTAGGGATGTGCAAAGATCAAACCAAATATAGTCCTGACCCTCAAAGGGCTTACCATCTAGTGAGTTTCCAAGAGAAAAATTCTATTACAAAATATTTATAGAAGCTCTCTTTGTTGTGGCAAAGAACTGGACAATGTGGGGATGCCCATCAATTAGGGAATGGCTGAACAGGTTGTGCTATAGGATTATAATGGAATTCTACTGTCCTTATCATTGATTTTAGAAAAACATGGATAGATTACATGAAATGATGAAGACCAAAATGAGCACTACTAAGAGAATTTTGTATATAGTAACAGCATTATTGTTTTAAGAATAACATTGAGCAAATAGGTCATTTTGATGATTATGAAGACCCAAATTAACTACAAAGGGCATAGGAGGGCTGATGCTGTCTGCATCCAGAGAAAGAGCTTATAAATAGAATGATTTATGCCATCTCCAGGAGTTAGGGAAGGAAGGAAAAAAAAAGAAATTTACATGATAACTTTATTATATATTTAAAAATAAGAACAAACTGTACATAATGATTTGCAGTTGCAGGTATAATCTTTTTTATTCTACTATGTTATAGAAAAATTTGCTTTAGTTCATAAATTAAAAAGAAAAGAAAAAAAGAAAATGTCTAGCATTCAGCTGAAAATGTAACATTGAAGTTTGAGCAAGAGATTGAAATAAGAAGAACCATGTTTTCCTTCCTATCCAATTCTCCTTGTTCCTCTCTATCTTCATGTTCCTGTAGCTATATCCTTTTTGTATAATATAAGAGGAGGGGAGAAAGGTTAAACATACATTGGGCCAGTGGATTTACCTTTGTTTCAAATCTTATATATCTTTGATAAAACTACAAAGCTGTCTGAGATGTTTCTTTTGCAAATTCTACTTGTTAAACCCCTATGTTCATAGTGACAGACATTATTCTTATTACCCTCAATTTCCCAATCTGGTGACAATAAAAATGTTACACATTTATCAAGTTTTAAAACTTAAATAAGCTGAGTCAAGATGCCAGAGGCACCTTGAAACATAATGGTGTCAGTAGCCTCACTTGCCCCCAAACTTGCTGGCAGGTGGGAGCATCAGCATCTGGGGCATTTAGTAGGTTCCAATGCTAGGGCTTTCAAGGGGCTACAAAGACTTAAGTCAACTAAGTGTTAAAGTGGATAGAGCTGTGACACTGGAGTGGGAGAGATTTGAGTTCAAATCATACATTAATACTATTAGCTATCTGACCCTGGGCAAGTCATTTATCTTCTGTATTGCCTTAGTTTCTCAGCTGTAAAAAGAAAATAGTAATAGTAGCTATCTCTGGATTGTTAGTATGGATGAAATAACAAATTTATGAAGCATTTTGCAAATTTATAAATCATCATCATTATTTTAATCAACTATTATTAATAGCTAGGATATATCACTAAAATATATGTTATATGAATACATTGTTAACATATGTAATATCATTTGTGTTATTAACAATAATAATATTATTATTATCAAGCAAGACCATGGTTCATTGTTCTGGAGCATGATAGAATGGTGCTCATGAGGTCCTGGGGAACAATCCTGTGATCCCCCATTCCCATGTTGATGTGACCATGAAAATCACCAAAAGCTTCCCTGGTGCTCATGTTCAGCACAGCAATCTCTAATCTCAGTAGTTATAATTATACATATACGGATACACTTCACAGGGAGATTGGAAATCTGAAGGTTCAGGGGATAGCCAGAGTGTGAGTGAGTGTGAAAGAGAGAGAGAGAGAGAGAGAGAGAGAGAGAGAGAAAGATGGGAAAAAAGATAGGTAAAGATAGAAAGAGACAGAGAGAGGTAATACCCAGAATGAAAGGAAAAAAAAGAAGAGTTAGAAAGAGATGAGACAAATATGGACACAGAGATAAACCGAGACAGAGAGAGAGAGAGAGAGAGAGAGAGAGAGAGAGAGAGATACCAAGATATAGTGACAGAGAGAGAGAAAGAGAGAGAGAGAGAGAGAGAGAGAGAGAGAGAGAGAGAGAGAGAGAGAACGAACAGACAGACGGATGGACTCTGGCCTGAAAGGGTTAGTGTATTTTGCATTCCTCAAGATGACTCTTAGGACCCTAGAGAAATAGTGTAGGGGAAGGAGTCAGCAGGTGATTGACAGCTAGTATTCACACGAATGGTATGTGAGGATGACTTCAGAGGACCAACTTGTTGATGCTCTCTCAGCATCAGTGCCCAGTACTCTGACCCAACCAATTTAGCACAGACACAGCAATATGGTCTAGTGAGTGAAGGACAGCATGTACTGGAGTTTTACTGTTATGCGCAGAATAGTATCAGGCACAGTCACTTTGGAGACCATCCAAGGAAACCTTAGCTAATTAGAATTTTTAGAAGGGCTTCAATATAACAGTATTCTAACATGTGCCTGTAATGGGAGCCATAGCTCTGAAATCCTTCTATTTTGCCCTGGGCCTCTGTCCTCCTAAAGTCTGCTATGACTTTAGTTTTGTTCTTCAAAATCTTGACATTATAGTTAACTAGTTTAACTCCTCATTGCCTTTGTCCTTTGGCCTACTGAGCTATCATTACTCCTCCCGTCCCAAACCCAGATGACTCCTACCATCTGCCTTCTAAGCTTCTGCTCTCAGGTGCTGCTAAAAGTCATGTATCTGTTGATTGGGCCCAGTATACATTTATGTTATCCCTTCTCAACTGAGACCTCACTGCTAAACAGCAATTTTTTTTAACTCTTCCCTCTTGGATGATTCCCTATCTCACTCCCCACAGTGCATGTTCCAAACCTTCTCAGGCTATCTTCATATTGCTTCCCTATTCCCTCTCAGAAGACCTTAGCTCATTGTTCACTGAAAAAAAATGGAAGCAATTCATCCCAAGATCTCTTTCTTCCCCTTACATTAAGATACAACCCAGTTGTAAATTTCAAATCATCTCAGCAACATCCTTCATTTTCTCCTTTGTTCTAATTTCAGAGGATGAGGGGACCCTTTCCCTTTCCAATGGCAACCCCTCTACTTGTGCCCTTTGTGACTAAGCTAACAGATTGACTTTTCAATCATTTCTTCTCTTTCCTTAATTTATAATTTTTTCCTCTTTGTTTGGCTCCTTCTTTATTGTCTTCAAACATGCTCAGATTGCCACGATCCATAAAAGACCTTTTCTTAAACTTTCCTTCCCTTTAAATTGAATTGGTCCTGGAATCAGGAAGACTCATCTTTCTGACCTCAGGCACTTACTAGCTGTGTGACGCTGAGCAAATCACTTAACCTCAGTTTCTTAATTTGTAAAATGAACTGGACAAGAAAATGGCAAACTGCTCCAGTATATTTGCCAAGAAAACCCCAATTGTGGTTATGAAGGGTCAGACATGACTGAATAATAATAACCTACAGCCTTCCTTTTACAGTCAAACTCATTACTTATCCTCTCTGGGCCTTAGTTTTCTCAAGTTTCCTGAAGTAATGAAGAGCTTGGATTAGATGACCTCAAAGGTAGCTTCCATCTCTTAATTTATGACAACAGAAAAAGTTTTCTACATTCATTGTCTCCACTTTTCACCTCCCACTCTCTAATCAGTCTTTTGCCATTTGGCTCAAAAGAAGCTGCTCTCTCCAAGGTCAACAATGCTCTTTTAATTAATAAAGCCAATAACTCAATACTCATCCTTCATGACTTCTCCACTGGCTTTGACACTACTGACCACACCCTCCATTTGATCACTCATGACTCCCCAGGTTTTCCAGAACATGTGGTT
The DNA here is from genome assembly GCF_037893015.1 of Macrotis lagotis. NCBI lineage: Eukaryota > Metazoa > Chordata > Mammalia > Peramelemorphia > Peramelidae > Macrotis > Macrotis lagotis. Next base: position 377,271,639 of record NC_133658.1, read on the forward strand.
CTCTTTCTGTTTCTTCAACTGATCCTTCTCCATGTCTTTTTTTTCAGTATATTCAGTCATTTCTCACTCCCAAACTGTAGGTTTACCTCAGGGCTCTGTCCTAGGTCCTCTCTTCCTGGTGATCTCATCAGCTCCTATGAATTCAACCATTATTCTTTAATTAATTCTCTATTATTCTCTAATTTGTTTATACAGGTTTTTATATCTCTCCTGAACTCTCCAGGCTCAGCATCCCATAGGAATCTCAAGTTCATTATGTTCAACAAAGAACTCATTACCTTACCCTCTAAACCCATCCATCCTCCAAAATTCCTGATTTCTGCCAAAGGAACCATCATTCTTCTAGTTACTAAGTTCTTTTTCAAATGAAACTACCACACCAGTTGATACTATTTGGGGTTTTCTTGGCAAAACTACCAAAGTAGTTCTCCATTTCCTTCTCCAACTCATTTAACAGATAAGGAAATTAAGGCAAACAGGGTAAAGTGACTACCACACTACCACCATACCACTACCACCATCATCCTAAGAATCAACTATAATGATTTGCTAGAATCATCCTCAATTATTTGTTCTCTCTCTCTCATCTCACCCTTTAATATCCAATCAATTGTCAAAACTTATCTATTCTACCTCCTCAATACCTCTTAAATGTGTCTGTCCCCTTATATTCAAATGGCCGCCATCCTGGGTCAGTCCTTCATCATCTCTCTCCTGACCTGCTGCAATAACCTCTTAATTGATTTACCTACATCTATGATCTCCTCTCTTTAATTTATGCCCTACACAGCTATCAGAATAATTCTTAAAGCACAAATCTGAACATTTCCTGCTCAAGAAGTTTCAGCAGTTTCCCATTGTCATTAAGATTAAATAGAAATTCTTTTGTTTGGCATCCTTATAATTTGCCTCTAGTCTTTCTTAAAAGACTAAATATGATTAACTCTCTTATATTCTGTGATCCAGTCAAACTGGGCTACTTGCTTCCTGAATATAACACCCCATCTCCCACCTACAGACCTTTGCATAGACTGTGCCTGGGCCTGGAGTAGGCTCATTCTTACTTGTCTCTTGGAAACTCTAATTGTCGCCTCTTTCAAGAGTCCATATATATAAAATATTTATTTTGCATTTATCCTGTATGTATATATATGTATATATATATATATATATATACATATATATATATATATATATGTCTGTGAAGATGTTAAATTCCTCCCCTCCCCACACCAAGAATGTAAACTTCTTGGGAGACAGGGATGGTTTCAAGTCTCAGTTTTATGTTTGTAGCCCTCTCCTGAAGGTAGGTCGAGTGGATAGAGAACTGGTCCTGGAGTCAAAAAGACTCCATTTCTTAAGTTCAAATCTGACTTCAGACACTTCCTAGCTGTGTGACCCTGGACAAGTCACTTTACCCTGTTTGCCTCAATTTCCTTATCTGTTAAATGAGTTGGAGAAGGAAATGGAGAACTGCTTTTGTAGCTTTGCCAAGAAAACCCTAAATAGCATCTGATGCTATTCCTGGAAGAGTCAGACATGACTGGAAATGAGTGAACAACTACCACAAAAAGTACCTAGAACACTCTCATCTCAAGACTTTGTTTTATGACTGAGAAGCAGTTCAAGAAACTAGAAAACCTGTGTTCAGACCTGACTCTTCTACTTTCTGACTCTTTGACATTAGTAATAGCAAGAAAAATAGCTGACATTTATGAAGAATTTTATGGACTGCAAAGTATTTTATATAGATTATTTCATTCAATCCTCAAAGCACCCTGTGAGGTAGGGTACTATTATTCTTCTCATTTTACAGATGAGGAAACTGAAACAGATGGGCACTTGCCCAGAATCACACAACTAGTGTCTGACGTAGGATTTGAATTCAGGTGTCCTTGCTTTCAAATTTGGTGCTCAATTCATTATTCTCATTTAGCTGCCAAATGAAGGTCCACACAACAGGCACTGCATTATATGCCAGGCCCTGTGCTATGTACTTAGGAGTACAGAGAAAAGTAGAAACAGTCCCTGTCTCAAGGAGCTTACAGTCTGATAAGGAGAGGACATATGAAACAAATATGTGAACAAAACAGGTAGGATAATTTGTATAAATCTCAAAGAGACAGCATTGGCATTAAGGAGGACCTGGAATAGCTTCTTGCAAAAGAATGAAAGGGAGTATTTTAACTGCCTTGTAAAATTTTATCACTTAGCTTCTTGTCTGTCTAATGGGGACAATATTATTTGCAACACCTTCTGGATACAAATAATCTAATATGGAAGATTTGTGGAAGATTTTTTTGTTGGTTATTTGGGTGATTGGTTTTTTGTGGGGGGGGGGGGTTGTGTGTGGGTTTCATTTATTTATTTATTTTTTAGTTAAAGGAATTATCCAGATGTAAGACATTAGGTGTTGATAAAGTTGATAAAGTGCCAGTCTTGGTGTTTGGAGAGGCAGAGTTCAAATCCTACCCCCAGTCACTTACTAGCTGTCTGACCTTGGGCAAGTCATTTTTTAAAAATTACCTTTTTAATTTTATTCCCCCCCATTACAGGCAAAAAACAAGTCTCAATATTCAGTTCTAAAATCTTCAGTTCCAAATTCTCTCCCTTCTTCCCACCCAACTCCCCCTCATTGAGAAAGCAAGTTAATTGATATAGGTTAAAAATGTGTAGTCATGAAAAAGATCACTACAATAGTCATGGTGTAAAAATATGAGCAAGTCTATAAACCTTGTTTGCCACGTTTCCTCATCTATGAAATGAATTGGAGAAGGAAATGGCAAACCATTCCAGGAAAATGACCCCCAAATGGGGTCACAAAGGGTCAGATCCAACTGTAATGCTATAACCAAAAGAAGGTGGTTTTTTATATTATGCCGTGTGGACAGTTTTACCAAATACACATTCCAGGCTAAATGTAGTTTGTGGTGGAAGGCAAGATGTAGGATGTCCCTCATCCTTCCTCACCTCCTTTTCACCTCTTCAGGGCCTGATTGGGACAGCAGCCTGCGGCTGTCAGCTCTGGGGCAGGGGAGTGGTGGCTTGTGAAATCCTCTCTATCAAGAACAGGGGCCCCATGGCTGGCTTCAAGCTGGTATGCAGGCCTGTCAGCCGTGTCTGGTACACGTCTGATGCCTGGCCAGGGAGAGAAGTGTTTGCAATTCCGGACAGAAAAATAAAGTAAACAGGCTACAGAGTGTGTGTGTATATATCACACTCGTGTATCTGAGACAGAAAGATGTGGGGGGGGGATCTCTAAGGCTCCATCCAGTTTTAGAGTGCCTAAAGACTATATTGTGAGTATGGGACAAGAGGATGGGTACAAGAATCTTTAGGGAACCTTGGTAGGTTCCTTCAAGGTATTTTCAGTTCCTCTCCTGGCCCAGGAAACAGCAAGGGGTTGGTGATGGTGGCTGCAAGACATTCAAGCCTAGGGGTGGCTAGTAGCACAGTGGATAGAGCACTGGCCTTGGAGTCAGGAGTACCTGAGTTCAAAGCTGGTCTCAGACACTTAATAATGACCTAGCTGTGTGGCCTTGGGCAAGCCACTTAACCCCATTGCCTTGCAAAAAAAAAAAAAAAGACATTCAAGCCTAGGATAGTGTCTGTTCCTAGAGGCAGAGGTGGGGGTTTCATCTTTCTTAGGTCGGGTTAGCTCTGAAGTGGGTGCTAAAAGACCCACTCCAGAATAGAAACAGAGAAACAATAGAAATATAGAATATTTCAGTAGAAGCAAAAAAGGAAGAGAATTGCCTTTGATATTTGCTTACAAATCTGGCTCATGAAAGGGTATTTATTTTTTCCCAGTCTAGTTATAATAGCTAAGATTTCCATAGACATAGTTAATCCTAATCTTACTAGGGCACAGCTGGGGCACTGCTGCCAGTCTTGCAAGGCTCCTCAGGAGAATTATACCCATCTGCTCCCCTAAATATTATTAGGCTAGGGGATAAAGTTTTAGACGCAAATTTAAACTTCTGATCTCTGTTTTCTAAAGGGGAAGGAGAGGACCTTCAACTTATTATCCAAGACTTGACTTCCTTCCCTCCTTCCAATTCCCACCATGTTCCATAATGAACATATATATATACATATATATGTATACACACAGCCAATAGCAAAGAAACCCATATATCCAAGTTAATATCCCAGAAATAAGACAAAGCATAATATGTCCCAAACAATACAGATTGAAAGAACTCTGCAATTGGGAGTAAGTCATTGCAGCTCACCAAGAGAGAGAGAGAGAGAGAGAGAGGTTCCCACATCTCATCCATGAGAGAAATTTCCTGAAGTCTCCAGAGTTGCAAGCTGAGGATAAGGACAAGAAAGACTAACTCCTCTTATGCAGATTTCTTTCTAGAATCTTTCCCTTCATTGATCTGAAGAGAGGTTAAAGTTTCCCCCTTATCTCTTGAAGCCAATAGTACCCAAAGGGGCTGAGGTGACCTAAGGAACTGGATCTCTCTCCTTTCCTGTTCTCACTTCTCTGCCCCAGCCCTGCATGCAGACCCAGGGAATTAATCTCCACAAAAATGGAGAGAGTTCCATTACAATAGGCTTTGGGGCCTGAGTACAATCTCATTTGTTCCTCTTGACAGTCTTGTGAATTCAATATTGTGGATGCTGTTATCTATTTATTATTACAGATAAAGAAACTGATGCTCAAGAGTCATTGAATGATCTGTTAAAAAGCCATGACATGAGTCTGTCCACCTCCTCTTCCCAAGCATACAGGGAAAGAGTCAGATTCTTGTCTTTCCAAAATATTCTGTTATTCTGTTCTCAGATTTGTCTCTTAAAACCAATATTTTCTCTATGATACTGTCCTGCTCTGTAGCCTTTCATGCTTCCTTATTGCCAAATGAATCAAGTGTCAGACCGCCATTCATTATTTCTACAAGCTGGTCTCAGTTGGTTTTCCTATTTATGGCTCCCACTACTTCCCCTTAAGGACAGTTTGGCCTAGTCCAATGGTACCCCACTATTCCTGGTGCTTTCCTACCCCTGTAGTTTTATTTCCCACCTTCTGTGCAAACCTTATATCTGGTCCTGCATTCACTTATCAATAAAATAACAGGATTAGACTAAATTATTTTTATGAACACTAATAAACTTTTTAGTTATTTTAGTTACATTTTTTTAAAGGTTTTTGCAAGGCAATGGGGTTAAGTGGCTTGCCCAAGGCCACATAGCTAGGTAATTATTAAGTGTCTGAAGCTGGATTTGAACTCAGGTACTCCTGACTCCAAGGCCAGTGCTCTATCTACTGTGCTGCCTAACCACCCCATTTTAGTTGCATTTTTTAATAAAGTGATAATATATATTTTCTCTCATCTCCCCATTCCTATTGGAAAAAAAAATCAAAACCTTTGTAATCAATATGCACAGTCAAACAAAGCAAATTCCCACATTAGGCATAACTAAAATTAGGTGTCTCATTCTACATCTTGAGTCCAAGAGGCAAATAACATTCTTCCTCATTGATTCCCCTGGAATCTTGGTGATCAATACAGTGATCAGAATTCTTAAGTCTGTCAAAGTCACACATTTTTACAACCTTGTTAATTATTTACAGGTTATTTATGACTGGTTCTGACATCCATTGCCTGGCATTGTAGTTAAATTTTTGCATGTTTGTAATTTGTCCTACCCATATGGATTATCTGTTTCAGGGAACAAAGGTTGGTTTTCTGAATCAGTGTGACCCCCCACCCCCACCCACAGCAACCAATATAGGTTATATCACTGGTTTTATCACTCTGTCTAACTATAGGGAACTGGGATCTCTTATAGACTCCCTGGCTTTCTGGAGATTGCAGCTTATGTATGGAAGCTAGTACCCACGAGTGGAAAGAAGAAAAACAGATAAAAAGACCTAAGCCCATAGTTTCTAGGGCAAGTAGGTAGCATGGTAGATAGAGTTCTGGACCTGGAGTCAAGGAAATGTGAGTTCAAATCTAATCTCAGATACTAACAAGTTGTATGACCCTGGGCAAGTCATTTAACCCTATTGGTCTCAGTTTCCTCTTCTGCAGAAGGAAATGGCAAACCACTCCAGTATCTTTGCCAAGAAAACCCCAAATAGGGTCACAAAGAATTGGATATGATCACTTGTACAAAAATATTCATAGCAGCCCTGTTTGTGGTGGCAAAGAATTGGAAATCGAGTAAATGTCCAGTTGGGGTATGGCTTAACAAACTGTGGTATATGTATGTCATGGAACACTATTGTTCTATTAGAAACCAGGAGGTATGAGAATTCAGGGAAGCCTGGAGGGATTTGCATGAACTGATGCTGAGTGAGATGAGCAGAACCAGAAAAACACTGTATACTCTAACAGCAACATGGGGGTGATGATCAACCCTGATGGACTCCCTCATTCCATCAGTGCAACAATCAGGGACAATTTGGGGCTCTCTGCAATGGAGAATCCCATATGTATCCAGAGAAAGAATTGTGGAGTATGAACAAAAAACCAAGGACTATTACCTTAAATTTAAAAAAAAACTGATATCTTATTGTCTGATCTTGCTATCTCTTATACTTTATGTTTCTCCCTTAAATATATAATTTCTCCCTCATCACACTCAATTTGGATCAATGTATACCGTGGAAACAATGTAAAGATTGACAAATTGCCTTCTGTGGGAGGTGGGGGGGGGAGTAAGATTAGGGGAAAATTGTAAAACTTAAAATAAATAAAATCTTAAAAAATCTTAAAATCTTAAAAAAAATGAATTGGATGTGACCAAAAAAATGCTGAACTACAATAACAAAACCATAGCTTCTCTTCTAGGCTTTCCACCGAAGTCCACTGAATCCTTGGACCATATGAAAAAACAAGAATCAGTGCTTTGCAAATGATGAGATAGAGCAGCTAAGTGGCACAGTAAACAGAGAGGACCTGAGTTCAAATGTGACGTTAGGCACTTCATGATTGCTTAGCTGTGTGACCTTGGGCAAGTCATGTAACCCCATTGCCTTGCAAAAACAAACAAACAAAGAAAATGATGAGATGAATGAGAGAATGAATTCTCTCCAGTGGGAGAGAATCTTATTCTCTCTGACTTAATAATGAGGGACTGGTGTTCATCTGGCACAGACCCTCCCTCTTCATTAATTTGGATGTATTCAGAAAGAAGCCCTAGTCCAGACATTTTAGTTCCTGTTCAGTCACACTGGATAGGAATTGGAAGAGAAGAGAAAATCTATTCCAACTCATATGAGGAGGAATCCCCTTTACAACATTTCTTACATCATTAACAATAGGGTGCTGCTACCTCTTTGAGCAACCCATTTCAGTTTTAGACAAGTCTAATTGCTAGGTCATAGGGTCAGATTTGGATGTGAAAGGGACTTTTGAGGCCATCTAATCTTGTCTTCATTCAACAGGTGAGAAAACAGACCCAGTAAGATTAAGTGAGTTGTCCCCAGGTGATACAAGTGACAGAGCGAGGATTCCAATCTGACTACAGACAGCATCCTTTCCACTACACTGTCACCTCAGGCAAAAATGAAGCTTAGGGAGGGACCTTCCATCTCCAACATCCCTTGTTCCTATTACTCATTGCTGTGATTGTGGAGGAACGGTTGTAATATGTAAATCATGCAAAGTCCTGTTGTCACCAGCTACAGAGAAACACCCCAAGACTCTCTTTTTATTCCTTCTTAGAGAGCTACTTTAGCATATTTAGTAAATTGTTGACTTATCAGAAGATTTCTAGACCCTTTCTCTAACCAGCCCTGTTCTGGAGGTGAGAAAATAGAGCTTAGCAGTGGTAATGCCTGAACAGGGCTGAATCTGCCAGGACAAACCCAAGCAGCCCTACTTGACTGACTGAGCTCATATCCTGGGAATTTTGGCACAGGCCAGGTGAGAATGTAGTTCGGAACAGGGCGGGTTTCCTCTTCTATGGAGTAGCCAAATGGCAATATGACTGAGCTTACCAACTCTGTGCTGGAAGGAAGGGAGGGAGGCGGGCTGGCAGGCAGGCTAGTAGGGGGCAGATGCTGTTTCCAACTCTTAGAGGGAATTTATTAAGCCAGGAAACTGCTACCTCCTCCACACCAACTACTGACCTCCCTGGCTTCCTTTAAGCCCTGCTGAAAATTCCACCTTCAACAGGAACCCATCCCCAGCTCCTTTTAATTCTAGTGCTTTTCCACTGTTAATTATTTCCTATTTATCCTATATATAACCTGATTTGTAAATATTTGTTTGAATGTTGTCTCCTCCATTAGACCATAACTTCTTGGGGATAGGGACTGTCTATTGCTTCTTTTTGTAGTCCCCCCACAATTCTACACCTCACTTTTAGTAGATACTTAATAGTGTTTATTGCTTGAGGGAGGCCAGAGGCCAGTAATTCTACCCTTTGTCCCACTATGTAGCTAACCTATGATAGATTAAGAGCCTTCTTCTTTTCTGTAGACTATCATCTAGGTGAAAATAAACCTTGCCCCTTTGCCCCATCTGTCTCAGCTTGGATGCCTGAGACCTCATGTTTCTGCTATTTAGCTTCTGTCCTCAGTCCCTAGCAAAGCAGTACCTCTCCTCATCCAAGATACAGAGACCCTTCTCCAACCCTAGAGCATTTAACTCCCTTTCCTCTTCTCTGAGACTGTTCTTTCTCTGTTTCTGATGCTTAACTTTTGATTCATTCTTGTTGCAATCTTTTTTTTAAAAAAAAAATGTATTTATTTAAGGCAATGGGATTAAGTGACTCATCCAAGGTCACACAGCTAGACAATTATTAAGTGTCTCTATCCTCTGAGCCACCTAGCTGCCCCTGCAGGTTACTTCCTAAGCTACCTTCTCCTTGTTGTTGCATTGTTGTTCAATCATATCGATCCTACTCTGTCACCCCATTTAGGGCAAAAATAGTGGGGTAGTTGATAATTTTCTTCTCCAACACATTTTCCAGAAGAGGAAACCGAGGCAAACAAGGTTAAGTGACTTGTCCAGGAACCTACAGCTAGGAAGTATCTGAGGCTATATTTGTACTCATGAAAATAAATCTTTCTGACTCTAGGCCTGGCTCTGTATCCCCTGTATGACCTAACTGCTCTACCTTCTTAAAATTGGTAAAAATGAAACCATACTTCATGGCTCTCTCTTAATGAGTGGTCAAGAGGAGAGCAAGTATTTTGACCAGAAAGAGTTGTGAAGGTGGTCTGAGTGTCCAGTCTTCTGTGCCCATGAGACCTACCTTGGGTGGGAGACTTTGTCCTCTTTCCTCCTGAATTTTGATCATCTGGGATCTAGAGGTGGAAGAAACCTTGGGGATCATCTCATCCACCTCTCATTTTATAGATAAGGGCACTAAAAGGTCTTGCCTGACTGAGTTCACCCAGGTAGTAAATGATGAAGTCAGAATTTAAGCCCATGGCTTCTGACTCTGAAACTTTTTGAGGGTTCTTACTGGTGAGGATAGTACAGGGATGATTTGGGCTGCTATCAATGTTTCCTCTCTTTGTCCTCCCTTCCTCCATTGATTACCATGAAATCTTCCTGCCTCCAATGTAGACAAGGAACAGAATACTAGAGCTAGAGTTCTAGGACCTGGATTTGAATCTTGGCCCTGCCACTTTTTGTCTCTGTGACCTTGGGCAAGTGCTTCACATTCTGTACCTGGGTATCATCATCTGTGAAATGATGGGGTAGACTAGATTGTCTTGGAGGAGCCTCTAGATCTCAATTTTACAATGGAGTCCTATGAACTATGTCCCCAATGGAAAGTCATAACCCAGCTCTGCCTGTTGCTTCATCTAGCTATCTATAGCTCCAGGAGGCAAAGGAGTGGGAAAGGAAAGTCACATCCTTCTCTTTCTCTTCCTTATTCTTCCCTCCCTTCCTTTTTCCCTTTCTTCCTCCAGTCTTTCCTTCCTCTCTTGTTTCCTTCCTCCCTTCCTTTGTGTTCATTAATTATTGGCTATTTTCAATAAACCACAAAGATATTGGCACCCTGTGTCTGATATTCCCTCCCTTCCATTTTCCTTTCTTTCCTTCCTTCCTCCCTACTTTTCCTCTCTCCTTCTTTTCCTTCTCCCTTCCCTCCTTCTTCCCTTTCCTTCTTTCCTCTTTCCTTCCCTCCCCTCCCTTCCCTCCCTTCCTTTTAGTTCTAACTCAGCAAATTACTCTGTGTAAGCATTGCTTTTCTAAATTCTAAGGAGTTTGCTTTTAACGACAATCTAACTGGGGTAAGAGAAATGAATATCTATCTCAAGGCTAAGTACAAGGAAGAGGAATGTGGAATGTGCATCTAATGATGGCATTAGAGGCTCCAGGGAGGAGGTGGCAGATGAGTTACATTTGAAGGGAAGAAGGGAAGGGCTTCAAACTTCACCTAATTTCACAGTTCCCAAACTCAGTACAAAGAACACTTCCCTCTGGCATTTTGTCAAGACTCTCCCCAAACCCTATCCAATCTTGTTATCCTATCCTGGGAGGAGTTGAGAGGAGAGGGATCTTGGCATAACTTTGCAGTAGTTCCCGAATAGGGCTACAGGTTGGTTGTTAGGCTGCTCTCAGACTGTAAGTGATAGAACAGGTACCATTCTGCATGGACAGAGTCTAAGAATTTGAATCCCAGACTTGTCTCCCCACTATAATCATGGGGAAATTTGATTAAACACTGTACTGTGTGTTGGGGATGCATATATAAGCAAAGCCAAAGCCCCTACCCTAGACTTGGGGGAATGGTCAGGTAGGCAGCAAGAAGGTGTCTTAAAATGGGGCCTGGTGAAGAAATCAGGTGAGCCAGAAGAGGCCTCTTTCTCAAAAAGTAGTTTCTATCCTTTATTCTATGAAGAGAATAGGTCCCTTGGGAATTCCTTGCCTCATTTTCTGCATTTATTAAAGTCTCTAAGACCCAACCCAAGCTCCAGAGTTCAATGAGAACCTGAAGGTCAAAGATTATGCAGGAAAGAGTAGAGAACAGGGGACCCTGCCATGGGGATGGCAGCAGGAGAGGACAGTCTCCTGAACAGGGTGTTTGCTGTTTCCAGCCCACCCTTGCTAGTTGATAAGTCATCCCTTCTGAAGGCAGGATGTTTAAACAATTTTTTTGTGTGTGTTTGTTGGGGATGGGGAGTGGTGGGGGGTGGGGGGGGAAGGGAGGAGATTGAAGTTCTATAAGAAAGGAGGAGACATTGAATATACCAGTATAAACAACTTCAAATTCCTTCCTCTGCTGTCAAGGAAACTTTAATGCAGTTCTCACCAAAGTATCCTAAAGAACCTACCTCATTGCTTTTCCACCTACTGTGATCAGTAAGGTGACTTTGTCTGTTTTTATTTACTCAGTTTTCAAAGAAAAAGGGAGGAGCCAGGAGGAATGGGGAGCCAGAGCAAGGGGGAAATCCCAATAAAGGAAGATGTCTAATAAAAGAAGACTCTGATGCCAGGCTTTGTGTAAGAATTTGTGGCCACCGAGTCAACTGTTTAGGGTAGAATTTATGAATCCAATGAAGGGAGGGAGGCAAGAAATCATGACTGGAACATGGTCAAAGAAACAATAACAACAATGGATGATATGAAGACATTAAGATTTATAGGCTGCTTTTTATTCTCATTTAACCTTGCAGTGACCCTGAAGTAGGAACTATAAGTATATTTATGTCCCTATTTCACAGATAAGGAAACTAAGACTGAAAGAAGTAGTTATTAACCCATAGGGACACAGATAGGAAGGCTCAGAGGTGGGAGAGAAATCCAGGTCTCTACTGACTAAGTAAGCCAGGAAGTGGTCACCTGCTTCAGGGATGGAGGAGTCACTGTCTGCCATATCCAGGTAAAGATAGCTGACCATCTGGAAGGATGCAAAGGAGATGATCTTTTGGGGGTTTTTAAGTAGATGAATAATTCCATTGATAAAAAGAATTATTGGTGAGTAACTCAATTCTCATCTAAGTACAAGACTGACATTTTCTAGAATTTGAAAGTCTTGGAAAGTTACCTGGGCATTGGGAAATCAAGTGACTTGACCAGAGTTACATAACTCGCATCTGTCAGAGGCAGAACTTGAACTCAGGTTTTCCTGACTCTAAGTCCAGTTCTCCATCCACTGTCCCATAGAATTTAAAAATTTGGAGCCATAAGGGACCTTGGAGGGTCATCCTAGCCAAAGTCTTTTCTTTTAAAGATGCAGAAATCAAGGTCACAGCAGAGCAAATAATTATGCAAGCAGTTAGGAGGAAGTCAGCATTTGAACCCAGGTTCATCTTCTGTCTTCAAATCTAATGTTCTCTTTTCATGGAAAGTCTGAGTGCTATCATTCTGCTTCCAGGGGATATGGGGGCTTTTCTTTGGCAGAATCTTTTTCTCCACATCCAGCTACTGTACACTGTGAAGATACTCTAGGGTCTCCTAGCACCCAGCTGTTTTCTCTGGTTATTGAAAACAATTATTTTCAAACCAATTTAGCTAAATAGAGACAGGCTTAATTCAAGTCTTAGAAAGCAGCATCCAAGAAGAACCCAATTCCCCAGAATGTCGAATTTAATAGAAAGTATCTGGATGTTTCGAAGATCAGTTCAGTTGCAACCTCTTCAGCCAAGCCTCTCCAGATAGTCTACAATTGTTTCATATAGACTTATCTATATACCTATTATACTACTCCACTTCTTCTTTGCCCCCTTCTCCACTCCAATAAACACACCAAGTAGAATAGAAACTCTTTGAAGGTGTTTTGTTGTTGTATCTCTACCCCCCAGCACAAAGCCATACACAAGACAAGTATTTACTTGATGTATTTTTGACTAGGATTTTTGAATTGTGGAAACTTCTACCAATGCTGATTATGATTTCTTTTCATTTATTTATTTTTCCAATTATATGCAAAGATAGTTTTCAACATTTATCCTTTTACAAGTTTTTGAGTTCCACATTTTTCTACCACCCTCCTTTCCCTCTTTCCTCCCATAATAGTGACAATCTGATATAGATTGTACACGTAGACTGATTATAACTTCTTCATAATTTTATAGATCATTGTCTTTATTTTTTTATAAATTTAATATTTTTACAATAATTTTACATTCTTTTTTTGCAAATCTTGAGTTCTAAATTGTTTCCCTCTCTCTCTGCCTCCCTTCCTATTTGAGAAGTCAAGCAATTTGACATAGATTATACATGTGTAGTAATGCAAAATACATTTCCACATAAGTCATGCTATTAAAGAAAACACAGGCCAAAAAAATCCCAAGAAATAATGAAAGTAAAGAAAAAAATATGCCTCAATCTGCATTCAGACTCCATTAGTTTTTTTCTAGAGATGAATAACATTTTTCATCATTAGTCTTTCAGAATTGTCTTGGATTATTGTATTGTTGAGAATAGCTAAGTTATTTACAGTTGGTCTTCATATAATTGTTGTTTTGCTCATTGCACTTTGTATCAATTCATGTAAGTCCAGAACTTTCTGAGAACACCCAACTTGTCATTTTTTTATAGCAAAATAGTATTCCATCACACTCATATACAACAATTTGTTCATCCATTCCCTAATTGATGGACATTCCCTCAATTTTAAATTCTTTGCCATCACTAAAAAAAAGCTGCTATAAATATTTTTGTACATATGGATTCCATTTCTTTTTGTTTTTTTATCTCTTTGGGATATAAACTTAGTAGTGTTATTGCTTGCTCAAAGGGTACACATGGTTTTATAGACCTTCAGGCTTAGTCCCAAATTGTTCCCCAAAGTGGTTGAATACAACTTCACCATGTAGATCATTTTCAAAAGTGCCATGGCTTTGGTTTTTGGCCAACCTAGTAATGAACATCTCTGAATTTAGTTTGTCTGATTCTTATACAGCAGCATATAGTTCATTTCTAGGGTTCATCCAGTTTGACAGAACATAAATGGATGAGAAAGTATTTTTAAGAGCTTATTATGTGCCAGACACCATGGTAGGGACATTCTATAGGGGGAGACAACACATAGAGAAGAATGATGGCCAGGGAAGGAAGTTTTCACCAGGAATCAGTCACAGGGCAGTCAACTGTCAGACCTTTTCCAGAAGTGATGGTGGTATTGATTCTATAAAGAGTTCTAGAGACTTCTGACACTGACTCATTTGACCTTGAACAAGTTACCTCCCCAGTCTTCAGTTTCCTCATCTATAAATTGAAGGGGCTGGTTCCTGCCATTAGTTACTTCTAGCCTTAGTTCTATGGCCCTCGGATCCCAGGTCAGGAAAGGGAAATATGTAGGGCAGAGTAGAGAACAAGATGAATTGGGTGGATGGTTGTGAAACATTGGCTGGGGCCAACTCAATACAGTGAGAACTTTAAGAGTGAATTCCTCAACTCCACAATCAAGACAGCTCAGCCCAAAGGCCAGTTTCCAAAACTAAGTGGATTTGTGGTGGAATTTGTGGCAATTGAGGCTGAAATGTATCTACCCAATAAAGGAGAGCAGGAAATCAGAATTGGAACAGAATCAACAGAACAATAAAAATAACAGCTGACACAAAGCAGCGTAGTAATCACAAAGAAAGGGTAGAAGGTACAGAGAGGCAGGTTTTTTTGGGATATTAACTAAATATAGAACTTACTGTGGGGGGTGGCTAGATGGCACAGTGGCCCTGGAGTCAGGAGTTCAAAATCCAACATCAGACACTGAATAATTACCTAGCTGTGTGGCCTTGGGCAAGCCACTTAACCCCATTTGCCTTACAAAAGCCTAAAAACAAACAAACAAACAAATAAATAAAATGATCTTATTTGATTTGAGAGGTGGGTGTTATTATTATCCCCAATTTATAGATGAGGAAACTTGAAGCATAGTTAAGTGACTTGCCCACAGTTATACAGCTGGTAAGTGTCTGAGGCTAGATTTAAACTCAGATCTGTCTACAACTCCAGGCCCAGTACTCTGTCCACCTAAGTTACCACAGGATCTTATATCTTGTTCTTGCACCTCAGAGAGCATGTGGTTAAACCTTTCATTTTATATTTGAGAAAACTGAGGCCCAAGGAAGTGCACACAGGTTATGAATCAGAGGGGAGATTTAAACCCAGGTTCTCTGACTTCAAAGTTAGTATTCTTCACTGCTTCTACAGTCATTTGCACCCCCCCCCCCCCATAAGGGATTCACATGGCTACAGACTTAAGGATGCCAAACTGGACAGGGTTTGATTTTTGGTCCTGAGGGGACTAAGAAACTTCATGTGGCAAATCTGCTGGGTCACTGGGGCAAGTTTTTCTTTATATCCCTATGCCTTCATGTAAATCAGTGCTTGTTGAGTGACTGAGAGTCCCTCTTCCCTTGATGCAGTCTGTGGACCACATGGTCCTGGCTAAGAATAAATGAAGTCATCTCTCTTTGGACTTCTCTCTATGTCTCCTGAAGCTCACATGCCAAGAACAGGAATTTCTTCTTTCACCCTTTGTTTTTTGCAAGGCAATGGGATTAAGTGATTTGCCCAAGGTCACACAGCTAGGTAATTATTAAATGTCTGAGGTTGGATTTGAACTCAGATCCTCCTGACTCCAGGTTGGTGCTCTATCCACTGTGCCACATAGCTGCCCTTCTCTCACCCTTTTATTATCTCTTCCAACTTATATCAGAATCTGGTTTAGGGATTCTGGGGATCTTCATAAAAATCATAGAGAAGCTTCATACTCTTCTTTATGTCTAAAGGCATCAGTTTCTTTATCAAGCAAAACATTTTTCTTTCAATTTTTATTTTCAATTTCAAATTCTCTCTCCCTCCTTCCACCCCTTCCTCCACCTATTGAAATGGTAAGAAATAAATTAAGCATCCTTTAAATACTTAAAATGTGCCAGATTCTGGAAAATACAAAGACAATAGAAAAAGAATTCCTGCCTCCAAAAAGCTTACATTTTAGTGGAGGAGTCAATATACAACATGTGTGTGCATATTATGAAAATGTGTGTATATATAACATAATGTATGTATGTACATATCACATTGTATAAAACAGATATGAGGGAATTTTGTACAGGAAGGAACCAGCATCTGGGGGTGATGGTGGCAAGGACACAGGAAAGGCCTCTTCTATAAGATGGTGCTTGAGTTGAGACTTGAAGGAAACCAAAGAGTCCAAGTGACAGAGATGAAGAGGGAAAACTTTCAAGGCCCAGGATATCCACCCAGTGTACCAAGACAAGAGGTTAGAGGGGAGTGTTATGTAACTATCAGCAAAGTGAGAAGGCAGAATTGTTTTTAAAGTGTCTTCCAATTCTAATGTTCTATGATCTTACAACTTTTGACAACAAAGACTTCTCAATATAGAAACCAGGCACTCATATCAAGAGGGAAAAACTCTGTAACTTAACAGGAAAGGAAGAGGCAATGACTTTGAGGAGATGATTTAAAGTCTTAGGAGCTAGGAATAGATTCTATTTACCCCTGAACTTTTTTTTTCCATTAAGACAAAAGAGAAATTAATTAAGTAGGGGAGGCTTTCCTGGTATACTTCCTACTATCATCCCAATTGCTAGTTCCTTCTTGCACAAAATTCCCTCATATCTGTTTTACATGTGATATATATATATATATATATTATATATATATATGTATGTATGTATGTATATATATGCACACATATAAGTCAGTTTAAAAAAAATAGTCAGAATTTTGTTGGGGTGAGTTTATGAGGTGCCAAAAAGCCAAATTTAATTAAATATTTAGCAAATATTTATTGAGCAGATGTAGAAGTAGAAGTTAGAGCAGCTAAGTGTGCAGTGGATTTATAGTGGTGTCCTAGAGACAGGAGGACCCGTTCAAACATGGCCTCAAACAAGTGTGTTTGAGATTGGGTCTGATCAGGTCCTCTAGACTCCAGGGCCGATTTTCTATTCACTGCACCACCTGGCTGCCCCAAGAATGGTATATTTAACCACTAGCTTCCATTTTTGATAAGAAAACATCTCTGAGACACCTCTCTCATGAACATCGTCCATTAAATGTTTTTAAAAACATGCCATCTGCCTCCCCCCACCCCCAAGCTACAACTGGGATACCAATTTCCAGTGGAGTCAGAAGGAAAGAAATTCACCCCAACCATCCCCTGAGCCATTTTTGGATTACAATTTCATATTTCCAAGGAGTCAAAAGCAGAGAGCAAGACTTGAATAGGAGAATTGAACATATATGCAGATAAAAAGGAGAGAAAGCAAGCATTACCCAGGATCCAGGAAGCTTCAAAGCTAAACTAAGAGGGGAGAGCAGGCTGAGCAGACATACATGGACTGAAGATGGAAATTCAAATTTTGGAGAAAAACTTTTAGTCCTGTTTTACTGGAAATTGAGCATGTGAAGGGGAGTAATAGGAAATAAAACTGAAAAGGTAGGTTGGGAAACTTTTTTGGTGGGGGGAGGTGGAATAGTTTTAATGCCAAACTGGGAAATTTAATTTTTGTCCTAAAAATAACAGAGAGCCTCTTTTGAGCAAGTTTTTGAACAGAGAGAAAAAGAGAGAGCCTTAGGAAGATTATTTTATGTCACCTCACACCCGGACTATTGCAATAACCTGCCTCAAGTCTCTCCACACTCCAGTCCATCCTCCATTTAGCCACTAAAGTGATTTTCTTTTTTTTTTTAACAAGGCAGTAGGGTTAAGTGACTTGCCCAAGGTCACACAGCTAGGTAATCATTAGGTGTCTAGGGTTGGATTTGAACTCAGGTCCTCCTGACTCCAGAGCCAGTGCTCTATCCACTGCACCATCTAGCCCCTAAAGTAATTTTCTTAAAAATCAAGTCTGACATGTCACTCCCTCACTCCACCTGCATAAATACTTAATAAACTCCAGTGACTCCCAGTTACCTCTAGGTCAAATGCAAATCCAATGTTTGGCATTCAAATTCTCTCATAATCTAGTTTTTCTCCTTCCCCATATCTTTCCAGTCTTTATACCTTATACCCCATCCACATACTCTTCAGTCCGGTAATGCTGGCTTCCTTTCTGTTCCTCAAACTAGATACTCTATCTCTTGCCCTGAGCATTTTCAATGACTGCCCCCCAAGCTAGGAACACCTTCCCTCCTCATTCCTACCTCCTGGCTTTCCTAGCTCTTTTGAAATATCAACTAAAATCCCATTTGCCGCTTAATTCTAGTCCCTTTCCACTTTTTTGTTCAGCCTGTATATAGTTGATGTCTCCCTGATTAGATTGTAAGCTCCTTGATAGCAGGAACTGTCTTCTGCCTCTGTTTGTATCCCTAGTGCCTAGCACAGGGTCTGAAAGAGGAGATGGTTGCAGAGGGGAGGGCTTGTAGTAGATGGCCTCCGAATTGCCTTCTAGCTCTAAGTTGATGACCCAAGCTCCTAAGATCAAATAGCTATTACTAGTCCAGGTGAGATAAGATGACCTTGGGTTGGTCATGTGAAGTGAGATAAGAAAGACAAATTTGAGGGATACTCTGAAGGTAAAATCAACAAATCAAGGCTCTGTAAACATTTCCAGGGATTTTAGGTGATCATTAGAATGGAAAACATTGTATGGAAGGAGACATGAATTCATCCATTTAAATACAACAGATTGAGTGAGATTCAAGAACCCTTCCTTGAAGTCTGTACTACTTTTTTATTTTACCAATAGGTCCTCTCAGCCTTCAGGGTTACTTTCCCCTTTCCATTAATGACAAGAAGCTCCCTTCTCTTTTACCTCCAAGGGAGGAGGCATCATTGATCTCAGAGACTCCATCCATATGGGCTTTATGTTTTTCTTCATGTTAAGCAATCCATCTCTAAGTGTCACCATCTTCAGGGACTACATACTCAGCCCTTCTGTGGGTTCTTACAGGGACCGCCCCCCCCATACCCTAATCTGAGCCTGTTTTGAATGCCCTGGCCACATCCTCCAATCCCCACCCAGGTTCTGCCACTGTATTTACCATTTGTTTGTACATTCTGTGTTGTTCCATTGTCTAGGAACCTGTTCCCACCCAAAGGAATTCTTAAGGATGTTGCCCTTCCCATCCTTTTCCTTGCTCTCTTACACACCTCCCACTTGCAGAGTGGCTTCAAGCACGGACCAGAGGGAGCTGGGCTGAGTTGACTGTGTCCATGTGTGCGTGTGAGGGGGAACTAGACTTAGCTGAACTGCTGCCAAGTGTTTTCTCTGAGATCTTTAGATAGATTTGCAGGGTGGTACTTGGAAAGATCAAGAAATCCTCTGGGGGGCCTGAGTTAGTCTCCAAGGGGCTAACCCATGTTGATTCATTGGGACAGGATTAGATAGTAAGGATAACATTAGACTTCATCCTTATATAACATGCTATATTAAGGACTGAAGATCTGGGTTTCAGTCATATCCTCTGACATTTTCTAGCTGTGTCACTGATCAAGGTATTTCACTTGACTGAGGCTCAGTTTCTTCAGCAATTAAATGGAAATTACTAATACTTCTATTAATTTATTTCCTTTGGTTTGTACCTGTGATTCCATCCATGTAAAAGAACTCCCAGTGTGAAAACTCCCTCTACTAAAGTAGAACAGCAATGGGTTTGTAACTTATAGGCTGGGAGATCCATTTCTGAGGCAGTTGGAAGTTAGAACTAAGTCTTCTAACTTGCTTAGGTGACTTCCCCTGAAGGCCAAATAGTATGGATATATCAGAGGTGGGGCTTGGCCAGATTTTCCAAACTCCAAAGTTGTTTCTGATTCGTTATGTCATGATATTTTTAATAATCATCTGCATCTTTATTCTGGGTCACTGGCTTCTGCTGATTAGCATATTACAAACTCACTTTTCCATCAGACTAAGCACCAACAGGGGCAGTTAGGTTGCAGAGTGGATAGAGGGCCTGGAGTCAGGAAGACCCAAGTTCAAATGGTCTCAGACACATACTAGCTATGTGACCCTGGGGAAATCATCTAATACCGTTTGCCTCAGTTTCCTCATCTGTCAAATGAGCTGTAGATGAAAACAGCAAACCATTCCAATATCTTTCTTTGCCAAGAAAACCCCAAATGGAATCACAAAGATATGACTGAAATGACTGAACAACAACAAAGCACAAACAGTACTAGAATATGATCAAGATTCAAATTGATCTCTATAACTGAGAAAGATTGGACCAAAATATTAAGATTAAAGTTTTCAGGGGTAAATGAAAACCTCATTAGATGTAGCAACATTATACTAGGATGGTGGAAGGGAGAGAGAGAGAGGGATAAGACTGCCTAACTCTGCCAGTAAGTAGTTTTTAATGTTTACTGGTTATCAAACTTGGGTTCTAAGTGCTAAGAAATACAAATACAAGGAGAAAGTCAAGCTTTTCCCTCAAGGGGTTTATATCAGAATGGGTAAGAAAAGCACATAAAGGGAAGCTGAAAATAAAGATGAGAGGGATCCACCAACTGGAGAAGGAAACCCAGTGGAAAAAGCCTAGAGTGTGGCTTGGAGAGGAGTGAGATATGACTGGTTTGGGCATCCTCCTTAAATGAAGATTCTAGGAGGAGTCATTCAATCAAAGGGAGAGGCCAGCATGCTTGGGGTGGGGGTGGGGGGCATAAAGTCTACATCTGGAGTGAGGAGGCCTGCAGGAAGAACAGTCAGAACTTTGTAGAAGACGACTCTCTGGGGTGCAGACCCAAGAAGATGAGAAAAAAAAGTTTAAAAAGGCTATTGCTGGCCACAAACTCAAAAGAGTCCACAGCATGATCCATAAACTCAAAGAACCAACTCATGAAAAGACCACACTCCACATGCTTTGCCCTACTCAGGGCTGCTAGATAAATAGAGGGAAATGAAAGAGGGAGTAGGCTGGTCCTATACTGTTTCATAGGTTTGAACTAAGCAAAAAGTGGAGTTATTAGTCATTATTTATTTATTATTGTTATTTATTATTATGTGAGTTAAAGTTCAGTATTGAGAGAGAGAATGAGGTGTGTGTGTGTGTGTGTGTGTGTGTGTGTGAGAGAGAGAGAGAGAGAGAGAGAGAGCACACAAATGGTTTTGTCAGCTCCCTGTCACTGGAGTTGCTTCTATGATGGGTTAGACTAAATGGCCTCGAATGATCCTTCCAACAACAAGACTTTTGTGATAAATTCCTAAGTCAAATCAATGATTTTTTGTATTGAATATTTTTTAGATTTATGGCTCTTATGATTATCCAATTTGTGAATATGTTTGCTTTTGGTTGTTATTGTTTAAAATTACTTCCTCTTTAATAGTCCCCTCTTCCTTAATATCTCTGGTGCTACCTCTATCTTGAAGCTTCTGCATATGTCCTTCCCTACTATCCTGCACTACCTCCCCATTCTTACCACTTTTTCCCCTCTTGAAATTACTTTGGATACAATTTTGCATTTATTTGCATGTTTACATTTCAAATATTCCCATTTGAATGTAAGCTCTTTGAAGGGAGATTCTATTTTGCTTTCTTTTTCTTTGTATTCTCAACACCAACCAGCCTAGAATAGTGCCTGGCACTTAATAGGCATTTAATAAACTGGAAGGAGTTTGATTTAGTATGAATAACTGAGAACCAAGTACTTGTGAATTCAGCATCCTGGGGATGTCAAATCCAGATAAATATAGGATTAATTTATTTTCTACATGATGATAGATGAGTTGAAAGACTGTGTCCTGAACTATATGTATTGCTGTTTAGACATTTGTCAATGTCTCTGATTCTTGGCCTTTTCTTTAGGTAAATATTTTAGATAAAAGGCAGTGAATCAGAGCAATGGATGAAGGAAAATGGAACTTGTTTGCCATATAGCAGAGAAAAAGAGAGAGAGAGAGGGAAAAGGAGAGAAAGAAAAGGAAGACAGAATATAAATGAAATTTATGTGTGAGATATTACATGATGGCAGGGCCTCAACCCAAGATACCTAGGTCGGGACCATGTGAGTGAACTTTGTTAGAGACTGTGTGGTTTTTGAATGTTATGGTTTTTAATATGATTGTGCTGAGTGTTTTCCTAATATTGAATTATCCTTGCATTCCTGGTATATATCTCATTTGTTATAATGAATAACCTCTTGAATATCATCATAGTCTGTTTGACAGGAGTTTGTTTAAATTTTTTGAGTCAATGTTCATTAATGTTATTGGCCTATAGTTTTCTTTTAGTGTTCTATCTCTACTTTAGATATTAGGAATATGTTTTTCTCATAAAAGAATTTTGGTAAGGTGCTTTCTTTCTCAAAAGACCTTAGTTATTAATGTTCTCTTTTGTCTCCTTAATTTATCAAGTACATATTACTTTTAAAAAAAAAAAGAATAAGTTTAATAAGGACAGAGACTCTTGGTTTTTCTTGTATTCCCACCACCTAGCATATAGTTTCATTCTTAACAAATGCCCCATGGATTGGCTTGGGGAGGACAACAGAGAGAACTATAGGCTAAACTATTTTAGATACTAATATTAGAGAAGAATTAAGGGAAGACCACAGATTTCTCAGTCTCTCTGCAAAACTCTTTTTTCCTCATATCTCTGAACCTCATCCTGTCATGAACAATGGCGCTGGTATGGAGTATAGGCAGGATGGCTATTGAAGGTACAAACTGTGAGTTTCTGCTTCAGGGCCTGGCCTCTCCTGTGTTCCCATACTTCTCTACATTCCTCCGGGTTGAGTGTATGTGTGAGTGTGTAGTCCCTGAAGAAGACATAGCTTCTTTCCTTGCTTTCCGCCCTGTGGCCCTTTACCCCACCTCTCTCTAGGAGATTCAGGCCCTGGCAATGCCTCCGGAAGGCCAGATGTGCCAGCCCTCTCATTACTCTAATGAGGCTCTGGGTGAGTCATGGGACACTTGAAGCCTGTGGAGATTGCCGAAGAGTATGACTTCAAAGCCTACATCTGGGCATTCCAGAATCCTAGACCTGGGGAGATACCTAGAGACTCTAAGAGCTGAGGAAGCAGAGGCCCAAAGTGAAGCAGAGGCAAGAATTCCCCAGGGTCTCACAGAAAACAGCAGATAGAGAACAAGGGCCTCCAGGTCCTAATTTGCAGGGCAGAGTTCCTCCTGCTCTGCCAGATCCTCTCTGCCTAGCTCTTCAGTCACAAAATCCCATTTGATGAATCCTTCCTATGAGGGAGAATGTCTGGGAGAGGGATTGTATACAGGCAACTATCTAGGCCACCGAGATGAGTATTTATTATGCACCTACCACGTGCTTAATAAGTAAGGTCTTTACAAATATCCCATGGGAGAGAGACACAGAGAGGGAGAGAGGTGGAGGGAGAGGGAGAGAGAGATGAAGAGGCAGAGTGAAATAAAGAAGGAGAGAGATGGAAAGAGAAAGAAGAAGAAGCAGAAAGGGAGAGAGATGGAGAGGGGATAGAAAAGGAGAGAGAGATGGAGGAGAAAGGGGAGGAGGAGAGAGGGAGAGTGGAGAGAGGCAAAGGAAGAGAGGAGGGATTGAAAGTATGTGTGTGTGTGTGTGTGTGTGTGTGTGTGTGTACATATGCCCTGTGCACGTGTGTATAAACTTCACAAACACTGCCTCTAGGGATGAAATGCTAAACTATTGTCTTTGGACATTAGGTCTCTTACTTCTGCCTGAGGGAAGGAGTCAGAGTCTGGCAACAAGTGATTTCATAATAATAACATCAGATTGGCACCTTAATGTTTTCAATGTGCTTAACAAAAATTATCTGATTCTCAAAACTACCCTGTGAGGTGGATACTAAAACTAATATTCAGTTTTATAGTTGGGGAAACTGAGGCTCAGAAAGGGGGAAGTGTTCTCCCATGGTCACACACAGCTAGTAAACTTTCTAAGGTGGACCTTGACCCCAGGTTTTCCTGACTTCATCCAGGGTTGGCATCCTATTCACACCACCTTCCAATTCATTATTTTATTTGATCCTTGCTGCATTCCTCAGAGGTAGGTGCTATTTCTAGTGCTCCTTTTACAAATAAAGAAATCACTGTCAAAACACACTTCCACTGTGGACAAAACCCTATACACTGTGGGAGAAATCTGTACAAGAGGGGCGGCTAGGTGGTGTAGTAGATAAAGCATCGGCCCTGGAGTCAGGAGTACCTGGGTTCAAATCCAGCCTCAGACACTTAATAATTACCTAGCTGTGTGGCCTTGGGCAAGCCACTTAACCCCATTTGTCTTGCAAAAAACCTAAAAAAAGACCAAAAAAAGAAAAAAAAGAAATCCGTACAAGACACAGGAGACTGTCATAGCTTTTCTGGAAGCTACATCTCAGTGGTAGAGACATGGTCCCTTCATTTGGAGGAGGAGGGTGCCACGATTCTTCTCCTCCAATTCTCTGAAATAAAGGTCAACCCTTAGCAACCCAGACCTAGTAGAGAATTAATCAAAGGTAATGACTGGGTGAATCAAGAGTCATCCAGTCAAAGGAAGAACAGAGGCTGAGACTTGGTCCTGGGAGAGCTAAGAACCCACTCACGGTTCTCTTATCTCTTCCTCTGGGGAATCTTGGGGAATCTAAGGAGACAGCTCTGTCTCCTCAACTCATTTGCTTCCTCCTGCCCAGGGGCCTACCGGTTGCTCAGGGTCTAGAATCACCTTTTGAAGGCCGTGCTTGGGAATGAGGAGATGAAGGGCTGCAAAAGGTATTCCCTGGCACATTTAGCATTGATTCCTGCTCTTATCTTTGTAAAGATTACAATTACTGGGTTACTTTTTTGCCTGTGTTCTGCCTTCTTAAGGAAATAATCCAAGGGATATTTCCCAAATGACTTGTCAAAACACAAAGCAAGTCAGAGGACTTGACTGGGTTCTGGACAGGAGTCTGCTGGGGCCTTTGCCTCCTCCTGAGTTCTGAAGCTTGGATAGACACAGAATGTGAGTTTAGGGTCTTTTGGAAAGACATCTGGGGCTGATGTTTGGAGCAGCTCTTACAGAGAAGCTGACTGGTCTGTGAAGGTTGCATCAAACGAATCCCCCACCACGATGGCCGTAGGATACTTCTCACCAGCCTTGCTGATTCTGTGCTTGATAAGGTTCCAATATAGAGACAAGCCCTGGACCCTGGGCCTGAACTGCTCTAATTCTAATTTCAGGACAGCCAGGCTGCACAAGTTCTAGTCACCTTATCCAGAGGGCAGATCCTCCTTATGCAGCTGTTCTAGGGGAAAGGGGTTTGGAGGGAAAGAGGGGAAGGTAAAGCAGCCGCACATCTGTGGGATCTGTGGCAGTTACAAGTTTACATGGGAATTCATCCAATGACATGGGAGTGAAAGTATGTTGAGGGTTGTTTTTTAATAAGCCATGACTCCATCTGTTGGCCTTCAGCCACTTGGAAGTCCTTGGTAAGATCTGGGACCTCTTCAGTGGGGTCTGGGGTATGGAAAAGGGAATGGAGATAGGAAAAGAGCTGGGCCCCCTCCCAGTCCCTGTCTGACCCACAGCACACTCAAATGATTGAAAATGGGTTTACAGTTCTCTGAACCTATATGTGACCACAAAGTTACACTCATTACATGAATCTATTATGTGTTCTCTTTGCTGTAGGGAGCTCCCATTGAGGACTTTACCAGTTCAATGTTCTATCTACATTTTACATTGACATAAGCACACCTATAGAGATCAGGTCAGGGACCTTTCATTTCCTGGCACAGAGAATTCCCAGGTGAGAGATCTCCCTCCAACAACAGCTCAACACTTTTTTGGAATCTTGTAGTTTTAGTGAGCTGTCTGGGGAACAGAGAGGTTAAATGGCTAGAAATATACTTAGAAATGATGGTATATCTAAAGGAAATAGGAGCATGCTAGGTGATGCAGTGGATAGAGTGCTAGGTCTGGAGTCAGGAAGCCTCTGTGAGTTCAAATTTGGCCTTTGACATTGACCAGTTGTGTGATCCTGGACAAGTCATTTAACCCTGTTTGACTCAAGTTTCCTCATTTGTAAAATGAGCTGGACAGGGATATGACAAACTACCCCAGTTTGTCATAAAAACCATAAATGGGGGTCAAAAAGAGTTGGACATGGTTGAAAAATGACTCAATGATAATTCAAAAGGGAAATATTTAGATGGTCATATTGATTCACAAGCATTCATCAGGTGAATTTTATTTATAAGGGTGTTGTAGAGTTTATAGTGTAATATCATTTCAGAGTTAGAAAGAAACTTAATAACCACTAGTTTAACCTCCAACCTAGTGTAGGAATTATTTCTTTGGTCTCTGGAACAAATGGTTAATCTAATTTCTACCCAAACCCTCCTTGAAGCTGGGACTCACCACATTACAAAGAAGCTTTTCTATCACTGAAGAACTTTAATTGCTAGAATGTTCTTACAATAATAGTTCCTTGGGACTGGAAGGAAGCATGACTCCCCTCAAGCTGAGGTCCTATTTCTTCCTTTATCCTTTTTCTTAGTTAAAAACAAGCAAAACGGCCAATAAACCAAATACTTTTCTTTGTTATCATATTGTTGTTAAGTCATGTCTGACTCTTCATGACCTGATTTGGGGTTTTCTTGGCAAAGATACTGGGGTGGTTTGCTATTTCCTTATCCAGCTCATTTTACAGATGAGGAAACTGAGGCAAGCAGGGTTAACTGATTTGGGCAGGGTCTCACAGCTAGGAAGTTTTAGAAGTCAGATTTGACCTGAGGAAAATCAATCCTGACTCTAAACCCTACACTCTATCCTCTGCACCACCTAACTCCCCATTGTTATCCTTAACATTTACCGGTCACAAAATTCACCTTGCACCGGGCTTTAACCTTTCCAACATCAGTGGGGGAGCTGAAAAGGCTTCTTTGAACCTTTCACCCATTGGTCTCACCCTGTAATTTTTACCAGCTCTAACAGCAGGGAATAAATCTAATCCTTTCCCCACATGACTGGACTTCAAATATTTGAGGTTGCAATCACATCCTCTCTAATAATTCAAGTTAAAATATTTCTGGTTGCTTCAATGGGTCGTCATATGATGTCATTTCCAGACCTTTCTTGTTCTCATTGGCTTCTTCTGGAAACATTCTAGCTTATCAATTTCCTACTTATGACTTTCAGTACTACATATGACAGTTAAGATGTTGTCTGAAGAGCACAAAGTACAATGTGACTAATATTTTCATTGGTCTCAAAACTCTACTTTCATGAATGTAACCTGAGATTAAATTAGGTGTTTTTTTTTTTATCAATTCTGTCAAACTGTTGGCTCTTGTTGAGATAATTGCTAAGACTTTTTTTTTCACATAAATGGTTATTGTTAGACCACATTTCTTCCACAAGGACTTACAGTATGGATAGTTTGGATCCGATTACTGGACTTTATTTTACCCCTATTAAATGCTATCTTGTTAACTTGGCTTGAATTCAGACATGAGAGATTAGTTTGGTAGGATAGAAAGGCCTAGGTTTGAATTTCTGTCATAATACTTACTAGTGATGAAACATGGATTTGTCATTGAACCTTTGTAAGTTTTGGTTTCTACATCTGTATAATGCAAATGTGCTGTTGAAACAAAAGTGTTTTGTAAATCTTAATTGGCATTCTAAATGTGAGTTGTTTATTATTGCTCAAGTCACTAGACTATCTACTGTCTTCATCTGTAAAATTAGGGGTTAGACAAGAGGAAGTCTCAGATTCCTTCACAATGAGAGGATAATGCGATCCTAGATCTAGAACTGAAAGGGACCCCAAACCCCTCATTTTACAGTTAAGGAGACTGAATCTCATGGAAGCTGATTGACTTGATCAAGGTCATATAGACAGTAAATGTCTGTGGTAATTTTTTTTTATTTTTTTTTATTATTTTTATTTTTTCTGTGGTAATTTTTAAACCTTGCTCTTTTGACTCCACAGACTCTTTCTCTTCTATTGTCTATCACTAATATTCTCTTAAACCAAACCTTAGATTCCAGTAATAAAGGGAGTTTCCAGGAAGGAACTTTCCTCTGCCCACACATATTGTCACTTTCTGGGCAATATATACCCTTAGAAAGTAGCTTGAAGCACTGAAATTACATGATATTATATGATTAATTTACATGATATTGTTTTTTGTTTGCTATGTTACATTACATTTTATATATATATATATAATTTTCTAAATTATCCAGATTATTTTATATTTTGACTCTATCCTCAAACTCAATAGCTATACCTCTCAGCCTTGTATTATCCACAAACTTGATAAGAATGCCAACTTGGTTTGCCTGTCACAAGTCTCTCCCATCTCTAATCCATCCTCCTCTTAGTTGTCAAATTAATTTCCTAGAGAGTAGGATTGACCACATCGCCACTCCCAACTCAATGAACCCAGAAGTTCCCTATTCCCTCCAGGATCTAATGTAAAATCTTGTTTGGCATTCAAAGTCCTTCATAGTTTGGCCCCTTCCCACCCTCCCAGTCTCCTTATACTAAACACATACTCTGCTATCATCACAATGGCCTCTTTGCTACTCCTTCCACAAGACACTCTATTGCCCATCTCTGGGAATTTTCACTGGCCATCCCCTATGCATGGCATCCTCTTCCTCATCACTGTCTCCTGGCTTCCCTGATTTCCTTCAAGGTCCAGCTAAAATTCCACCTTCTACAAGAAGTCTTTCCTGATCCCCCTTCATGCTAGTGACTTTCCTCTGTTGAATATTTCCAACATTCCTAGATATATCTTGTTTGTACACAGCTGTTTGTTTGTTTTCTCCCTCATTCACCTGTGAGTTCCATGATAATATGATAGTTATCTTTTGCCTTTCTTTGTATCCCCACACAAATACCTTAATGCATACTTATTGACTGACTCCTATAGAGCAAAAAGATCAAACTTAACCTGAAGTCTGTGGATCCCATAGCCTTAGGTCTACCTATAACAATAGGCATATTCTATGATAATTATCTTAGAATTATTTGATTTTTTATGTTGGCAAGGACATTAGAAAAGTCAATCTAGTTCACTGGTGTCAAATAGAACCAAGGCCACCAAGCGTTAAATAAGGATCCCTGTGGCCAAATAACTGACTTAGAAAACTATATATTATCTATGTTCTATTGTATTTTTATTTTTCTTTAAAATATTTCTCTACGTTGTGCTGTGTACAGGGAAATGTTCCTTTTTGTTGTCTTTTTGTATTTAAGTTCAAAAGGAATAAATACAAAAAATATTTCCCAATTACATTCTAATCTGGTTCTAGTTGCTCACAGGAGTAATTGGGGTGCCATATATATATATATATATATATATATATATATATATATATTTATTTATTTATTTATTTATTTATTTAACACCTCCGATTAGTGCTCCAGTTCAACCAAGGTATTCATCACTGTTCTTCCCTGAATCTCAACCCCCTTCACCAAATAATTCCTGCTTAGCACAGAGGTGTGGGGAACAGAAAGAGAACATCCCAGTGAGCAGATTGGGGAGGGTATGAAAAAAGTCTAAGTGTTGTTTGCTATAAGATAAAGGAAGATATTTACCCCATCTTTAGCAGAAAGGACACCTCCCAGCAGGTTCCCCAGCTTAGGCTGACCTCTCAAGGGGGCTGAATAAGGCAACTGCTCCTGGGAAGTCAAGGTCACTAAGGGCCAGCTTCCTGCTGGGGCCCCATCTACCCTGATCACTGCCCAGATTGTGCCAGTGTATAAACACTGGCAGTAAGGTTGGATCCAGGCAGTAAAATCCAGCTTCTCTGCAGCATTCCAGTCCTAGACGATGTGCGTGCGCTCTCTGAGTCAAGGGTGACTGGGAGATGGAGGCAGTGTTGGGGAAGCTGCTCTTTGTTAACACCCCAGGAACTCTAGAAGCTTGAGCAGGATCAACAGGCCTGAGTTACTTTGTGGGTCTGATTGTTCGGCTTAACAGAGACCCCCTTAAGGATATCCTCACAATTCACACGGTCATAGATTTAGAAATGGAAGGGATCTCAGAGGTCAGCTAATTTATCCAGACCTCCTTACTTTACAGGGGAGGAAACTGAGGGAGGACAAGTGTATTAAATTACTTGCCCAAGATCACACAGGAAACCTAAATTTGAACCCAGGTACTCTGACTCCAAACCCAGTATATTTTACTGAGTATACTGGGCTTTCTCCCTAAAATGCTGATATACCCTTCTTCCCAGAGATAATCCCTATCCTTATACCCAAGGTTACACTTAGGAACACAGTCTGATCCTAAGGCCTCCCTGGTGGTTGTATCTCCTATCTAATTCAATTCTCTAGCCTCTCTAATTTATTCCTTCACTCTGCTCAGAAACCTTCAGGAGACTCCCATGACTCAAGGATAAAATTTGAACATACTTGACTTTTGGCTGTTCTCCACCCCCAATTCAATGAATACTGGTTAATTCTGGAACCAAAGCAGGCCTTAAGAAATAAAATATAATTTTCTTTTTTAGCAAGTATTCTCAGTTTTAGAAAAGGTGGAGTTGGTGGGCAGGAAGGGAGGTTGATGGCTTTCTCAGATAGTGGTGGTCAGGAACTTTGTTTCATATACAATTATTACAAAATGAGGCTATAAAGCATACCTAAATTAGAGCTAAATCTCCCACTTCCGATATCTAGAGTGCAGGGCAGGGTGAAGTATTTCATTTTTTAAATTAATTTTTATTAAAGATATTATTTGAATTTTACAATTTCCCCCCCAATCTTACTTCCCTCCCCCACCCCCACCCCCATGGAAAGCACTCTGTCAGTCTTTACTTTGTTTCCATGTTGTACCTTGATCCAAATTGGGTGTGATGAGAAATCATATCCTTAGAGAAGAGACAAGAAGTCTAAGAGGTAACAAGATCAGACAATAAGATATCTGTGTTTTTTCTAAATTAAAGGGAATAGTCCTTGAACTTTGTTCAAACTCCACAACTCCTTATCTGGATGCAGATGGCACTCTCCTTTGCAGACAGCCCCAAATTGTCCCTTATTGTTGCACTGATGGAATGAGCAAGTCCTTCAAGGTTGAACATCACTCCCATGTTGCTGTTAGGGTGTACAGTGTTTTTCTGGTTCTGCTCATCTCACTCAGCATCAGTTCATGCAAATCCCTCCAGGCTTCCCTGAATTCCCATCCCTTCTGGTTTCTAAAGAACAATAGTGTTCCATGACATACATATACCACAGTTTGCTAAGCCATTCCCCAATTGAAGGACATTTACTTGATTTCCAATTCTTTGCCACCACAAACAGGACTGCTATGAATATTTTTGTACAAGTAATGTTTTTAGGGTGAAGTATTTCTTTTAGATTTTTTCTTTTAGATTTTTTTTTTGCAAGGCAAATGAGGTTAAGTGGCTTGCCCAAGGCCACACAGCTAGGTGATTATTAAGTGTTTGAGGCCAGATGTGAACTCAGGTACTCCTGACTCCATAGCCAGTGCTCTATCCACTGCACTGCCTAGCCACCCCTCTCCTCTAATCTCTCAACAAAATCTGGTTTAAGGATAGTTCAGCTTAGATGGCCTCTGGAATCCCTTCCAACTCTGAGATTCTGTGATACTGCAAATAATATTTTTCTAAAATTGGTGAGAAGATTCAAGTTTTAGACACACCTCAAACCTGGACATGATGATGCAACTTGATTTTTATTTTCAGCAACAGGTGTTTTTTGTTTCATTTATTTAATTTTTAAAACACTCAACAAACACTCAACTCTCCCTTAAGCCTTATCCTATCTAGACACAGATAGGAGTGATCCTTCTCAATCATGCATCACTCATGCCATGGGCATGTGTATGTTATTTTTGTACTTTCTGTCCTTGCTCAGTATTCCTTCAGAGATTTCTATGTCTTAATTATATCTATTTGTATCCCAAAGAACAATGGGGCATGTACCATAAAGAGAACCTGTCCTCTCTGTACTTTTGGAGAATCATGTTCCTTATCTTGTACTGGAAGAGACAGGGAGGGAGGGAGGGAGGGAGAGAGAGAGAGAGAGAGAGAGAGAGAGAGAGAGAGAAAATGTGAGTGCACCTTTCATGTCATACAGGCTCGCCATCTAGGAGTCATCCGCAATTCTTCTCAACTGACCATATCCAATCCATGGCCAAATCCTGTTGATTTTACTATACTGTCTTTTCTCTGTACATTATCATAATCCTACAGGTCTTTAATTCCTTATGCCTAGCCTATTGTAATGGCCTGCTGCTTGGTCTGCCTGCCACGAGTCTCTGCCCAGTCCAATCCATCCTAAAGTGCAGATCTGACCATGGTACTTCCTCTCTCTCTTTCCCCCCAACAACTCCAATGACTTCCTATTACCTCCAGAATCAATACAAAATTTTAAATTTGCTTCCAATTTGCATCCTTCAAAGCCTGATCCTCTCCTGCCTTTCCAATCTCATACCTTTTTACCTGATCATGGACACTTCAATCCAGGGACATTGGCCTACTTGTTATTCCTCCCAAAAGATATTCCGTTTCTTGACTCAGAGCATTTTCCCTGGCTGTTCCTCACGTATGGAATGCTCTTTGACCTCAGCTCATCCTCTAGACTTCCCTGGTTTCCTTCAAGTTCCAGCTAATTCTACAAGTCTGCTGTTCCCATGTCCCCTTAATTCTAATGACTCCTTTCTGTTGATTATTTCCAAATTTATCTGGGATGTAACTTATTGGTACATGGTGTTTTCATATTGTCTTCCTTCTTGGACTACAGTTCTTTTACATTTATTTCTGTCCCCAGGACTTAGCACATTGTCTGACTGACCCAAGCTGAGCTTTGAAGGTGAGGAAGTGAGGGAGGAGTGTATGGGAAGTGATGATGGAAGGACAAGCTTGTGCAAACTGAACTCAGGGATAGAATATCAAGTTGGAGGAATAGCTAGTCATTGAGTCAGGGTGGAATGTGATAAACAGTTGCATGAAATAAGATGACACAGAAGTAGGGGGGTGTCTAAATGTCAGACTAAAGTTCCTTTTGAAAAATTAGTAAGAACAAATTAGTAAGAACATAGGGCAAGATATATTTTATCCCATTAGGATGAAAGCTTTTAAAATGTAATGTATGATAGAGAGTGTCAAGTTTAGATCTAAACTCCTTTTACAAATCAGGAAACTGAGTCCCAGAGAGCTGAAATATTTTACCCAAGGTCACATAGGAAGTAAGCATCAAAGTCATCTTCCACATGTTACAATATGAAGTCTGCCCTGAATGTCAAAATCTACCTGACTTTTTTCATTCCCTTCCTAATATAGTCAAATATTTCCACTTTCTCCCTATAAGCATTCTTGAGGGCTAAGGCTTTTTAAAAGTTTTACTGCTGTGCCTTTAGAACCTGCTTCAATCCCAGACTTAACCAACTGAATTGGGGGGGGGGGAGGCAATCAAAAAGCCAATGTAAAGAGTTTAAATTTTATCTTTGAGCCCAATGGGAGTATCCTAAAGTTTGTGAACAAGAAAAGGGACATGGTTAGCAGTGTGAAGGATAAATTGTAAAGGATGGAGAACTGAATTACGTAAGAGTATACTAAAGTAGTCTAGGAAAGGAGAAGTCTTGAACTGGGGCATTTTCTATATGGATACAGAAAAGGGGATAGATTCAAGAATAACATGGAGATGGAGTCTACAAGACTCCTTGGACATGTCTTTGCCAGGGTGAGAAAATAGAAGACATGAGATGGTTGGAAGAATGGAGGAAATTTCCTCTAATTGGAGGAATGACTGATTCAGCATTCTATATCTCTCCCTAGAGAGGGGAGTTTGGGTCTACCATGAGCTGCCAACATTAAAGTCATGATGGGAAAGAATACAGAGGTGGAGGGAAAGAAAAAGACTGAGAAAGAGAAATAGTGTGACCAAGATAGAACACAGAGAAACTGAGTTCTGTTTATGTGATATGTATGAGGAGGCACAGAGAATTTAGATAATCTGATTATGGTTGCCGAAGCATGAAAAGACTTCTTACAGAGAGAGAGTTCCAGGAGCAGGTCTTGGCCAATTTGCAAAATGAAAGGGTTTTTCAATCTAATTCTGGAGGAATTGTTACAATACTCTCACTATGGAGAAGGACACAGGAATCTCTGATAATAAAGGAGGGGTTGTCTCGATGATGCTTATGAGGGGGTTGAGCTTCATTTACTTTTTGACTAGGAAGGGTTTTTGGGGGAAATGGCATGAACACGTTGCCTGCAGACATGGCAATGGTGCATGTTGCTTAGTGACGTTCCCCACTTATCTTGTTTCTGAGCATAACCCACCTGTCTGCTAAGAACACAACCTCAGTAAGAGAATGGAATGTTGACTTTGTTGTTACTCAGTTATTTCAGTTGCCTAGTAGATTATTATGTGAAGAGAATGCAAACTCATTGGGAGTAGACATTATTTCATTTTTTGTACTTGAATTCACAGGGCCTATTCACAGTGCCTGGAATAAGGGGGGGGGGGAGTTAATCTTCTTGACTATTGTTTCCTAATCTATAAAATAAAGGAATGGGTTTATGTGGGCTCAGGGGTTTTGTCCAGCTCTAGATAAAGAAGGTGCTTGCTGATTGATTTCCCAAAAGACCTTGCTAAAAGGAAACCCATAAAATTTTTTATCCTAGGAGGGGTCATCTTAAATCGCAAACAAGACTTCATTATGGCTAGAAAACTACAACAGAGTCCAATAGCAATCAGAATCATTCCTGATTTCCCCTTAAAGATGATTGCCCTTAGTGATCTACGATGATGGTCTTCTCAGTGAAACAAAACTTCTTAGTGAAATCTTTTTGGGGGGGTTGGTTTCCTGCCTTCCTCTAGGGCGGGCCCCTTTCCCCTAAAGAGCCAACTGGAGCCTAGGACCCTGCCCACACTCTCTGCTGGGGCCCATTGGTGAATCATTTTCATTCCTTTCCCATGATGATATTGCTCGAGAGAGTAGCAGGGGACTGGAGAAGGAGGTCTCTGACCCGTGAAGGAATGCACCAGGCTGAGGAATCCCTACAACTCCTGTCCCTGTCTGTAGGAGAGTATGCACAATGGACTCAACTCCTCAGAGTGGGATGGGAAGCTTTCCCTTTTGCTTAAAGCTCTATTTCAAATGGTCCTGTTAATCAATTGTTATCTAACTCTTCCCCAATCTGTCTTCCTCATCTTCAGTCTCCCCTATGCTCTTCTGAATCTAGACAAGAGGCTTTTAATCTTTTTGAGCATGTGTCATGAACCTCTTTGCAAGTCTGGCAAAGCCAGAATAATGTTTTTAAGTGCCTAACATAAGACATATAGTATTACAATTATGTTAATATGCTTATCAAAAATATTTTTAACTTTAATCTCCACTATCACTCTCCCCTACCCATTGAGAAGGAAATTCAATTTTTTTTAAATTCATGTTCCTCCTTTATTCCACCCACCCCTCCACCATATTAAGAAACCCTGATATGAGCCTAGACATGGAAAAATTTTTGTCCAAACACCTGTATCGACTTCTTAAAAGGGAAAAGGAGTGGGATAGATGTGGCCTGCTCAGAGAGCTTTCTAAACCTCTGATGTTTCACTCCTATAAAGGCTGGCACCAATGTCTATGTCCTGCAGTCAAAGGGCACTGGGCTGTGAACTAAAGAGGAAGGCAGCGTGGATAGGCTTTTTCAAGGTATACCTTTAGCTAACTAGAGGAAAGTCTCTGAAACAAAGGCATTATCCCTTCCCTGCACTTTCTCACCAGAACAGGATCTAGCTTCATCTCAGTGACTTAGAGAAGGAAGAGTAGAAATTTTCTTAAGAAATACTTCACCAGGGCAGCTAGGTGGCGCAGTGGATAGAGCACCGGCCCTGCAGTCAAGAGTACTTAGGTTCAAATCCGGTCTCAGACACTTAATAAAGACCTAGCTGTGTGGCCTTGGGCAAGCCACAACCCCATTTGCCTTGCAAAAAAAAAACAAAAAAAGGGGGGGGGGAGAGAATAGAAGAGAGCTGTCACCAATTTCCTAAGTCAGCCAGGTTTGTAATCTAGGTGTCATCCTCAACTGTCTCTCTCACCTGCCCATTTCCAATCTATTGCCAAGTCCTATTGATTTTTAAAGGTTTTTTTGCAAGACAAATGGGGCTAAGTGGCTTGCCCAAGGCCACACAGCTAGCTCATTATTAACTGTCTGAGACCGGATTTGAACCCAGGTACTCCTGACTCCAGGACCGGTGCTCTATCCACTGCACCACCTAGCTGCCCTGTCCTATTGATTTTAACTTTATAACATCTCTCATATATTACCCTCTTCTCTCTCTCTTTTGATACTATCAAGATCCTGGTACAAACCCTTATTTCCTTGTGCCTGGGCTACCGCAATAATCCAGATATATACTCGCCCCTTTTGTGTGTGTGTGTGTGTGTGTGTGTGTGTGTGTGAGAGAGAGAGAGCTTTAATGGTAGGAAACTTAATACCTCTGAAGGCAGTTCATTTGATTTATCCAAGACAATTCTGAAGGACTGATAATGAAAGGTGTAGATCATTTCCAGGGAAAGAACTGGTGGAGCCTGAATGCAGATTGAGGATACTTTTTCTTTTTTGTTTTTCTTGGGGGTTTTTTGGTCTGTATTTTCTTTCAGAGCATAATTTACATGGAAATATGTGTTTTGCATGACTGTACGTGTAAAATGTATATCAGATTGCTTGTCTTCTCAATGAAGAAGGGAGGAAAGGGAGGGAAAAATTTGGAACTCAAAATTTGAAAAAAAGTATGTTAAAATAGTTTTTACATGCAATTGGGGAAAAATAAAAATATTAAATAAAAACTTGGAAAGACATATGAATTGTAAAATGAGCAGAACTAAGAGAATATTGTACACAGTGACAGCAATATTGTACCAATGATCATCTGTGAAAGATTTAGTTACTCTGATTCTATGATCCAAGAAATTTCCAAAGGATCCATGAAGAAAAAATGCTAAGAGAGAGAGATCTGAAGAATTCAGATTAAAGCATACTTTTTCTTTTAACTTTCTACATGTTTTTTCTTTTTATTGTTGTTTTATAACATGGGTAGTATAGAAATATGTATTTGCATGACTTCACATGCATAATTGATATAAAATTATTTACCCTCTCAATGGGTAAGGAAGGGTAAGAGGAAAAAATTTGTTCTTGAATGCTAAAAAATAGCTAAAGGAAAAAGTCCCCTAATACAGTTGATAGTCTAAGTAGCCAGAGTGGGGCAAGGTGGGCATCCAAATTTTTCCAAACTTTAAAAAAAAAGCTTATAACATGATTTGATAAACTTTATTAAACATTTACTAGATGCTTAACATTATATTAAAGCTCATCATGTATGATATAGACCTAGAAAAATGGGGAGATTTGATTGGAAAAACAAATGCTGGTCCTGGAAAAGATGTATCAAAAATACTTCTGCCTTCAGGTAGGGGACTATTAGAGCAGAATAGTATATATCTTGTTAAGCAAGGTTTCTATATCAGGTGTTTTTTTTCTCATTTTTTTCCCTAACTAGGTGGGTTCAGTCTAGAAGTGGGGATGGGAAATCATTGTTATGTAAAGACAAAAAAACCTCTATCTACATATACATATATCATTATATATGTTTAAGGTCAATTGATTGGCCTAAAGTGGGGGTAGTTCAATCATGTCCAATTCTTGTTTTGGGGGGGGTGATTTTTTAGGTTTTTGCAAGGCAATGGGGTTAAGTGGCTTGCCCAAGGCCACACAGCTAGATCATTATTAAGTGTCTGAGGTTGGATTTGAACTCAGGTCCTCCTGACTCCAGGGCTGGTGCTCTATCCACTGTGCCACCTAGCCGCCTCAATCATGTCCAATTCTTAATGACCCCGTTTAGGACTTTCTTGACAAGGACGCTGGGGTGGTCTCCAGCTCACTTTACAGATGAGGAAACTCAGTCAAACAGGGTTAAGTGACTTGCCTGGGCTCACACAGCTTAGGAAGTGTCTGAGGTCATATTTGAACTTACAAAAAAAGGAGCTTTCCTGACTTCCGGCCAGCATTCTATCTATTGCCGCCATCTATCTACCCAAGGTCACATTTTGAGTGAATGACAGAACCAGGCCTTAGAATCCAGTTCTCATTCTTTTGGTCCAGGGTTTTAAAAATGGTTCTAGAGAGTATTTTATTTGCCTCAGAAGGGGGAGGAGAAATGGTTCCCAGGATTCCCCTTTCTCTTTGGAACCTATCTTAATGAGGGGATTCAGCTGCTAGTGGTTGGGCGCAGGTGGGAGGCTGGGGAGGGGAGGGAGGGACAGGTGCTTGGGGTACCTGGAGGAGCTTTTTTCCCAGGGATGGAAGGAGGAAAGTCTGAGTTCCTGTACAGGCCTGCTGGGGACATGACTGGTTCTAGCTAGAGTTGCTCTTTCATAGCAGCTGTTTGTGAGAAGGTGAATATCCGGCTCGAGGGCTCTGCAGCCATTTCCTCCATCTGTTTTTGCACAGGTGCCTTGGGAGGTGGGGCCGGCCTAAGGATGTCGGTCATTAGAGAAGCACAGAAATGTCTCTTCCCTGCTTGATCACTGGTGGGCTATTGATTGGAGCAGTAATTTGGAGGGTCATCTTGGGGAAAAGGCATTTGATCCCTAAGAACAAGAGTAAGAGGGGCGACCGGGTGGCGCGGTGGATAGAGCCCCGGCCCTGGAGTCAGGAGTACCTGGGTTCAAATCCGACTCAGACCTGGCTGTGTGGCCTTGGGCAAGCCGCTCGACCCCATAGCCTTGCAAAAACCAAACTCCGAAGAAGAACCAGAGTAACTCGAAGTGGTGGGGCGGCTGCAGGCGTGTGCCAGTGGGCAGCTCTAGCCCTGGGAGCCAACGGGCTCTTCCAGCGGGGCCGGGTGGGCCCCCTGCAGCGCGCCGGGCGGGGGCGGGGCCGGGCCTTGCGAGGGCGGGGGCGGGCCGGGGCGGGGCTGCTGGCCACACCCCCGCCCCGCCCTCTTTTCTGATTGGAGGACGGGCCCGGCCCGGGCTCCGGAGCTCGGGCCGGGTGGGAGCGGCGCATTCTGCAGCCTGCGGAGCGGGGGCTGCGCAGCGGCCGGCGCGGGAGGGGCCAAGATGATAGTCACCCGTGAGTGGGGCAGCGGGGCGGGCGGGGGTGCCCCGGGGCCCGGGCCTCCCTAGAGCAGGGCCGTGGTGAGAACACGTGGGCTGCCCGGAGCCGGGGGGCCTGCCGGCTGTGGGGGGAGGGGAGCCCCGCGTGCCCGCCGCGCCCAGCCCGGAGTTGGGGCTGGCACGCGGGGGCCGCCCGCGGGGGCCGGGGCTTCTCACCCGGGGGTCCTGCTGTCAGCCCAGCGTGAAGGGGCCCGCAGACCCGGCCGGGCCGCCTTGGCAGCTTCAGGCCGACGTCCTCCTCAGGGATGGACAGCCAAGGGCACGTTGGCACGGGGAGCGGGCACGGGGGCCGGCCGGCACCCCTCCTCCCTCCAGGGCCGCCTGTCAGGGGCTGCGAGAGCTTTGAGCTTGCAGGCGCCCTCCCAGCCTCCTGCCCCAAGCACCTTCTTCTTGCCCCTTCTTGCTCCCTCTACTTTCAATGACTTTTAGCCCTCTTCCTTACCTCCCTCCCCCCCGGGTATTTGCTTAGATAATTTTGACTATTATAAATGCCCAAATTAACCGCAAAGGACCTATGGAAAGATGGTATCTGTATCCAGAGAAAGGACTGATAGGGATGTCCCACATATATGTGTGTATAGACATACATGCACACACATTTATGATGTCTAATGTAGCCGTGGAAGGGGTGAGGGAGAAAAAAAAGGTAAGTTACAGGATTAACTTTATTATCTATTTAAAAGGAACAGCAAGTTATGCATAATAGACTTGCAGCTTCCTGTACAGTCTTATATGGTAATGCTTGTTAGTTCTTAAATTAAAAATAAAAATAGTCATGTTAAAAAAAAAAAGAGTCTAGTTGCCCCTGTTGTGGAGTTATCTGGATGAGGCTAATTAGTGTGCTAGAAAGAGTCCAAGGAAGCCGTACGGCCAATGCCCATGTGCCACTAACTCTTCTAGGGCAAGGCAGATTTCTTCAGTAAAATGATGGGGTTAGACTAGATGATTTCTTTAGTTTTGGGCAAGACAATAGGGTTAAGTGGCTTGCCCAATGTCAGGCAGCTAGGTCATTATTCAATGTCTGAGGCCAGATTTGAGCTCAGGTTCTCCTGACTCCAGGGCCAGTGCTCTATCCACTGTACCACCTAGCCACCCCAATTTCTTTTTTTTAAGAAAGATTTTATTTTGAATTTTACAATTTCCCCCCCTAATCTTGCTTCCCTCCCCCCACCCCCCACAGAAGGCAGTTTGTGTCTTTACATTGTCTCCATGGCATACATTGATCTAAGTTGAATGTGATGAGAGAGAAATCATATCCATAAGGAAGAAAAATAAAGTATGAGAGATAACAAAGTTAAATAAGATAAAGGTTTTTTTTTTTTAAATTAAAGGCAATAGTCTTTGGTCTTTGTTCAAACTCCACAATTCTTTCTCAGGAAACAGATAAGCATTCTCTATCACAGATATCCCAAAATTGTGCCTGACTGTTGCCCTGTTGGTATGAGCAAGTCCATCAAGGTTGATCATCACCCCCCACATTGCTGTTGGGATGTACGACGTTTTTCTGGTTCTGCTCAGCATCAGTTCATGCAAATCCTTCCAGGCTTCCCTGAATTCCCATCCCTCCTGGTTTCTAATAGAACAGTAGTATTCCATCACATACACACACACACACACACACACATACACACATACACACACAACACATTTGTTAAGCCATTCCTCAATTGATGGACATTCCCTCAGTTTCCATTTCTTTGCCACCACAAAAGGAGCTGCTATAAACATTTTTGTACAGATGATGTTTTTGCCCTTTTTCATAATCTCTTCAGGGTACAGCCCCAGTAATGGTATTGCTGGATCAAAGTGTATGCACATTTTTGTTGCCATTTGAGCTTAATTCCAAATTGCTCTCCAGAAAGGTTGGATGACTTCACAGCTCCACCAGCAATGTATTTAGTGTCCCAGATTTCCCACATTCCTTCCAACATTGATCATTGTCCTTTCTGGTCATATTGGCCACAGACTAGATGATTTCTAAGGTCCCTTTTAGATCTACCATTCTGCAATATTTCCTGGCACCTCCTATGTTTCTTTTACTACCAGTTTTTTTTTTAGGGTTTTTTTTTGCAAGGCAAATGGGGTTAAGTGGCTTGCCCAAGGCCACACAGCTAGGTAATTATTAAGTGTCTGGGACCGGATTTGAACCCAGGTACTCCTGACTCCAGGACCGGTGCTTTATCCACTGCGCCACCTAGCCACCCAGAATACTTCTTTTCAAGATCTCAGTGCCCCTTTCCGTCTTCTCAGAACTCAGGAAACCCTGCAGGTGGAGTAAGGCTATCCAGTCCCAGCATCCTCTCCCCAAGGGCAAAGTCTGTCTTTCCTCTGCACTGTGTTCTGCATTAAGAAGTATTTTGTTGGATTCAGTAATGAAAAAACGAATTCTTGAGAAGTTATCCCTTCCTCTTTGAGAAGATTCATCCATTATTCCCTCTGCCATTCTAGCCTGAAGCTGAGCAGTACTGCTTTTGAAGGATCTGTCTTCTCTCTCTGGGGCACAGAAACTTGTTCCCTTTAATAGTCCCAGTTTGAAGTAGAGGACATTCAGAACTCAAACTTTTGTCTTAGTTACCAGACTAGAGGTTTGCTTCTGCTTGGCTCCCAGGAGGAAAAGGTTCCAGGCTTAGGGCTTGGTCAGGGAGACTGATTTCAAAGCTGAATGAGGGTTTCTAGCAGGGCTTCGGGTGATATTTTTTCCATTTGGACTCTCTTCTGGCAGCTGAAGAGGTTGTGTGTGTGTGTGTGTGTGTGTGTGTGTGTGTGTGTGTGTGTGTGTTGGGTAGAAAGGAAGTTGTTTCTGGTGAGTCATGAGAAAGGACTCATAATTAAGGGTCCTTCAGGTCAAGAATTCTCAATTGCCAGCACATAGGTAATCCAAAAGGTTTGCAAAAAATCCAAACTGTGCTATGAAAACCTCTCTTGGTCCCTCTTCTCTGTCATTCACTGTGACTCTCCCTTTCACAGCATGACTCTCTCTCTTCATAGGAGCCTACCTCTTCCTCTTTCTTCTGTGTCTTTTTCTCTTTCTTTTCTATTTCTACATTGTATGTCTCTAGATTTCTGACATTCTAGTGTCTAATTCCCCACCTCTCACAGTTTCTGGATTACATCA
The DNA here is from genome assembly GCF_037893015.1 of Macrotis lagotis. Classification (NCBI taxonomy): domain Eukaryota; kingdom Metazoa; phylum Chordata; class Mammalia; order Peramelemorphia; family Peramelidae; genus Macrotis; species Macrotis lagotis. Next base: position 377,313,659 of record NC_133658.1, read on the forward strand.
TCAATTTCTGCCTCTGTCCCTTCTTTTCTGCCTTTCAGTCCCTTGGATCTAATGAGCTAGAAGCCCATTTGGGGACTTGGTCTGGTCTCCCCTTGGAATAGGAAAGCTAGTTTATGTTAAATTTCCTATAGGAAAGATGAACTTCAAAGACCCAAGATTTGTCAATACAACTCATAAGTGTTGTTAGGAGCCCTAGCCCTTTATCACATGGCACCTACGAAAAATCATTAATATGAACAATCAGTATTCCTAAGACAGGAAGCATAGCCCAATAAGTACATAGAAAGCCAGCCTTGAAGACCTAGCTTTAATTTCCACCTCCTGGGCAAATGACTTAGCCTTTAAATGCCCCAAGCAACTGAATAAGACTTTAAATCACATAGACTAGTCAGCTATGAAATAAAAGGTGTGCATGTTGGGGGTGGTATGTCCTTCTTTTTAAACTGTTCCCCCTAGTGTGCCAGACAAAAGTCAGGGCTATTTTCTTATTTATGGTCAGCGTAGAGGTGGTGGCTATACCCCCTAATTCCTGTGCCATTCAGGAGTGAGAGTGTGTGTATGTGTGTGTGCACGTGCAAAGGGGCTGGGATCTGGCTGTCATTTTCAGAGAGGCACGTAAATGGTGAGAGACAGACAAAAACTGTGCATCCCTGTTTGGTGGGTCATGGACCTCAGTGAAAGCCTTTGTATGCTGGTGTTGGGGAAAGGGGAAAGGGCAAGGAGAGAGGGAACTAACAACCACTTAAAAGGAAGGATAAATCAGCCCCACAGAAGGAGGCTATCCTTACTGAGCAAATACTGTGTTTTCTTGGATGACTGGATTGATGCCTCTGAATTACCTTTTGCAGGTAATTTGCAGGGGCCACCAGCCTAACCCATGGTTTCTGTTTGCATTACTTTTCCCAAGTAGATCTGCCTATTTGTGTTTGGCTCAGAGTAATATTAAAACAAACCCACATTTATGGGATTAGGGGCATATGGTTTGTGGTTTATGAAGCCAATCCAGGATTAATAACAATTCCTTGCATTTGTATAGTGCTTACACTTTTCAGCTTGATTTCACAGCCATTATCTTATCTGATTAAAAATGTTCTGTGGAAACCATGAGAGTTGACTACCAACAAGATGTTGTATTTGTTGGTGACATCATACCGAGAGAGAGAGAGAGGGAAAAGGAGAGTTCTAATAGGGCCCAGGATTTCTTAGGGACTATGAAATCAGGAGAACCTTTATAAATCAGGTAGTAATTCCTTGGCATTTTATACCATTTACAACCTATAACAGATTAGGAAGACTACAATTCTATAGATTGACTTTTGAATAAACTAATAGTGTTTATTTAGGTCTATATTAGCTAGAATATAATATACATATATCTTTATATCTATAAGGAACCTACATAAGCTTCAGATTAGAGAGAAAAAAGGTACAGAAGAGCCAGGAGTTCTAAGTTTGGGGACCACTCTTGTACTCTGAGAGGAGGCATCATTTCTGCCTTTTGTTGTTGTTCAGTTTTTTGGTTGTCTGACTCTTGGTTGACTCCATTTGGGGTTTTCTTGGCAGAGATACTAGAATGATTTGCCATTTCTTTCTCCAGCTCATTTTACAGATTAGGTAATTGAGGCCAAGAGAGTTAAGTGATTTGCCCAGGGTCACAGAGCTAATAAGTGGGACTGAGGCCAATTTTGAACTCAGGGAGATGAATCTTTCTTACTTCAAACCCAATACTCTATCCACTAAGCCACAGAGCTGGTCAATCAATATGCTTCAGGAAAGTGCTTACTTTGTGCCAGACACTGTCCTAATCACTGGAGATATAAAGTCAAGGAGTATACATTTTAATGGGAGAGACACTATGTAAATAACTAGCTACATACATGCATATATACATTCAACTAATAGAGAGTATTAAGATAAGCTTTGGGAGGGAGGCATTAGTCATGGAAGGGGGGGAGAAGCTGGATAAGCCTCATGAAGGTAAGATTTGGTCTGAGTTTTTAAGAAGTCAGGGACACCTCAGAGACGTGGGTGAGAGGGCAGAGCATCCACAGCTCTGAGGCTAACTGGTATAAAGGGTCGGAGATGGGAGGTGGTATTCAATGCAAAGAAATGCAACTAGGCCAATGCCCTGCTTCCTAGAAAGGTAGGGAGAGGCCAGGCTGTAAAGAGCATTCAATGCTAAATAGAGGAGTTTATATTTTATCCTGGAGATATTAGGGACTAGAGGGAGTTCTCCCGAGTAGTTGGTCTGGTCCTTTGACTTTCCTCAGGTCTGGAAAACTAGAAGAGGTCCTAGCAGATAGCAACTGTCACTGGAATTTACATGCACTAGAGAGCTGGAGCAGGTATTTTTTTTTTCCTTTCTAAAAATGGGTAGGTTTGTCCTCAGAGAGTATTTATGGCTACGATTCGAGGAAGAACAAAGATACTCATTGCAGAGAGTATGGACTGAAACCTCTAGCACAAGAGAACAGGGGGTTGGGAAGAGGTTCCAGAACAAGACCCAGTCCTGGTTCTTCAAGTCAGAATTTACTCTGTGTTAAAACTGGGCTGAACCAAGGAAAATAGAATTATCAACTGCAGGGAAGGGAGATTTCATTGAATAAAGGAAACATTCCAGAGATCTGGGGCTACTTTGCCTGAAAGGAAAATCCATTGGGGATATTGAAGGGGAAGGGAGAAAGACTAGGAGGAAATGGAAAATTCCTTCCACACTAAGTTTATGTGTTTCTGAAGGTAGACAATATGAGAGCCGGAGGTTGACTAGGTCATATCCTTCTCAGCAGAGGGAGGAGGTGGTAGTAAGAGAAAGACCACTGGTGGGGGTGTGCAGGGATCCTAAGCAGGGATGGGGAACATTTCAAAGGTTTAGACAGACTGCTCCTGCTTCCAGATTCTGGAAAGAGCCAGAGGCTCCAAAAGAACTAGAGGCAGGAAAAGGCAGACAGCTTTCTTCTTTTCAAGGTGACAGCTAAGCTGATAAAGGAATCCACAATGGTGTGCTAATGGGTGTTGATGTGTTAAAGGAGAGATCTAATCCCCCATCCCAGAGCCCAGGTAACACACATCTATTTTAAAAGGGGCCTTCTGGAGATAATGCTTCAACTTAAATGAATGAATGGTTCTAATGATGGAATTTCAGTTAATGTGACGAATCTTTTTAGGTTATGCCTCCCTTGGGTCACGATCAATCCCTTATCCTAAATGCTGTTCATTCTAGGAAAGGATTGTGGGGGAGGGAAAAGAAACCTTTACAAAACTTGACCTAGTCAACTTGTCCTCGGTCACTATGGTCAGATAATAACTCAAATTCCCTGGGTCAGAGGAGGAAGAGAATAAAGAGAAAAAGGGAGTTTCTCTCCCTGACCTTTATCCAGAGTATACACACCCTCCAGGATCCACATTTCCCATGGTCTCCACATGCTTAGCCATTGTGTGTTGAAGTGTTTACATTCCTTAGACATCTGGTGACTGCTGGGGCTTGCCTCTAGCCCAGCTGGGCATTGGCATTAGGGCTGTCAAATGGACAGCTGATTTCCACCACCTGGAGGTCTGAGGAGACCTGAGGGGTCAGGAGCCCCCTAGGAAAGAAACCCTACCCACTGCATTTAGGAAGAAGAAATCAGGAATTGATTTTACAGAACAGTACTTTGGTTGGAAGAGCATGTGGGCAGCATCCTTGGGTGTGCTTTTTTGCAACTGTCTCTGTGGTTTATCTTCCCTCTCTTTCTGCTTTTATTTTATCTGTATCTTTATCTCCCTTCATCTGTTTCTTCTCTCTCTTTGTAGTTTTTCTGTCTTGTTTTATTTCAGCTAGTGTTTTAAGTTACTGTTGGCTATAGCTTTTTACTTTCTGCATAGAAGTTCTTCTGCACAGATGGCCTTACCTCTGGCTATTGGGAGCTTTTTGTCTTTGACCTGTTCCGTTTTGGGCTTGGTTCAGACTCTGAAGCCTCTCTGTACTTAGCAAAGGTAAGGTTGGGAATGGTTGTAGCTTGTAGAGGAGAACCTTAGAGTTGTCTCTTGACTAGGGTTAAGTGAGGAATTTGAACTCCCAGACTCTGACCCCGGCTTTCAATGCTCACAACCTGACTTGTTTTTCAGTCTTCTTTCTTTTCTCTCTCTCCAGAAATTGAAGCCAAGGAGGCCTGTGAGTGGCTGAGGGTAGCCGGTTTCCCCCAGTATGCTCAGTTATTTGACGGTATGGTAGCTTGTGGTTTCCTCCTGTATGAATGTTAATACCTTGCATTTGTATAACTTGTGGGGGAAGGTGATCCCAAAACTATTCTCTCATCTTACATTCACTATTTTTCCTTGTGAGGAAACTGAGGCCTAGAAAGGTTAACTTCAGGGTAGAAAGAGCAATGAGAATCGTATTTCCCTGCCTCTTACCTCACCAAAAGCTCTTTCATCTAGAACACAGAGTCCTGATTCAATTTGACATTTATTTTTTTTTTAATTTCAATTCTATTTTAACTTCAGGACTGAATTCTCGACGTACCTATCTCCATTCCCCACCCCAAACTTCCTCCACTGAAAAAGCAAGAAAAACAAAACCCATCACAGGCAAGCAAAACAAATTCTCATACTGGTGATGTCCCTTCCTAAAATTGTCTCAGTCTGCACTCTGGGTCCTCTCTATCTGGAAGTAAATGGCACTGGAATGATCAGTCACTGTTTGTGACCAGAGTTCCTAAATCTATAAACAATAATATTTATCATAATAATAGTTTATTATAAATTGTTCTAATTCTACTCATTTCACTTTGCCTCAATTTATAAATCTTTCCAGATTTTTGTGAAGTCATTCCCTTTATCATTTCTTATAGCAAAATCATATTATATCACATTCATATACTATTACTTTTTCAGTCCAAATAATGGGCATCCTCTTAGTTTTCAATTCTTTGTCAAAACCAAAAAAAGAGCTACTATAAAAATATTTGTGTATGTGTGTGTGTGTGTGTGTGTGTGTGTACACACACACACACACACACACACACACACACACACACACACACTGGTTTTTGCAAAGCAATGCAAGGCAAAAAAACTTGCCCAAGGTCACACAGCTAAGTCTGTATTAAGTGACCAAGGCTGAATTTGAACACAGGCCTTCCTGACTCCAGGACCAGTACTCTATTTACTATGCGACCTAGCTGCCCCCTTTTTCTTCTTTTTAAATCATTTTGAGCTATTGCTGGGTATGCCCAGTTTTTGTTTTGTTTTTATTATATATTTTATTTGTTTTTCCAATAACATTTTTTGCAAGGTTTTGAGTTTTACAATTTCTCCCTCCCTCCCTTCCCTCCCCCCCCCAACAGAAGACAATCTTATATAGGCTTTACGTTTGCAACTATGATAAACATAGATCAAAATTGATCATGTTGTGGGTATACAGAGTTTTGGGTCATATTCCAAAATGCTCTCCAGGACTGTACAAATTCATAATTTCACTAAGAGTGCAATTATGTACTGGTTTTTCACCATCCCCCTCCAGGATTTATCATTTTCCCTTTGTCAATTTACCAATCTATTGGGTTGCAGTATCATGATACCTTAAGAGTTTTTTAAGTTTGAACTTATCTAATTTAAGTGATTTAGAACATTTTTGTATGTATATTTCAGCAAATATTTATTTGAATATTATATACAAAGGTACTGGGGATATAAAGAGGAAACAGACAATACAAACACAGTTGAATCTGGTATAAGGAAAATTCATAGAACACCATTAAGAACTGGGGGAGGCAGAGAAACGGGGAAAAGGTATTCATGGAGGAGGTAGCACTTGAGTTGAGCCTGGTGGAGAAACAAGAGGGTTCAGAGAGACAGAAATGATGGGAAAACATGATAAATATTCTTGGGCAATCAGTGGTCCTCTACATTTTTGAGTAGGTTTTATGAAGGATCATGGATCAGGAGTCATTGGATGGGAGTAAAGGAAATCATCTCAGTAGAGCTGACGAGCTTAACCTTTTGCAGATATGCAGTTTCCCATTGACATCCAAACTGTGAGACGTGACCACGAGTTCCTAGACCAGGATGCCTTTGAGTCACTTTACAGGTGGGTGTGGAGCTGCCCACCTCCCCATCACATGTATGTCCTCTGTGTTTACAGAGTCAATAGACTATCAAGAGTTGGAAGAGATCTTTAAATTGAACCAGTCCTTGCATGCTAAAATACCCTCTCCAATATTCCCAATCCCGGTTCATCTAGTCTCTGCTTGAAGAATTCCAATGATGTAAAACTCACTGCCTCCTAGCAGCATTCTGCCTTTGGACAACTTTAATTGTTAAAATGTTAAATCTCTTTGCCTCTTCTACTTGACTCCTTCACCTGCTCTCTCTCCCTCTCACTGAGAGCCACATGCAGCTCTTTTCATAGAACTGGTCAGGGACACCAAAGGCTGGGCAGATGGCACTGCCAGTTCCATTCACTTCCTTCCTGGTTCATCAGTCAAACTGGCCACAACATTGGTGCAGCTAGTGAGCATCCTGCTCAGACCATTTCTCTCCCCCTAGTGATTCCTCCAATCAAGTCAGGACAACTTTTTCCTCTATCACTATACTCATACTTTAAATCAATAAAGCAAGATAGTAGATGAGGTCATGTCTAAGATCCCTTGGCTCTCAAAAAAACTCTGATCTACACGACAAATTAAGGAGTAATTATACAGTTTTTTAAAAGGGTCTTCATTTTGTAGTAGGATATACTCCTAAGATTTGAATATTCACTTTCCCATCTGTCTGTTTTTCCCTGTCCCTATCTTTCTGTTTCTGTCAATGTCATTGCCTAGTGCACTATGCATAACTGTCTAGAATTATACCTATTTTCTAAATCAAGGCACACCTGTATTTTACAATCAGCCTGCTTTATAGTTTCATGACCAGTGTCCTGTCTAATTCTCTGACCCCAAACTAGATGTGGAAAGTCATCCATTTAGGTCATGAAGCTGGGAAGAAGATGAGGGGCGGGGGGTGGGTGTAGTGGTGTCTTGTGGCTCTTTAGGTCTAAAGCAGAGCTGTCTAATCTTACTTTTAAGAGTTTTTATTGAAACAGTAAAAATTTATTTTGATTTACCATTTTAGGTGAGAGTCTGTGGTAGCTCGGTTTCATTTACTAAAGCATTTAGTAAACCCACAGGCCCCACAGGGGGCCACATAAAATTGCACTACGGGCTGTGTTTTAGACAGCCCTGGTCTAAAGGATTGTAGGATACAATAAAATTGAAAAGAAAAGTTTTATTTAGGACATCTTCTTTCTCTCCTAGGCGAATAAACACCCTGAACAAATGTGCAGAGATGAAGGTAGAATTCAGCTGCCAGAGGAGGAAGGTAAGTAGTCAAAGAGGCCGTGAGTTTCCCAATAGAAGGAAAACCCCTAGACCAATTTCTAGGGAAGGGGGAAACATTTGGTCTTTGGCTTATCTGGGGTCTAATGGATGCTAGGTATCCTTAGTATATAAGTGGCAAAACACTTGCTACTTTGGAAGAAGTTGGAAGGGCCAACCTTTGCTGCAGGGGCAGTGGAAATGTGCCTGCCCTGTTTGCCCCTTGAAAGGGGGAGGGAGCAGTGGCTTGAATCCCTTCCCCAGAGCACTCTGCTCATTTGCCTAACTTGTGAAAGATGTCACCCTTTGCCTTTGTTTCTGGTGCTGCCCTATAGAGCGATGAGTCTGAGGATGATGAACCATGTGCTATCAGCAGCAGGTGGGCATATGAGCGATGCAGTCGGCGCTGGTCCCGTCTGGACAGCCTGGAAGTCTTCCCAGGGGGGAGTGGTTCATCTAGCAGTCCTGTCCTAGAGAGAGCCCCAAGGATCCAGGACAGGGGCACAGAGAAATCCACCTCCCCAGAGCCAGAGGAGAAGCCAGATGCATCTTCCATGAGTAGCTCCAGCAGTGGGGACAGTGATGCCACTTTTCCCAGGCCCTTTGAGGATGCTGAGACCAGCCATAACTCCTCCTGCTTCTCCTACACCAACAAGCTATCCTCACCTGCTTCTAGCACCTGCCATTCTCCATGTCCCATAGAGACACTGAATGTCACTGGTGAAGACCTACCTCCTACAGAGAAGCTGCTCCCACCAAACCGAGGTAAAAGCTTCTTGAGAAAGATGGAGAAGTTGCGGCTCCGAAGCACAGGGTCTAAGCGCAGTGGGGCTCCCCGGCCTCGGCCCCCGATCAGTGGGCCCATCCTCCTTGAGGGCTTTGATGATGACAAGCTCCGGGGTCTTAATTGTGTGAACATTGGCCGGGAGATGGGCGCTTGCCCATCCTCCCCACCAATCTGTGGCAGCAGCAGTGGCAGCCAATCAGAGACCAGCAGTACTGTGAGTACTCCAAGTCCTGTGATTCGGGTCCGGAGCCACAGGCAGAGGAGTGGAGACCCCAAGTTAAGCCCTACCTCACAATGGAGTGATGTGACTGAGCAAAACCTTCAAAATCAGCTGTTCCAGGTGCCAGTAGGCCATAAACCTGGCACTTTCCCCAAGAATCTGACTCTTAACTCGCCGCCCATCCCAGACAACCCATCAGTCAATTGGAGGACAGGCAGTTTCCATGGCTGCCACAGGAATCGATTTGGAACCAGCTCCCAGGAGACAGACCCTCCTTACCGTCTCCCTGGGCTACCAGATAATCGGCTCAGTATTTATGACAATGTGCCAGTACTGGTCCTTGGCAGGACAGAGGGTGTTGGGACCCTTGACCGTGATCTCATCTTAGATTTTGACAATCTGATAGAAGATATGAATGAATTGCTAGAGAATCAGTGGACAAAGAAGGAGTCACACTTTGGGGACACTGACTTTACTAGCACCCCAAACTTACCCACCTCCCCTGCCCAGATCCTCCTGGAAATCACTGAACCTTCTGGGGAGACAATATTTGGGACCAGCTCTGGTGAAGGGGCAGAGCATCACCCTGAAGGAGGCCATCCTTGGGACTCTCCCAAATCACTAAGGTCAGACACTGCCTCTTCAAGCCCCTGCAGGTAAGCTCTGCTCTGTGGCTTTGGACTCCGTAATCCCCCTACGTCTTTGTTTCTCAAAGCTTCCCTTAAGGTCATTGCTTTAAAAAGAGAACCAGAACTTAGGCTCACTATCACTGTATCCTTTATTTTTATTTCTCAAATAATGCCATCATAGCAACACTAGCATAAAACACTAACAACTACAGCTGCCATAATTACATATTCCTATATTGCGAGGGGTGACAAGGGAAGGGGGGAAAAAGTGTTTATTCAGCACTTTATATGGATGCTCCCGTTTGATCCTCACACAATCTTGGGAGGGAGGTGCCGTAAGCATCTGAGGCAGATGGAAGTCCAGTGACTTACCCAGGGCTAGTTCATGTTTTGAAGTCACATTTTAAGTCCTATCTTCCTGCCTCCTCACCCAGCTGACTGAAGCAGAATTAGAACCTATGTTTCTGAACTGCCTATTGGTGGTGCTATCAGGGAGTCTCATGTCCTTTCTTCCAATTCCTTAGGGTACCCCTCAAAAACTTCCCAGATATGTTCTGGGTGGAAACCACACTGGGGTCAAGATTTGGAATCCTCAGGTTCTAGGACAGCCTTAATCACTGATTGTATGATTGATTTCTCAGTGCCCCAGGGAATGAGCTGCAGTTTTTCACCTGGAAGTTCCCAGTACCTATCTAGTGTGATCACAGGGCCAACAGATCCTCTTACCCTTCCACAAACTATAGACATTTCTATATGTGTATAAAAACATGTCTAAAGTACTGTAAGGTTGGAAAAGTATTGTCTCATTTAATCCTCACAAGCACCCTGCATAGGCCCTGGGGGAAGTTCCATGACTTGCCTGTCACTGAAGTCAGGTCTTTTACATTCTAAGTCCAGCACTCTTTCCACCCTACCACTCTACAATCACAATTTTTGTGTAGAGATTTGCCTAAAGACATAAAACCATGGAAATTCACTTATTTCCTTCAAGGTTCCTTCATACACAATGTATTTGAAAATAGATTAAGATTTGTGAAAAAAATGGGGTTTGAATGCTGTTGGGGGGGGGGGAATTCATAATGGAAAGAGCATTTGGAAGTCTTAGAATCTTCACTTGTGTCCTAACTTTAGACAGGTCACTTAATCTCATAAAAGAAATCTATAAAATGAGAGCATTGAAATAGGGGATCTCTGTCCATTTTTAGCTCTTATCTTTTGTGTGAATCAAGATGCAATTGTATACATTAGCCATAAAAATATGACTCTTTGTTCTTGCCAGAGACAGGCATGTGGAGGGAGTGGTACATGGGGAGAAGCCAAGGTAATTCTCTGCCTAAGGATTATTGGGTCAGTTCTTACTCTGATACTTATACCAAATGGTCTGGGGCATGTATCTTTACTTTTTCTTGTCTCATCTGTAAAAAGAGGTGGCTCAAATAGATTATCTTCACCATCTATCTATTTAGCTATCATTGCTGTGATTACAGGTTGGATGGGACTATTCATGTCAAATGACACCAAAGTTAGGGTCTTCTAAGTATATAGTTCTCTACTGAGATAATTGTTGGCTCACACACTGATAACATAATTGGGATATTTATCATGTTGTGAAAAGAATAAAAATGCCTATAGTTATTTAAGTTGAAATAATTTAAAGAGATCTGAGGTCTCTTCCAAGTTCTAAAAACTATGGCCCCTAAGATATAGAACAGAGGATACATCTCTATCTTTCAGGACAGAGTCTGGGGGTTCTAAAGGAAGGAGGAAGAAGAGGAAATGGGAAAGTAAATAGTTTTTTGACAATTAGTCTTGTAGGGGTTTCTGGGCATAGCCTGGAAAGGAAGAGTAGATGAAAGACTCACTCCTTTTCTCACAGTTGTGGAAGCTCTGAAATAGAGAGAGGGCCAGGATATTAGTGGAAGGGGGCAAAAGATGGCCTGATCTCATTCCATACCTCTCTTGGTTTTCTAGGCCCAGCAAATGGAATTGGTCAACAGAAGAAACAACTGAGCAAACCCAGCCCTTTCTGCAGATTGAAGAACAGTCAGCCATACAACTCAGCTATTTAAAGAGTGTGGCTATGTTGAATCTCTCTGCCATCATGGAAAAGAATCCTCTCTCCAGCAAACAGGGCTGGAACTGGTGAGGGACCAGGAGTTGGGGCGATTTGGAAGGTGGAATGGGAGAAGCAACTATCCATGTAGTCCCAGAAAGTGGTGGTACAAGGGATAGAGTGTTGGTGTGGAGTCAAACACAAGTTCAAATCTGGTCTCAGACCCTTAATAGCTGTGTGACCCTAGGCAAGGTGATTTCGTTTAACATCTATCTCAATCTCTTCAACTGTGAAATGGGAATAATAATAATAATAATAATAATAATAATAATAATAATAATAATACCTATCTCCCAGGGTTGTTGTGAAAGTCAAATGTGAGAGTAACAGTGACTGGCTCATAGTAATCACTACATAAATGTTAGCTATAATTATTATGATTATTGTAAGTAAAATTATTATTATTATTATTATTATTATTATTATTATTATTAATAGTAATCTAGGCCCCTGGAAATAAAAAACATTCCACTGCTCCTGCATGGATAGGTCTTAATGGGAGAGCAATCTAATTTGCTCTGAGAATCCTCTCTTACCCTAATTTGACTCTTAGAGAAGATCAAAATCCCCTTCTCCTTAGGTGGCCCCAAAACTAGGGAAAGAAGAGGTGTATCTTGCAAGGATATATATCATCAATAACTTGGTTCATTCTCCTTAATTCTTCTCTTGGCTGCTCTGATTGAAGATACTTGTTCTGCTTCCTGTACTTCCTTGTGTAGTGTTCTGAACAGAGTAATGCTTTGGGCTAAGTGGAGGTTAAGAATATGGGTCCATCTGGATTATAATTAGCGGTTTTGGCTTCACTTTCAGGCCAGTTCCCAAGTTCATTAGGAAGAACAAATATCCTGACTTTAAAGGCAAGAATGTGTTTGGAGTCCCACTGCTACTAGTTGTCCAGAGGACAGGTCATCCTCTCCCACCAGGCATTTTCCAAGCTATGGAGTATCTGAGGGCACAGTTCCTGGACCAGGTATCACTGTGTGTTTGAATCTGCCCTTAAATCTCTGACATCATTCCCACTATCACTAACACTGTTATCATCAACATCATTATTAATTAATTACAAATCAGTTACTAAATAAGCCTTCTTTGTAGTTTACTTCCTAGAGACCAGAAAATATCTTCATTGTTCTTCATTGTTATCAAAGGAATGATACAAGACCTGTCTTTAAAAAACTGAGTCAAAGAAATAAGTTGCACACTATATAATAAAGAAGTTAATAAAGGGTATACATTAAATAAATGTGTAAATTAGATAAATTAGATAGTTCATATCCACTATAAACAGAAGATATTGCAGGGCAAGTGACTAGTGTTTGGATCCAAGGATTAAGGATGGGTAGAACTCAAGAGAGATACAGCTTGAATTGGTCCTCTCTTTTTTCCACCCCTCAATGACCAACTCCACAGAAAAGAACTCCCCCATCATCTGGGTTTACTGTACAATTAGCTCATATGCATCTCTGAGGGTCCCAACTCCCATAACTGCATATACCACACTGTTGCTCTGAAATACATACACAATCTAATTTGGATTGATACAAACGCATCCTTGACACACAGCATACATAACCAGTTTATTCATCTAGACCAGAGGTGAGGAACATCTGATCTTCAGACCATTTGGTCTGGCGCTACCACAGCAACTCCAGGTGAAATTCTAAATTCACTAAAATCGAGGAGTTTTTTAGAGGCAAATTAATTAAATGTTTGGCCAAATATAGCAGGTGAATGATGTTAAAATATCCAAATAACCCTTAGCAGAAAAAAGGTTCCCCATCCCTGATCTAGACTTTCAATATATATGTGTGAAAATACATATATATATATATATATATATATATATATACACACACACACACCCTGTACACCCATAAAGTCCAAAACACACACACCCTAAATATACAAATTATATATTTATATAAGCATATTTATATAAAAGTCATATATTAATGAAAATATTCACACACAATCACTTTTTTCCTTATCTGTAAAATTAGCAGGTTACTTTTTCCTGAAAGATTTCTAGGGAATAATGGTTCTTAACCTGCCTCCAATCAAACATACTTTCCTTATCCTGACCTCTTTTTCACATGTTTACAAATACATAATGTCTCAAACTCTGTTGGAAAGGGAAGAAACATCAGAAAGGGAGAGAAGAAAGAAGTGGTACAACTCAAAAAGCCTTTCTGTGTAACTGGTGTCCCATGACTCTGTGCTGGTCTCCTCCTAGGTTGGTTTGTTCAGGAAATCAGGGGTGAAGTCTCGGATCATGTCTCTTCGGGAGATGAATGAGGCTCACCCGGACCACGTGGATTATGAAGGCCACTCTGCCTTTGATGTAGCTGACATGGTGAAGCAGTATTTCCGAGACCTTCCTGAGCCCATCTTCACTAGCAAGATCTGTGAATCGATCCTTCACATATACCAGTGTAAGTGCCTGGGGAGATGGTGATGATGCTCTTTGGGTTAAGGGTGGGGGGTGGGGGTGGGGATTGATTCCTAGAACATTCTGTTCCCTATCCTTATTTATTATTGTCTCCAGCTGATCACTGGTAAAACTATAAAACTGTCTATTTTGTCTTTCTCCCTCTATTTCCCATCTCTAGCCATGCCCTGAATCTACCTCATCTAAGGAATATCAGTGCTAATCCTCTCACCCCTCTTGCTTTTGTCAAAACTTGCTATTAGAGAAAAATAAGTTATTTGTACTTAAGTGTGAATTTCAGATGGCTTTCCTTCTCCCAAGTGTTTTCATGGTTAATCTGATCTCTCAATGAGGCTCAAAAGAGTCTGTCTTCCATGAGGGCTACTGGAAGGGGATGGGGCAGCCTCTCTTTCTAAATTCACACTATTCTGTGACATCCATCCTCCCACATCTACTGCATTCAACATGAGGTATGTATGGCAATCTACGATGAACAAAGACACTGATCTTACTTTTTTCTTTAAAATATATTGCTGCCTTTTTTATGCCAGAATCTCTTCTTGATTAAACTCTTTTCCCAAAGAAAGTTTCCTTGTGACTAAAGCCCAGGAATAACCATAGGTCCACCTACCTGGGCAGTGTAGCTGGTAGATGTGGAGTCCAGCACATCTTTCTTTCTGGGACTCTCTCCTTTTCACACTTTCTCTCTTTCCCCCCTTCTCTCCCTCCTGATTCAGTCAGCCAGCCTTTTCCATTACTGGCAGGTTGGGGGAGAGTTTCTAGAGTCATGTAATAGGCTCCTACTCAAAACTCTCAGGATTTTAGGCGTCACATCTTGGTTTAGGGAATCTACTCTTTTCCTCCTCCTCTGGCTCATTAACTCATAGTAATTGAAAAGATGGGAAAAGGGAGCAAGCTTATTAATTTGTTACATTATTATTAAAAGTAGAGAATGGCACCTACTGTGTAACAGTCACTGCGCTAAGTGCTTTAGAAATATAATTTCCTATTTTCTCACAGTAACCTTAGGAAAAGGTAGAGACCTATCATCTCTATTACAGCTAAGGAAACTAAGACAAAGCTTAAGCGACTTGCCCAGGATCACACTGATAGTGTCTGAAGTAAAATTTGAACTCAAGTCTTCCTACCTCCATGTCTAATGCTCCAGCCACTGCACTACTTAGCTGCCTCAAGAATAATAATATTTATTCATAAGATGACAAATGCAAAAATAATCAATTATCCAATAGAAAGCAAAAAATCAAAGTAATCAAGACTTCACAGTTCACTCATAAACCTAGATCACATTCTCCCAGCAAGGCAGGTGTATCTATGAAAGTGAGTGAGTATACACTTATAGAAACCTAACAGGAAGGCATAGGAATGAGGATATCTAAGTATCCAGGGCAATGCACAACTCTGGACTAGAGCCTCGATATAACTGGTCCCTCTCTGCTAGTTGCTCCCCTTCTGGAAATCACCTTTCTTCTGCTAACAAGTTCCTCATAGCCGCTGAAAAACATGTTACGCTTTTTTAGAGCAAAGAACTGCTAAGTTCCTTATGTCTACAAATAGCAGAGGATTCTGCTTTATCCAATTGGATCTCAGAAAAGTGAATATCTTCTCACAACAAAGTTGAGGTGAAGGCTATCTTTCTCCCTTTTTTTTCCTCTCAAATCAGAGAGGACAATAAAGGGCACACGATATCCATGAGAGGTTTCCATATTTCTCATGTTTTAGAGAGTGCCACAGTTCTGGGCAGAGCAGGAGGACTTGGCTTTCCTCAACTTGGTGATGGAGCTCAGGACCTTTTAGCTGAGGAAACCCTGTTTTCAGCTTATCAACAAGTCCAAGTCTCCCTTTTAGTCATCAAATTCTCATCAAAATAGTTTGAAAAGTTAGCTGTTTGATCTGGAAGCCTTCTTTTGTCTTCTACCACTTGCTTCCTGGTGAGTCTTCCTGCACTCAGCTTAATCTCCTGCTTTTTCTGTCTCTTCCTATAGCTTCTTCTCTGGCTTCTTATATTATCCAATGCTTCAAATCAGAGCCTCCTGGTGATCAGTGATTCATCTTTACCTTATGAGGTAAAACTCAAGAAATCTACCTTTCTGTCAGGTATGAACCCAACAGTCCTTTTGAGATCATATAATCTTAGCATGGTCTTCTATCATTGGATTTCTAATTTTTATTATATGTTATAACCTTCAAAACTCCAGAAACAGCCACATACAAAATGATCTATGAGACCACAATGCTCTGCAGCCTTTTTCTTCAAACACATTTTCTCAGTACATTCAACTCAGAAGTAGATCCTTTTTTTTTTTTTTTTTTGGTATGGTAAAAAAATCCTTGTAATGAATATTCATTGTCAAGCAAAACAAATTCTCACATGGCTCATATTGAAAATAAAGGGGGGGGGTCTCTCTCTGAGCCTATCGCTTCTCTGTCAGGAAGTAGGAAAAACATGCTTCATCAGTGATCCCCTGGAGTTTTGTTTTTGTCATATAGTTGTTATTGTGTAAATTGTTTTTCTGGTTTTGCTCATTCAGATATTTCTAGGTCTCTTGGAAGCAGTCCCTTTGATCAAGAGGCAGTGAGGTGGTGCAGGAGAAAAGAGCACAAAGCTTCTAGGCAAAAAGCTGAGTTTAAAAGGGTCTTAGATACTTATTAGCTGTGGGATCCTGAGCAAGTCAGTTAACCTCTCTGCCCGTTTTTTTCAACTGTAAAATGGGGATCATAATAACACCTGCTTCTCAGGGTT
This sequence comes from Macrotis lagotis, assembly GCF_037893015.1. Taxonomy (NCBI): domain Eukaryota; kingdom Metazoa; phylum Chordata; class Mammalia; order Peramelemorphia; family Peramelidae; genus Macrotis; species Macrotis lagotis. The sequence continues at coordinate 377,329,931 of NC_133658.1, forward strand.
GTTAAGAACATCAAATGACTCAATATTGATATTGCTAATTAAGAGACTGCCTAGAACATAATGGGTGTTAATATAAATGCCAGTTGTTATAATTTTTCTTTTTGCAAAGCAAAGGTTAAGTGACTTGCCCAAGGTCATACAGCTAGTAGGGATCAAGTGCCTCAGGCAAGATTTGAACTCAGGGCCTCCTAACTCCAGGTCCAGTGCTCTATCCACTGTGCCACCTAGATTCCCCATTGTTATTATTTCTTTCAGCCCAATAACATTTCATTGTATTCATTTACCATCATTTGTTTAACCATTTTTAATTGATGAGTATCCCCTTAGTTTTATATCTATAGATTCTTTTCCTGTCTTTGATCTCTCTCTGAGTCTAATAGGCCTCTAATGGTAGTGGTGCTGGATCAAAGAACATTTACAATTTGGTAACTTTAGGGGCATAGTTTCCAATTGCTCTCCCAGATTGGCTGAATCAGTTCACAATTGCACCAACTGGGCATTAATGTATGGGTTTTCTCTCAGCCTGAAGGGCCATTCTCTATTTGTCACTTAACATTTTATCTGAGAGACTGTTTTTTTTCTTATGCTAATTTGATCAAGTTTCCTTAGGTAGATTTTCTTTTTTCTTTTTTTTGTACCTCTCAGGAATCAAACTGATCCCTTATGAAGTAAGCAGTAACTTATTCATCCTCCAATGAACAATTTTCAACCCTCTGAAAATAAAAGCTTCTGGATAGGAAGATAGCATATAAACAATATATGACCAAAAAATGTTTCAAATATTTTACATTACATCTCTTATAGAATAAATTTTTCTCATACAATACAGTACATGGTAGAGAATAAGGTGTAAGAAAGCCAGAAAGGTAGAAGGGGATTTAAGTGAGGCAGAGTTGTGCAAAGTCAACAACCTCACTCTCTTCTCCAGAAGGGGAAAGCCAAGAAACAAGAGCCCTGTGGAACACCCACAGGTAGTGGGCATGACCAGGATCCAACAAAGTAGACTTGAGGAGAGGTCAGGCAAGTAGGAAAATCAAAATAGAGCAACATTACAAAAACTTAGAAAAGAATATCAAGAAGAGGGTGAAAAAAATTTAAAAAAAGAGGGTGATGGATGAAAGAAGACTGAGAAAAGGTCATTAGATTTGGCAATTAAGAGAGTTATTAGAGGGTGGCTAGGTGGCGCACGGGCCCTGGAGTCCAGGAGTACCTGGGTTCAAATCCAGTCTCAGACACTTAGTAATTGCCTAGCTGTGTGGCCTTGGGCAAGCCACCTGATCCTATTGCCCCACAAACACCTCCCCCCAAAAGAAAGTATTGCAATTTTGGAGAAAACTAAGTCATTTGACTTAGTGAGATCAGAAGCCAGATTGTAAAAAAGAGGGAGAGGAAAGAAAGTGGAGGTACAGATTTATTACAGAGGGTCTTCTCAAGGGCGGAGAGATTTGGGATGAGAGCAAATGGTGATAAATGGATCAAGTGAGGATTTTTTCAGGATGGGAGAGAAGCGGATATGACTATAGAGACAGTTAAGAAAATGCCAATAAAGAGAAAGGTTGAAGATACATGAGACTTGGAGTGACAGAGGATTCAATCTGGGATCACTTGTACATATAGAGGGGTTTGTGTGGCCAGGACAAGGCCAAGGTCACCTCTTCATGTGAGACAATTGAAAGGAAGATAATGACAGAAAATATTTGAGGCAGGGTGAAAGAAAACATTAAATTTTTCAATGAGATGTTTTCAGCTGAGAGGGTGGGGTGGGGTAGCAATAGAAAGTCTAGAGGGATGCACAGAAGTTGCTGTGGAGAGTGGTAGGAAAGTGAATCAAGTAGCAAGGCAATCAAAGGTAGTGTTACCACAGTGAGGGCCCAGTTGAGGCTATATAAAAAATTTGTAATCAACCTAGTCAGCATAGTTTCATGATTTTTTTTTCCAGTTTCATTCAATAGCATGTGAGTAGGTGCAAAGGCAGCTAGTCGTGGGAGTAATCCAAGGCTGAAACTTGGCAAGGCAAGATGGGTGATAAAAGAGAGGAACGAGGGATTTGAGAGGAGAGGACCGTTTAGAATTGAACCAGTTCATCTAGGGGTCAAGATAGGGAGGGGAAGAGAATGTGGCCAGTGTAGGGGTGATAGCCTGGAAAAGAACTGAGGAATCCAAGGAGAGTTTCATAGTGAAGATGAAGAATAGGGTTTGGTGGGTTGCAAGGCAGAGAAGAATGGACAAAAGACTATAATCAGATAAATTCATGAATATGAAAGTAGTGCATTTATGGGTGAAAGCAAGATCAAGGGTATGTGGATGAAGTAGGTTGGAGTAAATATTGGGAATTAATTTGAGGAATTTTGAGATTAGGTGTTTGAAGGAGTATGTTTATGTGCTGAAGCCTCTCAGTATTGGGGCAAGAATTGAGGAAGAGAGAAAGACTTTAAAACAGGCATTTTAAAACAAGCATTTAAACAAGCATTTAAAACAGTCTTGACAAAAGTTACCAGAATTTTGTTGAGTGGGAGATATGAACTGAGTGAATCTCAGAGAGGGAGAGTTTACCAAATGATGGTAGTAGAGTGAGAGCTTGGAAGTGGCAGTGGAGCAAGGAGTATTCCAACTTCCCCTCTACAGCACAGTAAGTCAAGTGATATTACCAAAAATATTTGCATCAAAATTATGTCACAGAAAATGGTCTGATTTTTATGAAGAAAATACAGTGGAAAATTGTTTGTTAAAAGACAAAGGAAAAATAAGCCAAATCACTTGACATAGCAATTCTGTTTTACAGACTGTGCAACGTTCTGTGCCTATAGGTCCCCACCTCAGTTTTTTCATGGGCAAAGAGACTAGGATTCCTTGCTGTGTCAGGCTAGCTTTATAATGATGAATCACAGGGTGAAGAAAGAGGGCTTTCTATTCCTTGATTCTCTCCACCAGAAAATAATCAATTTCATTACACAAAGAAGGCAAAAAATATGGGAGTATATATGAAATCATAATCCACTACACATAGTTTGTTCCTTTTAATAAGTATTAAATTTAATGTGCTAATACTAATATTTCCCTGCTTTTCTGTGTCCCCTTCTGAACTATTCTCTAACATATTTTTAACAAATATGGAATGGGAAGTCCTGAGGTGTTAATTGACTTGCCCAGGGTAACAGAAGTAGAATCAGAAGTAGGATTTGAACACAGTTCTTTTGATTTGAGAGACTCTGCTATTTCTATCTTATCAACTTGTTTATATTTTCACTTGGAGGGATTGTATGAGTGAAAATATAATGGAAATTTAGGTCTTGATTATCCATTCTAATGGAGGAGAATATTGCATAATCCAAAAATCATTTCTTCTGTGTTTGGGTGAAGGAGGAGCAGTTCATAGTTTTTATGCTGCAATTTTCCCAATTTCAATTATGCCTGATTAAAGTCTGGCCGAAAAACAGTTTGCCCTCTCCAAGCATACACTGTCTACCAGTGGGGGAAGGTAGAATTGAAACTTAAGTGGAATTAGTCTGGTTGTGAATAATACCCACATGGATAATTAACTATAGTCACTTCCCATTTTAGTCAGAGAGAAGACTCAGTTTTGATTCCTTTAAGACACTTCAGGTGCCATGTAACCTTTCTTCTTTGACTTCAATATCTTTCTTCCCTTAGAGAAAGTCTAGGAAAGAGCAGGTATGAATATTTTGCTTCAGAAGGTTTGCTTCAGGGAGATCTAGGGGAAAGAAGAATGAAAAAGAGAGAGGGCTGAAGCCAAATGGGAAGGACCTGAAAGGAAGGGAATTTGCCCTGTTTTTGTCTCTCAGAGATAATAGCAAACATTTGTATGGAACCAGGTAGAAAATGGAGTTTGATAGAATTGGGGGTGGGGAGAATGATATGGTAAAAAATAACATTTTTTTCAGAGAGTCATTCTAAAAACACTCTTGACTGATCTTTAAAATATCACTTACATTTTTCCACCTGGGTTTCCAGAGGAAAACATTGTAACAAGGAACAAAAAAATAGGTAGCAAAAAATTCACCATTTATTAAGCATTTAGTCTATGCTAAAGACTCAGTATAGAAACAAAGGCAAAATCATGGTCCCTGCCCTCAAGGAACTCAAACTGCAAAGGGCAAACAAGATGGAAATATATATATATATATATATGCGCTATATTTAGAGTATCTCAGGTGATATCAGAGAGATAGATGGCATTGGGATTGAACTAGAGGGAGGGTAAGGTCTGCAGAAGGTGGACTTTAAATTGAGTTCTGAAGGAAGTCAGGAAAGCCCTATAAGTGAAGTCAAGGAGAAGAGAGTATTCTAGATGGGAGATTGCAAAAAACAGAAAGTAGGCCATTGTCATTGAATCTTACTGTTATGTGGAAAGGAGAAAAGTGTAGGAAGACTGGAAGAGCAGGAAGGGACCAAGTTGTAAAGGGCTTTAAATATAAAAATGAGAACTTTATATTTGATGATAATTAATAGGAAACCACTGGAATTGGGGAAGGGAGAAAGAGTAAAGGAAAGGTAACAGGGATTGTCTTGAGGGTTTTTTGAAAATTACTTTGGTAGCTGAATGGAGGATAGTCTTAGAGGCACAGAGATCAAGCAGAAGGCATTTGCAGTTGTTCAGAGGAGAGGTGATGGGGGTCTCCACTGCAGTGATGTATCAGTGAATCATCTCTATGAAGATAAACAAATGAGAACTGATCAGATTTCCAAGTAAGATATCATAGAGGGAAAAGAAGGAAAAGGGCAGTCTTACAGGACATCCAGGGTTAGTGGGCATGACCTGGATTAAGAAACAATAAATGAGACTGAGAAGCAGCAGTCATTTGAGTAGGAGGAAAACCTGGAGAGAGGAGTCTCATGAAAACCTAGGCAAGGGAGAATATCTAAGAGAAGAGGATTGTTAACTATGTCAAAAGTTGCAGAGGAGTCAAGGATCATTAAAAAAGGCCATTATATTTGGCAATTAAGAGATCATTAGTAATGTAAATGAGAGCAGTTTCAGTAGATGAATGATGAAATCTGAAACAGGAGAGAGAAGAAGAAATGTAGGCGATTGGAACAGATGGCTTTCTCAAGAATTACCAAGAAATGAGGGAGGGGAAATGTATATTAGATAATCATAAGTAGAGACTGTGGGATCAAATGAAAAAAATTTTAATTGATTGGGGAGAAGTAGTCCCTTTTGTAAGTAGCTTGGAAAGAACCAGTAGATAGGAAAGAAATTGAAGATTAGAGAGAGAATGGGGATGCCCACCTAGAATAGTCAGAATACTCTTTTCTCCCTACTGATACACCCTTTATGACTGTCCCTCAGCAACCTTTCCTCCTGTGAGGGGTCTTCTATCAAAACTTATGACCCAATCTAGATCATGGTGGTTGTTCTTTACGGGCTCCCAAGTTATTCTCCCTCCTGGAGATTGCAACTTTCATGCTAATGTTCACTAAGGAACTTTAAACTCCTAGTTCTTTGTTTTCAAATCCTGTGACCTAATCCAATCCACTTCAGCAACCACACAGGGATGATCATACCAAATGTTACATGCTCTTCTAATTTATGTTATTTAGTTGTCTTTATTTTAAGATGATAATCAAATCCATTGTTTTAGTGTTTGAGGGGGGAACCCACAATTCTTCATTCTCAATCAGTCTTCACCCCTTTTTTCTTTCTCCTTTCTTCCCCTTATCTCTTGTAAGGAAAGGCAAACTTCCATAAATTATAGTGCCAACTCAATATGGCAAAGTTATCTTTTGTACCTCCCTAATTGACTATTTCATCACTGATAACCATTGCTTTTTTAAGTCTTTCATCCCTTCTCAAACTTTGCATTGCTCCCTTCATATAGTATAAACATGCCCACATTTCTCCAGTCTTTAAAAATCCCACACTTGGTCCAATCATCCCTTCTACCTATAATCCAGTATCTCTCCTCTCCTATACTTTTAAATTCCCTGGAAAAAAACCATCCATATTCATACCTCCACTTCCTTTCCTTTTACTCTTTTCTAAATTCCCTGCAGTCTGGTTTCTGACCTCATTATTCAATTGAAACTGTTTTCTTTTACATTATAATAATCTTCTAATTGTCAAATGTAATGGCATTTTCTCCAGACCTCATGCTTCTTGGAAAGTACCCTTCGACACTATTAAAAACCATATCCTCCTGACTGACACTGTTCTATTCTGGTTCTTTTTTTACTGGACTGACTACTTCTTCTCAGTCTCTTTGCTGGCTCTTCCTCCAGGAGACTCCTTCTGATCCTAGATGGCTGACCCTCAGAGGTCTATCCTGGACCTTTTTCTCTTCTCCCTCTATACTTTCTCCTTTGCAATATCTGTTCCCATAGGTGCAATCATAACATTTATGTAAATGATTCTGAAATCTTATTTATCTAGCCCTAACCTCTCTCCTAGGCTCCGGTCTTATATCATCAGGTGCCTGTTGGAGACCTTGAATGGGATGACCCATAGGCATCTCAAACTTAGCCATATCCAAAACCAAACTGATTTTTTCTCAAATCCTCTCCTCTCCCAAATTTTCCTTATTACAGTTGAGAGCACATCCATCCTCTTAGTCTTGCAACATGAGTCATCTTTAATCTCTCACTCAAATTCATGTCACACATCTAATACATTGTTAAATCTTGTTTCTTCCTTCACAACATTTCTTGTATATGGCACCTCCTGCCTACTTAAATAATTCCCATCCTAGTGCAGGACTATATGAGTACTACTGTATTAGCTTTCTAGATAGTCTGTCTGCCTCAAGTCTCTTCCCATTCTATTTCATATTCCACTTAGCAGCCAAAGTGATAATCCTAAAATTCAGGCCTCATCATATCATATACTCTGCCCACCCCCACCATCTTTCAATAAACTCCAATGTCTCCCTATTACCTCCATGATCAAATGTAAAGTTCTCTGGTATTTTAAATCCATTTATAATCTAACCTATACCATTCTTCATAAACTTTTCTCCCTTCTATATATTCTTTTTTTCCTATATATTCTTTTGATCAAACGACACTGTCCTAATCATTGTACCTCACACGACTCCATCCCTTCAAGTCTGTGTCATTTCATTGGCTGTCCCTCTGCTTGATATATTCTCTCTCTTTATTTGGGCTTCCTGTATTCCCTCAAGACTTATCTCAAATTTCACCTCCTTTAAGAAGCCTATCCCAGTCTTCCTGCTATATCTCACTTCCATCGACTTTGTGTATATCTAATATGTACATAGGAAGTTGCATATTGTCTCCCATTAGAATGTGAGCACCTTTGGGGCAGACACCGTGTTTTTGCCTCTCTTCATAGTTCTTAGTCCTTAGCCTATTGCCTGATATACAGTAAGCACTTAATAAATATGTGATGACCGACTTACCCTGACCAATAATAGAAAGCCAAGGCTAGAGGAAGCTGGGCTAGAACTCAAACTCTGCCATAGTCATTTTGCAGATGATTGGGCTGTCCAATAAGAAATCCAAGTCTTAATGGTAAAATGTATAAGGTCTTTCGCAAAGATGAATGTGGAAGGTTCTGTTGTACCCCAGAAACAAATAAATATAAGACTTGGGGGTCAGAGGCAGTGGTATAAAGAAGAAATAAAATGGTTTAAATATTTTACTGTAGGCAGACAAACCTAACCATTGATTCTTCCATGGTCCCACTTGTTCCTTTAACAGAGTCTATTCTCTCTTTCCCTTCCAGATCTGCCAAAGGAAGAACAGTTTAATGCCGTACAGGCAGCTATTCTCCTACTTCCAGATGAAAACCGAGAAGCCTTGATTATCCTTCTCTTCTTCCTTCGAGATGTTGTAAGCTTTGTGGACGAGAACCATATGACTCCCACCAACATTGCTGTCTGCCTCGCTCCATCTCTTTTCCATCTCACTTCCTTTCGGCCAGACAATCCCACATCTTCCAGGTATTCCTGTCAACTGGCAAATTCCTATACTCCACTTATACTGACACAAATTATTTGTAGGCTAAGTAATCTTCTATTAATGAACCAAGGGGCTCCAAATCAGATAGTGGGCCCCAAAAGAAATCAGCTTGGTGGGCCTAAATTCAGTTAGCTGAAGTCTGTCTTACTTTACTGGACTGATTGTAGTTTAGAATTCATTGAGAAAGTTTGGAATATCTCTCTACCAGGAGCACAGTAATGTTCTCTCAGCCTTAATGGACCTTATGGGAGTGCAAGCTAGGAGTGGTATAAGAAGAGGCAAAAATAGAACTCTTTCAGGAATAATCTAAATGAATTTCAATAAGTTAGAAAAATAAGTGTAAGAAGATGAGATTAATAGGCATAAATGTAAAGCCCCACACAGGTTCACAGAATTAGTAATCAGGAGTAATTAGGAGAGACATAGCTAGATAACCATTCTCATGAAAAAGATCTGGTTACTTTTTAATAGATTGTAAGCACCAAATGAGCTGACAGTGTAATGTGATAGCCTGAAGGCTATATATGTTCTTAGGCTAAAAAACATCTAAAAGATGGGATACTAATTCTATAATACTTCTATACTGCCCATCAAGATTATTGTCTTTAGTTTGAGGCAGACCATTTTAATAAAGTTGATGATTGATATACTGGAGATGTCCAGTGGGGTATAACCAGAAAAGTGAAGGGTCTAGAGGTCAAAGCAAATGATAATAGTTTAAAGAAGTCAAGGATGTTTATCCTTAAGAAGGTGAACCCAGGGCAGCTAGGTGGCGCAGTGGATAAAGCACCAGCCCTGGAGTCAGGAGTACCTGAGTTCAAATTGGTCTCAGACACTTAATAATTACCTAGCTGTGTGGCCTGGGCAAGCCACTCAACCCCATTTGCCTTGCAAAAACCTAAAAAAAAAAAAACAAAAAAACTCCAAGGTCATGAAAATTTGGGAAAAAAAAAACAGTTGTTCTTTCTACTCAGACCTATAGTAACTGTTTCTGAAAGAAAATGTAGTTCATTATTTCAATGGTTAATGACCAAATTTTACCTGGAGAAGAAAAGGGAGGTAAATAGGAATAGGGAAAAGGGATTATGATGTAGTATTAAAAAAAAAAAAAACATACACTGACCTGAATGGATCGGCTCAGTAGGTAGGCCATGAATGAACACTTCCACACTAAGGGATCCTTTGATAAGTCACGTAACCTCTTTGGGCCTCAAAATGAGATGGTTGGACCTGAGGCTCCTTCCAGTCCTGGAATTCTAAACTTAGATTTAGACATCATCTAGAGAACTTGTTGTCCAGTTTGCAGTGGCTCTACCCTGAAGGCTGCTCTCTGCTTCTGAAGCAATGATTCATATGTACTAAGGATCACTTTTGAGCAGACCTGGTTCTGGAAAGGACCCCAGCAGAAGATAAAAAGGACTATTCTGATAGAGTAGATTTGTCAAAACACACAATATCCTTCCTGAGATGATATTTTTAGCATTATCTGTCCATTTGGCCTTCCTCCATCATCATTTTTATTTTATTTTTTAATTATTATCATGTATGTGTATTGTGGCCTCAGACACTAGCTTTTTTTTCTATTTTATCCAAATTTTTTAAAATTTTTTTTAGAAAGTTTTTATTTGAGTTTTACAATTTTCCCCTAATCTTGCTTCCCTCCCCCCACCCCCACAGAAGGCAGTCTGTTAGTCTTTACATTGTTTCAGTGGTATACACTGTTCTAAGTTGAATGTGATGAGAGAGAAATCATATCCTTAAGGAAGAAAAATAAAGTATAAGAGATAGCAAAATTACATAATAAGATGAGGGGTTTTTTTCTAAGTTAAAGGTAATAGTCTTTGGTCTTTGTTTAAACTCCACAATTCTTTCTCTGAATACAGATGGTATTCTCCATTGCAGAGAGCCCCAAATTGTCCCTGATTGTTGCACTGATGGAATGAGCAAGTCCATCAAGGTTGATCATCACCCCCACATCATCATTTTTAAATATCTAAATGGGTGAGACTTTTTGTCTAAGGCTTTCAATTCTCCTAGGGCAAGAACTAGGTCTGTGCTACTCTTTATAATAATGCTCATAGCAATCTTCTATTTTATGTGGTATCTTATACAGATTTTAACTTTACTAGCAATGTGGAAGAAAGAAACTAGGGCATTTATGAAACTGAAGCAAAAAGATGAAGTGAATTTTCCATAAGCACATAACAAACTAGTATAACAGCTGGCTAAAGAAATTGGGTAGCTTTTTGATACATGGGCAAGCTAAAAATTTTAAAAGCATCTCTTATGTTCTAAATCTCCATTTTAGTTCTCTTCTGATGCTTCATCATGGCATGGAGGTAATCCTGGGTTCTTGAGAGCTATGCCATAGAGGTAAAGTTCTGATAGAGTCTATCAGTCTGGAAAGACTTCGTATAGGCCAGTAATCTACTGTAGGTATGTTGCTGAAGGATCTACTTAGCTAAAGTTGGAAAGGTTTACAACCAGGGGTTTAGCCTCATCACCAGATGATGATTTCTAAAATATCATAGCACACAAAACTATTAACCATGGAAGACAAAAGGGTTGTTATTTTGACCAGTGAAAAGGAACATCTATAAAAATAAAAACAATGTGTCTTTTAAAGAATTTATAGTGAAGTAATAGGTATGACCCTATTGCTGAAGTTGAGTTAAGAAGGTCAGAGATAAAAGAGAAGTAGAAGATAAAGTCACTCTATCTTATAAGGAACTCAGAGCAATATATAATATAGAGAAACAATAAAACAGTACATTTCATGATGAAAAGGGTCAGTTGTGATATAAACAATAAGTACTATAAGAGTTTAGGAAAGGGGTAGTCATGGTGGGTAGGAAGAGACAAGCTCCAAAGGGCAATAGGCCTTTAGACTAGCCTCAGAGAATTTTTTGGATGACTGGAAAGGAGTTCACTTCTAATGCTTATTACTGGTGAGACCTTGAGTGAATCACTCATATACCCTGGGCCTTGATAGTTTTTCAAAATAAAGTGGTTGCCCTGGATAGTCTCTGAGGTCTCTTCTAGCTGTGATCCCAAACTTGAAGTAAGGTCAGTGAAGAGTCCATCATAGGTACAGAGAGTGAAAGTAATTGAGGAAAGGCTCAAAAGGATTGGAGGCAATATCAAATTGCTTTCTGTCAAGGGGAGGGAGGAGGGAAGGGAGGGAAAGCGGAAGAAAAATGTAAAACTCAAAATCTTGCCAAAAACAATTGGTAAAAACTACCCATTGTGTGTAGTTGGAAAAAACAAATAAAATATTTTTTAAAAGGACCAGAGGCATCAGAGAGATGAGTGGTGAGTCTCCATAAAGTTTGGAAGGCTCCAGAAAGGTGAGAGAAAAGACCTGAGTGATTAAGATGTTCCTGCAAAGAAACAGTGCTAGGGAAAAGAGCAGGCTAGTCTAAACTTTTTCATCCCACCTTCTGCTTCATCCTATAGAGGATCCTACTCCTTTTAACTTCCCTGGGGGGGGGGGGTCAGAAACAAGCAAAAAATTAAGGGGCAGAAAGCCTGGCAGTCTTCCTGGCGTAGAATTTAGAAATGAAGGAGTAGCTAGGCCAGCAGTGAAGAAAGAATATCTAGGAATTAGAACTTGGATTGTTTTTATCCACATGCCACAGGAAATGGCTTCAAATAGTGAGTGTTTACTTTATCTTATTATAAAAGAAAGAGGCTCTGAACCTTATATTCAGATAAGTATTTATTAATGTTTGACTTTGGTACTCAAACTTCAAAGGGGCCCACAGCCTAGACTGGGGCTCTAGTGTGGAGTCCTTATCTGCAAAGGAGGCAGAAGAATGCTCCCAGATAATGTTATTGGAAGGCAGTTGATGATGTCATCACAGAAAGGAAAGAGTAGACCTGCTTAAAAATGAACACGAGTCAAATCTGGCAGCCTCAGAACAAGCCTTGTTCTTTGGAAGGAGGAATTAAAGGACTGCATTTATGTGGGAAGAAAGGAGCAGAGATGGGCTTATAAAAACCAGAGTTTTTGTTCAATGTTCTTCCATGCTTTGATGGAGATTGTTATCTAGGTTCCTGCCAAGATCTCTTGCTTTCATGTCCATGGAGCAAAAACTCCAACATGAAGCTCCTTCAGCTCTAAAATAAGATCTGTGGGAGTGTAGTTATAGGTCCTGTTATATGTGGGGAGGTTGAGAAGCAGTGGCTGCAATGGGAAGGGTGCTGGATTTATAGAGGACCCGGGTTCAAATCTTGTCACTTGTCATTTATTTAATTTACCTTTTGTAAGTCACTCTTAAGTTTTGGGTATTTTGGGTCATCTGTAAAACAAGGGAGATGTATGTCTCCTAACAATTCAAAATCTAGGATTCTATAAGCACTTTTCTCTGTTTATTGACTCCCTTATGCCTTAAAGACCTCTTCCCCTCTTGCTATGCCAGAGTTTCATGTAAATGTAAAGGCTTGGTGAACTGCAGATGACTAATGCAAGGGAAAATCATGGTGACTTGAACTCCTGCTTCCTCTTCTATGCTCTTTCCCTCAGTCCAGCATAGAGTAACCAGACTATTCACAAGAGTCAAGGTTAGGAGACAGTGTTGTATCTTGGGGTTACCTACTGGTTGGGGTTTTCTAAAGGCCTCCACACCTCATTGTTTTCTTCCAGGTCCAGTCAGAGAAAATACAACACAGGCAAACCTGATCAGAGAGACCTGAGCGAGAACCTGGCTGCCACCCAGGGGCTGGCACACATGATTGCAGAATGCCATCGGCTCTTTCAGGTACAGGAAGAAGTGCTAGCAGGAAAATGACCTTCAGAAACACCAAATCTATTCTCTTCCAGTTACCACTCAGCCTAGAACAGGGTGTCTACCTTTCTTTTTTTTTTGTTTGTTTTTTTAGTTTTTTGCAACGCAAATGGGATTAAAGTGGCTTGCCCAAGGCCACACAGTGTCTGAGAGCGGATTTGAACCCAGGTACTGCTGACTCCAAGGCAGGTGCTTTAATCCACTACGCCACCTAGCCGCCCCAGGTGTCTACCTTTCTAAAGACTTACTTAAGTGCACAGGTCTAAGCATTCATGTGCTGAACCCTGGATAGGGGCCACCCCTCCCTGAACTGTTCCTTAAAGTCTTTTCTGGAACTGGACTCAGATCCCAAGACCAAGACCTTGGGGAGAGGGTACCATTTGTGCAGTATCAGAAGAGCTGGGGCATATCGGGGGTTGAGAGGAGAGAGGACCTCCTTGTATGTGCATGTGCCTACCAAGGTATGGTGTAAAGCAGGGGGTCAAACTAAAACAGAAACAGGGGATACTCATTCATACACAGGAGTTCTTGTTCTATTATACTTTGATTTGGTTAAATATTTTGCAATTAGATTTTAATCTGAGTGAGTTTCGGGCCTCATGTCAGACACCTCTGATGGATGTCAAGGTGTTATGTTTGGAAATCAGGAGTATCAAGTCCTAGCCCAAATCCACTCTTATCTCTGTGACTTAGTTTTGTCATCTTTAAAATGGGAGTAAGAATATCTGCTCTGTTTGAGTTTCAGAGACAGCATGTGATGAAAGTAGGGAAGGATGGACAGAAATCTATCTCTTCACCCTTATCCCAGCCCATGGTGTCCTTGATTGTCCTGAAATGGGCTGAAGCTTTTTAATTTGGGGACATGATTTCCCTTCTTGGTCTGAGTTAGTGTCTGCCTTGTTCTTTTAAATTTGGGGGATGGTGGAGAAGAAAGGGCAGGGACAGAGACTCTGACATTCCATCTGAATGGGGCCTTGATTGTCACCAAAGAATCTCTTTAATAAAGAGTCATTCATTAAAGAATTGGGATTTGTTTAGGCTTTTTTTTTTTTTTGCAAGGCAATGGATTTAAGTGGCTTGCCCAAGGCCACACAGCTAGGTAATTATTAAAGGTCTGAGGCCGGATTTGAGTTCAGGTGCTCCTGACTCCAGGGCTGGGGCTCTGTCCATTGCACTACCCAGCTGCCCCTAAAGAAATATTTTAAAGTAGAGTTGTGGAACAAGAATTCAATTCAACAAGTATAAAACAAACCCTGTGAGGAATATAGAGATATAATGGAACTCCTGTCTTCTAAAGCCATCAGGTCCAGAGGGGGAAACACTTAAATGAATGAAAAGAATTCTAATACTGGTGTGACATATATATATATATATATATATTAAATATACTATTTATATTAGAGGTGATTGTGGCGGCTTAACCCATGGTATTATAAGTTTTTCAGTTCAAGTTTTTTCCTCAGTTGTCTGTAAGTTCCTTTAGGACTTGACTTTGTTTTATTCTTTGTATTACAAAGAAAAAGAACTTCATAAATGTTAATTGAGTGAATGAGATTGGTTAAGATGGGTTTCATAACTTGAACTGAAAAATGAATGAGTTTTGCTTAAGCAAGAAGAACAGAATATATCTCAGATTGAGAGACTGACATAGAGATGCAATGGGTCTGGTAAGATGGCACAATCCTTACCTTTGAGGATCTCACCTTCCATTCTACTCCAGAGAAGCAGCCTGGGGGTAGGAAAAAAGCCCACCTAAGGAAGCAGACGTGCATTCTTGCCCTCATTCTACCAACTAACTGTGTGATCTCCAGTGAGTTCCTTTACTGAGTTTTCTCACTGATAAAAAACAATAAGAACCAATTTGGACAATTCGTAGGACTGTTGTGAGGACCAATCTTTGTAAAAGCATTTCACAAATAACAAAGCTTCATATGTATACCAATAACTTTTTAGTTGGAGATCTAAATTAAATTAATCTAAATAGCCAAGTACTAATTAAATAAGGGGGCAAATGGAAAAGTGTAATGGTGGTGACGATATAGCAGTGACTTTGCCTTTCCTTAACTTTACCCCATGCAGCTGCCCACAAGTTACTTGGAATCCAACAGGTGCCAGCAGCCCCCAGTTGTTGAAAAAAGTCCAGTCAGTCATTCGATTGTATTGAAATCTCTGGAGAAGTCCATTCAAGACCTTCTCCGAGATGCCAAGGACAAGTTCCGAACCTGGGCTAGCCGTTTTTGCCTGGAGAACGTGGAAGTGGCCAATAAAAAGGTAAACTGCTCCAGTCTAAGGATTGTCCTAAGCTGCTAAGAAGGTCTTCAGAAACATATGAGCAAAAATTGGAATTTTTTGCTCTATCATTTTCTTCATGCTACATTTCTCCCTCTTCTGAAACTAGTAATAGGGAAGAGAAGGAAGGTGGAAGAAATATTGGAGTGGGAGCTGAATTTCAGGACACCCATCCCCATGTTACCAGTAGACAGCTAAAATCTGGTGTTTCCAAGGGTCTTTGTCCTAAGGACCTCCTCATGGAGAAGGAAGGTACTCCAAGAAACACTATTAATCTAATCTGTAAAATGGAATAGTACCTTCTTTACAGGGTTATTGTGAGAATCAAAAAGCACTGTGTAAACTAGAGAACCATATAGATTTGAGCTTTTAATTTGTGCATATGAACAGATTAGATGAACTTAACTATTGGTTTGAAGTTTGTAATGATTTAATCTTGATTATGAGCTTTCAAAAAATCACCTTGTCTCTGCTTTCTCTCCCTGGCCTGCCTACAGGTAGAAGAAAACTCTCACTTACTCCTATGGAAAGCCTCCATTGACATCCATGCTGCCCCTCAAGCTGTCCTTCAACGCATTCTTAGAGCACAGCTGTCCTGGGATCATACTTTGCAGCAGGCTGTTGTCCTAGAAGTCTTGAATGAGGAGGCAGATATTTACCACTACACAGTGAAAAGCATGACCCCACTCCCTCCCCAGGACTATGTGGTGCTAAGGTAAGGATCACTGCAGTCAAAACTTTCCTGCCCTAAGTTTGTGAAATGGATGAAGTTGGCAATCAGTCATTAAAGATTTATTAAGTGCCTGGGGGGAAGGGGTAATGAGGAATTAGGTGCTGATTATGCCTATTATGTGCCAGGCACCATGTTAAATGCCAGGTTACAAAGAAGAAAATAATTATATATATATATATATATATATATATATATATATATATATATATATATATATATATATACACACAAGTTACATAGAGGAAAAATTGGAAATAATCAAGAAAGTGAAGGCCCTGGAATTAGGAGTGACCAGGAAAGGTTTAAGCTAAGAGGTAGAGGTGAGAGTATTTTATGTATAAAAGGACATGAAGCTAATGAAAATGCCCATGAAGGCAATGAAGTATCATAAGGGAGGAATAGCAAGGAGACCAATGCCACTGAATTGGAGGGCTCTGAATACCAAATAGAGGATTTTATATTTGAATCAACTTTTGAGCCCCTGGAGTTTGCTAAGTGAGGTGGTGACTATGCTTTAGGAAAATCACATTGACAGCTGGGTGAATGATGAACTAGAGCTGGGGAAAGACTGGGGCAGAGAGAGCCTTCCACACCAGTCCAAGCATGAGGTGATGAGGGCTTGCAACAGTGTGGTGTTGGCATCAGAGGAAACAAGGTAAAATCAACAAGACATCACAACAGATTGGATATGGGGGTGGTAAGAATAAGGAAATGAGAATGACAGTTGTGTTACCTTCCACAGTAATTCAACTGTAATAGGGAAGTTTGATTTTGGGGGAGTTCATTTTTGGATATGTTGAGTTTAAGATGCCTACAGCCAACTAATCTGAGATGTTCAATAGGCAGTTAGCAGAGAGATTAGGGCTGAATATTTTGATGATCAGATAAATAGGAGCTGATGCTATCACCAAAATGAAACAGTAGAAGAAGGCCTAGGACAGAGCTCTGTGGAACTACTATGGATGTGGAGATGACTTAGATAAGGATCCAGCAAATAAGACTGAGAAGAGATCAGATGGATAGAAGGAAGATCAGGAAGGATCAGTGTCATAAAAACCTAGAGGAAAAAAGGTATCAAAAAGAAGAAGGTGATTGAGCAATCATGTCAAAAGGGGCAGAGAGGTCAGTAAAGATGAAGAATGAGAAAAAAAAACATTAGATTTTGCAATTGAGAGATCGTTAGTAACTTTAGAGAAAAAGTTTTGCCTAAATGATGGGGTTGAAAGACAGATTGTAGGGGCAGCTAGGTGGGCACAGTGGATAGAGTGCTGGCCCTGGAATCAGGAGGACCTGGGTTCAAATCCGAACTCAAGACACTTAATAATTGCCTAGCTGTGTGACCTTGGGCAAGTCACTTAACCCCATTGCCTTAAATGAATAAAAAAAATTTTAAAAAGTCAGATTGTAAAGAAGAGAACAAGAAGAAAGATTGAGGTATGTATTCTAGATGGTCTTTTCAAGGTATAACCTTAAAAGTCAGGAGAAATATGGGACAAAATTGAAAACTAAATGGTTTTTTTTTTCAGGATAGGGAGACATGGGAATGTTTAAGTAGTAGGAAGTAGCCAGTAGGTAAAGAGATGAAAAATAAGTGAGGAATAGGAGTTGATATAGGAAGCAATCTTTTTGGAAAGGATGGAATAGGATCACTTGTGCATGTAAGGAAGGAAAAGATATGGCAGAAGGCATCTAGGAGATGTGAGAAAAGGAGGAAAGAAGAAAGAACTTTAGGTGAATGCTTAAATTTTTTCATATAAATGAAATCCAGAAGAGGGGGAAGTGCTCTGGCTGGGAGTTTGTCAAGCAAGCCTTAGGGTATAACAACAGTTGGCTGGACATAAAAACAATTAATAAGATTAGTATTCTTTCTTCAGGCTGGAAAAAGGCTTTGATCCATGTCTATGAAATCATGGCAAGTACAGAAAGTAAAAGGATGAGGATATAAATACTAGCTATTCACAGAATTTTGGAATATTAGAGGTAGAGGCCTTCTTGAAGAAGATTGGGAACAAAAGTCTTGCTTTATTGAGCAGACGGTAAATTTATATAATTTATAATCTTGAAAGATACTATAGGGGCAGCCAGGTGGCACAGTGGATAGAGAGCATTGGTCCTGGAGTCAGGAGAACTTGAGTTCAAATCTGGTCTCAGGTACTTACCTAGCTGTGTGACCTTAGGCAAGTCACTTAACCTCATTGCCTTGTGAAAAAAAAAGATACTATAGGCTAAATATAAAATTAGTTAAGTATTAAATGAAATTTACATTAAGTAAAGGATTTTAAAGAAAAAGTTTAACTTTTGATATGAGTATAGAGTGATATTTTAATATATCTCCACAACTGATTTTTAAGTGCCTCAGAATCCTTGACTGGATGAATGGAACTGACATTTTTGATGTACTGATTTACAATGCTTTTGTTTTTCTATGCCCCAGGAGAACTAAAAGCTCAAACTGTGTGTCTTTGTTCTTTATTCTTTAGGACCTGGAAGTCATACCCCCAGAGTAATAACTATGTTATAGCTGCAACCTCTGTATGGTGTGAAGTTGCTGAACTGCATGGAGTCTTGGGAGAGGTCATCTTGTGTCAGTATCTGATTGAAATGGTAGGACCTGAAAAGTCTCGAGTGACTCATGTCTGTAGGAAAGATACCAGGTATGAATGGACCTCTTATCATCAAGATAGTACCCTGACTGTATTACTGAATGACACTTAAATATATCCCTCTCCTTCTCTCTCAGCTTTGAAGAAATTTCTCCATCAATCACTTTTTGAGGAATTGCTCCTACTCTTTGGTCCTCCTTAGTAAAAAGGAAGGATCTGCTGTGAATTAGGTTTCCACTTCACCAATTGTGGTGGAATAAGCAATGGGGTGAGGGCTCTAGGATCAGTTGAGCTTCATACCTGGAATACTTTTTTCTATTTAAAGGAAATGCCAGCTCTCAAAAGATAAATACCATAGAGGTCTATTAGATAGAATTATTTAAAAAAAACACTCCAGTTTTTGAAGAGTTCTTTTGCATTACAATCTAAAATATTTAAGGGGATCTGAAGCAGACAAGAGGAAACTATTAAGCATAAATTTTTAGCACTCAGGTATTTCCTGTCCTGACCTCACTATTATAGAAGGTATATGGAAGAAATTAGGGTTAATTTCTCTGAAGCTAAGGTAGTAATTTCTGATATATTTGAAGTATTAATTGTTTGTTTAAAGGTCAGAGGATTATAGATCACAGAATTAGAGCTTAAAGAGATTTAAGTAGTCAAATAAGTTCAAAAAGTTTTTTCAAAATCACACCTCCTCCCCATTTTACAGAGGAAGGAATAAACCCCAATAAGGGAAACTGTCTCAACCAAGGTTCTGGATTCAAAATGAGGTTATCTTTTGGCAAAGTCAATATTCTTTCCACTGTACTATATAGATCAGATTGGGTATCACATTCATTCTATACTTTAGAGATGATTTTCTTGAATGGCTACTAGAACTGACTGAGAATTGTCAACAAGGAATTCCATCAAACATTTATTGAACACCTATGGATGATATGGGGGGGGGGGAAGGTCTTGACCTCAAGTGACTTAGTTTATACCCAAAGGAAATTTTTTTTAAATGAATAGAAATCAGGAGATAAAACAGTTTTAATTCAGCTTCTGCCACTCACTGGAAAATTACCTTGGGCAAGTTAGTCACTCTCAATTTCTGTACTTTTTTTTCACCTGAAAAATAAATAGGAGTAGATTATTGCTTAAGGTCATTTTCATTTTCTGATATGTAGTATTTGGGGAAAAATTTAGTAACTAGTTTTAGTAACTGGTTCCTAAAAAGACCTTAATTCAATTTAACAATCACTTACTAAAAGCCAACAATGTATATGGCACTATGGGAGGTAGAAAGATTAAGACAGCATTTTCCTTTACTTATGATCTAGTAAAAGGATATTAACCTAAATTTTTTTTAAATATTTATGAAGTCTTAAGGAAAATGTATCATCTGAAAGGATTTCAGAAAAGATTTAATAGAAGATGTGACATTTAAATGAATATAACAGACAGAAATGGATAAGAAAGAAAAATCATTTCAGGTGTAGAGAATGCTTATGATAAAGGGCAAGCCTGATCGTGAATAGTGAGTGAGTAGGACAGTTTGCCTGGAACATGCAAGGGTGTTAGTTAAATGCAAGACTGTAAAGGGTGTGTGCCAGATTGTGGGCAGCCTTGAATGCCAAGCTAAGGAGTTAGCACTTTTATTCAGTAAGCAAAGGAATGATAAAATTCCTGTGATAGACTGAAAGAAGAAAAAACTAGTATTGGTGAGTAGAAGAGTAGTTGAAACTTGGTTAAAATAAGTAGCATTTTAAAACAGCACTGAAAATTATCGAAATTTGTTATGTAGAAACTTTGAAGGAAAACCATTTGAGAGAATTTATATGTGAGGTTGATGGTATAGTTAGTCTAAGTAGGTTTTTATCCAAACTTTCTTCTTTTCCACTTACCTCAAGACATGATGAGAACTTAGCACCTCATTTCCATTATTAGTTGGCTACTTGGCCCTCTAGGTCCTTGAACCCTTTGTAGCTTGAGAAAATACAATAGATTAGAAAGCAATTCATTCAGTGTCATAGCCAATTAGAAGAGCAAAATGAGTACATGATTTAGAATTAAAGAGTGATACCATTTGATGAGTGGACGAAAGTCACTCATACTTAATTAGATCAAAAAGTGAATTTCACACTTCCTCACTAACTATTCAACTCACTTTTCCTAAGAACCCTTTTTGGAGGGCTCCCAGAATCCTTGTTAGCAACTCACGGGAGTAGAGTCACTCACTTTACCTGAGACAGAGGGCTTCTTTGCTCTACCAACATTTACATATAAGTACTGTGTCTTTTTGGTTCCCTCTTCTCCTTTCCTTTCCTATTCCCCAATTCTTTCTACAGAGTTAGAGAATCCTCTTCATCATATTAAACATCTGTAACTTAATTCTTGTTGCTTTGCAGGGGACGGACTTCTAAATGGTACAGGAATGTTTTCGGGCACTTGTGTGCAGCTGAACTCCTCAGGTTAAAAGACTCTTTTCAATCTTTGACCTCAGATGTCAAATAAGCTCAAACTTTGAAGCCAAAGCTGTTTTTGAGGTGCAGTTAATTGCTCTGCCCTTCAGCCATGTTTGGAAATATTCTGATAATGGAATGCTGTTTTAAAACAACTAATATTCAAAGAATGTCTAAAGGAATATAATTGTATAAGAAAAAGCTGTTCTTGGAGAGACTCTATATAGGAGGATATTAAAGGCCAACCTATTTATATAAAAATCTAATCTTAATATACCCGAACTAGTCAAAGTGATGGTTTAAACCTATGCTGTGCAATAAGTTATTAAAAACTTTGTGATTACCTAGATTTGCTGATTTTTTTAATAATGTGAAGTTGTAACTTTTTTAAAAAAAGATTTGTACAATTTGTTGTAAGAAATTTTTTTTAGCATGAAGAGACAAAGATTTAAAGGGCATAATACATCTCATGATGAGTTGTTCATAAGACTTAAATTGTTTTCATTTGTGGTATAAAACACTGTTAATAATAAACTTGTTGACAAATTGACAGTTCTGAAAGAATGTAAGTACTTAAAGGAAGAAAAAAAAGAAAATTTTTATCAGAGACCAAAAAACATACAAGAAGAACCTACTAGTAAAAACTAGTAACTTCCACTATGAGACCTTGGAAAGAGAAGGTTTAAAGAGGTCAAGATCCCACACTGCATCAGGGACCATCACCAGTCATCTTAACCTATTCTTCCCATAGGACTCCAATGATTCTGGTGGAGAGAGAGTGGGTGACTTTGCCCAGCTGTCTCATTTAAATCCATTTGCAAGCCAAGATGACTCTGAAGGCAAGAGTAAGGCTGGAAACTTTGTCCAGCTCTGCCTCACTTAAATTCAATTCACTTGTAAGTCAGGACATCACCTTTCTGATTTTAGGTTTAATGAC
This sequence comes from Macrotis lagotis, assembly GCF_037893015.1. NCBI lineage: Eukaryota > Metazoa > Chordata > Mammalia > Peramelemorphia > Peramelidae > Macrotis > Macrotis lagotis. The sequence continues at coordinate 377,351,665 of NC_133658.1, forward strand.
AACCAAATTTATGGAAAAAGTATAGGTAGATAAATTCATTAGTGATTAAGATGTGTTAATAATTTCATAAGTTATAGAATTCAAATATATATCTCTTAACTCCAATTGAGTTTTTACCTTCAAAACTCTAAGACACGAAGATTAGTGAATATTTAAGTTTAGAAGGAAAGATAGGCTCTGAGAGTTCATTGATATGCAAAGCACTAGAGTTCATTTATATCTTATGCAAAGATAATGAAGATGGAGTTCTTGTGGAGTTTATGAAGCAGAGTTCAGAAGAGGGCTAATTTGGATCCTAGGGTGTCAGTTTAGTTAATAATTTGGGGTCAAGCATATATTTCTCATTTTTTCCTACCAGCGAGTGCATTTTTAGAATGAAAAGAGGTGAAATGAAGATATAACTGAGGTCATGGAGAAGTCAATGGGATCATTCAGAGTTATCTGGTATCAGACTGGTCCATTCTTCTAAGCAGCCCATTAATTCTTAGATGGCATAAATGAAAAACAGGGTCACAGTAATGTCATTGGAACCAGAGAAAAATCACTCAAAGACCCATTTGAAGTCTTAGATTTCATTTACGGTAAATATGGAATATTTGTGCATTTTGCCAAAAAGTGTCCAAGAAATTTTTTATACATGCATATTAAGAAATTACCCAGTTTTAGCTCAGAAGAATACTGTGACAATGTTCCCAAGAACTCTGAATGATTCTTTCAATTATACAATTCCCATTTTCAGACTTCATTCTGTATCCATGGTCTCATGGTACAGGGTTCATTTGCAGTTCCATGAGATTCTGATTTACGTTTTTCTTCAAAATGCTAAAAAGAAGATCCACCCATTATTCTGAAGGCCTTTCTATGGTCTTTTTAATGTACTTTGAATATAACACATTAGGATTTTCTCTATTCTTAATATATATAATCATCATCACATAAAGTCCCTTTCTGATCAAACATGTCTCTAATAATGTATTTATAGCACTTCTTTGCAAGTTACCATTGCCCTTTGGGGCACCTGAAATTTAGATTCTTCTGAGATCATGGTGTTCCATGATTTATATCCAAATAAAATAGTTGGAATAATATTGGTATTAAAAGGAGACTTTTGTGACAACACTGCAAAAGTACTAATCTATTCAGTTCTGTGCCCAATTCATTGTTCATCTGTGTTACCTTTCATTCATATATATATATAACTACAAATAATAATTCTACGTATGGTTTAACCTAATTAACTACCTATTCAATTGCAAGTATAAATAAGTGAAGGATGCATTTTTTCAATCACTTTGTTTTTTCCAACTGTGGCTAGCTAAAGCTATCATTTTGGAATAATTCTAAATCTCACTCAAGAAGGCCTCTAAACCTCAGGACAATGGCACAACAAGGACAATCTGAAAAACCTCAACACTGATAAGAAATTACTCTTCTATTTCTATTCTCTGTAGGCCAACTCCTGTGACACTGTTCAACAATGAAGTTCAAGAATTAAAGAATACCTAAGAGGTCATTTAATGCAACCTGAAAATAACAAATGATCTCCTTTACAATCTCCCCAGCAACTGGTCATCTAGTCTTTGTTTAAAGGCCTCTAGGGCCTTCTAGGTCCTCTTATAACTTATCCTCTGAAGCGATTCATTCCACTTTTTGTCAGTTGTTACAAAGTCTAATTTTTGTCTCTCTACAACATAAACTTGCACGGTTAGACCTTAGTTTTACCTTCTGGAGCAAAGTCATGCCCTCTTCCACACAAAGCCCTTCAAAAACTCCTAAGTTATACCTTCTGAAAGTCAAATATCCTTTGTCACTTCAACTGATACTCATATAACATGGTGTCCAGCCCTATCAGCATCTTAATTATTTGCTTAAATTACCAAACACTGAACCCCATGCTCCAGATGGGATCTATTCAGAGTCAAGTACAAAGTGTCTATGTTTTTATATTATGCTTTTCAATTCAGCCTAAGAATTAGTTTTAGAGGGGCAGCTAGATGGTGCAGTGGATAGAGCATTCCCTGGAGTTGAGGGCCTGAGTTCAAATTTGGCCTCAGACACTTAATTACCTAGCTGTATGACCTTGGGCATCATTTAACCTCACTGCCTTGCAAAAGCAAAAAAAAAAATTAGTTTTAGCTTTGGGTTTGTTTTGGGGGGTGGGGCAGGAAGGGGTATGGGAGCTGTCATGGCATTTTGTTGACTCATTTGAACTCACAATCCACTAAAACCTCTAGTTTTTTCCCTAAGATTAACTTAAGTTTGGCATTTCAGCAAGGAATTTGACCATCTCTCAGGATATCCATGTGGACAAATAAAGAGCCTCGTTGATTTAGCATACTAAGGTGAATCTGATACTTGTGAATGATCAAATTCAAAGAATACTCATAAATAGGTTATTGTTAGATTGGAGGGGGAGGCCTCTCCTAGGATGTTCTAGAATTTTGTCTGTGGCTCTGAGCTATTCAAGTTTTGTTTTTAATCAATGACACAAAGGCACAGATGACATGTTGATCTAATTTGCAGATGACACAAAAGCTGCAAATTATATTTAACACGCTAGATGTCAGAATCAATACTAAAAATATCTCAACAGGCTCTAGAACAATGTACCAAATCTATTAAGATGAAATTAAATATAAATATATAAATACTATTCTTGAGCTAAAGGAATCTACTGCACAAGTACTCAATTAGACAATTAGACAACAGTTGCTACTAAACAAGTTTTAGTGGCCTATTAATAATTAAACATTCAGTCATAGAAACATGGCTGCATGAATTGAAAACACTTTTATAAAGGAAGTGATAGTCCTGTTATATTCACCAAGAGTATGGTATTCAATTTTGGGTGCCAGATAAGATGAAATCTATCTAGAAGAAGGTAAACAGGAGGTGATAATAGTAACAATAGCACTTATGTAGTGCTTTAAGGTTTGCAAATAATTTTACATATAAAATAATTATATATATATAAAATCTCCTTTGATGCTGACAACAATCCTGTGAGATATGTACTACTATTTTACAGAAATTGCATCTGAGACAGGTTGAGTGACCTGTTCAGAGGACGCCTCAGTAAGCATCTGAGACATAATTTGAACTCAAGTCCAGCTTTCTATCATGTCACCTAGATGCCTCTGAAGGATGATTTGAAGAAACTAAGGATACTTATTCTATTTTTTTGTTGAGGTTTTTCTTTTTAAGTTTACTGGAGAGATGGTGGACTAAATGACCTCTGAGGTCTCTGGCAGCTTTTAAATTGTGATTTTTTTTTTTTACTGACTCTCTTCGAATATCTAAAAGAATGTCATATGGAAGAGGGATTAGATGTCATTGCTTGACCCCATAAGGCAGAATTACAAATAAAACGTAGAAGTTGATGAAAAGCAGATTTATGTTTGATATAAGAAAAACAACTTCCTAACAATTAGAGCTATCTAAAAACTGAATAAAATCGGCTCAGCAATTTGTGAGGCCTCCCTCCCTCCCTAGAGAATTGCAGGAAGAATGGCCATCAGTCAGCAATGTGCCAGAGAGGATTGCTAGTCAGGTACAATTTGGACTGAGATATCTTCCAATTCAGAAATTCGAATTTCTGGTTTTATATAAAATCAAATGTACATCATCCACATTGCTCATTTGTGCCATACACAGTTATTCCTTTTATTAAGATACATCATGAAAATATTTGTAAAGCACAATGCCTGGCCTATCGTAGGTGCTATAGAAATAATTATCTCCTCCTTTCCTATTACAAAATTAGGGATCCAGAGAAGGAAAGAAGTAATGAATATTATAAATGGTCGGCCCCATATGTTGGGAATTATAGAGAAGTGAGTTTCCTATCCAAATGACTGAATTATCCCTTAACTATGCCACTCATAAATAAGGCAATTCTAATTATCAGATCTGAAGCATGTCCTAATATGTTTTGAAACAAGAAACCCAAATAGCTCTACTGGGAGTCAGCTGAGATTTTCCTCATATTTAAGACTCACATTCTCAGGGAAAGCTACACAAAGAAAGCCTAATACTTTACATATTTCTAGGGACCTTTTAAAACAACTTACAAATTAAATCAAATGCCTCAGAACAATGGACAGACATAAGCACACTTTCCAATTCAATATATGTCACATGTTAAGGCATCACAAGCAGCTGTTTGTCATCTAGTATTTTGTCAAAGGAGATGTAGTCAAATTGAAGCCTAAATTGACTGAAAGCTGAACAGTTTTCATTTCCTCTAAGGATAGGACCTTGAATGAGTAAAAGAAAAATATCACACACAATCATGTATCATATCCTTCTTTAGAATCTCACACAGAGCAATATAATTAGGAAATAAGAGCTGAGAAAGATAACGAATCACTTTGAAGACACAAAGCAAAAACAAAGAATGTTAAAAACCATAATAATAAAAGCTCATCCCACACACACACAATCCTAACTCATCAAATAGCCACTAGTTTTTTTCTCAGTGATGTCAGTTTGCCTATGTGATTTTTTCCCCCTTGAACTTCCTGATTATTTGATCTGATTGACCAGACTGACTAGTTGTTTTGCCAACATACCAAATCACAAAGGAAAAGTTGATATAAATGCATGTATATAAGACATATGAAGCATGTATATTAACATAAATCTCAACAAAGCATAGAGGAAATTCTCCTATATAAGGGATTTCCTTTTTTATAATTTAGGTAGGGCAAGGTAAAATTCTACTATATTTATTCTCAACCAGACTATAGGAAAACAATTATTCAAGTTAGTCAAAACCATCAATTTAAATAAATTTATCACAATATAGATATACTAACTGGCTGAATGAACACTTCCAAGCAATTTGTTCATTGGACCCATGCTCTCCAACCATTTCCATCACTTGAGAAACTTGGACTCCTCTGGATTCCCTGATTCTGATAGATAGAAACCTATTTCCATTTCTATTTTCCATTGCTGGGACATCAGCTTCCACACCTTTCCCTGGCGAGGAGTATTGTCTTCCCTATACCCTTACTTTTCTCTTATTCTCCCTTTTCTCCCACCCCCACTTTCCAGAACCCCCATATGGGTATATATATATTGTCCTTTTAAAATAAAACTCATCAAGGATAAGGACTGTCTTGCTTGCTGGTGTCTGAATTCCTAGTATTCAGCCCAGTACCTGACATCTAGCAAGGACTTAATGTTTTCTCTATCAAACAGAATGACACTTTGACTTTTCATCTAGTTATTTTGGCTCTGTGTTGGCCTCAAGACTAAAAGCTAATGCTATATAGAAGTTAGATTGTGTGATTCCGAGTAGTTCTTTTCTATTTGTGGAACATACCATTGAGTTAGCTTGGCTACGTCCAGGAAAGCATATGGCTGCAGTAAGTAGCTGCAGAAATAACAGATGCAAGTGATGAAATTAAGTGGAGGAGAAAAGATGGCCTTTATAGCACCTACATTTTGCTGTAGAAATGTCAGTGATTCACTCTAACTATATAGATTGTTTTTCCTCAATGGAAAATTTGTTTAGCTATATTTTTCATTCTGTTCTTTGTTCTGCTTTAAAGATCTATATATGTATATGATTCAGTTCTTATAAATGCAAAGATTATTGGTCTTGGAGTTAGCAGATCTAGAAATTTCAGTAGCACCACTTCCTTATTTATGTACTTGGCCAAGTAAGTTAATCTTATCTGTAATATGATAAAACTCAAACTACAATATAAGTATATTATTATACTAGTTATTCCAACAAGGCTGTCAGAGCTCTAGCTAAATGTAAGTTAATTGTTTTGAATTGTCTAACCATGATAGATTTATACCTCAACTACAGGATAGAAGAAAGATGAATATCTTTCTGAAGAAAAAATATAATTAAATTTTACAAGATGTATTCTGACTGGTCAGATTTCTTTCTCTTTTTTTATCCTTTTTTTTTAAAATCCTATATTCACTCGGAAAGCATTTCCATATAAAGAACAGAAAATAAAACAATAAAAGGATTCTATAAGAATCATATCTTCATTTCATAGAGCTTGTATTTAAAACCATAATAAATTCTATACACTATTTTCAAAATTATCTTTCATAGTTATACTTTCTTTTGTGTTCTTTGATATATTTTAAAAAACATTTCAAAGAATATCTTTAAAGGGAATTATTTTAGGGGATTATTATTGTTAATCACTTTCCCCTCTTAATAACTCCTTCCCAAATGAAAAATAAAAATAAAAACCTCTTGAAAAAAAAAGCACATTCAAACAAAACAAATTCTCCCAGTGATCACATCCATAAAATGTATGCTTCTTTCTGCACCTTTTATCCAGCATTAGTCAACAGATAGTTAACATGATCCATCATTGACCCTCTCTGGATTATGTGTGTAAAGGGTTATGGTTCCTGCCCAGATCACCAAAATGGAAGTAGTCACATGAAAGGTATTTTGGATCTATTCCTCTGAGCTAGGACTGGGGTGGCTGGACTTTCTACTCTGGCTTATCACCTGATTGTGATTTGCCTCTTTCCACTGGCTCCACAGCCAGAGATGACAGCATCTTCTAGTTTCTGGAGCACAGCTGCTTTCTTTCCAGTGATGATCATGAGTGTACTCATTTGCTCACCTTGAAGGAGCACCATTCAGTAAACTAGAAGGGGGGGGGTGGCCACATTAGATGTGAAGGGTTTGATTGGTTTTTTGCAATTCTAGTTGCAAGGGTGGAACCTCTCACCTAGGGGTTTGAGCCATGAGTACCTTGAAGCCCAGGATTCCAAACTGGATGTTGCTGCCAGTCAATCCCATATAGGAAAGTCCTGAGAATCAACTTAAAAAACAATTGCAAAAAAAAAAAAAGCAATTGCAATAATTATCAACTTTAGTAAAGTTGCAGAAAATAAAATAAATCCATATAAATAATTAGCAGTTTTAAAATTACCAACAAAGTCCAGTAGCAAAAGACAAAAAATAAATTCAATTTAAAATAACTATTGACAATATAAAACACTTGGGAATTTATCTTCCAAGACAAATCTAGAAACTATATAAATACAATTATAAAATACTTCACACAAATAAAATCAGATCTAAACAACTGAAAAAATATTACTTGCTTATGGCAGACAGCACAATATAATGAATTAATTATAACAAAATTACCATTCTACCTAAATTATTTATTCAGTGCCATAGCAATAAAACTACCAAAATATTTTATAGAGCTAGAAAAAATAATAAAATTCATCTGGAAAAGTAAAAGGCCAAACTATTAAGGTGATCCATGGCGATAAAAATGTGAAAAAAGATGGCCTAGCTATACCAGACAAAACTGTATTACAAAATGGTAATCATCAAAAACAATATCTTACTGGCTAAGAAATAGAGTGGTAGATGAGTAGAATGGATTAGGTACATAATTCAAAGTAGTAAATGACCATAATTACCTAGTGTTTGATAAATGCAAAGAATTCACTGACAAAAATCCTGAGAAAGCTGGAAAGTAATATGGCAGAAACTAGATATAGACCAACATCTCACATCCTAAAGTTGTTATTTGTCCTTTATTCTTGAAGAAGATATGCACATTAGCTGAATTTGAGTGAGGGTGTGTTGTGCAAAGTTCTCAGCCTCACTTTCTTCTCTGGAGCCATTTGGGTCAGTGACCAGAGATATGAATCAGGACGACTGGAGATGGCCCTGAATACAAAGCAATCAGGGTTAAGTGACTTGCCCAGGGTCACATAGCTAGTAAGTGTCAAGAGTCTAATGTTGGATTTGAACTTAGGGTCCTCTTGATTTCAGGGACAATGCTCTATTCACTATGCCACTTAGCTTTCCTCTATGTACTCATAGGACAAAATAGGTACATAATATGATTTAGTCATAAAGGGTGATACAATGAACAAATTAGGGAAGCATAAAATAGTTTACCTGTCAGATCTGTGACAGAAGGAAAAAATACAGAATGTAAAATGAATTATTTTAGTAACCTTAATTTAAAAGGTTTTGCTCAAATAAAACCAACACAGCCAAGATTAGAAGGAAAGCAGGAAACTGGGGAGAATATGGAAGGAGGGAGGAGAGAATTAATGCAAGTTTCTCTGATAAAGTTTCTCAAAAATGTTGGGAATTGATTCAAATTTATGAGAATATGGGGCAGCTAGGTAGCGTAGTGGATAAAGCACCGGCCTTGGAGTCAGGAGTACCTGGGTTCAAATCTGGTCTCAGACACTTAATAATTACCTAGCTGTGTGGCCTTGGGCAAGCCACTTAACCCCATTTGCCTTGCAAAAACCTAAAAAAAAATTATGAGAATACAAAATTCTTCAATTGATAAAATGGTCAAAAAATGTGCAGGCTGTTTTCATATGAAGAAACCAAAGCTTTTTTTGTCACGAAAAATACTCTAAATCACTATTGATTAGAAAATGCAAATTGAAACAATTCTGAGGTACCACTTCACACTTATCATATTGGGTAATGTGACAGAAAAGAAAAATGGTACATATTTTTGGGGAAGTGGGAAAATTGGAATTCTAATGTACTGATGGTAGAACTGTAAACTGATCCAGCCGTTCTGGAGAGCAATTTGGAATTTTGTTCATATACTTTGATCCTGAAATATGACCAAGTCTATATTCCAAGGAGATTTTTTTAAAAAAGTAAAAGGATCCATATATACAAAATCATTTATGACAGCTCTTTTTGTGGTGGCAAAGAATTAGATATTGTGGGGATGGATGTTAATTGGGGAATGGCTGAACATGTTGTGGTATATGACTTATGGAATACTATTGTGCTATAAGAAATGATGAACAGTAGGCTTTCAGAAAAACTTGGGAAGACTTTAATGAACTAATACAAAATGAAGTGAGCAGTACTAAAACACTGTACACAATGACAGCAATATTGAACGGTGATCAGCTATGAATTACTTGTTTATTCTCAGTAATACAGTAATCCAAGATAATGTTGAAGGAGTTGTGATGAAAAATGCTATCCATCTCCAGAAAAAAAGAATGGAGTTTAAATGCATAGAGAAGCATATTTTTTAAAAAAATTTTCAGGGCAGCTAGGTGGTGTAGTGGATAGAGTACTGGCCCTGGAGTCAGGTGTACCTGAGTTCAAATCCAGCCTCAGACATTTAATAATTACCTAGCTGTGTGGCCTTGGGCAAGCCACTTAACCCCATTGCCTTGCAAAAAAGGAAAAAAACTAAAAGAAAATTCCATATTTTTTTGTTCTGTGTTTTGTTTCACAACATGATTAACATGGAAATAGGTTTTGAATGACTGCATATGTATAACCTATAACAAATTGCTTGCCTTCTCAATGAGGGAGGAGAATTTGGAACTCAAAAGTTTAAAAATTGAATGTTAAAATTCTTTTTACATGTAACTGGAATAAAATATTTTAATTTTTTAAAGTTACTTATTTTCACATTGATTTTAATGAGGATAGGAATAAACAATAAAGAAACAAATGAATTTTTGAACTTCATACTACTATTTTAAGCATAACCAGATACAAAGACCTTAAGGGGGCAATACTAGGAAATTCTAATAATGCAGACTTCCCATCTCCACCCCATACCATCTGCATTTCAATTTTCATTCTCATCTCTCTCATATGGGAACCTTGGAATCTGACCCTGGGAAATGAGTTTTCTACTTATGTTGACCATCTTCACACCATGCTACATTCTGCCTCTCCCCAAATCCTTCATCTTTCTTTATTAAATTGTCTTTCTCAAAAATGTAAGCTCCTTGGGGGCAGCTAGGTGGCACAATGAATAGAGCACTGGCCCTGGAGTCAGGAGTACCTGAGTTCAAATCCAGCCTCAGACACTTAATAATTACCTAGCTGTGTGGTCTTGGGCAAGCCACTTAACCCCATTGCCTTGCAAGAAAAAAAAACCTAAAAAAAAAAAAAGAAGAATGCAAGCTCCTAGAGGACAAGGATTATCTTGTATGCTTTTTTGTATCATCAGTTCTTAGAAGGTGGCCAGGCACATAGCAAGCACCCAAGGAATGTTCTCTTTATCTATTTATCTAAAATTAGGCAATGGAAAACATTAGCTTTCTCTCTCTCTCTCTCTCTTTACAGTATGAATATTTCTTAAACTGTTAGGACTTATAGGAAAGCAGACCCTAAAGATCCATATAGAAATGACAGCAATAATGTAAACAATGTTAACTTGGAGAAGCAAGAAAACTGGTCAAATATAATAGACAAAGGTCAAGGCCATATTTCTCCTTTCTGTTAATAATTGATAGATTAAATTTAAGGAGATAATATTTTGAAAAGTGGAGTTCTTGGGTAGTATGTTATATCAAAGCAAAGGAGTGGGAAAGAAGGGATGAGGTGTAAGAAGATTGGACAGGGGATCTGGAGGAAATAGTTTCTAAAGGACTTTGAATGCTAAACAGAGAAATAGGTTTCTAGTTAAGTGATATAATTTGAAGTTAGGAGGTCATAAAATGAAAGTGGGAAGAGGAAGAGGGGAAGATGGAGAGGACAAAAAGGAGGAGAGAGAGAGAGAGAGAGAGAGAGAGAGAGAGAGAGAGAGAGAGAGAGAGAGAGAGAGAGAGATGGAAGGGGAGAGGGTTTCTAAGGCAATGTTTTCCTGCTTCCGTGGCCAGTTATGAATCAGGACTACTGGAGATGGGCCTGGATGCACGGCAATCAGGGTTAAGTGACTTGCCCAAGGTCACACAGCTAGTATCAAGAGTCCGAGGTCAAATTCGAACTCTTGACCTCCTGACATTAAGTCCTATCCACTGCGCCACTTAGCTGCCCCTAGTCATTGAATATATGAAAGTGCTATCATGATCAATTCATTTAAATGTTAAATAATTCAGAGTAATTTTTGTCATATTTTCTTAATGGATACTGATTATCCAACTATCATGTGAGAGTATGAAATCTTTTTATTTAAAAAGTCCTCATACTCAAGATGATTAGAATTATTTTGGTAAGGAATTGAAGAATTACAATGTAACATAGCAGTAACACAACAATTACAAGAGACTACCATTTCTCCCTCACAGCTAGAGAAATACAACCAAAAAAAAGTAAGCAAAAAGAAAAATAAAAACTGTTGAAGAATTTAGATATGGTATCTTCTGACTGGGAAAGAGTATATTTTTACCAACACATGACAGCTTCACAAAAACAGATCATGTCCTTAGAGTTATAAAACAAAAGAAAAGGGAACAGCATTCCCTAGTGAGGCTCAAATCAGATTGAAATATAATCAGGAAATAAATAAATATTAAATAGATAATAAAATAGATAATGTTATTATGTGTTTTTCCCCATCAATATGCACCCACAGGAATCCTTGGTGGTCCTCATTTCTATTTGACATCTTATTCTAGGACACAGGTAAATTAAAAATATATTTAAAACAACAAATATTAAATACATCATTTACATATCATAAAGCAACAAAAATAGTAATTGGTTCAGAAGATATAAGCAAAACATACAGACCTAAATGGAGATTTAAAAATGACAACAAAACATAGAAACCATAACTATGTGAAAGAGTGATAATGAGAAACATAACAAAATTTCAAGGATGAAGCTAAAACAGTCCTCAGAGGGGAAAAAATTGAGAACCTTCTTAACAAAATAAAAAGAGGATTAGGGGCATTAAATATGTAATTTTTTTTTAGGTTTTTGCAAGGCAAACGGGGTTAAGTGGCTTCCCCAAGGCCACACAGCTAGGTAATTATTAAGTGTCTGAGACTGGATTTGAACCCAGGTACTCCTGACTTCAGGACCGGTGCTTTATCCACTACGCCACCTAGCTGTCCCTAAATATGTAATTTCTTTAAAAATAGAAAATAAAAGGCATCAAAATAATTTTAAAGAAAGTTTGCTCGTAGCTAGTTTTAACTATTTCATTCTGTATAAAATAAAGAACAATTCTGAGTAAGCTAAATAAATGGTGCCATATAACTGAAAATGTTTCAAAGAACAATTTTTTTTTAAATAACCGAAAGAGTGCTAGCAATCTCCTGATTCTTATGATGAAGGCAAGCTCACGGAAACCTTCACACAAACCTGCTACTAAGTGATGCTTACAAATGATCAGAAAGATCAGCAGCCCAGCTAGAAACAAGTCCTGAAACTAAAATAAAAGTGAAAAAAGAAAATCAAAGAGCTCATGTGACACATGTGACTATATATAGGAATTATGCATGATTTAAATGTCAGGCAAATAGGTTTGGACCATGCAGTTCTTTTTTTTTTCTTTTTTTAGGTTTTTGCAAGGCAAATGGGGTTAAGTGGCTTGCCCAAGACCACACAGCTAGGTAATTATTAAGTGTCTGAGGCTGGATTTGAAGCCAGGTACTCCTGACTCCAGGGCCAGTGCTCTATCCACTGTGCAACCTAGCCACCCCTGGACCATGCAGTTCTAAAGTGAACTATACACCAAAAAACACTTAATTTCTATTCAGCAATGCCCACTTAATGATTCTGAGTAACATAAGGTGAAAGGAAAAGTACTAAGAATTTTTTAATTAGCTGCTATGGTAGTCTATAAAGTCTTGTTCTCAAATGAGATTTATTTACAAAAGAAAACAAAAACTGAAGGTAATGATATCTAATATAGTGCTTCATCATCCCTAAATTTTAAGAGCCTGCTCCCTCCTAGGAATGCTATATTAATTGTATATGGTCTACATGCATCTCTTTAGATGTAATTAGAAAAGTGAATTTTATCCTGGTAGTGAAAGCTTCATTCTTCATTTTAACTGAAGTATATCAAGAATTTTTATTAAGATTTTAAGCAACTGCAGGGAAAGAAGCAGCTAGGGCCAGAGAGGAGAGAGTGCTGGAATTAGAGATAGAGAGATTGCATTTAAATTTGACCTCAGATACTTACTAATGATATATCACTGAGCAAGTCATTTAATCTATCTCAGTTTCTTCATCTGTAAAAGGAGGATTTTAATAACATCTATCTGCTAGGGTTGTTGTTAGGATCAAATAAGATAATAAATATAAAGTTTTTTGTACACCTTAAAACACTACATAAATACTATTATTATCCCAGATCTCAATTTTTAAAAATATGATATTGTTGTTAGGATCAAATAAGATAATAAATATAAAGTTTTTTGTACACCTTAAAACACTACATAAATACTATTATTATCCCAGATCTCAATTTTTAAAAATATGATATTGTTGTTAGGATCAAATAAGATAATAAATATAAAGTTTTTTGTACACCTTAAAACACTACATAAATACTATTATTATCCCAGATCTCAATTTTTAAAAATATGATATTTAAAGATTCACAGCCATGAATTAACATCTAAGGAATATTTGCACGAAAAAATGTTTGTGTGCAAGAGAGTAGGTGGATAATTCTTGAATGTACAGCTCAATTCCCCAAATGCAATAAAGTTATTAGTACCTTCTTCCTGGGGCCCAAATCACTATCCATCTGTAATGACCATCCCAGATACTCCTATATCTAATCGAGTCTCAAGACTTGTCAGTTTTACCTCCATTACATCTCTTATAGAAACTCTTTTTCTACACTCACATGGCCTTTATTCTAGCCCACACTCCCAATATCTCTTGTCAAGACTACTGCAGCAGGCTTTCAGTTGGTGTCTTTGATTAAATTCTCTTTTTCTCCAATCTGTCTCCATACAACTTGCAAAATTCCCTGATCAAAAATACTGAGTAGCTCCTTATTGCCTTTACGATAAAACGCAAACTCTTCAATGTGTTTATTTAAAAGATCTCTTCAATTGGGGAATATATAATTTATGGTACATGAATGTAATGGAACATTATAGCACTATAAGAAAAAATGAAAATGAAGAATTCAAAGAAATGGGAAGACCTATGTAAACTAATTCATACAAGAAGCATGTTATGGTTCTTAAGTGTGTTGAACTTAGAAAGAGGGCAGCTTGGTTCAAATCCCATCTCAAGTTTCATCTTTAAAATGACAGGGTTGCACATTATATGACCTCTAAGATCCCTTTGTTTATGCTTTATGATCCTTAGGGCAACCAGATAGCACAATGGATAGAGAGTACTCTTCCCCTGGGAGTCAGGAGGACCCGAATTCAAATCCAGTATTCAGACATGTACTTTTACAAATGACTATCTCCCAACTATCTCCCCACCAAAATATGTCCCACTCAATTCTCAGACCTTTACATTCTAGCTTGCAATCTTACCATTCAATAGAAAATGTTTTTTCAAGGTTGCTATCAGGTTTCCAACAGTCAATGTCCTTCATGTACTAACCATTCTTAGCTTTCCACTACTTTTGACCAAATTGATTTCTTCTCTCTTCCCTAGTTTTTGAGACATTATATTTTCTTTGTTCTCCATCCACCTATCTGAACCTTCCTTCTTAATTCCTTCTTTTGCTGGATCTTCAAATTCCCTTTGAACATATACTCCAAGGCTCTGTCCTGGGTCCTTTCTCTTCTCTGTATATATTCCATTCAATCTCATAAACTCCTACAGGTTAAACTATCTTCTCTATGCAGATGACCCACAAATCTACATAGTTTTCCTTCTCTCCTGTGTTCTAATGCTGCAGCACTAGAATATCTCTACTTGAACATCCCACAGGAAACTTAAACACGTGTCCAAAAAAAAATTTAGAATTTCTCTTTCCTGCTATAAAGCTATCCATTTTCCTATTTTCTTTTTCCCCCTAATAGCTTCATGTCTTTTGATAGTACCATCTTTCTAGTAATTAAGATTGAGATAGGCTTTGATTTATTACTGACTCTCATCTCGATGATCTAATCAGTTGCATTGTAATCACATACTACCCCAAAGGACCTCATCATCTCTAATTTGAACACTAAAATTTGAAAATGTATTTGTTTGAAAGGTACAGTAATAAATTCTTTTTTTTTTAAGGTTTTTTTGCAAGGCAAATGGGGTTAAGTGGCTTGCCCAAGGCCACATAGCTAAGGTAATTATTAAGTATCTGAGACCAGATTTGAACTCAAGTACTCCTGATTCCAGGGCCAGTGCTTTATCCACTGCCACCTAGCCTCCCCCAAGACATATACTTTTAATACAATATACTACACGTCTGAACAACCTACTTTGTAAAGGCAAGATTCTCATCATTCAAATCCTATTCAAAAACAGAAACAATATTTTAGATGTAGCTTAATGAAAAAGAAAGGCTAGATTATATGATATCTTTTTTAAATGAATTGGAAAAAAACAGAGAACAAAAGTTTTCTGTTATGCTGTAATTGCTATTCCTGTAGAAGTACATTGTTTTCAGGGCCTTGAAGCTCTGGCACAATTACTTTTTAAAATTTCACCTTTAATGGGATATAAAAGCTTACTACAATCAGAATTTAATTAGAAAGCAGTATATTAAGACATTTAATCTCAATTCTAGATCTGCTGAATACTGCTCAGACTAAAAATATTAGAAGCAATAAAAAGGACAATATAAAATACTACCTGCCAAGACAAACTCAGAAACTATAAGAAAACAATTACAAAACACTTTTCACAAAAATAGAATCAGATCTAAATATTTTGACAAATGACAATAGCTCATGGGTAGACCACGGTAATATAATAAAGACGATCCTTTGTTATTTATTTATTTTAAAATTTTTTAATAAAGACAATTCTAACTAAATTAATTTACTTATTCAGTGCCATATCAATCAAACTACCAAAAATGCTCTATTGAGCTAGAAAAAAATAGTAGCAAAATTAAAAAAAATGCAAAGGAAGGTGGCCTAACCATACCAGATCTAAAATCATATAATAAAGCAACAATCATTAAAACCATTTGGTACTGGCTAAAAAATAGACTGGTGGATCATTGGAATAGATTAGGTACAAAAGAAACAGGAGCAAATGACTACTGTTTGATAAACCAAAGGCTCCATCTTCTAGGATAACTCACTCTTTAATAAAAACCTTTGCAAAAACTAGAAAATAGGCTTAGACCAACACATCTCACACCCTACCAAGATAAGGATGAAATAGGGTACAGGAATTAGATAGAAAAGGTAATACCACAAGCCAATTAGGAGAACAAGGAATAGTTTATCTGTCAGATCTCTGGAAAGGGGAAGAGTTTATGATCAAACAAGAGACAGAATATTGTAAAATACAAACTGGATAATTTTGATTACATCAAATTAAAAAAGTTTTACACAAATGAAACCAATGCAACCAATTAAAAGGAATAGAGTAAATTGGGATACAATTTTTATTTGAATGTGAAGCATTATTGCTCTGTGAGAAATCATGAGGGGCAGGACTTCAGAAAAGCCTAGAAAGACTTGCATGAACTGATGATGTTGAGTAAAGTGTCCAAAATCAAAAGAACTTTGTATACATTAACAGCAACATTGTATGATGGACTTGCTCTTCTCAGCAGTTCAATAATCAAAGACACTTCTAAAGGACTTGTTTTGAACAATACCATCTATATCCAGAGAAGGAGCTAAGATATAAAAGCGAAAAAGTTAGCAACATGAACTAGAAAATAAAATCCAACAATATGTTTACAAAAAAAATACACTCATACAAAGATTCCCAGAGGTTTGGGGGCTTTTTCCCACAGTGGGATAGGTAGTTGGAAATAATATAGATTTATGTTAGGTTGCTACAGAAATAAAATGTTGCATGAATTTTCAGATGAGGCCATTTTATTAATTTTACTTAATTGTTTTACTTCATTATAAGAGACTTCTCACCCAGGAATCTCTCATAAAAAGGAAATAATCTTAAATATTTGTAACAAAAATAAATTACATAAATATATTTTAAAGAATGAACATGAAGACGATCAGTTGTTATGGATTTGTCAAAGGACCCAGACAAGAGTACCATAGGATAGGCAAACATAGATTGTGAACTCTAGGTAGTTCAGGGATGGGGAACCTTTTTTTTGACCAAGGACCATTTGCATATTTATAACATCATTCACCTGCTCTATTCGGTCAAACATTTAATTAATTCACCCCTAAAAAACTCCTAGACTTTTTGAATTTCAAGTCCCACCTGTAGTTGCTGTAGCAGCACCAGACCATGGGCCATAGGCCACATGTTCCCTGCCCTTGCTATAGTTCAAGAAAGTAAACCCTTAAGATCACAAATTCACTGGAAGAACATACTTATTATTTTAATCATGTTTTGACATTTTATTATACTTATATAAGAAATTTGCATTATCTTCTAATTGCTTCATATGTGTGACTTATCACTACACAAGAGACAACAAGGTCCTAAACATTTCCCTCCAAGTAACTTTAACACCTCAAATCAAATTCTGGAATGACAGAGCCAACAAAAGATCAGAGTAAGACATTTTATCTGCCTAAAATGACTCTGGAGGTGGGGAGGAGCAGTATGTTTAGCACAGTGGCATAGACTCAATAGAGACTATAGTACTTGGAAGTGACTACAGCAGGTGTGATGGTGGTGGTGTTGGTGGCAAGTAGCATCAATCTCAGGAGCACTCAAACCCAGAGAAAGTAAGGGGTAAATGGATGACTGGTACAAAAGATTATAGAGGATACTTTGCCAGAATTAGGTACAACTGTCAATATTTGCAACTCTATTGCCCATACCTAATGCTGGTTCACAGTTCCATGGTGGAGAAGTGCTTCAATGGCTAGTCACATAGAAGCAGGGGCCCTGACTGCAGAAGAGCAAGACCTCATTACAATTCCAGAACTTTGGGGCTAAAGGGGAACTGGGTAGACTAGAGTACAGCTGAGAATAGCAGTGACTGCTCACTGGATCCTATGAAAACTTGCAAGCCCCCATAATTAGCTATGAAAGTAGCAGCATGAAAAAGTCTAAAAATAGGAACAGTGCCTTCCTATCCCTAGTTGAGAAGAGTCCAACTTCAAGATAATGTTCAAAGTAAAAAAAAAAATAGGCTGGAAAAATGAACAAAACCCCAAAAAGAGCATGATTTTTATAAAAACATATTTTTGGTGGCAAAGACCAAGACATAAACTCAGAAGGGAACAATGATGTGAAAATAACTACAAACAAAGCCTCAAGGAAAAATCCTCCCCAAAAATTCTGAAAGAGTTAAAGAAAGATATGAGTGCTTTTAAAAATGGAAAAAGAAATGAGAGTGATGCAAGAAAATTGTGAAAAGAGAATTAACAGTTTGATAAAAAGATAGACAAAAAATACTGAAGAAAATAACACCTTAAAAAACAGAACTGACAAAAATTTGTCAATTTTCAGTTGATCAAATGAAAAAAGGTCAAAAGCTCAGAAAGGAAAATAATTCCTTAATAATTAGAACTGGGAAAATGAAAGCTAATGACTTCATGAGACAACAAAAAGCAATAAAAGTCAAAAGAACATAAAAATAGAAGAAAATGTGAAATATCTCATAGGAAAAATCACTAACCTGGAAAACAGATTGAGAAGAGATAATTTAAAATTTATTGGACTACCTGAAAGCCATGATAACATCATATTACAAAAAAATTTCAAGCTATCTTAGATCCATAGGGTAAAAGAGAAATCGAAAGACTCCATCAATCACTTCCTGAAAGAAATCTCAAAATGAAAATTCCTAAGAATATTATAGTCAAATTCTAGTTTAAGGTTAAGGAGGAAAATACTTCAAAGCAGCTAGAAAGAAACAAACACTTCAAATATCATGGAGCCACAGTCAAGATTCCACAAAATTTAATCCATGTTAAAGGAGAGAAGGGTTTGAAATATGGTATTCTGGAAGACAAAGAAGTAAAGATTAAAAGTAAGATAATCTACCCAGTAAAACCAAGTATAATCCTCCAGGGGAGGAAAAATGAATATTAATGAAATAAAGGACTTTCAAGCATTGCTGGAGGAAAGACCAGAAATTTGATATTCAAACATGAGACTCAAGAAAATCATAAAAAAGATAACATGAAAGAATAATCATAAGGAGCTCAATAAAGTTAAACTGTTTATATTTCTAAATAGGAAGATATTAAAACTCCTAAGAACTGTAATATCAGTAGAGCTGTTAGGAGTCTACAGACAGAGGGTACAGATGTGAGTCAATTAAGTTGGAATGATCCCCCTTTAAAAATGGGGGTGAGGGGCAGCTAGGTGTCATAGTATATATAGAGCACAGGCCCTGGAGTTAGGAGGACCTGAGTTCAAATCTGACCTCAGATAACTTAACACTCACTAGCTATGTGACTTTGGGCAAGTCACTTAACCTCATTGCCCTATAAAAAAAATGGGGTGAGAAAGAGGGATGCATAGGGAGAAGGAAAAAGGGAAAGGCAGAATGAGGAAATTTTTGTCACATAAAATGGGGAAGTAGGTGGTGGACAATGCTTAGACTACATTCTCATCAGAATTGGTTTTAAAGAAGGAAGAATATTTACAAACAATCAGTTGTATATTGAAATGTAACTTACATAAGGAAATAGGAAGAAAAGGGAATAAGAAAAAGGAGGATTTTAAAAAGGAAGACAAATTAAGGGAAGCAGTAATCAGAAGCAAAACAGATTTTTTGAGGAAGAAACAGAGTAAAAAGAAAAAAAGGATGAAAGAAGAAAACAGGATGGAAGGAAATACAAAGTTAGTAATCATAATTGATTGTGAATGATATGAGCTCACCCATAAAATGGAAGTGGATGGTAGAATGGATTATAAACCAGAATCCATCAATACATTGTTTACAACACATAGCCTTGAAAGAGAAAGACACAGAGAATTAAAATTCAAGGCTGAAGCAGAATCTATTATACTTTTCCTAAAATTAAAACAAAAACAGAAGTAGCAATCATGATCTCAGGCAAATCAAAAGTAAAAATAGACACAAAAGGGATAAGCTGGGGAACTACATTTTGCTAAAAGATACCATAGACAATGAATATCAAAAAATTTTACAGCAAGTTCCTCTGGAAAAGGCCATATTTTTCAAATATATAGGGAACTGAGTCAACTTTATAAAAATAAGAGTCATGGGGGCAGCTAGGTGGCGCAGTGGATAGAGCACCGGCCCTGGAGTCAGGAGTACCTGAGTTCAAATCCAGCCTCAGACACTTAATAATTATCTAGCTGTGTGGCCTTGGGCAAACCACTTAACCCCATTGCTTTGTAAAAACTAAAAAAAAATAAAAAAAATAAAAATAAGATTCTCCAATTAATAATAAATAATTAAATAAATAATAAATAATAATAAATTCTCCAATTAATAAATGGTTAAATGGCAAAAACAGGCAATTTTCAAAAGAAATTAAAGTCATCAATAGTCACATGGAAAAAATACTCTAAATCACTACTGTTTAGAGAAATGCAAACTAAAGCAACTCTAAGGTACCACCTCAGAAATGATAACTGCTGGAGAGTATGAGAGAAAAATAGGTAAATTAATGTACTTGTTGGTAGAGTTGTGAAACCGGTCTAATCATTCTGGGGGAAAATCTGGAACTACATCCAAAGAGCTATAAAACTATGCATACCCTTTGACCCAGAAATACCACTATTAGTTCTCTATTCCAAAGAGATGAAGGGAAAAGGATTTATATGTACAAATATATTTACAGCACATCTTTTTGTGCTGGCAAAGAATTGGATATTGAAGGAATGCTCATCAATTGGGGAATGGTTGAACAAATTGTGGCATATGACAGAATATTATTGTACTATAAAAAATGACAAGGTTTCAGAAAAAAAAAAGACAACACCTATGTGAACTGATACAAAGTGAAATGAGAAGGACTGGAAGATCAATTGTGCATAATAAAAGCAATGGTGTAATGATAATCAATTTGGCTACTTTGAGCAATTCAATGTTTCAAGATAATTCCATAGGAGTCATGATGAAAAAATGCTATCAACATCCAGAGAGAAGTAATGAACTCTTGAATGCAAATTGAAGGATAATATTCTCTCTCTTTTTGTTTTTTGCTTTTTTGTTATATGCTAATATGGAATTTTTTAAGGGATTAAGTGACTTGCCCAAGGTCACACAGCTATGTAGTTATCAAGTGTCTGAGATCATATTTGAACTCAGGTCCCTCCTGGCTCCAGGACTGGAGCTCTATCCACTGCGCCACCTAGTTGTCCCAATATGGAAATGTTTTGCATGACCACAAAAGTATAACATCATTTTGCTTGCCAGCTCGGCACGTGGAAGGTAGAGAATTGGAGTTATAAATTTTAAAAGAATGTTAAAATATTAAAAATAAAAGAGTGCAAGCTCATTTAAGGCAAGGATTTATGGACCAACACTTACTAATCTTCATCAGGGATTTTTTTTTCCCTTATCCTTTCTCTTTCACACTCAAAGTTAGCAGAACTCATCAACAAATCCAATTAAATAAAATGTGAAAACAACAAAGGGCAAACAAGTACAAATAAAAAACAATATTTAATTCAAGTACAATAGATTTGAAAAAGTTCATGAACTAAGTGATTAATAGACTTTTTAAAGATTCAAGAGACAATGTGATACAGTGGAATGTTGGACTTGAAGACCAAAAGACCTAGGTTCAAATATACCACTGATACAAAGGTAGTTTCTTTAGTGAGTCACATAATCACTATGTCCCTTAAATAATACCACACTATTTAGCTACAAAATCTTCAACTTTCCATAGGCTAAAAATTCAGTAATGACTGAAATACTAATTTTCCTCAAGGCACTAGGGTTATTAAAATGCTATTAAGTTTATTATACTTTTTTGGAACAAAATCTGAAATAGATTGATAAGAGACACAATGATATAACAATTTTGAGTCAGAAGATCTGCATTCAAATTAAATAAACTCTACTATTTTCTGTGCAGTCACTTCATTATTTCCTACTTTGCAAAATAAGGTTAGACTATATTGACATTCAATATTAAGTTTATAAGCAATTATTTGAATAATAAAGGAAGGGAGAAGGGGAACCTGGAGGCCAGTGTATCACAACAACCAGTTTCTAGATTAGGAAATTTAGATGAAATGAAGCTCAAAAGTTTAAAAAAAAAATTACACATAGAAGAGTCTAGTAGGCATAAGGCAAAAAAAGTAACCCATACAAATTGATGGTCAGAGAGGCTATATTTCTATGAACGAAGTGCCAAAAGTAAGTTTTAGGAGGAAGAAAAGTCTGCACTTAATAGAGCACAAATAGAGCACAGGGAAAAATGGAGCAGGTGAATAGATGAGAGCTGTAGAGGCAAAGGGCTGAATTAGATCGATGATAATTCAGAGTATGATATCAGCAAGAGGAAAGAATTTTGATTCTACAAGGGAAAACTGACTCTGAAATGGATAAAAGGCATAGAAGTGGAAATTCTGCCAGCTATCAAATGGGGGATTATTATACTCATCCTCCAGGAGACTATGACAACTGTGAAGTGTTGATATGGGGTGGTGATGTCAGGTTCCAAGGTTTGTCTTTCAAAGAGGGAACTTGGAATTATAAATTTGTCCTTCATTTTTGAAGAAGGCCACAACACAGGTTGGTGATGCCATGACAAGCACAGAAATTGGATTTGAATGAGGGGGTGCTGTGCTAAGGCCCCAGCCTCACTTTCATCTGGGTCCAGTGGCCAGATATGAATCAGGACAACTGGAGAAGGCCCTGGATGTGAGGTAATCACGGTTAAGTGACTTGCCCAAGTCACACAGTTACTGGAGTCAAGTGTCTGAGGTGGATTCAAACTCTTGACCTCCTGACTCCAAGGCCCGGGCTCATCCCCTGCGCCATCAAAATAAAACCTAGGTTAAAATGACTTACCCAAGGTAATAGAATTACTTGAAGAGCTAGGGGAATAAATAACTGGTTGTCTAACTCCCAGTCTTGCTTCTAAGAATTTCATCCTAAGAATGACTTTGAATTCAACCTGAGCTTGAGTTTTTTTCTTAAGTGTTAAGAGATGATTCTTTACAAATAAAGGAGCTGAAGTTTTAGATTTAGATTAGGCAGTTCCCCTGAAACTTATCTCCAGAATATGTCACTATATAGCAATATGTCAATCATTTTTTAAGGCCCCTTCTTTAAAGCCCATTAATTATACCACCTGACAAGGGCCTGCAAATTGACTAACATTGCAAAAAATATAGGCCATTTCAAAAGACCAAGAAATGCTGATTTCTATTTTGTTTTAAGTTTTTTTTAGGGTTTTTTTTTTTTGCAAGGCAAATGGGATTAAGTGGCTTGCCCAAGGCCACACAGCTAGGTAATTATTAAGTGTCTGAGACCAGATTTGAACCCAGGTACTCCTGACTCCAGGGCCGGTGCTTTATCCACTGCGCCACCTAGCTGCCCCTCTATTTTGTTTTTAGACAAATAATACACCTAGAACTGGAAAAGTGAATTTCCCCTGGTATACCTTCACTGGCTAACTCTAAATGCTCAATTAAAACAGTATTAATTTTTTACAGGATTTCACAGTACTCTTCTCCCCTTAAAAACCAAGAGAAGAGTCTGTGATCTCTTCTCAAATAGAACCAGAACTTGGAAGATACTCCAAAAAAAGCATTCAAAATTCTTCAGTCTTCAAAAGTGGGCAGCCAGCGAACAAATTGTGATATATGTACACTATAGAACACTATTGTTCTATTAGAAACCAGTAGGCATGGAATTCAGAGAAGCCTGGAAAGACTTGCATGAACTGATGCTGAGTGAGATGAGCATTATCAGAAGAACATTGTACACCATAACAGCAATATGGGGTAATGATCAAGCTTAATGGACTTGCTCATCCCATCATGCAATAATCAGGGACAATTTTGGGGTATCTGCAATGGAGAATACCATCTGTATTCCGAGAAAGAATTGTGGGGTTTGAACAAAGACAGAAGACTATTACCTTTCATTTAAAAAACAAATGTTATCTTATTATGTAATTTTGCTATCCATTATATTTTATTTTTTTTTAAGGATATGATTTCTCTCTCATTACATTCAACTTAGATCAATGTGATTTCTGTCTCATTACATTCAACTTAGATCATTAGCATGGAAACAATATCAAGACTAACAAACTGCCTTCCATGGGGGGGGAGGATGGAAGAAACTGAGATTAGGGGAAAAATTGTAAAATTTAAAAAAAATCAGACAGGCAGTAGTCCAGTAAAAAAAAAATTAAAATAAAAAGAGTAAGATTGTTAAAAACAAAGTGGGCAGCCAGAAATTAAAGCATCTTTGAGGTACCACTTCCCACCTCTCATACTAGCCAATATGACCAGAAAGGACGATGATCAGTGTTGGAAGGGATGTGGGAAATCTGGAACATTAATACATTGTTGATGGAGCTGTGAACTCATCCAACCTTTCTGGAGAGCAATTTGGAATTATGCCCAAAGGACAACAAAAATGTGCATACTCTTTGATCCAGCAATACCACGTTTGGGGGGTATATACTGAAGAGATCACGAAAAAGAGTAAAAACATTACTTGTCCAAAAATGTTAATAGCAGCTGTTTGTGGTGGCAAAGAAATGCAAACTGAGGGAATGTCCATCAATTGGGGAATGGCTGAACAAATTGTGGTATATTTATTTGATGGAACACTATTGCTCTAAAAGAAACCAGGAGGGATCACTTGCATGAACTGATGCTGAGCGAGATGAGAACCAGAGGAACATTGTACACCCTAACAGCAACATGGGAGGAGATGATCAACCTTGAGGGACTTGCTCATTCCACCAGTGCAATAATCAGGGACAATTTTGGGCTCTCTACGATGGAGTATAACAATCTGGATCCAGAGAAATATGGAGTTTTAAACAAAGACCAAAACCTTTAATTTAAAAAAAAATTCTTATGTATTATGTAAGTTTGCTCTCTCTTATAGTTTTTCCTTAAGGAAATGATTTCTCCCTTGACATATTCCATTTCTATCAATGTATACCATGGAAACAATGTAAAGAGTAACAGACTGCCTTCTGCTGGGGGGGGGGAGGTGAGACTGAGGGAAAAATTGAAAAACTAAAAAAAAAGTGGGCAGCCAGAAGCAATCTTTTTTTTTTTTTTAATCAGAAAGGGAGAAACACGATTTTGGGTGGTACAGCTGCCAGCTCATCACTTCATCGTCAACCAGAACTTTTCCGGTCAGTTTCCCCAGTTCTGTAACCCGGCACAGCGGTGCCAAAACAGCTAAGGCTCAAGCATTACTCTCCGACACTCCCCTGCTCTCCAAGTCAGGCCGCAGTCAACTTTTAAGATTGCCCTAAATGTCCTTTTTAATCTGGTTTTTCCATTTTTTTTCCTAGTTTTTTTTTTTTTTTGCAAGGCTTAAGTGGCTCACCCAAGGCCACGCAGGAAGGTAGTTATTAAGTGTCTGAGACCGGATTTGAACCCAGGGCCGGGGCTCTCTCCACGGCGAACGGGCGTCTCTGCCCCCAGTGCCTTCCCCCAAGCTCCGGGGGAACCGCTCCGCGTGGGCACGGAGGCTGGCTTAAGGGGAAGCCGGGGCTCCGAGCCAGAGCGGGCCCGGGCACTGCCCCCGCCGGCCGGAAGAGCCGTCACCTACCCCCGCCTTCCCCGGGCCGGGCCGGGTCTGCATCTGCCACTACCACCTGCCGCGCCTCCTGGGGGGGGGGGCCCGCCAGCAGGAAGCGGCTCTCCGGCCGCGCCCGGAACCGGAAATACCGCCTTCCCGGGGCAGCAAGGTCGGGAATGAACCCGGATGAAGCGACCGGTCTCTGCTTCCCCCTAGTGGAATCCCCGCTTCAATTCCGCCGAAGGACGAGGGGGAACACATTTGGAGACCCAGAATGAGGTGTGCGTGCGTTTTGCAACATGTCTGCGTGTCCGTACAAGGAAGCGTGAGAGCTGCTCTTTATAATAGTCCGTTAGTAATTGGTTCAAAGCGAAGGAAACTGAGTTGTAAGGAAGACCATCCCCCGGACCATTTTAAAAGAAATTTAAGTTAAAAAACTAACAAACTTTACGATCTGAAATGGTATCTTTAACAATATAAGTTAGCACAAATAACTTATGATTTGCCCATGAGTCAAATCCATCAAATCTTACAGGGCATATTTAACCTTAAAGCAAAAGAAGCATTTTTTTTGTACCTGAGCATAAAAGTAAGGACAACTGCTTATTTCTATAAAATTCTGTACTTAAAAAAAAAATACAATACTACAGTCCCCAAAGAAATCAGTGGAACAGTCTATTGGTTTGCTGAACAGATGAATAAGAAAACATTTATTAATTGTGGTGTTTATTACAATATATTGTGCTCATGGAAAGATATATATATATATATATAAATATTCCTGGTTTGGGGCCACCATCCTGGTTAGGGAAAGATAGCAGAGGAAGGGGCAGCTTGCCCCAATTCTGTAAGCACAGAGCCTCGAAAGCTTACATCTTACCTTGGCAAGTCTGAACTCGGGTTTTTGGCTGCTGGTTTTGTATTTGTTTATCTTTATCTTAGAGAAAATAGTATCAGTTCCAAAGTAGACACATTCAGTCTGGGAGTTGAACTTGTAAGTTGGAAAGGTCCAGAGGGCCTGGGGTCCAGCAAGTAGAACTGAAAGGTGGCAGTGTAGTAGAGGTCAGCCAAATCACATGCAGGCAGAGGTTTGGAGAAGGGAATAAGTAACAGTTTCCCTGACCTGTGTGACTTTGAACAAGTCATTGATTATCTCTGGGTCTTCATATCCTTGTCTCTAAAATGAGAGATTTTTCCTTTTTCAGGTCCCTTCTAGTTCTAAATCTACAAATCGTTGTTATCCTTTAGTGTTTTATAACATAGCCTTGTCTTTTTTTAAAAAACCATACATTTTTCTCTGCCTGATGTATTAACAATGTTAAGGCCCTGCTTGACTTCCCCCATACCCAGCCCAGCTAATTTGGATCTTGAGAGCAATAGTGTTAATGAATCTAACCAGCCCATCTAATTTGCCCCTGGAGGGACATCTGTAGGAAAATTGGGGTGTTTTATAAAATTCATGGGCAATGCTAATACAGCCAAGGAAATACCCTGAGGAAAAGAGGACACCTGCCTCCCTGTTTGTGAATTCACCTTTCTCCAATTTGTGCTGATGATAGATACCCACTGGGAGATAATAAGGTCAAGATTCTACCCTTAAGAAGCTGAAGATTATGAGGGAACTATAGTCAAAAATATGAGATTTCAGAATGGCCTGGCATAAACCAACCCAATAAGACCTGAAACCTACCCTCCAAAACAGCTTGTAATAGGAAAAAGAGGTTGTCCTTCCTTGGAGATACAGAGAGCTTTAAGAATAATGAAGATTGGGGCGGCTGGGTGGCATAGTGGATAAAGCACCAGCCCTGGAGTCAGGAGTACCTGGGCTCAAATGCAGTCTCAGACACTTAATAATTACCTAGCTGTATGGCCTTGGGCAAGCCACTTAACCCCATTTGCCCTGCAAAAACCTAAAAAAAAATATAAAGATGGATAGAACCACAAAGGAAAGAAAACAAGTACCACTAGCTGCAAATGACAGAAAGGTAGTAGGTTCCATATTGAGGAAATTCCACCTGTAGAGAGGCCTGTACATACAGATTTTATTTTAATTTCTTTAGTTTCATAAACTACTTCATAAACAAGGGGAACACATTAAACCATGTCACATAATGGAAGCTCTCAAATTTTCTGAATGGGAGTAATAATACAAAAATGTGAAAAATCCTCCAAGATACCTCAGCTCTCTATGCCATGTGAGAACCTCTGAAAGTAAGACGTCTTTTGTATTTTCACTTTCAAAACGAATCATGGGAAACAATGAGAAGGAAAACAGCATATTGACCAGGTAGGCACAGCTTCCCTAATGTCACTGAATAAATCTTTCTCTTCTCTGAAAAATTATTAAAAATGAAACAATAGGGGCCGCAGTGGATAGAGCACTGGCTCTGGAGTCAGGAATACCTGAGTTCAAATCCGAACTCAGACACTTAATAATTACCTAGCTGTGTGGCCTTGGGCAAGCCACTTAACCCCATTTGCCTTGCAAAAAAACCTAAAAAAAAAAAAATTGAAACAATAGTTCTCTTTCTAAAGCTCCAAGTTCCCAGTCAGAAAACTTTTCTAGATAGATATACTGAAGTTGTCAAAATTGATTTCCTCTTTATTACATTATGCAATGGCACACATTGACTGGAAGTGTAATGCTTAAACATATTTATCATGATAACTGACTTAAAAGACAAGCAAGCTGAAAAACAGAGGGAATGGCCTCTGGGTTTTGTTGTGTGTGTTTTTTTTAATTGTAATGTGAAACAAGGTTCACATCTGAAAAGGTGCAAGAGAGCAAGCTATTGGAGATCTGATTAGGATTGAAAAACCAATATGGTGAATGAGATAGTGGTCAATTAGGGAAGGAAGCTGGTTTAGATTATGCAACATAATTTGGAGTTGATTCAATCAGCATGGTTGTGTGGAGGGAGGGTCCCAGTTCTCTTCAGCACTACATGAGAAAAAAGGCAGCAGATGGTAGGACATTTGAAATTGAGAGTATTTGACAAGAACTACCACTTCATCTCACACTATGTACTAAGCACCTATCACACATTGCTAAATATTATAAGATAGAGTTAGGGACTGCATCTGTGACTTCATTAGAGCAGGGACCTTCCAAGTGAGGAAATTTCTTTGACCAACTCAGGCCATCCAGTTCTTGGAAAATATTATAGTGCTGAAGAGTTCCCTAGTAAAGTGACTTGCCAAGAATCATACAGTCAGTATATGTTGGGCTTGAGCCCAAGTTGTCCATATGTCTTGACCATGTTGGTTCTCCATCTGACACACCATACTGCCTCAAAGAAAGGAGAAAGGATAAATTCCCTGTCTAGAATGGTGCTATAAAAAGAACACTGAAAGGAAAAAAAAAAAGATAAGAAGACCACTGGGCTTGTGAATCAGAAGATCCAGGTCTTCTTCGAACACTTTGCTATTCTCTAGCTACGTCACTTAGCTCTGTGGACCCTGGCTCCCTCATCTACAAAATGAGATTTGGACTAGTATTAACTTTAAACTTCTTCTCATCTCTAATTCTCTATAGAAATTTTGAAACATACACAAAAAGACAATACAAAGATGAATTCAAACCCGTGAGTACAGAAGGCTGTGCAGTCCTAGGGAGGCGAAGATCATTGATAACTGGGAATCAGGATAAAAATAATGATCCCATTGACTTGTGAGTTGAAGGAGTAGTTTCAATAAGCAGATGTTGGAAAAGGGAATGAGGAATTTATTGGAGGTATAGAGTATAGTGTGAGAAAACATCAGGAACATATTCATAAGTAAAGTAGTCAAAATAAAGATCTCTGTGGTCTATGCCTCCGTCAAGATCTACTTTTATGGGTGGCTAGGTGGTACAGTGGATAAAGCACTGGCCCAGGAGTACCTCGGTTCAAATCCAGTCTCAGACACTTAATAGTTACCTGGCTGTGTGGCTTTGGGCAAGTCACTTAACCCCGTTTGCCTTGCAAAAACCTAAAAAAAAAATCTACTTTAATTTTTTTTTTATTTTTTTTAGTTTTTGCAAGGCAAATGGAGTTAAATGGCTTGCCAAGGCCACACAGCTAGGTAACTATTAAGTGTCTGAGGCCAGATTTGAACCCAGGTACTCCTGACTCCAGGGTCGGTGCTCTAGCCACTGCGCCACCTAGCTGCCCCAAGATCTACTTTTAAGCCTGTTAGAGAGACCTTTTCAAAAACTTCAGATAATGGGATGCTATTTTTAAATAGTATTTCAAACAAGGCATATATCCATTGATTGAAAAATGACTCAGGGTGGCTAGGTGGCGCAGTAGATAAAGCACCAGCCCTGGAGTCAGGAGTACCTGAGTTCAAATCCGGCCTCAGGCACTTAATAGTTACCTAGCTGTGTGACCTTGGGCAGGCCACTTAATCCCATTTGCCTTGCAAAAAAAAAAAAAATTACTAAACAAAATAGGATCTGTCCATAAATATAGTGATAAATTCCTATGCTCTTTGAAAAAAACAAATATTAAAGGACCTAGAGAAACCAGGTCCACAGAAACAATCCAGTTAATTTTTTTTTGTTGGGTTTTTGGGGGTTTTTTTGCAAGGCAATGGGGTTAAGTGGCCTGCCCAAGGCCACACAGCTAGGTAACTATTAAGTGCCTGAGGCCGGATTTGAACTCAGGTACTCCTGACTCCAGGGCTGGTGCTCTATCCACCGCACCACCTAGCTACCCTGCCAATTAAATTTTTAAAAATTACCAGAAGCAATAATGATAAAGTCAAAGAAAATCAACAATAAACATCTTTTCCCAATCTGTAACTATTAAAAAAAAAGAAAAGGAAAAAGATTGCTAGAATCCTGTGGGAATAGGGAATGGAGAGAAGCTAGGATAGGTGGAAAGCAAATGTCTAATAGCCCAGTTCTAAGCAAGAAACAAGGTCAGTATCTTCCTGACCTCCAGAAGGCAAGGCCTAGTCTTAGTTACTGAACTCAGGATGAAACCAAGCCAAGACACAACATCCAGGGAATATTGCAGCAGAGGTTAACAAGTAAAAATTCCCAAACCAGAAACTGAGCCTTGATATATGAATAAACAGAAGAAAATCCTGACCATATTGAAAGAAGCCTTGTTGGAAAATTCAGAAGAAGAGAGTAACTCCATATTAAATTCAAGTAAACCCTCAGAGAAACAAATGTTCTGGAAACAAGAACTCTCAGAGCATCTAGAAAAAAATGAAACAAGAAATATAAAATGAAATACAAAAGAGAGTGAAAAATAGCAAGGATTAACATCTTAGAAGAAGTGTTAATAAATCTTATGAAATTAAGTCCCTGAAAATTATGATGGTTCAAACAAAAACAATGACTCCAGGAGAAAACAACAGCAAAAAGAAAATCAAAATAAAAGAAAATCCAAGGAATCTATTATTCTCTAAAACTGATCTGGAAAATAAGTAGGAAAAAAAATTTGAGGCATCAGACCACCTGAAACCATGTAAAATAACATTTAGATACAACAATTCAATAAATCAAATGAAAACTGCCCAGATTTTTTAAGTCAAAGTGAAAATGGAAAAAATCTACCAGTTAATTCTTCAACAATAACAACAGCAATCAAAAATGAAAATGAAAGTTCTCAAAGATGTGAGTCAAAATTCAAAGCTCCTACATCAAAGGAAAAATGTATGTAAGCAAAAATTAAAAAAGAGTTCAAATACCAAGGAGCCATAGTCAGTATCACATAAGTTGGCTCAACTGCTACCATGAGGGAGAGAATATTACAAAATGCAAAAATAGTGTATCTGGCAATATTTGAATGCATATGTTTCCCCACAGGAGAAAATGAACCTTAAATAACATAGATTTCCAAACATTCTTGTTGAAAAGACGGGAACCAAACTGATGTTTAGAAATGGGAACACAGAGGGAATGGCACAGTGGATAGAGCACCAGCTCTGGAGTCAGAAGGACCTGAGTTCAAATCCACCATCAAACACTTAATAATTGCCTAACTTTGTGACCTTGGTCAAGTCACTTAACCCCATTGTCTTAAATAAAAAATAATTTTAAAAAAGAAATGGGGGGGGGTGTGGCTAGGTGGTGCAGTGGATAAAGCACCGGCCTTGGAGTCAGGAGCACCTGGCTTCAAATGCGGTCTCAGATACTTAATAATTACCTAGCTGTGTGGCCTTGGGCAAGCCACTTAACCCCATTTGCTTTGCAAAATAACCTAAAAAAAAAAAAAGAAACACATGAAGATATATTTAATCACTTAGAAGGGACTATATGAGAATGAATTGCTTTCAAGATAATAGTGGAGAAGAAACATGTATCCTCACAGAATGCTAATATCTTCAAGGATCATAAAGTTAAATCAAACGGGTACTTGTGTCCCATCTTGTTGGTCTTAGAAGGAAATAAGAGCGATATGGGACCATAGTATGCTGAAATGATTCATTATTTTGCATAAAAGGGGACACAAGATAAAGAGTATACAAACATTGAGGAAATTATATGGGGATGGGCAGACATTGAACATAACTTTCATCTGAACCAGGCAAATAAAGCTTGGAGATGTATCCCTCAGAGAGTAGAGTATAAAAATACATTAAACAACAGAAAAATAGGTAGAGACCAGGAGAGGAAAGAGTTACGAAGAAGGGCAGGATAAGTAAGAGAGTAGTTATAAATAAATTCCAAACTCCAAAGCAGGAAGCAGGAAATGAAGATCAAAAAGAAAGAGTAAAAATCTATGATAAGATCAGGGCAAGAGAAAGAGAAGAGGAGCAATGGAAAAGAAATAGATTGCACCATTTATATATCACAAGTATTACATGAACTTCACTTTCTCTACTTCTGATTAAAGATGTAATATTTACCAAAGTACATATGTAAGCTAAGTGTTAATAGTACTTTTCTAAATTGTCAGTGGTTCCATTATCAATTAATTTCCTATAGTATAATTTGGCAAACTGTCATGTTGATATATTTATGAAATTCAAATTACATCTGAGAAATCAAAAACTAAATATTTTGAAACCTTTTAAATTAAGTGTTAAAAGAAATCAGAAAATATTTGGCTTATGTATAAAGTGAACAATATAATTATATAGATGTGTATATATATATATATATATATATATATATATATATACTGAAATCAATTTTTAGAGCTTATTAAAGACCTGTATATCTCTTCAGAATTATTTTTATTTGACAAGTGTATCTATCTGCTCTTGCTGCTTTTCTAAAAACTGTCCACTCCAATTAATTTTCTACTTTAATTCCCAAATTAATTCTAAGCGCCCCCCTTAGGAGAAATAGAGTCTTTTAAGGATTTAATCCTTACACAAAACATAGGTAGCCTACTCATTGTAAGTAGATGACTTTTATTACACAAATAAATTTACTCCAAAGTTGCTAATTTCACTTCAACTGTAACAAAAGTCCAGGGTTGGGATGTATAAATAAATTTAGCAATCCCAATTTGTATACAGAGAACAATGCATTTCTCAAGCAAGCAGTGTATATGTAAATGGCATGCACTCCAGGACTTGCTCTACACATAAGAAATTAATTCCAAATCAAATAATAAAACTAAATAAAATTGGATTTATCTTCAAGATAACACAAGATAGTCTGTATGTTATTCTCCTCTTAAGAGAATTGCACTGAAATTCTTTTCCTTAAAATAGAAAATGTTTTTGATTTTAAACTGATTTATATTTTGGTCCCACAAACTTTGCATCTTTGTCAAATTATTACCATATTATTCTGAAATATTTCAAAGATCTTATCTTGTACATGAATGTATATATATATGTATATATATATATATATATTAATAGGCAGATAACAAGCCCATGTACTTCTCTACTTAGTTGTTTAGAATGTGGAAATGACTATAATTTCAGAGATTGAAAAAGTAAGATTTTTATATACTTGCATCCTATAGCA
Organism: Macrotis lagotis; assembly: GCF_037893015.1. Lineage (NCBI taxonomy): Eukaryota > Metazoa > Chordata > Mammalia > Peramelemorphia > Peramelidae > Macrotis > Macrotis lagotis. The sequence continues at coordinate 377,385,025 of NC_133658.1, forward strand.
GTGCAGAGAGGTTAAAGCTTTACAACAAAAAATTTCATTACATTAAAAAAATTCAGCTATACTTGCTATAATTAGAGAAATTTTCTATGAAAGGAAGAAGCAGAGACATGATCACAACAGCAATAATAGTGATCCTCCAAGCCTTAATTTTTTTCTTTTTTTTTTTTATTTTTTAATTCTCATTTTGTACAAATGTTTTTATTTTACATTAATAAAATATTCTTGTTTAAGAGTAAACAAAATACCCCTCCCCCATGAATATAGACTTGCTTGGGCGATAAGTAAAGGGGAGAGAAAAAAATTAAAATTAAAAAAAGAATAATAGTAATAATTGTAGGTATGGCCAAGTGGCGCAATGGACAAAGCACCAGCCCTGAAGCCACGAGCATCTGAGCCCACATCCAGCTCTGTAGACCCAACAATCACCCAGCCATGTGACATGCAAGCCACCCGATCCCCACTGCCCTGCAAAAACCTAAAAGAAGAAAAAAAAAGACCCAAAATAAAATAAAATAGTAATAATAGTAGAGGTGGCTGGGTGGCAGACAGAGCATTGGCCCTTAAGTCAGGAGCACCCGGGTCCAAATCCGGCCCCAGACACCCAAAGATCACCCTGCTATGTGGCTCCAGGCAGGTCACCCAGCCCCATTTGCCCTGCACCCTCCCCCAAATAATAAAAAATGTGCTTCAGTCTTTGTTCCAACACCAACAACTCATGGGTGGATCGCATTCTTTATGGTAAGTCCATTACAAAAGTTAATTCCATATTTTTCCAATGTTGCCATTGCTGATCACAACTCCCTCCTTTCTTATTTCTCCACTACCATGTACTCTATTTTCTCTCTCCTTTCACTCTGACTCTGCTGTAGGGTCGTTGACTGGCTCAGCAGACAGATCCCTAGTCCTGGGGCCAGGAAGCCCTGAGCCCCCATACCACCCCTTAGGCCCAGAATCCACCTGGCCCTGTGGTCCTGGGCAGGCCTTCCAATCCCAGCTCCTTGCAAGAAGTAAAAAAGAAAATGTGTTATATCTGACCACTCTCCCCCCATGATCCATCCTCTCCTCCTTTATTCACATCCCCACCCCTTCCCCCTGCTCCCCCCTCCTTCTTACTCCAGATGTCTATACCTCATTGAGTATATATGCTGTTTCCTCTCCTAGCCATCTCTGATGAGAGCAAAGGTTCCCTCATTCCCCCTTGCCTCCCCCCTTCCATATCATTGCCATAACTCATTGTAATAATAAAAAAACCTTATTATATGAAATATCTTAGCCTATTCCCCCTCTCCTTTTTCCTTCTCCCATTACATTTCCCTTTTTTTCTATTGACTCCATTTTTACACCATATTTTATCTTCAAATTCAGCTTTCTCCTGTGCTTCAACTATAAAAGCTCCCTCTACCTGCTCTATTAACTGAGGAGGTTCATATGAGTATTATCAGTGTCATTTTTCTATGCAGGAATACATGTAGTTCATCCTCATTAAGTCCCTCATATTTCCCCCCTCTCCTCCAATCTCTGTGCTTCACCTGAGTCCTGTATCTGAAGATCAAAGCTTCTGTTCAGCTCTGGCCATTCCAAAAGGAACATTTGAAATTCCCCTGGTTCATTGAAAGTCCATCTTTTTCCCTGAAAGAGGACATTCAGCCTTGCTGGGTAGTTCATTCTTGGCTGCATTCTAAGCTCTTTTGCCTTCCGGTATATTATATTCCAAGCCCTATGAGCTTCCAATGTAGTTACTGCTAAGTCCTGTGTGATCCTGACTGCAGCTCCACGATATTTGAACTGTGTCCTTCTGGCTGCTTGTAATATTTTCTCTTTGACTTGGGAGTTCTGGAACTTGGCTATAATATTCCTAGGGGTTGGTTTTTTTGGGATCTCTTTCTTGGGGGGATTGGTGGATTCTCTCCATTTCTATTTTGCCCTCTGCTTCTAGAATATCAGGGCAATTTTCCTGTAGTAATTCTTTGAAAATGATGTCAAGGCTCTTTTCCTGATCATGACTTTCAGGTATTCCAATAATTTTTAAATTATCTTTCCTAAGTCTGTTTTCCATATCAGTTGTTTTTTTCAATGAGATATTTCACATTTTCTTCTAATTTTTCATTTTTTTGGTTT